>NC_084722.1:10436971-11061971 GCF_033807575.1 Cydia pomonella
TACTACCTATTACTTGGCTAAAAAATGTTAGAGTAATTTTTTAATATACACTGCTGGTAGAGTGGAGTGCTTTAAACAGAACTTCTTACAAACCATATTCACTTACAGGGGACTCCTTGAATAAAGTCTTTGCTTTGTCTATCTTCTCGAACCCTCCAGTGTAACGCCAGAGGTGCAGCGCCTGGTCCATGTCTCCGACTGACACTGTCCATGATCCTACCAACTCGCATCCCAGGTCTTCCTTGTGAGAGTGGACAAACTCTGATGAAGTTTTGCTAAAATACAAATTTGAGATTATTCAACAACTATGAATTATAAAATCACTAATTAACCCCTTTACCAGGCCACACCAATCAATGTAATATTGTACTGTAAACTAACAAATTGTATGAGTCATGTTACATGATTAAATAAATGAATTGAATTGAATTTAAAAGGCTTTCCTAAAAAATCCAAATATATTTCAATTAATCCAGCTTTGACAATACATTTGAAGACAAGTCACATTTCCCAAAAGTCAAATCTAATTTGAACCTTAAGACGGATTGCTAAGGTACAAATTCTATTGACGCGTATGTGGACTACAAATTGTACTATGCCTGGAAAAGTACTGCGGTAGGGGGTCAAAAGACCCCATGGAAAGTGTTGTTAATTACAAGTTACACTTATTGTTGCAGCAAAGGTGTTAAAAACAGTTATCAATTTGTACACAAATTAGTTTTTGCAGAGCATTATTTTTTTTTCAAATTAGAGGATCTTTCAAAGTGCCAGCACATTTATCAACTAAATTAATTAATAAAAAATTCTTGTCAAAACATACTGTCAAAATAAAACACTTTCATGTTTGTATTTGTTTGCATACAGAAACAAATGACTACAAATTAAAACATTTGATTTAACAAACACATTTAGCTGTAATTGTTTTATGGCTACATGGCATCTACATGGTGTAGCTATGTGATATGGAACCGTAAAGGTCAAGGATCTATTGATAACATAATGGTAAACAATTTAGCGCGTTATCTAGCTGCTGATCTAATAATATATTAAGTATGTTCTATTTGTAGAATGTTGCATAACAGCACTATTTCTTTGTTGCTAACGGCCAATATACTATTTTTACTTATGTAAGATAGGCGGGGCATACGTACTAGTTCTTCAAATATTTATCTACACTGTCCGGTCTAATGTTGTGCGTATGAAGCGCATATACAATCTCCTTGTCACTTAGCATGCGACTGTGAGACTCCTTCGTAGGCTCTATCTTCCGCACCAACAGCTTGGACAGCCAGCCATCTTCAGCATTTAGTTTTGCTCCACTGGTACTGATCAATCTACAAAAATAACTTTCACTATACACAGATGTTCCAAATATAAACCGGGCCACTTGACATGGGCAATAGCGGATAATACCTTGCATTCTTCGGAATTGCAGAACCCAAACTTAAAATCCTATTTACAGAATTCATTTTGAAGTAAGTACTGAAGACGGCAACTTGGACTTTCAGGAGGCTAGGCCGTACTCTGAACTTGTTATCAATTCAATTGACAAAATCACTTGAAGGTTATCTGAATATTTTTGGAGAATCGGCGACATCTATCGAGTAACAGGAACATTAACCCCCATGAATGATAAAAAGTTTGAAGTGTTGATTCTGATTCCCTGGGAGACTAAATACTATTTCGCACTGTAATTTTCGCATTAATTTCGGTTTTTCATGTGTAAAGACAATAATAATTATTAAAACTTATTTAAAATCTAATTTTCCGGATAAAAAATCTAGGTGTTAGGGTCAACATATAATAAAAAGAAAAGAGTATGTTTCCGTTACGCGCGACATACGATTCATTAGTTAGACAAATAAACTTGGAATAATTACTCAATCCTACATTTTTTTTTTATTTAACATGTTTTAATCAATATACTTAGATAGATTTATGGCACTGCTAGGTCTGCTAGTGATTCAACAACTGATTTTTGTATTATTTACCTTATGTTTTCTTTAACAAAGATCAACGTAAAATGGATTAACATTATAGCGTTTTTGACATTCGACTTTTTGCTTTGGTAATTGTCAATTTGTCAATTTCCAATTAACGTTTAATCTTTTTTATATTGATAAAGAAATATAGTAAAAAGTGTAGTACGCTTCCTGCGGAGATAAGCGTCAACAAAGCCTCGTCATGGGTGAGTAGCTTTCAACAAAATCGAGAGTCATCTAAGTCGAAGTTTGATAGTTGTTTTGCAATGGTGGGCGGTGTAGCAAGTAACTGTAACTGCGACTATGTTTGTTTGCGCAGCGTCCAGCGAGGTGACGAAGCTTCAGCAGCACTTGGCGCTGCTGAAGGAGGAGTACAGTAAGCTGCAGAGTCACTGTGCAGAGGTGGAGCGCAAGTATACACTTGCGGCCGCATCGGCCGGTGACTTGAGCGAAACGAGTTTCGTCGCGCGGCTGCTCATGACCGTAGCGACACTCTACGGCAGAGAAACCTATTCCGATATACAAATAAAGTTACAGAGCAAGTCTATGCCGGGTCATAAGTTTGTCTTGTGTGCCCGATCTGATGATTGGAATGAAGAAGCATTAAAGAACCTGGAGGAGTTGGGTGAGTTTGTTTAATTGTTTGTAACATTTCCAAAGCTTATTCATTACTATTTTCATGCTGCTATTTGTAGAAAATACCCGGGTCCACACAGAGCGAGCATGCAATTTCTTCACACACAATACAGCCAGTGAAGAAGTGCGTTTTCCTCGCCCGAGCGCGCCGAGGCACGTCTACACTGGTCGTATTGTGCGTGAAGAAACTGGCTCGCGCATATGCTCGCTCAGGTGTCCTATTGATTTTTGATTAAAGATAAAGATTTTATTTATTTATAAGAGCTGGCAAGGGTACTTAAAGCATCGCCAGTTAACTTGTTATAAAAATGAATGCATTGTCCAATGAATGACTTTTGTACTTTGCGGACACGAAGAAAGTTTCGAAAGTTTAGAAAGCTTATTTTTATTTCTAGTGTTATAGTTTTGGACATCTGAATTCTTAGTGAAGGAGTCTAGATTCTTAACAACATAAATAATACTATCATGGATGTATTGGGAAGCTACAGTTAAAATATTAATTTCGTTGAAAAGTTCTCTTAATGATTCATGTGCTCTTAAGTTATATATAGAGTGAATGGCTCTCTTTTGTAAGACAAATATAGTCTGTATGTCAGCTGCTTTGTCCCAAACCAAAATAACTATAATAGACAAGGTGAGCTGTCTCAACATTGGTCAATTGCCTGATTCTCCTAACAGCGTAGTGGCTGAGCTTAATTTGTTAGCTAGCATTCTTATATGAAGACTCCATTGTAGATTTTTGTCCAATGTTAAACCAAGAAACAGTGCTTTATCTACCATCTCTAAGCATTTATTATTCAAAAGTATTTTAGTCTCGACTGGTTTAACATTCGGCAAAGAAAATCTAATACATTTGGTTTTCTTAGCAGATTCGCAGACTGCTTCTTTGGCCAAGTAATGATTGGAAGAATGCCAATATGCATAATAGTTTGATTGTATGAGTAGTAGTCAATACGCAGAACGCAAAACATTGATATGCATATTTACTTTTCGTAGAATAATTATTTAGTAACTGTCACAATTACCTCAGAAACTATTGGTCGAAACACAATAGTCAAATGATCATATGGCATCAATATTGATTAGCAAAACTTCCCTCTTATTTATGGCTAGACTAGGACATGACTAACATACACAACAACTTTTAGTTTGAGTCTGATAAACATGGTTTTGATACATTTAATTATGCACTTATTTCTATTAACACAAATGAGTCAAATGACCATAAAATCTTATACCTTTAAATGAGCAATTCTTCAATACATACATTTATATATTTTGGGGTCTGATCGCCTCTATCGACTTCATTGAGATTTGCTATATGGAGGTTTTCGGGGGGCGAAAAATCGATCCAGCTAGGTCGTATCTCTAGGAAAACACGCATTTTTGAGTTTTATGTTTTCGGAGCAAGGCATGGTACCTAATGCAATATAGGTTTTTATTATCTTGGATCTTGTAGGTACCATGGCCCACACTGTTTACTGTCCATTGGTGGACCTTATTACAAAAGGCATAGCATAAGGTCAACCGGTGGACAGTTAAGAGTGATGCTGTTTGTGCCTTGGAAGATTTAAAAACTGGAGACGCCTTGACTGTAATTTTCTGTACAAAACAGTCTGCCGATTTTTGCGGGGGAGGGGCACGTCAAATGTATGGCCATTTCTATGTAACGTACAAATAGCCATGTCAGATAAACGTCAGTCCATACGATACATATGACCATTGGCCGAGCTTTTCGTAAAACGTTAATTGACTAAACATTCCTTAAACTAAAAGATTACTCTGCCAAATGAAAATCGTCCAATAATAGTTCTGCTAATTTATACAGAAGCGAACTGAACTGTATGTGAACCAAGAGTCTGCGTAACGTTAGTCGACCAAAAGTTACTTCTACAAATGAATCACTGCGAAACGATATTCGGCGAATCGTTGTCTGCGAATTAATTTTCGGAGAATCATTAGGTACCCGAATATAACATGTGATACGTTATTCGACTAAACATTCTTCAAACGAAAAGATTACTCTGCCAAATGAAAATCGTACAATAATAGTTCTGAAAATTAACACAGAAGCGAACTGAACTGTATGTAAACAAAGAGTCTGCGTAACGTCAGTCGACCAAAAGTTACATCTACAAATAAATCACTCTGCGAAACGATATTCGGCGAAATAATTGTCGGAGAATCATCAACCCGTTCGTTCAGTGTGGACCCGCCTAATAGTGTATGACAATAAATAAAATTATTAATTTGTACATTGTTGTCTTTAATCTATTATATAAATGATATGATAATGTAATTTGAGTATTTGCATTTTCAGTGTGGTTTAACCACTTCTATCAACTCAGTCTATGTTAACATCATAAAAACACAAAATATATCATTTTATGGCCTTGTGTCTTAAATGTATCAGTTCTGACTATGACTTATCAATGATAATACATTTCCAGACTGGTCAGTGCTCCCTGACGATGTTGGTGCAGCGCTGCTCAAATGGCTTTACACAGATGTAGTGGACCTGACCCGGGGCGACATGTTTGCACTTCAGCTCATGAAGTCCGCAGCCAACTTCAAGCTCAATGGTTTAGTGGGAAAGTGTGAGCAGGCCCTTATAGCCAGTGTTGGAGTCAGGTAAGGATTTTTAAACAACTTAATTTTTTTATCAATGTTCTTAATTTTAACTCAAATAAAAACGTAGAGTCAGACCAAGATAAGTCGGCAGCGATTTTGATAGCCCAGATGGTGCAAGTTTCAAGTAAACATTATAATTTCATAGAAGTTTGATGTTTAATATAACCCATACACTGTCTGGGACTATCAAAATTGCTGCCTACTTATCTTGGTTTTACTCTAATAGAAAAATCTGAGTCCTTTTATTCATACTTACATTGGTAAGTTTTTAATGAAACATAAATCATCCATCAATATTAATCATTGACTGTTATAATCATACCAAAGAAGAACTATACTTGATGTGGCCACTGATGGCAATGATGGTCCGTATGACAGTTCCTCAAATTCACTTTTGGATAGATTTCATTTAAGAAATAATTGAAGTAGGTAATAGATTTTTACTGTATTTTTATGACTTAATTGTTGCATTTCTAAAGAAAAAATATTGTTAAAGTACCAAAAAAAGTTCAAAACATTTGACATTGACAGTTACTCCAAACACAAAAGTGGCCAAGTGCGAGTCGGACTCGCCCATGAAGGGTTCCGTACCATTTATGACGTATTAAAAAAACTACTTACTAGATCTGGTTCAAACCAATTTTCGTTGGAAGTTTGCATGGTAATGTATATCATATATTTTTTTTAGATTTTTCATTCCGTTATTTTAGAAGTTACAGGGGGGGGGGGGACACACTTTTTTTCACTTTGGAAGTGTCTCTCGCGCAAACTATTCAGTTTAGAAAAAAATGATATTAGAAACCTAAATATCATTTTTGAAGACCTATCCTTAGATACCCCACACGTATGGGTTTGATGAAAAAATTTTTTTTTTAAATTTTTTATGACGTATTAAAAAAAAACTACTTACTAGATCTCGTTCGAACCAATTTTCGGTGGAAGTTTGCATGGCAATGTATATCATAGAATACATCTACTTACCAAGTTTGAACAGTATAGCTTTTATAGTTTCGGAAAAAAGTGGCTGTGACAGAATCGGACAGACAGACGGACATGACGAATCTATAAGGGTTCCGTTTTTTGCCATTTGGCTACGGAACCCTAAAAAGACTGCTACTATATAAATCGCAAGTCAGACCCCACATGGAGTACTGCTGTCACCTTTGGGCAGGAGCACCTGGATGCCAGCTTGTACCATTCGACTCAGTTCAAAGGCGCGCTGTATGAATCGTCGATGATCCCAAACTCACAAGCAGCATTGAACCTTTAAGTCTAAGGAGAGACTTTGCCTCCTTATGCGTGTTCTACTGCTTGACCAATGGGCTGTGCTCTGAAGTATTGTTTGACATGATGCCAAAGGCCACTGTCTATCACCGCACCGCTCGCTGTCGGCAGGGTGTTCATACCCTAGAGCCTAAATGATCACGCACTGTACAGTTTAAGGGGAATTTCTTCTGCGGACGCTTTTTAAAGGGTTGGCAACGCGCATGTAACACCTCTGGAGTTGCAGGTGTCCATAGGGTACGGTGACTGCATACCATCAGGCGGGCCGTATGTTTGGTTGCCACCGACGTGGTATAAAAAAAAAAGAACTGTCACAGGGATCATCATTGGCCACATCAAGTATAATAGTACAGGTAGGTCTTCTGGCATTGACACTATAATAAATAAATATTATTATTACTATCTTTATGAATACTGGATACAGGTCATATCAGATGTCATAACTGCCTGCTTGCATATTAAATAAATAAATAAATATATGGGGATAATCTTACACAGATCAACCTAGCCCCAAACTAAGCAAAGCTTTTGCTATGGGTATCAGGCGACAATATACATAAATGTATATAGATAAATACATAAATATATATATAGAAAACACCCAAGACTCAGGAACAAATATCTGTCATCATCACACAAATAAATGCCACATTGAAGCATTACACAGCTACATTGAAAGACGAAATAAGGACAACCTTAGACATGCGGGTTATATTTTGATTAGTCGAAAGATTAAAAATAATAATTGAAATTAGCATTGTTTTTTTATTACAGGACTTGTGTAAAGTTTTACTCGGCTGCTGATGAGATTGGGGCATCGGCTCTCAAAGAACATTGTTCCGGACTTATTTCTGCTCACTGGGATGATCTCACAGGTAATTTTTTTACCTTTAGAATAAATTTATCTTCCTCTTTCTTCTTTTTCCTGGCTGTTGTCACTTTCTATTTGGGGTGAGCCCTGCTAGCAACCCTGTGCCACATCACATGGCTGTGGGTTGTCTCTTCTGTTGTATTTCTTCTGCATATCATTTTTTAGGGTTTCATACTGAAAGGGAAAAAACGGGGCCTTATCACTAAGACTCCGTCCTGTCTGTTTGTCTGTCTGTCACCAGGCTGTATCTCATGAAGACTCCCATACAACAAACGTGATTTTTTTGCGTAATGGTACGGAACCCTTCGTGCGCGAGTCCGTCTCGTACTTGGCCAGTTTTTATGGTTTCAAGCCAAATTATAAGTGGTTGGTACTTTTTCCCTTTTAACATAAAAGAGGTCACTCATTATTTTATTCATAAATGGTCATCATCCTGCCTCATTGTATGTCCATATCTTTAGGACAACTTGATATTAAATATATTTATATTTTAATGAAAATTGTTGTGATTTTCTAATGAGCTACCACCATTAGAAAATAAACACAACTTTTAAACAACTAACCGATATTTTACCTTAGTCTGAACCTAATTCAACATTACAATTAATTCGCCAGGGGAAGACTTCGCGCACATGTCGTCCGCCCTGCTGTACCGCATGTTGAAGAGCAAGACGCCGCAGCCGCTGCACGGCGCCGTCCGGCTGCTGCGGGAGGACGTCGTGTTCCTGTGCCTCGTCGAGAACCACGCCAATGTGAGTACACTTTATTTTGCCAAGCTTATACCCCGCATTTTAGTTGTGCTGCTACTAGTACATGTGTCACAGACGTAGTTGGGTCAAAATTACTATTATTTAACATAAATGAGGTTTAAAATTAATTAAAACATAACGCGCAATAAAGTCTATATCTAAAACATTCCATTTGTTTGCACGAAACGGTTTGCCTACTCCTTTTTCACCTTTTTGGTACGGACGGCTAAAGAATGGAATGCACGCCCACCATCTGTATTCCCTGATAAATATGACCTCAGTCTCTTTAAAGCAAGAGTGAATAGGCTACTACTGAACGGTGAGTTCCATCTTAGGCCCTGTCTTCACATTCCATCAGTGTGACTAGGGGCAATCGCCGATCAGTTTATAATAAATAAATAAATTGTTCTCTAACAAGCCAAGATACCATCAAACCTTGCTACTAACACGGAAGAAAACGAATGTTTTTAGGGGTGTGCTAAAGTAAAAGTAATAAATCGCGTGAACAATAGCAAAAATGTGGATTAATAAGTGGCTGAGCTCGAGTTGAAATATTATACTATATTGTTTGTTCAATACACAAGCAGCTGAAAGCTGATGCGTGCACTGCACTTGTTTTTTTTAACAATTAATGTTTATTTAGATAACTTTAGGTGTTTGTCAAGTCTGTTTTTGAAACTATCCACTAAGGGTGCATTTATCACTGCTACTGGTAATTTATTCCACTCGCGCACGACGCGGTTTGATAGAAAGTGCATCCTAGGACTGCTTGTGAACGCGAGTAATCTGTGTCCTCTTAGATGCCGTGGCCTCTTAAACGATGATTCTTGCTCACAACAAACAAGTCCTTTAGTTCAGGTAAGTCGTCATAATCAATGAATCATGTACTTAATATATTTTTATATCCTACAAAATGAAAAATAAACACTTTTGTTTATGCTTTTAATGTTATTCATATTACAACACTAGCCTTTGGTATATTTTTAAAAATTATCAGTTAGTATTAAATGCGATAGTAGGAATGTCACATGACCAATCCTCATATACAGGCAGTACCTAAAATAACAAATAATTATACCTAGAGCTTAATTTTATTATTAGTGTTTCACTTCATGACTCTTGACAATGACTATAGCTAATACAAAGGCGTAGATATGTTACACTCGCATGATAAATTATCATGCGAGTCACGCAAGTACCCAAACCCTACAACCCTATTTACATAATTTTAAGTAATTATCTAGATTTGCAGGAAGTCAAGGACTTAAAGCCCATTATATTCATGCATAGTGTACAATAATACTTCTACTCTGAACACCAAGGGTTTAAAATAATTACACTAGTATCAGTAGTATCAAACATTTACCGCGTTATCGCATAAATCTTACACTGTTTACGACTTAAGTATAATTGTATTTACTTTACCAATACCTTCTCGATTATATTTTTACATAAATACGCCTGAATCAGATAATAACTTTTCATACTCATTCCTGCTAATTATGGCAGTATAAAACTTATCGTTAACATTTTTTGTTTGTCATTCATATGTATTTACAGTACATATGGTGCTACTTTACTGCACTAGTGCGTTAATTAGCATATTACGTTACTGTGTCAAACGTTTAAAGGGCCATATGTACTGTAAAACGTTGTACGATACATGTGCGAATAGGTAATTCGCAACTCGTGTCGATTTAAAACACTCCCTTTGGTCGTGTTTTAATCTAGCGCCACTCGTTTTGAATTTCCTATTTTTCGCACTTGTATCGTAATGTACTATTATAGTACATATGCACATAGGCGCTACTATTCCGCAATAGTGCGTAAATTAGCACATTATGCAACTATGTCGAAAATTTAAAGCGTCATATGTACTGTAAAACGTTGTACGATACATGTATATCCGCCTCAATTGTTGTTTACTCTGAGAGTACGTCTGAATGTCTGTCAAGATAGACCAGTTTGATTCAAACACTCCCGTCGGTTATGTTTTAATTTATCGCCACTCGTTACGAATTTCCTATTCTTCGCACTTGTATCGTAAAATAACTATTTGTGCACATGGGGCTACTTTTCCGCACTAGTGCGACAATTAGCACTTTTAAGTACCTATGTCGAAAATGGCCATATGTGCTGTAAAACATTGTACAATGCACGTGCGAATAAGTAATTTACAACTCGACTCGATCTAAAACGCGACCGAAAGGAGATGAAAGGAAGAGAGAGTAATTTATAGCCACTCGTTGCTTTTTTCCTACTTTTACATGCTACACTTGCTAACATAATTAAAAAATAAGGCATACGGCTAAACAAAAATAATATTCAACACACTTACAACCGAGGTAAGAATAGCATGACATTTAATTAGTTTAGTGCTTTGCCATATAGAGCTCGTTTACGCCTCGGTATTTAACTTTTAAAGTCGGGACCTTGTATTTTTAGATCCGTGTGCGTAATCTTCCTATATTCTATTATTTATTATATTATAAAAAGTTTAAAAGCACATTAATGTATATAATAGTTCTTTGAACGACTATATTTTTATTTACGACATTAAAACTACTGGCACCTTATCCTTACCCGTATTTAATACAGTTTTACAATATTAAATGCTTTTAATATGTTTTTTTTATTTTATCAATACTCCTGTCTCCTGAAAATAGTTTATAATTATAATCATACACTACAATTTATCTAGATTTTTGACATTTTGAGTTAGTATTGATAACGTAGGTAGTAGTTAGTAACTTGGTAGACGTGGAGAATGGAGATCAAGGCGAGACTTTTGCCCAGCAGTGGGACACCAGAACCGGAATGGGCTAGGGAATAAAATAGTAACATGGAAACGCACCTCCTCGTTCATGTGTCCACAACTTTGATACTGACATATTCGATAACGTCTGCGTATCTTACTAGCGAATATGCCAATGTGAAGCTCGTGGTAAGTAAGGCTATTCAACTAAATTGTAAGTAACTATGTTGTTCCCTAAGCAAATTGAGTTGCTCCACTATCTACTGTATCCATCTAATTCTAACCTAAATATTGTGCTCTAATTAGAAAATAAATAAAATGATAAACACAATTTTAAGTACTTGGACTAAATAGGATCATTGTTCCTAATGTTATCAGTAAGGTAGCGGGTAATATAGATATCTTCCGGCTACTGTTACACAGGTCTCCCCTGCAGTAACACAGCACTGTTTTAGTGAGCTTGTGCTCGTTACTGGGGTCGTCAATACAACCCTCTTCATACACTTCGTAGATTTTGTTGACTGGCCTCCAGTGCCTGCCGACCTTTTCTTGCATGCCCTCTGTGGTTTGAGGCGCGCAGCCGCGTCTGACGCTTCTGGATGAAACTGAAAAACAAAGTTTTATTTCAGACCATTTGTGATCCATATTTTGTTTCCAGCATTCTTTTGAGGCTAAGTTAGAAATTGTAATTACCTAAAAATAAGTAAATTTTGAACAATTTGAATAAATTTCATGATACATACTTAAACTGCTTAATTGAAGGTTGCTGATTACCTCTATACATATAATATATGATATGCGACAGACTAGGAATACTGTCCATTTCAATATATTTTTCCTACTAATAAATTTTAAATCATGCATACAATTTGTCTCTTATGTGCAAACTTTTCTCTTATCTTAAGGAAATAAGGCTTCATTTATAAAAATAGGTACATTTTATTTACTATGTACAAATACTTTGCAATTTGCTGTGCGGAAATTTGTTGCGGTTTGGGGTTTTTTGGTTTAATCATAAACCTGTTCATGAGTTTGCGTTAGGTTTGTATTCCTACCTATAGGTAAGGTAATTTTAATACGGATATATGCGCAGAGAAGAAAACTTTATTAAAAGGTAGAAGGACGTGAGTTAAGGTTTTGGCTATACTTGCGGCTAGTGTCTATAACGACATTGTAATTGTGACCCATGTTTTTCGGATTCGAACAACGAGGGATTTTTCTCGCTTAACAGATATCTATGCTATGGACGATGTACATAGTCAGGTCATAAGTTCTGTCACAAAGGTTTTGACTGATAAAATGTAATACAAAGCTTTTAATAATAAAATATAGCCATAATTTTAAAGCTTGTTTTATACTTATTAAAACGTAATATAATTTGTTCTAAATTTAGGGTAATTTATTTACTTTATGGTCGTTACACACGAATACGCAGCTGTATTGTGAAAAATTATACTTTACAAAAAGGAGTAAAAATCAGTGTTACATTAATAAAATAGGTAGTTACATGGTAATTACAATTGTTTATTTGTATGAAACTACTTTATTTGTCCTACACGTCTGTACCAGCATTTAGTTCTCGGGCAAGTCTTTACTTTAGATTAAAAAAACTAAGGTTACTTTTCAGTAACACGCTTAGATTTACTACCATACAACAAGTAGATTTGGTAAAACATGTACAGTAGCAATAAGGTCAGTCCGATTCATATAAAAAATATATCAAAATAAAGCAAGATTCAAGTATTTTAAAGAGAAAAATAAATTGTGTTCAAAATCACCTTAAACAAGTAGCGTATTTTTTATGAATTTTTCCGAATATTACATAGAATTATGCAAAATGCGGCAGAAAATTACGTTAACTTATTAATCATTAAATAAGCTTTTAAACGATATGCATAAATAAGGGATCTGTATTCATAACTTTTTAATCAATAAAACCTTTGTGCCGGAACTTATGACCTGACTAAGTAATTAACCCCTTTCCCGTCTTGCCAAAAATTGTATAAAAATTATGCTTTCCTTTAAGTGATAATGCTGCAGTTGCGGTGGAAACGTTCGTAACATTGACTTATTTTGAGATGTCTCGTCTACTTGGTTTTACGCTTTAGTTAGATAGAAAGCGTCACTTTTAAGCTAATCCTTGCTTACGCAACATAGACCAGAAAGCAGACATTTTGACCCCTCTTTTAGCAATTTTCCTCATCCAGAATTGTCAGAACAATAAGCATTAAAAAAGCTTTAGGTCATATGGGTATTTTGTGCGAGTTAAAGCGTTAAAACGATCGGGCCCGATGACCTACGTGGTCATCCACTTGACGCATATTGACGTCCCTGTAGTTGAAATTTTCGCACGTCGGCATTACTTGAAACATCTTACTTGGTTTTACCTACTGCTACGTGGAACTTAATTGACCTATGGCTATTTAGCGACATTATTAATAATATATCCTTACGATCTGACCCTATGTCCTGTGTGGTCACCCGCTTGACGACACACGGTTGACTCCGAGCACTCCGTGGCACGAAGGACTGACGTCATTGTCGTTGCACTGTTTGCAACGTGGACGTGCTTTTGCGTCTCGTCTCTTTGTTTTGCGGAGCAAACTGTGTAGTTGAGTGTATTGATATCAATAAATATCCTTACGATCTGGCCCGATGTCTTGCGTAGTCACCCGCTTGACGCACATGGTCGACTCCGGGCAATCTATGGCATTGACGTCGCTGCCGTTGAAGTGGTCGCACGTCTGTGTGGCTTGAAATGTCTTGGATGCCTTGTTGTACGCTGTGGTGTGCTCTACCTCGCAGCTGTAGCAGCGGATCCCAGAAGACACTGTAAAATAACGTATTTTATAGAACTTGGCAGTAATAGCCGAGGGGCTACTGCATAAATCAAAATCCGTATATCGTCTTTTTGCCTCTTTATCGTGCTCTTGCGTATTTGAGTGATAAGTAGATAGATTAATTAATTAACTGTGTGGTCTAAGAATAAGTAATAATTTTCACGTGAAGGTACAGTCGCTATATATATCGGAGCGACCAAGACGTATACAAATATTTGAACACGTCTCTATTATCCAAGCGTGTTCAGATATTTTTGAGCACCTAGGTTGTTCCGATGTATCTAATGGCGACTGTACATACGTACGGAGTTCTGATGTAATTAATACTGTGAGGAGATGACAGTCCTCGCGTGCAATATGGTATGAACATGAACGGACTGTACTTCAATGATATTTGGGACAGCTGTGAGCATCTGCATTCGTTACAAGCTGCGACTTTAATACAATAGAGAAATGTCTGCAAGTGCAACCTATTTTAGGGAAAAAAACAATATTACTGAGAAACCGAGCTCTAGGGTTGTACAATGTACAGTGTCAGTGTACATATATTTATTGTATGTAACATGTTGAAGGTACTCAAATAGAAAATATTCAGGAATCGTAAGACGGGTTTAAATATACAAGCGCAGAATCAACGAGCGCTACCACATCCTCAACGTTGGTTTCGTGTAATTTCGCATTTTAAAGGCCGTCATCGAGTGCTTAATGCGAAGATTGCGAAGTAATCGAGAGTTCTAAATCGGTTCTGAAGTATGCGCATTTTGGCATGCGCAACATTTTATTGCGTACTTGGGGTGACTGACCTTACCCTTATTAATTACGATGCAGCCAAAAGTATTTTGTGTCTTAAGTTAAAGACGTCGTATCTACATCTAACTCTTGCCATAAGAATGGCACGAAATTTGTTCAATATAAATTATAGCCTTTCGGGGGTCGGCGTCTAAATCTAGTTAGTCTGCATTTGTTGATTATGTTGATGTATGTATCTATATATCAATGTGACGCTTAATTAGAAACTGTTTTAGAGGCGTACGTAAATTCTCTGTTCTCGTTCGTCGTAGCGCTCAGTCAAAAAACTTTACTAATTTTGTTATTATTCTTTGTCATCACATTACAAATATCACACAATGAAACTTTTGAATCACCTTGGCAAAGTTCTGAATAATTGTGTCGCATCTGCATACAATACACTTTTATTGTTTCAAAATTGCTAGATTTAACCTCACAATGGCGTAAGACGTAGGTACCTAATGTGTAATTTGCTCTTATTATTTTTTACATTGAATGATTGAATTCATGATTTTTCTACGCTGATTATGACTATGCTATGATTAGTTTTTCCACATAGTAGTTTTGTAAAAAGTACAAGAAAACTGAACGACTGTTATAGAATAAAAAGTATTAAGTATTAACATTGAAGAAGAATATTTAACTACCCGACTATCTATTGTACCTATGTATGTTTAATCCTTTGTCTGGGCCTACAGCCTACAACGTGTGACGGACTACACAGACGTCATTAAATTCGTCTCAGTTGTAGGAGTGACATTATTGGCTATATTAAAATATCTCTCGAAGCCTAACAGCAGACCAGTTCTACATTTATTTAATTTGACTTGTTAACAGTGACTGTTCACGGATTTAAATTTTTGTTTAAACTCAAATTGTTTTATCATTGATAAAAAATTGGGTTACAAAGGGAATGTTCGAGCTAACAAAGAAGCCTTACGGGTTAAAATGGGTCAATAAGTGCATCGCGGAAGGTATTCCGATAGTTAACTGTTTCAGAGCCTTCTCAGTTTCATCACAAATTAACATCGAAAGGTTAATTTGTTTGCTAACGAAACAAAGGGTTTCTACTTATCACTAATTTCGTTTATATTGTACATTTTGGTTTGTTGGTTTGTACCTGTTACTATTTATTCTGAAAAGCAGAACTAATACTTATTTAAGTATATATTTTCGTAATATTTATCTTTATGCAATAATAAATATTTTATTATAAGTAGTTGATACGCAAAAAATCTAAGCCAAAACTTGAGTATATTTGGATAAGGAGTATATTTTGACAATTAACGCCGGAAGTAATTATAACTGGAACAATCCATACTAACTACAATAATACAGTCAGTACCGTCATATGTATCTTACGAACAGGGAAATTTGGGAACTGTCACAAATAAGAAATGAAGCATTTATCATAATAATTTAGATAAACATTATATCATATATTTATGACAAAAGTTATAGAAGTTATCACTAGCGTATTGCCGCCACACCCGAAAGATTTGATAGCCATAATAAATAAATTAAAAGAACCGACTTTATAAAACAATTTGAAAATCATCCGATTAAGTCCCAATTAGTCGGTTCAAGAACTTGTACATGTAATATTCCGTGTATTTCTAATTATAGAGTATAATGAATTTAGTCGATTAACCAAATAAATACCGCAATGTAACTAAAGTTGCATGTGAAGTTCTTGAACACATAAATGGGGCTTTACAAATGCACGTGTAGGCACTAAATTAAAATTACTCAAATTACTCTGAGTGGTGGGTGTGCCTATCATGTTTTAAGAGTTTCCTCATTATCTCCAGGATTCTATCCTAAGATTCTGACAGTGGCAGTTATTGCTAAGTATCCTTTCAAACAAAATAAGAAGTTTCCAATTCCGTCCAGCGGTCTTCGAGAAATCCAAAATTGATAATCCATAATCATTGCCCAACCCATTGGGAAACAGGCAAGTCAAAAACGAAAAAAAAAAAAATATAACGTTTTCCTTTTAATATGCTTCCCCTATTCATCAACATCCTGTCTTTTAATTACGTCACTGCTGGACACATTCCTCCTTTTCTTTGCCGAGATATTTGTTATATAGTTTCTGTTTCCATGGTAGCTTAACGGACTTTGGGGACTTGACATACATATCTTAGAATTTATTCGCAAATGTATGCAAATTAAATGATGTTTTTCGTTACTGAAAAGCAACTGATAAAAACTTATTTACGAACCCGCTACGTCCTAAAACCGCACATACCACTTACCCCTCACTAGCGGTGTTTCCCGTTTGATATTATTATTGTATGTATAAAGCAAACTAAATTCCATATCCGCTTACATTCATATCATTCAACACACATCTGCTCATAACCCGTAGTTTGTCTGGGTCACCGTTCAATCTAATCAAAATCCGCATATTTATATCCCATTTAGGACTCATGGAATCCGCTTTGAATTTAAATGTATTTTTTCGAACGGATCAGCCTTGATTAACGCCTACACTGACAATGTTTAATGGCGGCCACATGTGTCGTATTGGAATCGTCTGATAATGATAAGTTGATAAAACTGTACAATTTAATAGTTTGCCATACGCGCTGAGCATATTTTTATGCGAGTATAAAAGAACCGCAGAACCCACTTTGTGAACCTTTTGGCTAATTGCATTAAGGTTTAAAGTTCTCAGTTACTTAAGACTATGTTAATACAATGGAAGCATATGGGGCATTCCTGCATTTTATTAAAATAAAAATATGTTTGTCAATTATTTATTATAGGTATCTAAAGTTCACGTGAGGCTTTTTTACAACCCTTTGTGGCGCCAACGATTACGACAACGATTCAGACTAGAAACTTATGCTTCAAATAATTTTCAGTAGCCAATTTTTTTTTTTATTAGTCCCTTGGTAATGCGTACAGCGATACCAAATACTTAGAATTTAAAAGTAAATATAGAGATAAAATAATAGAGTTTTTATCAACTAAAACAAGTTCAGCCAGTTTGTTTGCGGTCATTGATAACAAAGTAAAATAAGCACATTATGTTTGTTTTGAATACATATTCCCTCGATTTAGCACATAACATATTATTTGTTGATTAAAAATACTAAGAATTTTATGTTTCAAAACAACGACAACACTTACTTCTTAAAGACCATAGAAACGTTATCACAAATAGTGTCAGCTCCATGATAAAAATAAATCACACCGCATCCAGACACTTGTTGTTCTCATATGTTATCTTAAAAAAAACACATTTGTTATACACCGACTGCACACTGGCGCTCCTGCCACGCATGTGGCCGGCGCTACAGCCGGCTGAAATTGGCACCTCCACATTCAAATGAATCACAGGAAATTCGCGCAGTAGCGAAACAGGACATGTCTGATCGACGTTAAAGATATCTACACATCTTTCGCCTTATTACAATGGAATAGAGTGCAAAAGTGTAAACATATTTGACGTTGTCGACTGTCGAAATATCGTCGAATAAGGCTCTTACTGCGCGCTGTGAATCAGCCGATCGATGTGGCGCCGGCCTGAGACTGCTCACTTTTGCCGAATGGTTTTTACTAGTGGATTATTTTCTGTGGCGTCCTTGCTTTGTTTTTATTTTTATCTGATAACGCGCTCACCTGAAGAATGCAAGGGCTTTTGGCAATTTTACAAATATAAATAAATAACAAAGGAAACACAGCTTCGTACATGATCCGGAAGGTCGTTTGGCAATTTTATTTACAAATATTTGTCAAACTTAAAATAGCATTTTTTAATTTGATAATGGTATCATTTGACAAATGCGGTGGCTATTGGCGGTTTTAAAACAAATTAAATCTTATTTCTTGCAGCTTCGTCCGAGATTTAGAAGGTCGTTCGTTCACTTTGTCCTCTGCCCAATACTTTACCAACAGGTAGATTATTTTCGGTCGCGCTATTTTTATTTTTAGTCGTGATAATGCAATGTTTAGGTACCCGGGGCGGGTCTGATGGTGGTCAGTGGTCTAACGAACTCTAGAATCTTCCCCATGTAGATTTCCGAAAGAATAGTACAGCCGGTTATCCAATCAAAGCTCGAATCAAATATAATATTTGTGGCTCATATATTAATGAGACCAGTATTAAACTTAACCATCTGTCAGATGTTAGTGGTTAGCTACTAGAATTTTTACAATAAATAACTCAGATACACCGCACTTGGTTTAAGATCGTAAGGTCGTTCACTTTGCTCGCCATCTGCTAACGTCACGTTTTCTCGCAGTGACCTTAACATTAACTAGTTAATTTCATCAGGTATGCCCTTGTTAATTATATTATTTCTCGGCCCGTTTACGTTATTTAAGTAGGTACAGTCGCCATCAGAAATATTGGAGCGGGTGAGTTGCTCTCAAATATGTGAACATGGACTATAATGCCGAGTTCAGATGTTTGTGAGCACCCTAGCCGCTACGAAATATCTGATGGCGTCTTTTACTAAATAAACAAGGTTAGCTAATAATGTTAGGTTGAATGGGTGCAGGTTCATCGATCACGTTTGTTTGTTGTGGTTTCGAAGCACCTCACCTGTTTTATTTTGTAAACGAAGTATTCGCGGAAACATGGATTTAAACACAAAAACCAACACCCAACACTCGCTAACCTAGGAATTTGGAATTGGCAAGTCTGTAAACTAATATGTCAAAACTTTAGATTTTGTGTGTCAGGAGTCAGGTTTTACACAAAACACCGAGGACTGATAGAGCAGTCCAAAAGCCATAATACTTGTATAAATTGAATCATATGAATATATGTGATATATTTAGCGGTTTTCCAAGTTTCAGTCATTCATAGTTATATATCTCATTGAGAACATAAGGTGGTATTAAAACTTAGCAGCAAAGCTGGTTACTTAATTGATTGGCATTTTATGGTTAAACTTTCATTTTATAACCATTACTTATGTTTGTGTTCTCAAAGCAGCGACGATTACAATATAAGTCTGGACAATAAGAACACAATAGGTAATGCATTTAGCTTATTTTATATTAATTGTCGATAAATTAATATTTTTAATTGTTGCGAATTATTAATAATATATTCGCTTGAACCGACGAGGTTACTGTTACGGTTGTGAAACATATCAGATAGTGGCATATGTCATATCCTTTGTCTGACACAAACGATAATATACATATTTAAAAACATTGCTGACTCAACTAAGATGTGCAGGAAATGACAGCTTGGGTATCGAATTACATTGAGAAATAAATAATTGCAATAGTAGTTTAGGGCTTGTACCGAAAACAAAATAAGCGGCTGTAATTTTGTTTAAGGCGAGATTACTACTGCTTTCTTACCGCAGTAAAAAGCCTTATTATATTATATATTCTAATATGAATAATTTGGGGTTTTACGCTATGCGACGTTACACCGGTGAAAAGAAAAGATCACAAAAATTGGTATTTTCCAAATCGCGAGCAAATTGGCAATATCCTGCATGCTAGAAAAAAAATACTTAATATTACCTCGATGTTTCGTGCATTAAAAAAAAAGTGTAATAATCATTAAAAGCTTTTTATTAGCTATTCTAAAAAATATAGTTTATTATCATCAGTTTTTATTTCACTTGAAGTTTACAGTTTTTCCGGTACACCCCTTATGTGGTGATCTTTTCCCATGTTTCTATTGCATGAATTTTCCTTATACATTTTCCCCTCTGTAGAGCGAATTGATTTTTCTAAAGGTGTGTATATTATTAAATATTAATATATCTATGGACCTATGGTATTATATATATTATATTTTTTCACCTACTTCCAAAACGGATGATCTAAATTTATCTTTTAGTGCGAGTTACGCGGTATTTTTGTCAGTAGGTACTTAACCCATATTCATAATTATTTGCGTATTCAATTTACTTTAAAACTACGTTTACTTTTAAGTTGGTTTTCAATTACAGTTTCCTACAGTTCAGATTTCTGAATTTATATCAGTAAGCGACTTAGTTTAAGAGGGAGGTATACCACGTGATTTGCCATACAAAAAGAGAAAACGTTTTTCGACTTCTAATTATTTTCTATTATCCATGATTTTTAAGTATGTTATTGACACAATGGCTAGGTGGCTATAGTAGGTTTATAGGTCTTCCTTTTTTTCAAAATATGCAAAAAAATAAAATACCATTTTTTTTTTTTATAAATAGCGAAACTTACAAACCTAGAATATAACATACCTACTGAAGCGATCGACATCAAAATCAAAGTGATTTGTTAAGATGTAGTTAGTGTAAAAGTTTTCTCATCGAAGTAATACCGTTATGTCGCTAGGATCGCAAAGCTATACTTCCCTCTTAAGCCCTGCTTGTATTGATTTCAAATACTTAGTTTCATATATAGGTTTTCCTTTCGGGCTAAACCACTGCAAGCTAAATAACACAATAAAGTTGCGGCGAGGCATATATGGATTCCCGGCGGCCTAGGCTTAATGTATTCAGACCCAGATAACTAAACAGTTTAGGCGTCTTCTATATGACGTAAATGTAACGGTTTTTTTCGCGAAAATTTTGCATAATTTAGATTGGTGACAGTATTAAGAATATAAATAAAATTGTGTGGTTGCATAAAATCTATGGCACTTTGATATTGAGGTGGAAATGGTTTAAAAAAAATATTATCTCCTTAACTTTGTCATTTAATCGCGTTATTTTTATCAATGAAACTTAAAGTGATGTTTAATTTATTAACAAACGTCGAAAGACAAACGAAGATCTTTTAGGCTCATAATTCTACTACCACTTTAGCCAAAAATACCATAGCTGGTATAATTGTCTTGCCTTAATCACCACTCCGTCCATAGCAATTAACATTAATGTATAGAGCTGTATTTACCACCCATTGTATATTTATTCTTCTTTTAATTATAAGACACACACCCATTTTACGTAAATGGTGTTCAGCGAACGTTGACTTTTACGAACTATTGTCCTATTAAAGGAAAGCGGTGTCGGACGGGGTGTGTCGCTAACATGTCGTAAATAAGCAACGTCGGTGTTACAAAGTTATTCGTGCTTTGTAAACTTGTGTGTAGTCAAAGGTAAGTTATGCTGTAGGTGACAGAAGACCGCTTAGGTTAAGTCTCTTCTGTAGATGCAGTTATGAGTAGAAGTGGGTCGAATTTCTTTTCGTTGTCTTGTTTTGGACCACTCTGACATGCTTGTATTTATATTTTTTATCAAATAAATAAAAAAAAGACAAGTGCTATTGCATGTCTTTTTAGCTTTCAATTAAATTTACCATGAGAATAACTAAAACACAAAATTTCATCTCATAAAAAAAGTTACACTTGGTTATATTTTTTGAGCACAAAAAATAAGATATCGAAAATAATTTGGAGCCAAGTAACTAAGTAGACATAACGCATTAATTGATCTGGACGTTATTTAGGTAGTTGTAAAGGCCCAATATGCATGGTTATATTTAATAATCACTTGTTAGCGATAAGCACTTCCTGTTATTTACCTGTATTGCTATGAGCTAGATAAAACCTTAATTAAGTACCCTATTATTTGTCATAAAAAAAAATCCTTGTTCGAGTATTATGTCTGTTTGAATTATAATTATCAGTGTTTTTTTGAATGCTAAAACACAAATATCATGGTTTATCAAGTAAAAATATCATATTTTTAGAAATAATAATTGGATTAATGGAACTAGAGTTAGACCAAGCTAAGTTGGCAGCAATTTTGCTAGCACAGATTGTGGAAGTGTTATTTTAAACGTCAAACTTCTATGGAATTATGTCGTTTATAATAACACTTTTACAGTCTGTACTGTCAAAATCGCTGCCAACTTAGCTTGGTCTAACTCTAGGTCTATTTCGTCGATCTCTATAACATAATATTAGCTCGTTGTGTAGTCTAGACTTAAATTTGTTCCATTAATAAATTTTGATGTATTTTCTGAAAGAATTTTACTGTACAGACTCAACTTGTATAAAATATAACTTGTAAAAAATTAAAGGATCGTTTATAGATAAACTAGTCACTCTCGTAACTCACTCGTGAGTTATAGCTTTTTTCACAATTCATAACTCCCGTGGAATTAATATAGGCCTTTGTCCTTCAGTACACCTGCATTATATAAGACCATTTTGTTTTCGATGTAGTCGACCGAAAGTTATGCATATGTAAGATTTTTGCTTGTTTTAACCTAAGGCATTCGTGGTTGATCATAATTTTCCAGACAATTCATGTAAAACAAACAACAATACGAATACTATAAACAGTAATAAAACTAAATCAAATAACAATAGCTATAACACTGAGAGTTAATCATTAAATAATTATTACTAAGAACAATTTTTACGACGAAGCCGAGACGGTTTATGTGTTTCGGGGTGGGTTTATTTATTTATTGTACTATTGTTGTATTGAAATATCTGTTGTATTTTGTTAATCAGGTTAATGGAACTAGCTCTATTTAGCTCGTCCGCCACTATAGAGTAATCAATTAACAGAATCGTAGCGTCTAGACTTGGGCATTACGGAGTTGAGTTATGATAACAGCGAACTAAACACGTCAGCTGGTATTTGGGAATGTTGCAAACAATAGCGTGTTAAATGTTTGTAACTCTTCAGGTAGCTTACGTTATGTTGGAATGAACATATTCTTTTAATTAATTAAGCTTACATCTCATTTTAAATTGACTTCATCGAACGTTTAGCGACATCTTGCCACGCTAAGGCATAATTAATATATAAGGCACTGAGACCTCACGGCTGGTACGGATTTTCTGAAAAATATGGGTGTTTGTTGCTCCAAAGTCCATACTACACTAGGAAGTATATGCTGGCATGAATAACGAAAGATTTCCTGTTTAGTACCCTACAGTTCACCATGTTATGCGCTTGTTTCAAATGACCCTCGTTTTTAATTAACTAAGATCAAATCATGAAATCGGCTACTACAGATAATAACAGAGAGTCAATAGTAATTTGGCGTAGAATGTTTTTCTAGATCCTTCGATGGTTAATCCAGATGGTTGGGAACATCCTTACCCATGCCGGCGGTGTAACAGACGTTTTTAGCTTCCGTTATGCTAGCAATCACATTGCTCAGAAATCACAAACCGCCGCTCGCGAACCGCATGCGGGTTTTTGGGGATATAAGCCTCTTTAAGTCACCTAAAATATCACTTAGGAGTTCTTCAAACTGACGACATCTACTGCCGATGGCTCTTCTTCTCAAAAAATTGCAGACCCCTGACATAGTTGAAAGGGCATCAGGCCTTTAGGAGTTTGCCTATGAGACTATCAAATAATTAAAGATCCAGCGTTGTTACAGCCGATTTAACATTATACAATTTTCTTGCTCATCCATAGACCTAACCTAACCTCACCTGATATTCTTGCATATTGAAAGCAATTTTAATTCAATTCTGGAACAGGGGTAAACAGAGGCCAACAGTCAATTGAATGCAAGAATTTCCGCTACACGTATCATTCAAAAGATGGATTCCGTGCGTGGTGAAGGTGTGCTCATTGTTGCTGCGATATTAACATAGGTATTACAACAGGAACTAATAAGAAAAATTCGCAAGAAAATATGTTGGGATAGGACGTAGAAAAATATTTGGTGCTTCTAACAGCAAATCTAGCATATCCTTCCACTCCAAATTCTACGAATAACGTTTTCAGTGCTGAGTCGCGGGCATTTCGATTTTTATTATTAGTATTTTCTGTATCCGTGCCCCACAGACATTCATGGTTTCTGTATATTTCGATAAATTTTGTCAAATCGGAAGAACCAATTTTCAACACTTTTTTGCTATTTTTTTTACTCGCACCGTTCATGTCCATTATTGAATGCAAATCTGCGACTGCAAATATGTACAATAATTGCAGCAATACGTAAATATTGTACAACAAAAAGGTCTAGACTTTTTAATACCTGTATGCCATTCTTTTTTTGCAATAATGTCATAAATATAAACAAAAGAGGTTAGCAATTATTTCCTGACAATAGTTGTAATCAATAATTGAATTCAATTTTGTGAATACTCGTATTGTCCATATGTAAACTCTTTGGTGCGAATCCTGAATACTATCATTGAAACACAATAATTGACGATTGTCGTACAAGAAACTTGTATTATCTAAATAGGCCTCAAGTCTTTTGTACAATAAGGGAGGTATGGATTCGAGTCTACACTTTTCATAGCTCCTCAAAAATTAAGTTAATAAGCGTTATAATATAAGCGCATAATAAGCGTTAAACACTGTAAAATTACAGATTAGGTTCGCCATTTTGTTTATTGTTTGATGTAAAGCCATGAAAGTCCCATTCAGCTTACAGCCACGATTCAAAAATGTGTAATACATTACGATACAAGTGCGAAATGTAGGAAATTCGCAACGAGTGGCAATAAACTAAAGCAAATCAATAAAAGTAAGTATTTTATAGTAATACTCATTTATAGCTTCAAAAAGTAAAGAAATGAGGATTCGAGTCGATGAAGTTACTAGAGAATGGATGAGATGGACCTTCTACAAGATTGCTAATTAAATTGTTTGTAGCCTATGTGTTGTGATCTAAAAAGCGATTTCTCAAAAACTCCGCTTTCTGAACCTACGGCACCTTAAATCTGAATACGCCTCATGAAAACTTACGTCTTGTTATTTTATATGAAACGCCGATTATTCACATGTTTTGCGTAAAAAATTGTATGTATTAGCGTATTTATATTATAATATGGATAACTTACCTTATAATAACACCTTGGCGCTTATTAGCAGCTCCATCGTCAGTCGATACCTGCTTGATATTTTGCAATCTCACTGATATTAAACTTAAGGTGTTGTATAAAACGGTCAAGGTAAACTTCATATTGTTCTTTAAGCTTAAACATATTTTTTAGCTATGTTACCTAAATTTGTAAAGCTGTTTATTCTAAGGTTTAGTATACCTTTTTAAACTTAGTCAGGACATAAGTTTTGTCAACAAGGTTTGGACTGATAAAAAAGCTATACAGATCCCGTATTATTCATATATATGGATGAAAAGCTTTTTTAATGCTGAATTACTTACAATATAATTTCACATTATTAAATCTCAGTTTTGCATAATTTTTATTTTATTTATTAGGAAAACTTACAGCTAAAGTAACAAAATATGTTTCGAAATAAAAACAGTAAGCCATATGCTATGTAATATTCGGAAAAATGTATTAAAAAAACATGCAAAAAATGAGCGACCTCTTCAAGGTGATTTTGATGCCTATTTCTTTATTTCTCTTTTTTACATGGTTGAATTTTACATAAAACACAATCTGGATCTTTTGTCTTTCTTAAAATATATAATTCATGTGTATTAGACTACCAAAATTGCAACTGTACGTGTTTTACTAAACGCACTCGTTGGATGGCAGTCGAAAATTTGCGTGTCATTGAAAAGTACTTTCAGTTTGAAGGGTAATTGCTGGAGTACAAACTTGTTGGACAACTAAATGCTGGTGATAATATAACGTTCTAATAAAGTAGGTGAATACAAATAAATAACTGTACCTATTTAATTAATGTGGCACTGATTTTTACTCCTTTTTATAAAGTATAATTTTTTCAGCCAGCCGCGTACTTGCTTCTAACGACAATCCCGAAGTAAACAAGTAGTAAATAAAGACGCGATCTAATTTTTAAACTAATTATATTACGTTTTGATCAGTATTCAGTATAAAACTAGTTTTCAAATCATGGCAAACTTTTTTTTATTAAAATGCTTGTATTACATTTTATTAGTTAACACCTTTGTGACAGAACTTATGAGTATATGTTTCATTGCAGTTTGAACGGTATTGAGAAAGCCAAAGTAAAGAGAGACCATAACCTTAAGACGATAGTGGATTACCGCTTCTCCACCCATACAAAGGTAGTCTCCATTTTCCTCTCTGGATATTGGCATTATGGAAATACGTTTACACTATTTTATATATATATAACCATAGCTGCTTAGCTATAGGCTTCTTCCCGATTTCCGATTGAGCTGTTATTGTATATATGATCATCCGTTAAATAATAACAAAAGCGATTATATGAAATAATTAAGTACAGTACAATGTGTAACAGGTCGTACCAGAACTAGACTTCATTTACAAAATATAACTTACGCCTATTGCCTTAACTCCATTTTTGGCTGAGTCCACAATGAAATCGCAATGAAAGCTTCGACATTTCAACTCGAATGAACTACTTCAAGATCAGCAATTTGGTTTTACAAGAGGTCGTTCGACGACTGATGCCGCCTCTGTACTAATCAAGCACATATACGACGCCTGGGAACACTCGCTAGATGCTATAGGTGTCTTCTGCGATCTGTCCAAAGCATTTGATTGCGTGGAGCATGACACACTTCTACACAAGCTGAAGCACTACGGTCTGTCAACGGAAGCTCTTAGCCTTGTTAAGTCTTACTTAAACCAAAGAACCCAGAAAGTGGTTGTAAATGGAACGGAGTCTACTGGAATGACTGTAAAGCTCGGAGTTCCACAGGGTTCAATTTTGGGTCCTTTTCTCTTCCTTGTATATATAAATGATCTGCCGAACCTTGTAAAACATAAATGTGAGATAGTCTTATTTGCTGATGACACCTCACTAATTTTCAAAGTTGACAGGAAACTGAGCGATTATAGCCAAGTCAATGAAACTTTGGAAAAGGTACTAGAATGGTTCACAGCAAATAACTTACTTCTTAATGCGAAAAAGACGAAATGTGTCAAATTTTGCTGCCGAATGGAAGAAAATCTGAAACTATCATCACATTAAATGGCGAAACGCTGGACCTTGTCGAGAATACGGTTTTTCTGGGCCTTACTTTAGATAGTAAACTGCAATGGGCCCCTCACATATCTGCCCTGGCGAAAAGGTTGAGCTCTGCCGCGTATGCAGTAAGAAGAATCAGGCAGTTTACTGACGTGGAGACAGCTCGCCTAGTTTACTTCAGTTACTTTCACAGTATTATGTCTTACGGCATACTGGCGTGGGGCAAAGCAGCTGACATAGAAACCATCTTCGTTCTTCAGAAGAGGGCAATCAGATCTATTTATAACATGGCTTCTCGTGACTCACTGAGAGAACGATTCAAGGAAATAGATATTCTCACAGTAGCTTCACAATACATACTAGATGTGATAATGTATACGCATAAGAATATAAAGTCCTTTAAGAAACTGTCTGATATCCATAGTTATAATACGCGAAATAAATATAAGTTAGTAGTCTCCAAGTTTCGTCTACAGAAAGTTAAAAAATCGTTCATGGGAAACTGTGTAACATTTTATAACAAAGTACCCTTAGAGGCATGGAACCTGCCCTATACTTCATTCAAGCAATACGTCAAAAATGCACTTCTCAAAAAGGGATACTATAAAATAGATGACTACCTGGGAGACACGGAATCATGGCCAAGTATCCAGTCTCAAAAGCTGTAATAGTTTTGCGTGCAGTGTCCCGGAGAGGCATATGGCGCTGTTGTTTCTAGCTGTTCAACCTTATGTATTAATGTTTGTTATGTTTTAGTTATTTTGATGATGACATTGACATATTAAATACATAGTTATGTATTCTGTAGAACTAGTTTTAAGATTGTTAGCTTAACAGTCTCTTGACGTGAAATATGTATTTCATACAATTTTTTATTTTTTTTATTCTTTGACATTTGGAGAACCTTTACACCTCCAAACCTTATTATTGTGTATTATTATTTTTCTCAGACCGTGGGGACCTTATACATCTCCAAACTTAATGTATTTACCGTGGAGACTATACGTCTGTCATATTGTATAATATACTTGACTTGGTACATACTAGTTATGTACAGAATGTAGCATTAGTTTATGAGACTGCTAGTTTAACAGTCCAGACGCGGTTTATTATTTAGTATAAATTTGATTTTGACACTTGGAGAGACTTTACACCTCCAAATTTTATTAGTATTAGTACTCTGACATTGGGGACCTTTTACATCTCCAGATTTAATGTGTTTTTAACTATAGAGACTATACATCTCTATTGTATTGTATTAATTATTTATTTTAAGATTATTATTATGTAATGTTTACCCAGGTATTGGCTGTTGTATTTATAAATGTTGTTACGTATTTTTCATGTCACTATATGATGTTACTATAAATGTTGTATTGACTTGTAAAAGAGCCCTTGAGGCCTACTTGCAGAATAAATTTTTGAATTTTGAATTTTGAAAATTCGGCTAAAATTATGAGACGAAGAATACTCTGGTCAGAATTGGAATATCAGCAATTTTGAAATACATATGAGAACCAAATGATATATAACTAGTTCAAAAATTATAATGAGCTATATCTTTATGGCATATAATCTCTGTGGCCTTTTATAAGAATTTTTAATGTTGCCACAGAATAAGTACTTCCTCATAGAGAAAGCACACTTTCTACAAAACCGAAGTTCGATTGCGATTGAGGAATGAATCATGCTGTTCCTTTCTAATGTATGGTACTATCCCTTTCGGCTATTTAGGCTTGTCAAAATTCAAGTAATTATATCTTATCTGTGTTCGGTTGTGCATGCATAGGGACGTCAACTTGTGCCGACCGTAATAATTTCTCGGAGCAATGCTCAGCCGAACAGAGCCAAGAATGCCCGAAAGGAGGAGTGTCGCCCCACTGGTGTTGCCAAAGCATTCTAATGCCTTAAGGCCAAAATCATTTACGTGTTTACGTTTAAACGCCAGTTTAGTTTAGTGCCATTAAAACTAAATTAAACAATAGATTTTATTTTGAAATTGATTTATTGTACTCGTACCTACTGGTTATGATCGATTGATCAACCATTTACCATTGTTCGTATATCTTGATATTAAATTCGCATTTTCCAATTAGAAAACGTAAATTTACTGGAAATTTAAAATAAGCATTCATTACAATTTATTCTTAAATATATATTTATATTTATATATATATATATATTTATATATATATATATTTTTTTACATATTTACATAAAACTGAAAAGCATATCATTCGTATCATAAAGTATCACACATTTTAATAATAGATAATATTTGGCACAATCCTATTAGATCAAAGTGCTTCTGGCACTTGATAAGCAAAAAAGCATAAAATTGAAAAACGAATTGAAAATAACCTTATTACTATCAACAACGAAATAATCGTCGTATTTATATTATGGCTTTTTAGAATTAGATATCCTTGCGCGTAACTCGTAAATTCGTTACGACCAATACTTGATTGCATTGTGCAACTCATACAAAATTAAATTAAAATTGAAAAAAAATACAATCGGATATTATATTGCTTTAGGAATAAGAATAGCATATCGATTTTATTGGGCAGTACCTAATGAATTGGTGCTAGAGATTGTTTTTACTATCAGTAAAAATGAATAAATAAAATAAATTAATATAGGACTTATCTGCACGAATCGACGGTTATTTAGACGAAGGTAGGTGTATACTTTTTGGAATAGACATTTAAATACATAAATGACTCAGCCAAAATATTTGTGCTTATAATGAAAAAGCTTTATAGGCATCAGATACTGCAAAATTAAGTATAAAACACTGGAAAATGGACTGGAGACATCGTACATACTGTTAGTAGTTAGTATAAAACATACACCTAAATTTGCATTATACAAATCGATCAATCAATAGTTATTTGTTTTATAAAGGGACAAAGTTGTTATTAAGCCGCTCGTGCTGATATTGATGCCCGAGCAATCAAAAGATTCCAAAATTGAACCACGAGCCTGGCGAATGTTTCGTGGAGTAGAATCTTGACCGTTGCGAGGGTGTCAAAGCACGAGCGTTAAACGAACTTTGCCTCCCAGTGAAACACAACATTTTTCGCTGGCAACAAAATCAAATCCAAACGAACGTAATAAAAAAATATCATTCAAAATCATCATTTAAGAGTCAATCCTACCTGCTAACATAAGGAAACAACTCAAAATTTGCATTTGATTACTTTGCCATACATAATAAAATGCGACTATCTTATTAGTTTTTGAACAATCAAGAGTGCCTTTACCAGTTGGCGGTGGTGAAAATTAGTAAACAAAACATTTTTCTACAATATATAAGTAAGCATATTTTTTACCATAAGTTTTTTATGCAGGATTATACTCTACAATTAGCTATCTTCACTCTTTCTGAGTGACACTTAATAATTGTATTTAACAATATGAATACCGCCAAATGTGTTCTAATTCAAATATACAATAACACAACAAGACAGGAAAGTATTTGTAGCACCACTAATAGTAAGTCATCATCAATCCATCACTGACATCTAGTTACACTATTTACAGTTCAATAAATCACAGACTTAAAACATTCACAGGTCACTACTACTGCACTACCTAATACTGTTGATGTATTTCATAAGATTAAATACGAGTATAACACCCATGATGTCTGTGTAGCCTTCGTGATTCGTGTTGGACGTATTGCAGAAGTCACCACGACAATAACAGTATCTGTAATGAGAACAACATAACTTTAGTTTGGGCTCTCACATTATAAGACGTCTAATACATGACACCTATAGACCTCGTAAAATGGGTAATCCTATTCATGACCTTTGCAACAGGAAACCTGTTAATAAATGGTTTTTGAAAAATAAACACGGTTATACCAGCTGTTCTTCAAATTGACTGGACTCGAACTACGGCTCTGTAGTATTGGTACAATTAAAAACAGAAAAACCTGTGAACATATTCTTTCTCTCTTAAAAATAAAATTGTGTTCATTTCATTTTGCACACCTAGCCCGCTTAGCTTCTTGCGTTGTGGTAGTGTAGACTGTAGTTGTTAGTTGAGGGTAAGCCAAATAATTGTTAGTAATTTCTAGTTCTTACCTGGTGGAAGGCGTCCTCTCGCCCTTATCATCCACTTCTAAGCAGCCCTCCTTATACGGCTCCATGATCTCGATCTTGGGAGACCAGCGCCCATTCTCATAGTCTTGATACTTGTTGGTCTGCGGTGCGCAGTCTCGTAGCACGCCGTTAATTCTCACTGGAACATTTATAATGTTTCTATTTGTTTCATGCTAATATAACACTCCACACTTTCTATGAAGATGAATGATGTCTTTCTTATAAAATACCTGTAATTTTAGGTAGTTACTTGATTTGATGAAATTTTACGACCTTAATAGTTAGAAGATAGCTGATACATCAAAATCTCATTTAGGTACCTTTCAGTAACAAATACCGAATAATAATGTGACCACATCTAGAACTCGCAATCAACACCTGTCTAAAAAATGACTCATCTTGTTACCGTATTCTGCTACCAGTCGTAATAATAGGTAAATTGAGTGCTAAATACCGATCTTACGTCATGTTGTCTAAACTCATTTTAACACAAGAAAATAATAAATTCAAATGGGTTGTCATCGCATTTGCGTTATCTCGAAAGTAAACCTTTATTGAAAATTGCAACGCCATTGTATTCCCAGTCACATTACGGTGCACTTCCATTTTGTTTGAATATGGCCCAACAGAAGGCTTGCTTCATGCGCTGCAATGTTGCGTAGGCATACTAGGCATCCGATGCAGGGCGTCCAATCCAAGAACTTGTTATATTGGTTGAAGTTTGTACTCGAGCTTGGCATGGACATGTAGTTGTAGTAGCCAAGCAGTGGGTTAATAAAAACAAAATGTTGTAACCTCCATCCTGTACTTCTATTCTAAACGAAAGTCCACGAATACAGAAAGTTCACGAATTTGTTGAAGAGGTCCGTATTACTACGCACAAGCAAGACGTGGACATTTGTAGTTATAGCCAGGTAGTGGGATAATATAAATAAATCAGTTGTTGGATCGTATATACCTCAATTCTGTTCTTCTAAATTGAAGTCTTCAGTAGCGACAGATGACAAATTCGATGATTTGATATGGTCGAAGTTTTTTTTTGAAATCCCTTAGTAGATCAAGCAATAGTAGCATTAGACCTTCTTCCAATACTATGATTACTATGAATTCCCAATATCCGACCTGGTCAGTGTAACTAGGTTAAAATATGTGAATAACCCGTAGCTTTGAATATCAATGTTGTCGCCTACCTCCATTTTGAATGTCCAAATGGAAGTCTTGCTTCATACACATCGTGGAGTAGGGGCAGTCCACGACGAACTTGTTGGAGTGGTCGAAGTTGACGCACAGGCGCGGCGTGGAAGTGTAGTTTTGGCCTGGTGGCGGGTTGATGAGGCATTGGTAACATTGGAGGGCGGACCCTGGAATAAAATATAAAAACATTTTATTTAAATCTCAAATTACGTCATTTATTTACGTATAAAGTAGGTAAAGAAAATAAAGGAAAGTAATGTTCTAGGTTTCGGAACAATTAAAACGCAAAACTAATTTATGGCAGTCACTGAAAAGGTGTGAATAGTATAATCTAGCGTTACCATCGGGGCTGGTTAGGAAACAACAACGAGTCAACGAGTTTGGTGCCTTCTCCTGGATTGGTTTTCACTGGTGCCTTGAAATACTTGTTTATAAAATTGTTTTTTTTTTAGTTAACTCTTAATTATGCTACTTAGATTAACCTTGATGGTTGAGATGATCAACCTTTAGGTAGAGTCTGTGCGGAAAGGGAAGAGTCATGGAATGTATCCATACATCCCTTACATTCCACGAGTCTTCTCTTGCCGCACAGACTCTACATAATTAAATGTTTGTTCAAATGTGTCTAGGTAAATAAAATTTTAACGAATTATAATACAATGTCATATATTATGTTCTTTATTATTTAATTTCGTGTTTACTCATATGTTTAACAAAAGACTGTTCATATTGTTCTATTATTCATTTTAATTAGTGTTAAGTACAATTATTACATGATCAAACATTTCAACGCGTGTACTCGTTACTAGTTACACGAGTTGAAATATGCTACTTTAATTCATACCTACTTACAGTACATTATAGTACATTCGGCAATCAGGTGGGTAGCTGAAATTTTGCAAACGAGATCTTTAGATCCACGACAGCCACAAGCTGGAGTGCATTAAGAACCTGAGTTTGCAATATTCTTACCCCTGGAGTTACACACAATGTTTTTCATCACATTTGCGAAAAAAAAAACTGACATTTTAAGCGAAATAATTTTTAAATACGGTGACATTTCAAAAATTCGTCCTCCATATTGTCATTCTTTGACAGGTGAGGCATCGAAGGCGCATACCTATCTGGCATTAAGTCACGATTGAAAATTCTGTAAAAATATTTTAAACGGCTATTAATATAAATATTGTTTAACATAAACAATAAAAATAAACTATAAACGTCAATATTTAAATATATGAATTATTAGTGGCACAATTTAAAAAAAGCTATTCCTTTCTCGGGAGTTATAGCTTTTTTTTTTCACAATCCATAACTCCCGTGGAAACACTACATGCCTTTGTCCTTCAATATACCTGCACTGCATGAAATAAGATCTTTTTCGAGCAAGTGTGATAAAAAATAATTTAACGTACCATAAATAGGTACCAGTCTCGAATCATTAAGTCGTGCGTCTATGTAATCAGTAATTCCGTAAACTCATGTTGTTCAGTGAAACGAAACTGAAAGTTAGAAAGTGTTATACGTACAGAATCGACTTATAACAAACAAATATGTAAAAAAACTTACGCCGGAGCAGCACACTTATCGAAGCATGCGTGACTCATACTGACAAGAATAAAAAACGTCTTAAAACCACTGTGCAAACATAATTTGTATGGCTTTTAGGTTTGGTTCAAGATTTCGTGGCCAAGTGCCGCTGACCTTACTGCATTTTAGATACTTGACGTAATCGACATATAATGGACTCAAGTGTTGGTCATTTATGTCAGCGATGCGTTATGATTTTGGTAAACTTGCGTGCAGTTGTTCTTGACCCCGATTTCGATTATGAAGTCTATTACGAGATGAAACGTATACAAGAATATTCTCTGCGTAACTCCCATTATTTTATACACATAGTAATCGTAAGGTCATGCGACCTTGAATTTAAGCAAAAAAGTAATCTAACGTTTTAAACGCTTTTTTTGCTGAATTGTTATTAATATTTATTATTTTACTTATTGATGTCATGGGTTTCGTGACACGTAGACTTTGTTAATATCTACTTAATGGACAGATATACCTCGCATACATATTCATTAGGTAAGTAGGTACTTCCATTGTCTTAACTTTTTAGGATTTATACGAAATTATAATTTGTGTATCTTTACTTCTTTGACCGAAATGACCTGGTTATGTTTCAATGTTTTCGAGAAGCACTTGTTTTATTATTTGTCAAAAAAGACATAAGTTTAATGACATGCTCTGCTTGTTTAACTTCTTAATTATACAGGATGATTCAGGAGACGTGAGCAGGATCAAGCCTGCATATTCAGTAAATTATCAGCAACTGTTTCGTACCAGTATTTGTGAGATTAACGTTAATTTAATTTTTACTGTTCAAAAAAAAGAGTTTTATTTTATTTACGATATTTATAGTCACCCTTATTGTTTTATCTATAATAAGTGACAAATTGAATGACATCGGAGTGTGGTTACTTTTATAAAATCGTATCTCACTCAAGTGTGACATTTTATTTTCTTCATAATCAAAGTGCTGTCATAACGGTTAAAGAGGTTTTATCTTTGTTAATTAAGTGTTGTAGGGTGTCCATGATTGTAGATATTCAAATTTGTCCTTAAGAAAAAGTTAAATAACAGATAAAAAGAGTGATTGTTTTACTTAAATATGATGGTGAACGATTCATTAACATTTACTGATTGTGTAGGCTTAGTCCAGCTCACGTCTCATGAATCACCCTGTATATTGTTATAATTTATATTGCTTCGCATTCTTAACTTATTTGTAAAATTGTTTAACAAAATAAACAATGCGCCTTATAAATGGACCATGGAATGTCGTTGATGGATCTATCTATGAACGAAAAATTGAATTTCCTTAATTGTAACTCGATGTTTGAGTCATGCGTATTCGCATTAAAACATCTGTATAAATAGCTAGTTTCAAGTGATCAAATATGACTCATAGAAATATCATTAACATTACATTATGAACGGTGAACTGTCACAGACCGAAAAGTAGTAGTATAATAAACAATTTATTGCACAAAACAAGTACATAACACAGAGAGAATGCAGTTAATGGGTGGCTGGGTGCAAACCAAACTTATCGCCTTCAAGGATCTCTTCAAGCTAACCTTTAAGTAACTGCTGTGAGAGATACATACGAAATGGTAGTACAATTTACTATCTAATTTTAGACAGTAATGTCCTGCCACTAGCTTCATGTTTTGGTACAAAATATCGAAAGGGTTTTTTATCGAGGTGGCCATGACATTAATTTTTCGTCAAATATGAATGCCAAAGCGGTAACATTATGTATATTTTGTATATTTCGTTCCTGTTACAATGTGGATCTTGATTATTATATTGATGATAACAAAGATCGCTCTAACAACGAAAAAGATGACTTAATAGATACACGGAGAATTGGCAATGAACCGAAAATGTCACTCGATGATGGCGATATTAAAATTCTGACTACTTTAAGTCGTGGTGAAGAAAATACAGACATAAACTCAACAACATCAAGCGAGGAACCACCAGAAGTATCAGTGTACGACAATTATAGTTATTATGACACCGCCAGCCGCGCCAGCCAATATCCTCTTACTAACATATTTGATGAATATGAATACGAGTACGCCGATGATGACAACAACCTGGACGACTCGGCCACTGAAACTTCTGATTATGCGGACACCACTACATCAAAAGAAGAAAAAAATAATATTACTAACACATCGAAAACATTAACCCAATTCCTCGCCCCTCTTGGAAAAATACGAAATACTGACCTGTACCACATGGTACCCGCTGTTACGAAGCTTAAAATAAAGAAATATCCAGGTAAGTTAAATAAGCTATATGCTGAAACCGATGATAATGACAATATCTGGTATGTCCCCGAAGAGTATCCCTGCTGGGAATTACCTATATTGTTTGGTAGATTTAAGACTAGAGCCAAGTACTCCGACATATTCGTTTTAAAAGGAGGAACTCTTGACGGCATATCACTTGAACCGGAGACCGAAATTAAATTTACTCCCCGAAGGCGCAATGACGATTCTGGCAATAAATGGTGCGATCAGGGACCCTGTTACGGTGATCACACTCTCTGTACTTTTCCAAATGACACCATATCTAGAATATGTGACACAGCATACAAAGTCAAGAAACTGTCTGTGTACGAACAAGTAGTAGTACTGAACACCATAAATACTATGAGAAACCGTGTCGCGATGGGCACGGCGGAGGTTTATCCTAAATTGCCTACTGCTGCTAACATGCAGCAAGTTATGTACGACATGGATTTAGCAAGGATATCCAATAGATGGCTTCGCCAATGTCTTCCCGGCCCTGCTGCTTGTTCTTCTATAAAAGACAAGCTGGTTACACAACTGGAATGCAAGAAGTGTTTGAGAAACTGTTGTAAAGGACCAAACGACGACGATTGGTAAATATTTTATAATTTCATGTTATTTTTTATTTGTGTCTGTTCTACTTTTTAAGACTCATATTTATTTTGACAGTTTACCGCGTAAGGAATGCTTCGTGTCAGCTTTAGTTGGATGTCTTCACGCTTGGTTTTTAAGTGCTGGTGAACTACTAGAAAAGCGAGACGTTGACTGTGGACATATTACACGGGATACGTTCAATACTGCGCAGATACTATGGGCGAATACTGATAAAATGGGCTGCGCTTACGGCATAAGGGGAAATGGTGACATTAGAGTTGTGTGCAATTTTTCCCCTGGAGCACCATTTTATTTGAGAACGAAGTTTTTCTGCGGCATAATACCTTCCAAAGATATAACAGAACACTTTGAAGAAGTCTCTAATTACGATATTACAAGTTTGGATTTTTTGGCGAAATTAGGAATTCAGATGAATTTAACAAATCTCTCAACGCCTCAACATTGGAGGAAATCATTAATTCCTGAATATGTTTTCCGAAGTTTGACACCTTGGGGTGTGTCTTTTTTGCGTGATAAGTTAAACGGCAAACTAAGAGATTACGAGGGATTTTATGAAAACGGGACCATAGGAGCGGTAGCTAAGCTTGTAACAAGATATTCCTTTCATGAAGATTCTAATGCCAGATGTGATACTGGTGAACCTATTTATGAGAGCGGTCTCGCTGGCAACCAGTGCGTGGAGACCGGTAGGGTGTTTACAGCGCTATGTTACAGTTACCGAGATCCTTATCCTGGTTATAGATTGGCAGCAATCGTAGCTCCAGTAGCACTGTTTTCGCTGATTTTATACGATTTGTTTAGCGGTGTTCTTAGGCAAACTAACTTTTGATTGCAAAACCTTCCACACGTAAGCTGCAATATTAACATATAAAATAATGGCGCTAAAAAGTCCATTTTATATGTTTTATTGTTTGTTAAAGTGAAATAGATCATATAAGAGTTTTATAATATGATTGAAGATTAAACGACCTAATTCAATCCGTTTATGTTGATTACATGTTTTACAAGCATAAACATGTAGAATTTCATTGTCAGTTTTGCTTTATACATGACATTACTAGTTTTGCATATACTTAACGTCAAGTCTTTTTAGCGCCACTCGCTACGGTTAAGATCCGGACATTACACACGATTGTGTTTAAAGGTCTAAAATGTGTACATACCAGTCTCACTGAAGGCCAAGACCGCCGTCAGGGCTAGCACGCGCTGCATTCTTGCTATTATTTGACTTGGTCTCCCTCATGTAGATGTTCGTGCGGTCAACATGACATGCATTAATCTTTGACTAGCGCCGTCCTTGCTGTACGATGTATGATGCGTCTGGAAATATTATTTGACATATATTTTCATGGGTATGTTACTTTAATTTTACTAAAAATTAAGGGCCGAATAAATATAACCCCAACATGATTGAACACGAAAGGTAGTTTTTGTATCTGAATGACAATTTTCAAGCATTTTCGCGTTTATATACGATACGAGTACCTAGTTGAAAGGCAGTAATGTTTCGAAGTTGCTTTAAGATGTCAGGTTATCTCAATAAAAAGGAAAACAATTTTGGAAGCATTGGCAAGTAGACTACAAAACTAGGTTGTTTAGAGAGCTAAAAAATATCCTAACTACTAGGTACTCTATCGATTTATCTGTTGCATGTATATTTTATTTGCGTATGGTGTTTAATATTTAATACAAGACATAAATACAAGTTCAGCACGAAAGGCGAAAGGTATAGGCGACCTTGGGAAATGAGCGAATACTGTGCTAAGTAACCATGATACTATAAACCACGATAACCAAGATACATAAGCGTTACGTACAGTTTATATGATAATTGAATAGCGTAATCTAAAAGTGGTCTTATTGTATGGCGACGCGGCAATAATGATTTGTCTAATGTACTCGTTTTTCGTTTGATTAAGATAAATTCGATACTGTCCTAACAACCCCAAAACCTGCACAGTTCAAAAAATTAAATAAATAATGTTAGGACAAAGGTTGTCAGTCAATAATCTGACACCAGTTTCAATAACCTGATGATTATTAGCGCTCAAAGTGGTACAATAAGTATTGGTTCGAAAGGTAATGAAATATTTGCTCCTGTATAACTCCAGATTAAATAGTATTTTTGTTCACACAATACATTTACACATTACTGTATATTTCTGACTTGAGAAGTAACAATGTTCGTTCATATCCAAATCCAAAAGAGTTATTGGTGATATAACGTGGAGATTTTTAGGATTGTATTAAAATTTTATCTACCTACAGCTTTACTACCTTACTACCGGAAATTTACGAAATATTGATTTGCAAAAGTTTACTTACTGTAATAATAACTGTTATCACAATCGGATCGTGTAACAATTTTAAAGTTAAAAGTTGCGTTGCCACCATAGGTATAACCTTCTATGATCTGAGGGTGCCACTAACCGCAGTTAGTTTTAGTATAATTAGCTCTTTTTAACCACAATAAGTGAATTGCTTCGTTTAATCTTTCTTTCGTTAATATTAGATAGTACTTATCCTTATATTTATATTCTTTAAGTAAAAATTAGAAATCGAAAAGATCACGTTAAATGTTAATTCTTCTTCTTTGTCATCACACTCTCTCAGAGTGGTTGATATGTTAATAAAGGTATATAAAATGTAAGCTCTACGTACCTACACAAGATTTAGCAATGATCACAACGAATCACAAGTCTTAAATTTAAATGCTTTGCCACCTCCGCAGATTGTTGATCAAAATTACTCTTGTTTGACCATGACCATGGTTTGACCACAATACCCGGTCTGTAACCAATCTGACACTTGGTAAAGTATAGAAGCCCTTGATTTTATGACCTTCCTTCAACCGCAAACGGCAATAGCACTTTATTTGTTTGCACTTTAGTTGGCAATTTTAGTATTTGTTTACTAAGTAGTTAGATGTTGGTTCGATGCTGTTTTGTTTTTGTAGAAATAAGGAGTGGTTCAGAAAAAAAGTAGCAGCACATTATGTAGATTTTTCATTTTATTTAGTGATCATTTTTAAGTAGCGCATTTGTTAGTAATCCTTACATACTATTCTATACAATTAAATACAATCGTATTCAAAATAAAAGGGCGAATTAAAGTGTTCGCCTTTTATTACATGTCTCCTAAGACTTTTTGAACGGCGTCTTCTGAGAGAATTTATGAGGTGTTTCCCATAAACATAGTTTTTTCTTTAAATTTGATAAGCTCTTTAATACACTATTAATTTGTCTTATGTTCGATATTGCACGTTTTTGATTTGACTTCACTTTGAGGTAGTTACATGGAATTTCCATTTTTGTGTATTTGCGCTTTTTACAGGAATTTGTCTCCCATAGAAAAACCTCTGTCAGAGGTTAGATTGGAGAGACTTCCTGACTACCGAAGATGAACTCCAGTTTATTGGTATAATTTACTCGTAAGATGATATTCCTAAAAACATACATCTAGTTGTGAAAATTAAAATTCCAGTGTGGCTTTGTGGAAAACGGCAGGTGAAGATTGTCAAATTGTGTTGTACAAAAAGTTATGAAGTAAATTGCAATAAAAATGAGAAACTCAAACAATCTGATATTTCTCAATATGATTTTATTGTTATTATATAGTATTTTATCTACGGATTACTGAAAAAATTAACTACTTCATAATAAGTAAAAAATAAAAATGATATACTAGATAATTCACTGCCACTTTTTTACTGAACCACTCCTTATTTCACAATACAGCCGTTATGTCTATGCCGCAAAGTTAGTGTTTTTAGGTATTGTTTTTCACTATAAAAAAAAAGAAAGAAATTTACTAGAGTCAATACTCTTAGTGTAGTTTTCACCAGAACTTGATGCCTAATGGCCTGATGTTGTTCTTTAGCTGTCAACTCGACAATTTTTGGTAAAACTTTGAAAGAACGCATTATCCACTCTCATGATCTTGCCATCCTCGTGATATTTGAATATAGACAAAGTAGTGTTGAGATAATGGTCAGGACATTGGAAAAAACATTTTTGCTGTCTGTCACCAAAGACCAAAAGGAATATTAAATCTTATTTTAGCATTTTAAACGTACCTACTTGAGCACATACAGAAACGTGTTTCGCATACACTCTTGCATAAACTCCCTTTCATTGCCCACTCATAAAGCCAACCTGCATTTAGTTATAAATTCGCCTAGTCTATGGCCTTAGTTCTTTCTAATACAGCCTATTGTCCCGTAAATCGGTAGCACTTTAGACTTGGTCAAGCTAATTGGTTGAAGTCCATAACCTGAGTTGAGCGATTGGCATAATGTTTGTCTCGTCAAAGTAAAACGTTGGGGTTGTTATAGTTAGTCGTATATTCTTATTGTTCATTGACTACTGTAAATTTTACTACTATTTTAATTTATTATTAACGTTCCGTAGGTTTGTAAGATCACACCAGATACCTCGTCTACCGAGAACTCATTTTCAAAGGTCGCCTATTACCATCTTTCTCATTCCAATGATACAAGAGCTATAGAGACAGAGACTAAATTTTACACTAGACACTTCCAGTAATGAATTGACATATGTTAATTATGTTATTGTCCTATGAGTCCTATGACTGTGAGAAAATTAGTGTTGAATAAAACTTGCCATTGAATCACTTAATTCACAACCAACCAAATTCATAATCAGCATACAATTATCTGTTTTGATTAGGTGTATATTACTCGTATTACAGAAAGTGGCCAGTAATAAGAGGTGATACAAATACAAAACTTTATTTATAACACCAAAGTTATAGGTCAAAATGTCTTAAAAATAGGTACAATAGTACTTAAAAGAAATATTTCAATGTCACAGAGTAATATTTAATATAGATCTGATTCATATTAAATGAATTCTCAATTCATATACAATTATTATTGGTTATTTTAAATACTAAAGAGTTTTAAGAGTTTCCATGGCGACCGAAACCATGGCAACGTGTGACAAGATAAACTTGATTCACCCAACATTTAAAGTATACGTGAACTTTAGGTTTGCCAATCAACCTCACAAATATTACATCAACTGACTGTACAACCAGCTGTTTGAGTGTCCAAGTTGAGCACGTTGTCCAAGTTGATTTAATGGGCAAACCTAGGAGTGCCGATGCTTCGGAGTTTTCCTTACAACATAAACCCTATTATATTAAATATATTCTTAGGACTGTACAGTATAATAACTTCATTTTGGACCCTGTGGGCTGATGAAACGATACCATCTATGTTACTTAGATATATCATATGTTATTTAGAGTATGACTAATTAAGAACAGTCTGAAGAATATATAAATAAGTAATTGTTTGTTATACATGTTAAATACATAGGTATGGACATAATTATTACGTTATTATCTACTTCTTTCGAATGACTAACGCTGCGCCCTCTAAATACTCCGACGTTAGTTTGTTGTTTATGAAGTACTAAAAGAAATAAAAAAAAATCTCGCACTGATAAATACAAGTTACAGGTAGGTATAAACAAACAATATATAAAAACTTGTTTATGTATCGTTTTTAAATAAAAAGGCACAGTGGGACGTGATGTTACAAACGTTACATTGATATTTTTAAATGACAGCACTATTTATTACATTTGTACTCGCGTTATAAAGATAACAAAAAGATCCGAGTTTAATTTGTAGGTATATTATTGTCGCACACTTATAAATAAAGTTTCCATATGATTTTGATGGTAGTTTTGAAGACAAAATACCTCGTTTCATAATAAATGAAAACCAACGATTATTATCACTAAGCTACTTTAATACGATATTTCGTTTACTTACTTTTTCCCCTGACATAGAACAATATGTTGGACATAGTTTCTAAAAACACTTGCAAAATGAGGTAAGATTTGTAAGTAGCCATTAAGTCCATAACATCTTGTAATGACAGTGATTGAGTTGATATTCATGCTTTATCACGCAGTTAACTGCATGGTTCCGAGTATTACGCTCACGCATACATTTATGTATACTTCCATATGAATTTCTACCTGACTTTGTCATAAATGATCTCATAGCATAACGTGCTGAATGCCGTCCTAGCGGTCGGCGGTGTAATAATCTCAGCACCGATCAAGGGCATATTATTTTAGACCTTTGAATTTAAAAAAAGCGTAAAATAGTTTTAAGTTTAAAACAAGGTTTATAATAATATGGTAAAAACAAGTTACAGGGAGCACAATTGATAGCTGCTGACTCCAACGTATTCTTTGCTTTAGAGGAGCCAATTAAATCGGCATCTTTGGTACGTTTGATTTCGTTGTTTATTTTTTAAGTGGGAGTAGGAAAAACATCTGTTTTGGGTTGCCTTGCCTTAATTAAGGTTCAAAAGCATTTAAAACCTTGTCCAATGAAGTAAAGTAAATTATCGCTTTGCCGTTTGGCCTAGATTTAGGGCACTGCAGCTGTCGTGTCGCTGCGAGGTCAATGCAATGAACCCTTGTCGCGCTTCTGGGCGTAACTTTAATTATACAGTTTACTTCTTGTACTCATATATACTTGTTTACTCATGAATGGCAAGAGATTTCTTAAAACTTAGTACGTACGTATATAAGTATGAAGTCTCTATGACATAGGTCCATTGTAGCTTGGGGTTGCATTTGACTAACCGCCTTCACCGCCGATATGGGAATAGATTGAGAACGGGAAGGACGGCAGGTCATATAATATAAGATAATTTTATCAATGGTCATGAATGAGGTCCCGGTACGAATCCTGGTAAGGGCATTTATTTGTGTGTTTATAACAAATATTTGTTTCTAAGTTATGGATGTCTTCTATGTATATAAGTATTTATGTATAAACATATACCCCTTTATTCATGAACGAGTACTAAAGTTACAATGCCGCTAATAATCGTTTGTCCCTTTCCATCATACCAATACGTCGGAAAGGGACAAACGATTATTAGCGGCATCGTAACTTTAGTACACGTTTAAGAATAAGGGGGATAATATATATCGTCATCTAGTGCCGACAACATAAGCCTTATTGAGCTTACTGTGGGACTAGGTCGATTTGAAAAGTAGCACCATATGTACTGTAAAATATTTTACATAACAAACCTTACTAGAGATCGATCAGGAATATTCTAATAAATTCTCGTATCGGTCATAGCTCTATTGTTACAAGTCACATGTATGTTTTTGCTACTTACTAACTCTAACACAATGTCCAAGTAAAGTATCAGATAGCGAATAAACAAATAAATTAACTACCAGTAAAAATCTTCCTGCAAAACTTAGCACTTTATCTACCAGTTAAGCTTATTTGAAGATTGTGAAACGCCAACGATGTCTTTATTCGTCAGATAAGTGACAAGTAGCTTATTCAGGATTTTATTTGGACATTGTGAAACAGACCCTATGTATACTGGGTGGGTCATGTAACAGGAGTAATGAATTAAACTGTATATAGGCGCCTCACACTGACCAACATTTGTTCAGCTACTTTTATAAATAACTTTTATTAATTTTTAGTATACCTACTTCTTTATTCTTAGACGCTATGTATTGCGAATTTTGTAATGTTTAATTTAAAGCCTGACAAGCAACGTCAATTACAATGATGGTAGCGTACAGTAAAGATAATAATTACATTGTATTAAAAATAGGAAGTCTTTAAATAAAAGTTTTATCGTTTGAGGAGTAAATTATATTTTAATTATTTGCTCGCGTTCAGGGCCCATCCGGTATAATATTTTGAGTATGATCAACTAAATTGTTAGCTTAGTGTTTCAGAATAATATATTTAACAACTGCTGGCGTTAGTGGCGTTAAATATCTACGAAAATCTGAACAGCCAAGTACGAATTGTTCTGGAACATTATGCCTACCGAATGTTTGCATATCTATTTATGTAAGTAGTTAAGTAAATAGTACGAGATAAATACACTAAGCACTTTAAACGATGACACATTATCATTATTATGTATAAACGTTGTAACACGAGCATATCATCTAAGTATGTAAATAAAACACGATAATATAAGAATATGCTGTTTTTAATAAATAGTGGTAATTTTGTGTATGTGCCATTAGGTTGAAGCACGATAATTTGACAGAAAATACTTTTGTTTGGTTGATTTTCTTACCGGTCGTTAAAAAAATCAATAATGCTTCAAATAGGTATATGTATACATTGATACATACATTACATAATTAGATTTTAATATAGCTCCTATAGTCCATATTTTACTACCTATCGTTTATTGTTGTAGAGTTAGACCAAGCTAAGTTGGCAGCGATTTGATAACACAGATTAAGCAAGTGTTGTATGACGTTTAAAATAACACTTGCATAGTCTGGCTATTAAAATCGCTGCCAAGTTAGCATGGTCTAACTATGTTCGATTTGTTGCGTGACTTGCGTGTTACTAACCTTGACATGAATTTATTTGTAAATTATTATTAACCTTTTATTAATCACTTACCCGTAATAAATAATTTTGATATTACATTTAATCAAGAAATCTTCAATCTACCCTATTACACCTTACACCTATCGTGTAAGCATACGTACGATACGATGACGGAAGTCATAAGTAGCGCACATATAAGTGAGAGTGTAGGGGTAATAGTATCATAAAGCGTGCTTTAGACCACGGTTATAGGATTACATCACTTTAATGTTTGTAATGAACGCAGGCCGACGAAAACGGGCCCACGGTCAGGGTTGCGAAAACTATAGAAACTTGATCTTATGTTGAGGCCTGCAAAACTTACACAAACGACTTGCGCTCGATATTGCGTATTCTAGCCTTTGTGTTTGAGCTTTATGCTAAAAACTAGGCTATATTATGATAATGAACTAATACTAAATGAAACTAGCAATTTTCTTGCGATTTTGGGGTTCCATAGTAAAAGGCCTTATTTACCTTGTGGCCTATGAGTTACTGATATGGAATGAGCTATATCATGCCCACGGGCGGTAATAGATTTTTTTTAATTTCATTACGCCCATTGGTATATTTGGCATAAGGTTTTTTACTCAATTTATTATCGTGGCTGAATGTCGGATAAGTCTGTGCCTTCGATGTCTATTGCCGAATATGTCAAAAGCGGCCAAGTGCGAGTCGGCATCGCCCATGAAGGGTTCCGTACCATTTATCACGTATAAAAAAAACTACTTACTAGATCTCGTTCAAACCAATTTTCGGTGGAAGTTTGCATGATAATGTACATCATTTTTTTTTAGTTTTATCATTCTGTTATTTTAGAAGTTACAGGGGGGGGGGGGGGACACATTTTACCACTTTGGAAATGTCTCTCGCGCAAACTATTCAGTTTAGAAAAAAATGATATTAGAAACCTCAATATCATTGAAGACTTATCCATAGATACCCTACACGTATGGGTTTGATGAAAAAAAAAAAAATGTTTTTCAGTTTCAGTTCTAAGTATGGGAACCAATAAAATTTATTGTTTTTTTTTTTCTATTTTTGTGTGAAAATCTTAATGCGGTTCACAGAATACATCTACTTATCAAGTTTCAACAGTAAGATAGTTCTTATAGTTTCGGAAAAAAGTGGCTGTGACATACGGGTTCCGTTTTTTTCCATTTGGCTACTGAACCCTAAAACTGACAATATGGCGAACGAATGTTTAAAATCTCGCCGTATTTAAGAATTATTTCGCGTAATATTTAGTTTTTTCGTCACAAGTGTGATGTAAACATTGTGTATGCCACGGGCGGTACAAGAATTGGGAGAATCAACTTTTTAGCGTCACTCGTTGCCATGGTTACGATTAGTTGTCCAGGGGACAAAAGTTCATTGAAATACTGATTTTATGGTACTTAAATGAATTAAACTTGCGTTTTTGTGGTCGTTATAACCAATGTCCATAATGGGCCCCCTACTAAGCATGTTAATAGAACGGCATACAACGTCTCTTCAAACAAACTGTGCCACTGTTGTCCCTTGGACAACGGGACAGGATAACAAAACAAAAAAAGTTGATTCACCCAATTACGAACTCGTATTCGTAATTCTCCTTCGGCTTCGGGCTTAAAATCAACACTAGTTCGTAAATTCTAGTTTACAGCCCTTGAATGAATTTTAAAAAATCTATTACGTCCGTGGCCATAATACAGCTCATTACATCTCAGTATGCTGGCATACTATAAACACTGTTCACGAACAAGTGTGATGAAAACGTTGATAAGTGATAAAGTAACCTGTATAATGGTGGGTATTATATTTATATCTGTGACATCTGAAATTATTGAAGTTTTATGAATACCGGCCGATCTATTAGTCGAAGGAAAATAAAATCCTATCTATATATTCTGCCTGGGCATGAATCCGAAAGCCGAAACTGTATGCTATATATATATTCTGGGGCTTGCAAGAATTACTTAAATAACTTTTACAGTACATATGGGGCTACTTTATAGCACTAGTGCGAGAAGTAGCATATTACGTTACTGTGTCGAACATTTAAAGGGCCATATGTACTGTAAAACGTTGTACGTTACATGTGCGAATAGGTAATTCGCAACTCGTGTCGATTTAAAACACTCCCTTCGGTCGTGTTTTAATTTATCGCCACTCGTTTCGAATTTCCTATTTTTCGCACTTGTATCGTAATGTACTAGAACGGCTGTCTGTGTTTCAGGCCAAAATCTTTGAATTCAATATAATTTACAATATAAACCAACAACAAGTACTGTAAATATAACGGTAAAATGTAATGCACCCTTGCATATCAGTATAATTTAGTACTAGACATGTCCAATTGGGTACTTGACACATGTTGAATATTATAACAAAATTTAGCTACATAGACACAAATTGAGCCATCCATTATAAAAAGTGGAATTTTAAAAGACGTATTGAGATTATAAAAAAAATACAAGGCTTCAAAGGCTCAATTTTTTTTTTAACTTTCAAATATAAAAATGAAAATTATACCATTTGATTCCTTAATTGTTATTGAAAAATAAATTGTTTATATTTCACGGCCAAATTAGCAATTTTCTTGATCTTCCATACATTTATGACAGACGAATGTAATATGACGTCACATTACATTATCATTTTGTTAGAGGCGTTTCAATCAGCGTCAGACTTTAACTCTCATTTCTGACCTTTGTGTTTCTTAAATGCCATGAGTCCTATTTAGACATTTGATCTTTAGGAAAATCAAGATCATTATTTACAAAAAAAACTGTCAAGTAGCCAATTGTCGATTGATAAGACAAACAGTTACGGACAAATTGGTTAATCAAGAGTAGGTATTTTATCTAGTACTTCCATCGTTATCTGCCCAAGCCGATGAACTGAAAACCCACCATGATCATGTTAGTGTCGTAGATTTTTTTCGACAATAACTATTCTGTTCAAACTGAGTGCTTGCCACCTGTCCAATTTGTTGGTCCTGTCCAAATGTGATTGCGTCTCACTATCTCATTAAGCAAAATATGAGACGCAAATACATACACATTGGACCAAGAAATTGGATAGGTGGAATACCACCCTAAAATAAGAATGATATTTTTTTCTAAACAAATTATTGTAATAAAATAACCCACCGTAAAGTACCAATATTGTTCCTGTTTAGACTCAATTTGTTTTGTGTTGAAACTAGATAAAGACTTCTGATAAACAGCAACATAAAATTTGCGAACTAAACATCAGCGATCTGAATGTTTGTATATAATATTATTGTTTACACAACTTTACAAGCATGAAATGAATTATTAGTATTGGTTTTATAATATATCTCATTAATGTTTTTTCGAAATAGCGAATATCATCAAAACTAGAATATGCAGGCGTATCAAGAAAATATTCCGTAACGATACTTACTGTAAATTGTTATAAGTAATCCAAAAAACACTAAAATATAGCAGCAATATTGAAACACTTCAGCACACTTGCGACATAAACCTGAAATATCGATTCAATTCCGAATAAATACATACGACCTTAACCGCATAAGTCAATTAACATTATACAATAATTGGTTTGTTTCTCTCAGCTTTACATAAATGAATTTGCAAAAAAATGTAAAGGAGCACGCACGTGTTGTGGTACGAGTTGGTTTGTTCGAGCGTGTGTCTTGACGCGAGGGCTGAGCCGCACTGGGTCGCGCTCTGCCAAGATACCGCGGTCCTTGACTGACGCCTTTGTCGAATAAGTGAACTGTAGAGTTACGTAGTTTAATTAAATCGATCGTGATACTTGGGTATTGTCTAATATAGAATAGTGTTATCGTTCCGGTTTTCATTGTGTGCAAAGACAATGATTCTTAGACGACTGTTTTACGCAAAGTTATTATTGTTTAAGAAAGAAACCAATACACAATGTTTGTGTTCTAATTACTTTTGTTAATGAATTTGTTTACCATATACCAAATTAAATGAAGTAGGTAAAGAAGAATTTAGTTAATTTTAGCCTTTCCGCATTTGCACCTTCAGATGTGTTACAATATCTACTTACTTAAATTTGAGTTAGTGTTAATTTTATATTTCCGGCTCTTGATTTTACAGCTAAAATTCGGCCCGAGAGAGTACAGATTTGATGTCCATCTATCTAACGAGACCATTTAGGATCCAACTTATGAATATGGGAATTATATTTCTAGAACACCGAGAAGTCCCAGAACTAGGTCAGTAATGAAATGAGATGTGGCCTAGATATACCGACATTTGAAGCTCAGCTTAATCAGCTTTGTTACGTTTACTAATAACGTTGCCAGCATAGTTACGTCATGTCATGCAATAGAGTCGCGAAATGAGAAGGCCTTATCAATGTGCGATTTCATACGTTGTTGTTTCCTTTTGAATTTGACCTTTAAAGCTGTATTTACATGTTAGACTCGTTTCTCGAGTCATCTTTAGTTTAAACCTGCCCCTAGAAACAACGCGTATCCGAGGTCCGAATTATTACTTTTTGTCGTGAACTGGTCGCTTAACGTCATGAATAGCAGCTGCCCTGTAGACAACTAGAAACTGTTATAGTTTCGCCATGTCCGTCTGTCCGCGGCTTTGCTCCTTGAACGTTAGTGCTGGAAAGCTGCAATTTGGTATGGATAAGTACTTAAATCATGCATGGCGACAAAACGGTAAAAAAATGTAGAGTACACAAAGAGACAAAATGTTGTTTTTATTTAATTGTTTTTTTCGTTTTAACTCAATGGTATTTTAAAACGATTAAGGGTCTCCATTACCCATTTTTGATAAAGTAAATACTTTCGGAAATAATCGCTCCGAAAGAAAAAAAAAATGTGCCTCTCCTCCCTCTATCTTTTGAACTATAGGTCCAACAGAGGGCTCCTACAGAGCCCCCGTGAACAACATGCATGTAACTGCGTCGAAATTTCGGGAGCTCAAAAACGTGCGGCTGAGGGAGCTGCTGAGAACGCGGCGAGACAAAAACATTTGGCTTGAAACTGGTTTACGATTATTCCCTCTTGCTGTTAAGTCAGCCGGCCTTGGTGTTCCGATGCAAAGGATTTTGTGAGGGACCTGGGTAAGCGCTTGCGACCTAAGGGTTGCGATCCTAGGTCTGGCTGGTTCGTACCTGGTCCAACACATATGGTTGGTTGTTCAAAGTGGGAACGCCGCGGGTATTATAGGGACGTTTGTGTCGGGTACTTACTGGATTGGGATATAGGTTTCTTTTTTTATTATTACTAATGTACTCCCTTTTTAGGGTTCCGTAGCCAAATGGCATAAAACGGAACCCTTATAGTTTCGCCATGTCCGTCCGTCTGTCTGTCTGTCTGTCTGTCTGTCTGTCTGTCCGAGGCTTTGCTCCGTGGTCGTTAGTGCTAGAAAGCTGAAATTTGGCATGGATATATAAATCAATAAAGCCGACAAAGTCGTACAACAAAATCTAAAAATTTTTTTTTTTAGGGTACCTCCCCTTCACGTAAAGTGGGGGTGAATTTTTTTTTTCGCTTCAACCCTAGAGTGTGGGGTATCGTTGGAAAGGTCTTTCAAAACTAATAGGGGTTTTCAAGAAACATTTTTTGATAAAGTGAATATATTCGGAGATAATCGCTCCGAAAGAAAAATAAATGTGTCCCCCCCCCTCTAACTTTTGAACCATAGGTCCAAAAAATATGAAAAAAATCGTGGAAGTAGAGCTTAAGAAAGACATTAAATGAAAACTATAGCGGACATGATCAGTTTAGCTGTTTTTGAGTTATCGCAAAAAGTTTTCCCTTCATAGTAAAAAGACTTACTTTAATTAGATACTGATTATGTAAATTTGCCTATTTGTTTAACTCGGGTGAAAGGTACCGTTTCATCCCTTGGTTAACAATTTACTATACTTTAAGCTCCAGTTTAGCTTATTGTGACGGAAGAGTAACTACGGAACCCTACACTGAGCGTGGCCCGACATGCTCTTGGCCGGTTATTTAATTAATTTTGACTTATGTGGTTCTTATAAGTCTAGTGATTCCCGGTCGATGTAAGTCTAGTGACTCCTACAGAGTAAAGTCAAAAGTCAAAAGCTTTATATTCTTTTCATCACACTTGCTCGAAAATGATCTTATTTCATGCAGGTGTACTGAAGGTACCCTAGGGAGTTATTAAATTATGTAACTTATACATACACACCAAGTAGCATAAATGAGTTTCATTTTTAAAATACTGACATTTATAATTTAATATTTTTGTTCATGTTTAAAATTATTTAATTTGATTAATTTAAAAGCCGTTTAAAATATTTTTACATAATTTTCAATCGTGGCTGAATGCCGAATAGGTCTGTGCCTTCGATGCTTTTACCTGTCAAGAAATTACAAAATGGCGGACGAATGTTTGATATGTCACCGTGTTTAAGAATCATTTCGCTTAAAATTTAGTTTTATCTTTGCAAGTGTGATGAAAAACATTGTGTGTTACTCCGGGGGTAAGAATACTGCAAACTCGGGTCTTTAATTCCCTCCAGCCTGCACCTGTCGGGAATTACCACCCTCGTATCCAAAATTTCACTTACCCCCCCTCGTTGCACAATGTACTATAACTTATGAAGATTGAAATAGGTATATAACGTCACCCTTTGGCATTGAACTGGGAACATAATGTGACACCTGTGTGATCCTAGCAGACCAAGGGGTAAACACGACAGTGATGGCGCCCAACATTGCGACAAACGTTTTCATCCGGTCGTCATGTCAATTCATTGATTTGCCGTAGCAATCAACCAATTGACCGTCGCGGTGGGCGATTTATAAATAACTAGAATGCAGCATACATTGGCTTCTTCCTTGTCACATTAACCCTTTAGTGGATGATAACATATTTGTATGATAGCATGAAAAAATTTCAGTTGTGTTTTAGGAAAAATTAAGTATATAGTAGCTTACTAAAAAGACTTTCACACGCCTATGGAGGAAAACCGAAAAAACAGACTGCGAAACTAAAACAATCCGTTTTCCATATTCCCTACAAAAGCCTATAAATGGCGCATTACCCCGAGAGCGAGAGGTAAAATGACTCACAATTTCTTTAATTATACGAATGAATAATATCACGAGTACGATGATCCCATGCGGCTAGTCCATAACATGTGGGAGTACAATGTGTAAGGCATATCATTGGTGCTGTCACGCATGTCAATTGGTGTCTCTACCCTACTATTCAAAGACGTACGAGTCTTACGACACGAACTGACGTTTAGAAAGACTAGACACAAGCCCTTTAGAGACTTATCTAATAGTAACCATATCACTTGCGCTGCTAAGTCTAGATTGTGACTGCTTAACTCGTGTATTTAATGCTTTAGTTTCAACGACATGTTACACCGTGCATAGCAAATTAGAGCAGGCTCTTTCTAATTGTATAGGAACTTATTAAGTTATAACCCGTTATTAGGGAAGCCCGAAGCCGTATTAGGGAATAGTGAGCGAGGCAGGAAGTTTTTAAAGGAACTGGTTAGGTAAACTCACTTAGATAAGAGTAAAAACTGAAGTAGACATAGATGATGTTTTAATTAAATCTCGACGTTAAGGCGGTTAAATAGAAAAGAAATTTAAGTATGAAAGTAACAGCAACAAATAAAATAAGTATTGTAGATAAATAAGGTTTAAGACTAACAATAGTTAGTTGAATATCCTTCGGACGTTAAATACATTTCTTGCAGCAATTACATCACCGCCGCATCAAATATATAAGTTGTCAGGCAAACTTAGGTACAGTTGCCATCAGATATATCGGAGCGGCCAAGGTGCTCACAAATATCTGAACACGCCTCTATCGTCAAGGCGCTAGAGTGCGTGTTAGATATTGTTGAGGCTCTCATTCGCTCCGAAATGTCTGATGGCGACTGTGCCTATGCTACAGATGTAGTGCATAATTGTTTTTCATCGTATTTTCTCGGAAACGTTCGTATTTGTCATGCTAATTCAATCAATGTCAGTACTTTTTGTACCGAGTTGTACGTTCGTAAGTTTCCGTGAAAATACGATGGAAAATAATTATGCACTACATCTGTAGGTAATTAGGTGGACGATGTTTTGTCAACAACACTCACGTTTACTGTCGAATCTATGTTTTGTAAATACAATGACATCTATAAAATCACACAATCACAGCTAATAAGTAAATAAAAGCACGTATGTTTTCATTCCAAGAATCAATTAAATGCTTCAAAACTTTTTAAAGGTCTTAATGAGATGCCAAACAAAAGCATGTAACAATGAGGGTTGAGGACTTGATTCAACACGAAAATCGAACATTCGAAGCTAAATTAGCACGTGTTGCGTAACCGTGAAAGTGAACTATGTATTGTAATTCATCAAGTTACACTGACATCGCCACATGCGACGCGCATTTTAACTAACCAGCTGGACATTTAAAACAATTAATTTATACACTAGAAGAACGCAAACATTGTCAAGCGATGTTAAACTTTTTGACTTAGTAATAGAGGCTTTGAAGTGCCCTTGTATGATATATGTTTGTCAAAGGCATTAGAGTCATCATGACCGACTTATATAATAGTTACTTTATGTTCACGTAAATGAGGTGCGGTTATCTTAGGTATTAGAGATCCACTCGCATGTTTATAAGATTTCTATTAAAGTAATTATATCTCCGTTTATGAGTCAATACCTGACTCTACCTACACGCTTCGATAAATTAACAAATATTAAATTTATGCCTAATTATTAGCCTTGTATCTAAGCTATAAAAAATTACGAACGTACTAGTTAGTTAGTTAGTTAGTGCTTCTGGGCATTTTCCGCAAATCGACAACCATTGTGCCTATTTTGCGTGAAACGAGGTAGCGCTACTCTAACCACCCCAGCTCCTCCACGAAGCCTAGCAAAGTTTTCAGGTTGCTAAATGCCTCTCCTAGTGTGCACGGAGTCCCTAGGTATTTGTTCCTGTATACTTCTACCTGTTTGCAGTCTAGGAGAATATGTTTTGTTGTTTCTTCTTCTTCCATGCACGCTCTGCACATGGGGCTGTCTGTTTTACCCATATTGTGTAGGTGTTTGTTAAGTGTGTTATGTCCCGTAATTAATCCTACTATTTTACGTAGTTGATGTCTAGGTGTTTTCAGTAGTATTTTGGTGAGTTTGTGGTTCAGTTCCGGTAGAAAATCCTTGGTCTGCCTGCATGTGTCCATTTCCTTCCAGTATTTATTGTGCAGTTGTCTGTGATGTAGGTCTAGCTGGTTGTGTATATAGGATATTGGTAGGGGTATGATGGGCTCGGGTCCATATGCCGGCGTTTCTGAGCCTTTCCTGGCCAGTTCGTCCGCTGCATCGTTTCCTCTTGATCCACTATGCCCCTTTATCCATTGAATTGTTACTTTGTTGCCTTCTTTGCTCACTTCCGTGAGGCTTCGATGACATTCGAGTACGAGTTCTGAATTAAGTTTGTCGCTGCATAGCGCTTGTAGTACTGATTTACTGTCTGATAGTATTAGTATATTTTCGTGTTTCACTTGTCGTCTTGTTATAGCATTGCAAGCTTCTATTATTCCCACACATTCAGCTTGGAATACCGTGTTATGTTCTCCCAGGGGTTTTGAGATGTGTATATTCAGGTCCTCCGAGAAGACACCACATCCTGTCCCTTCAAATGTTTTTGAGCCATCTGTGAATATTCTTAGGTTAGTTTGGTCTAGTCCTTCTTTAGGATCTTCTGTTAATGATATGGCGTATTCTTTCCAGAAGATCATAGTTTTTGGTGTTTTGTCGATGGGCGCCTCCAGCATGGGTAGTTTTGAGATCATATTTTCATAGATCTTCTTGTGCGATGAGCTGAAGGATGTCCATAGGTTTAGCTTTTTCAACCGAAGAGCCGTGGCAGCCGCTTCTTTTTGTATGTATATGTGTAATGGTAGGAGTCCTAGCATTATTTCTAGCGCCGCAGTCGGAGTAGTTCGCATACAGCCCGTCGCAGCCACACATGCTAGTCTTTGTGTTTTGTTTAGTTTGTCTATTACCGTGGTTAACTGGGTGCGGGGCCACCATACGACCGCGCCGTAGCTGATCATTGGCATTATTACCATTTTGTATAGCCACAGTATGATGTGAGGAGCAAGTCCCCATCTCTTGCCCACCATCCTCCGGCATTGCCAAAAGGCTACTGTTGCTTTGTTTAGTTTATTGTCCAGGTGTTTGTTCCAGTTCAGTCTATCGTCCAGGATTATGCCTAGGTATTTTACATCCTTTGAAAGTGTCAATCTTGTGCCAAAAAGGGTTGGCAGTTCGTATGTACCCAGTTTTCGTTTGTGTGTGAAGAGAATTGTGTCGGTCTTTTTTGGGTTTACGAACGTACTATTAACATCAGTTATCTAATATCCTGCATGTATTTCAAGTACTAACTTATCAGTTTTTCTAGCGAGTCTGCCAGTGGCTGCTGTACTCGGTACGAACAGTATCAGTTAGTGTGACCCCGCCATTTTGTTTTTTTTAAAACTACTACTAATTTGGGTTAGTGAATATTTCATAGAAAGTTTATATTTTATAATATGTGTGTAGATAAAATAGTGTTTGTAACTGTACATAATTAGGCATTAAAACACTTGTCTTACTTCGTTCGTTTCTTAAGCCCACACTCGTGTATTTTAATGCCTTTTATTATGTAGCAGTCACATAAACTACTATTGTATAGTTCCTTCGAGTACCTACTGGCCATTTTAGTCTGTAGCAATGTCAGATCACTCCAGTTATCTATACTATTCCCTTACCTCTACCTCTCTAGACGAACATGAACAAAGGTTAGTTTAATATACAGAGTCGTCACTGGTATTTTATTTATCAATTTAAAATTCTGTAAAAAGAAACGGTTTCGGGGGAAACTTAACGGAAACCACAAATCTAGATATCAGCGTTTCTGAAAATTCACTCCCTAAGGGGGTGAAAAAGGGGTCGAAAACCCTTCTAGGGGGTTTAGAGAGATTATATCGAGAACAATTTTTTTCAGTCAAGGATTGAAACTGTCTTCGTAGGTTGTTGCAGACAAATGTCATGCGTTGTAAAACTATTAACAAATGATTAACCGTCCCTACTGCTGCTATCTTTTGCTGCATATGGTCTGCGCTCATGTAGAATATATAACCACCAACGGCACCAACATACAAATCCATGCGTACGAATTTAATTTATAATCATGAGTACATCTTGCAGTCAGGCACATTGCAAAAGATATCCATAAAATGCATATTTCGAAACGTATCCGATCCTCCCACGACATACGCGTACTGCAAGTGTGCACTGGCGACGGCATAAAAGGACGTGCGGCGAAAAGCAATGGTGACATAATAACTGTACTGTTTCCGATGCTTTATTTATATGCCTTCAGCGTACCCGGCTCAAGTCTTATTTCAACTATGAACGTGTCTCGGACCATGATTACTTTGTGTAAGATACGACGAGTCAGATGCAATGTGCGTAGCGCCGAAGAGCAAGGGATTGCTTATGTTATTTGTTAAATATATGTATAGGTAAATATTTACAGAGGTCAAAGAACATTATTTTTGACTGTGGGCATATAGTAATATGGACCCTAGCCTCTCGATAAATCAAAAGGCAGTTCAGTAGGTATACTAATCATAAGAGCAACATAGTATTGATGTAAAAGTCGACATTTTGCAGAAATGTAAATAAAACTGGTTAGTATCTATTCAAGAATGTTAAGTTAAGACCAGTAATGGGCTTAATAATTTGTGTAACATAAGTAGATAATTAATATTGATTTTGATGTAAACTGATAAAGACTTGTAAGAATAATTATAGTTGCACTTTTATCGTCTGCTGCGTGGACGACTGCTTCTCCATCACCACATCCACAACTGTAGTCCACATTTTCCTTCCTGGATATTTGCATTATGGAAAATATTTTTATACCTACATTGTATTGTATATTAACCATAGGTGTTCCCCTCTCCTTGTTTTTTATTTATATTTACTATTATTAAGCAATATAAGTCTGTAAGTATACAAAGTATATTATGATCGTAAAACGCAACAAATAACTACTTTGTCGTAACGTAACATGACAAGCACAAACATGTGAGACGCCTTTACCTAATGTCCCCCTTTCGAACTCAATTAGCGTCCTAATTACCATCTATTAAAATGTATACTTGTTACAGCTAACAGACATCGTGAACGCGATGTCGTCGCGCGGAGAGCTCCCCTTGGAGCTCGCTCTCCGCGGCCACAGTACGTCCATCGCCACCACCCTTCTTCAACACTGTGCTGATGCCAATGCCAGGGGCGCCCGCGGCAGGACCTTACTGCATCGGTCGATAGACTCGAGAGATTCATTCTCCGCTAAATTCTTAGTAGATAACGGGGCCGACTGTAACCTTACTACTAAGTAAGTAAATTAATTATGAGGCATTGGCCATTGGAGCTCGCTATCTGCCACAACGCCTACGTCACGATCCTCCTTCAACACTGTGCTGCCAATGCACGTGGCGCTTATAATCAAAATCATGATAAGCTCTATATGCTTACATAACTCTAATGCCGTTAATCATATTCTTACACCTTAGCTTGGATAATTGATAAAGTTACAAATAGCCTTCTAAGTACTATTTACTTTCAGGGAGGAAGGCGACACAGCACTGCACCTTATAGCCGGATTGACTGCAAGCTCTTGCGATGAGGAAACTATGGACCAGATGGCAGAAATCGCGGAAGTCATGATTGAAAAAGGCGCTGATATTAATAGACAAAATCGGAAAGGATTGTAAGTTCCAAACCAAACACAAAAAGACTCGTGAACACCTGGCTTTATTCCAAAATCACCAACCAAAATTCATATCCAAAATCACAAACACATATATTAGATATGTAATATGTTGTAATACTAAGTTCTACTTGAGTCAAAAAGTGTGCCTGTGGCTGCTTATGACATTTTGACACGTTAATTTGAGTAAACATGAGTCTTATGACAATATAAGATATATGACATGATGGCATATAAAAAATAAAAATTAAATAAATAAATTATAAATACTAAGTTTTAAATAATATTTTTTTTAGCACACCACTACATCAAGCAGTCATAGCACGAAATCAAAGGATATTTGATCTCCTACTCAAACAACCAGCTTTAGATACAAACTTGCGGAATCTAACCGACGAACATCCACCTCTCTACTACGCACTAGTCGACGATAGACGGGCTTCGATCTCTTCTAGCGAAACTCTAGTCATGAATGGGTCTAACCCATTCGATGCGCCAGTGACCAATACTGCGGCGTTTACTGAAGACCCAGTGGAGGGAAAGACTGAGAGTATCGTGGAGAGAGGGTTTGCTGCTAAGCTATTGGCGAGAGGGTGTCAAATGAATCCAGTGTATTCCGGCTCTGGGGATAGCTTACTACATATTCTGGCGCAGGGATGGTTTGAGGTACGTAGTTTTTTATAGCTGCTCTTAGACTTGAACTCTTGTTTCCTAGGCGTTGATTGACCACGAGCAAGTTTCAATTTTTTTTTCAATTTTCAGCGAAGCCCGTCATTGAATTGGCTCTGTGTCACTATTTATGTTGTTATTAGCATAGTTATAGCTGTTGGTTCTCCATGTAAATAAAATAAATAAATAAATGATTGTCATGAACGCCTTCAACTTATTCCTACGATTTATTGGGTGCAAAGTTTAGAGTGAAATAATGTATTATACGAATCCGATCTCACTGATGTAAGGTGACTTTTAAACCTGCTGATTTATTCAATTGAATAATTTAGCGCACACCTGGTGTTATTTTATGTTAAAATAGAAGAACAACGGCATTTCATTTAAGAACAACCTTGATCGGTAAAGTGTAAAGTTAACAATAAATACGATAAATATCCATCGAGTTACTTGTCACTTGGCGTAATTATTTGAGTAATTGCGTATTAACCTTATCTTCTCTCTTTAGGACTCAGCTGTTTTTCTGACGGCGCATCTAAACGGTGATCTTAACCATACGAACGAGGCGGGCCTAACAGCTTTACACGCAGCCTGCGCTAACGGCCTGGCGCGCCTGACAGCCTCGCTTTTAGAACACGGCGCGAGGCCCAACTTGCAGACCTCGTATGGGGAACAAGAGGATACAGCCTACAGGTTAGTTAACATCGCTTACAGTGGCTGATTAATATAAACGGTGTAAACCTCAAGAAAGACGGGGTCAAGATTGCGGTACTACATGCTGATGCTTTTACTAACGGACTTGTGAGCCTCGCTGTTAGAACGCGGCTCTAAGCCTAACCAACCTGCTGCTAAAAAGGGATACAACTTTTATACAAGAGGAATATAAATAAAAGATTGGTAAGGTTTTTATGGAAGAACCTTACAAAGGTAGCTTTAGGGGATCAATCACCCAACCACCTAATTGGCTAAATAAGCCTACAAAGAAACCGTATCACGTGGGCCGGCACTGAGACTAATTCGCCATGTATGCACAAGGATCGAACGTTGACCGGAAAACGATGATGCTCGTACACGTCAACATTGCGTAGGAGGCGCCGTGTCATACATTGAGTTGTAATTTAGTCACACATTACACTTTAATTAGCTAAACTATATTTCAATTCATTGATTGTAGAGGAAGATGTAAAGACTAAGAAAAACAATTACTGGTAAACGGCGCTGTACGGCTTCTTACAACATGCGACTCCTCTGGTAGCCTTGTATGTAATCAAATTATTTGTTTGTTTATCCAGTTACCACGAAACATATGGCGACGTATCTCGTACGTCTCGTACTGTATCACTAAAGAACAAAGTATTTCTTCTTACACTTGCGAAACGTGGACGCTAACCATGTGCGGAATGAAGAGGCACAAAGAGCTATGGAACGCAGTATCGCTGCGATAAAATACGAAACGAGGAGATCCGGTGACGGACTAAAGTAGTAGACATCGGTCGATGGGTTGCTACTCTGAAATGGACTGGGCTGGGCACGTGTGTCGCTGAGATGATGGGAGGTGGAGCAAGTGTGTCCTAGCGTGGAGACCTCGTTCTAAAAGGCCTGATCACAGACCTCCAACCAGATGGGAGGATGACATTAAAAAGATTGCAGGCTCACTCTGGACGAGAGAAACGGCAAATCGGGCTGCTTGAAGAAAAATTGGAGAGGCGTATATACAGTGGACGCATACTCGCTGATGAAGAGAAGATATGGCGCCGTACAATACCATCTACATCAGAAACGATTTATATTGGACTGTACATCTCTTCTACTATCAATAACTCATTGACAAAAGCAACTTCAATAAAGGTTATTTACGGGGAGATGATTTACTTACATATACCGTGTAATTTCAGACAAACTCCACTCCACCTAGCTGTGCTAAGCAACCACGAGACCGCCGTCCTAGCCATCCTGGAACACAAAAAACTCATCGAAAAAGGCGACATGCCGGCCACTGACCGTAGCAACGTCAGCTTACTGCCTAATCTTAACTTAAAGAACTCTGAGGGAGACACACCTGTCAGTCTCGCTCTGTCTGAAGGTAAGTAAAATCATCATGTTTCAGACAAACTTCCTTCCACTAACCATACTTATCAACCACGAGACTGCCGTCCTAGCCATCCTGGAGCACAAGAAACTCATCGAGAAAGGCGACATGCCTGCAACTGACGGTAGCAACGTCGGCTTACTGTCTAATCTTAACTTGAAGAACTCTACAGGGAGACACGCTTGTCAGTCTCGCTCTGTCTGAAGGTAATTGTAGAGTCATCCACGAGACCGCCGTCCAAGCCATCCTTGAACACGAGATTCACATCGGGAAAGGCGATATGCCGGCCACAAATAAAAGCAACGTCAGTTTACTGCCTAATAATCTTAACTTGAAGAACTCTATCAGAGACACGCTAGTCAGTCCCGCTCTGTCTGAAGGTAAGTAAAGTCATAATATTTCAGACAAACTTCCCTCCACTAGCCACTGTTATCAAACACGAGAGAAAATCGCGAAACCTAAAGGAAAATGATGTCACTTCATGTATGAAAACAATAGGTACACACCTGTGTAAAAATACAGGTATACAATTTTGAGTTTTGATTCTTAGACCTGAGTTATGGTTCGCATCATCGTACCGAATGCATTGTTATTACAAATATAATATGCATAATATATTTGAATATAATAATGAACATTTTTACGCGAATTTAAAATTAATTAATGCAATACGAGGTACCTTTATTTGCTTATAATAAATAAGTCTGCTCTATGCTACTTACGTTTTACTTATATTATTTTGCTAGCCGCTTTGAGTGGTAATCTTATCGAACTATTATGGTATCAAGTAAACAACTATGCATCCATATTTCTTTAGGGCACAAAAATCTAGTGGCGCCCCTGATAGAGGCCGGTGCGGACCCGAACGTGCGCAACGGCAAGGGCTTCACAGTATTACACCAGGCTATTGTGGAAGAGGACTCCAAAACCGCAATCTATTTGTTAGATCATGGAGCAGATATGGATTCGTTGTAAGTTATTACTATTACCATTTTCGACTCAGTTTACCATTGACTTGAAAAGCTTTAGAAGGCAGACCGTCTGCCGCAGATGTCCGCTGTAAATCCATTTCACATCACCCTGGATCTACTTTCCTTCTGGTTTATATTCAAATTATATGCAACGGTAGCCATAATACCACGCCAAGCCAAGAGCTCAAAATAGTTTATTTCCGTGACTTTATAACATCTTTGCTAACCAGCCACTCTGACCTCCACGGATCAAGCTGCTACTATAACATAGTATTGTAAATTAACTAGAGCGTTGTCATTGCTATTATTACGAGTATCATATCCCAATTTCCGGAGCTATACTCTGTATCTTTAAGTATTTAAATAAAAGTAAACAAAATCTACCCTCAAATAAGCCAGTTGAGGGAAGATGAAAACATTACATGATCAAATAATGTAGGTTAAACTCAGATCTTTCTGTCACAGATCCAAGCGGTTTTGTATTTGGTTGTAACCAATAAATGTTATAACTACCCGAAAATGTACAAATTGTTTGTTTACTTTTATTTAAATACCTAAAGATACAGATTATAGCTCTCCTTCTAAATATATCTTTGTCCGCCATTTCAATAAATACCTTAATTGTGACCGCGGCAGACAAAACGTCCTAATTTGTCGCTTTCTATAAGGACGCCGTAACAGGTTATTCGTATAAAGATACAAGCAAATCTCGTCCTAATGGCAAGTGACAAAGTGGGACGTTTTGCCGGCCGCGGTCACAAATATTTAAACATAAAACATCTTCATAGAACGGAGGCCGGCGAAACGCCTCTACAACTAGCCATACACTGTCGCCTTGGGCTTGTGGTAGAAGCTCTGTGCGTGAGAGGCGTAGATATGAGTCGCCTCGACGCCAACGGAGTGCCGCCGCTATGGGCAGCCCTTGATTCCGGACAGGAAGAAGTTGCTAGCGTAAGTTGACTCTTACGAGTAACAAGTTATCGTAAGATTCACTTTCTTTTGGCTCGTTATAAGACGTTGCCTTAGGCTTGTAATAGAAGTCTTATTGAGTTACGGGTCGTCGTCGCCTCGTCTGCAAACAATTCTGGATATATGTCATCGATTTTTGAATCGGTTCCCAATAAAGTTCATACTCGTAATCTTATTGCTTTTTCCTAGATTCTAGTACGAAATGGCGCTGATGCTGACTGCTGGGGACCAGGGCCTGATGGCTGCTTGCAAACGTTACTACACAAGTAAGACCGATTTTATCCACATCACCCGTGTACTTAAAAAAAATAAGACATGTATTTGTTTTATTCTTTGACTGGCAAAATTATTCTAGAGCCGTATCTTTCCAGAGCTATCGACGAAAACAAGGAAAATCTAGCGACGTTCCTGATCCGTTCCGGCTGCGACGTGGAGTCGTCGCGTCGCGCCGGCGCTGCGGGTGAAGGCGCCGACGTGGCCAACGAGAAGCAGTCGCCGCTACATCTGTGCTGCACCTGGGGGCTCACTGATGTTATACAGGTGACAAGCATCTCTAGCAACGTTCCTGATCCGTTCCGGCAGTGGCATGGTGTCCTCAGGGGGGAAAGCGCCGACATGGCCAATGAGAAGCAGTCGCTGATACATCTGTGCTGCACCTGGGGGCTCACTGATGTTATACAGGTGACAAGCATCTCTAGCAACGTTCCTGATCCGTTCCGGCAGTGGCATGGTGTCCTCAGGGGGGAAAGCGCCGACATGGCCAATGAGAAGCAGTCGCTGATACATCTGTGCTGCACCTGGATACCTTACATGAGGGACACGCCAATCAGGCTCCAACGGCCAGGTTACAGTTGGCTTTTCATCAGAAGAACTTTTTATAGACCAGTGGACCTCTTATACTTAACTTAATGTTTGTTAGGGTTCACTAGGATTTTTATAAAACCATGACGTTTATCCTTTGAACGCCAGGAACCCTCAGGCGCCGTGACTTGCCATGCTGAGTGTGCCAAGAACTAAAATTGTATGTCGTACGCTGCCGAATCATGCTAGCTCGTACCAATACCGTGACTATTTTGTCTAAGAAAAATGGCGAACAATACGCTAAAGGCATTGTTATTATAAGAATTCCTACTTGTTGATATTACGCTTTTTGCGCCTCATATAGTTCTTGTCATCCACGATGATGCACAGATTTGTCAAATCTAACCTTTAATAATATGACAATACGAGTCAAGGCACGCGTCTTAGTGAATGACACAATAAAATAATGGTTAAATAGATGTCGAAAAGCCCCATAAAGGTATTGCTTGAATATCTTTTATTCGCTTTTCTGGCCACACTAGCGCATGGCATACTTTACTATACCTTCTGCATTATGTTAAATAGACTTAATAAGTACATATTTTTCATTGTGTTTATTGACAGACTTTACTAGAACACGGCGCCAACATCAACTCCAAAGACTCCGAAGGGAAGACTCCCCTCCACATCGCAATCGAAAACCAGCACGAGGGAATCATCTCTCTCCTTCTCTCCCAGCCAGGCATAGACTTGTCGGCGAGGGACAACAAGGGCGTGTCGCCTTTCGCTGCCGCTCTTACGGCTAGGAATAATAAGGCTGCGCAAGCTATACTTACGAAGAATCCGTCGGCAGCAGAACAAGTAAGAAAAAAATCGTTTGTTTTATGCCAATGAACTTATTCGACTATGAACGTTTTACCCGCCACGTCTAATTTATAAAACAATAATGTAACATAACAATTCTACTTGTAGCTTCAAACGTTAGCTAATCGGGCCACTGATGTCTTGGTGGGAGCGCTGGTGGCCTAGCGGGGAGAGCGTGCGACTTGCAATCCGGAGGTCGCGGATTTAAACCCCGACTCATACCAATGAGTTTTTCTGGAGTTACATATGTACGAAATATTATTTGATATTTACCAGTCGCTGTTCGTTGAAGGAAAACATTGTGCGGAAACCGGACTAATCCCAATAAGGCCTAGTTTACCCTCTGGGTTGTACAGTCAGATGGCAGTCGCTTTCGTAAAAACTAGTGCCTACGCCTGTTCTTGGGATTAGTTGCCAAGCGGACCCCAGGCTCCCATGAGCCGTGGCAAAATGCCGGGACAACGCGAGGAAGATGATATTTCGATATAATGGGAAACTTACAGAAATTTTATCAAAATACCTACTTGCCAAAATCGACTGTTTTCTGTTACGCTGTTTATAATCGCATGGAACATAGTACAGTAGCTAGTAGGTGCGTACTGATCAGCTTTATCTGGACACAGGTGGACAAGAAAGGGCGCAACTTCCTCCACGTTGCGATACAGAAGTGCGACATGGAGAGCGTGATGTTCCTGCTGTCCGTCGAAGTGGACGTAAACTCGCGCATACAGGTACAGCTGTTTGTATTTGGCCGTGCTTTTTCAGTCTGTTTGGAAAGTAAGCAATTCCAAACGCTTGTTGTACCTATGAAGTCGCTGGAATTTTATGTTGATATAATGGAGGTGTTCATTAGGAATAATAGGAATACATGTGTTTGTACCTGTTGTTAGTGTAATTTAGAATGCTTACATTAGGTCCTCGGCATTTTTGCCGAAGTCGCGCTTATCTGACTTACCTAGTTATTTGAGTCAAACCAAAATAATTATAGTCTATTTATAGAAATATAAATTGGATGATACATAGGATAGCAGCACGGTAACGCCGCTTTACATTAGTCCCTGATCGCTTCTTTTGACGACACGTGTTTCTAATTGTCCTAGTAATTACAATGATTTATTATAACTCAGGATAGGTTAAAGGCGTTCCAAAATTGAAGCGCTTACCTTGTGACAAATTGTACAAGTCGCACCTGGGCAAGCGTGAAAAGGCGAGTCCACACAGAGCGAGCAGCCTCGCGAGGAAATTTCCTCGCGCGGCCGCGTGCTCGTGTAACTTGCCTCAGCTAAGCCAATTTACTTGGCATTGGCGCCACTAGGCACGTCTACACTAGCCGTTTTATGCGCGAGGAAATTACCTCGCGCGTATGCTCTCACGCTCTGTGTGGACCCCTTCTAAATACGCACGTGCTAAATTTAAGTATTTTTTTGTTTTCCTTATGTATGGTATAAGTATAATGTATCTATAATTAACAAATCAATGTATACTCTATTGTGCGTAATATAAAGTGCATATTCGCCACACAGGACAGTAGCACGCTGGCGCCGCCCTTGCACTTGGCGGCCGCGGTGGGCAACGAGGTGCTGCTTCGGAGTCTACTACTCGCGGGCGCGAGGCCCAACGATCGGGATGCTCAGAAGTAAGTCAACATCATCCTACACGGTGTTTTTTTTTATTATTATTTGATTAAATTATTAGTTATGCATTAGTTTGCATTTTAACGGAGCTTTAAAAGAACACCGTGTATAGATCTAAGTATCCGAGATCCGAGGTTCAAGGTAGGCGCTAGCTTCGTTTCCTTGATCCTCAATGTGAAATGTATCCGGGCAGACGCACCGCCCTGCACGTGGCCGCCGGCGCGGGGCACGCCAGCATCGTGTCGGCGCTGCTGGGCGGCGGCGCGGAGTGCGGCGCGGTGGACGCGGCGGGCGACAACGCGCTGCACGTGTGCGCGCGCGAGGGCCACGCCGCCGCCGCGCGCGCGCTGCTCGCCGACTCCGACGTCGACGCGGCCGCCGTCAACCTCAAGGGTCAGTTGTACCTATCCTCTCCTCGGAAGCTTACCTTCCGCCCCCATTTGCCTGTAGAATCGGCTGGGTTTGCTATACCATGCCTCATTCTGGCAATGCTTGATTTTTCATAAAAGTGGACAATTATGGCACAATCACACTGAGTCGTTCTCTGTCTGTAAACAATGGCCTTGCAACCTCACATTTTGCATTCGGCGACTAACCCAATGAACGTCCCAGTGTAACTGCATATTTAGAGGCTTAAAGTGCAAGGTTTAATGTTGCATCATATTAATTTCCTAACGGCCGCCATTTATAATTTTCGCAAATTGTGCCGCTGTTGAAAGCTACCATTTTCAATTCAAAGTGAATTCACGCATCGTACCAAAAGCCGAAAAAATAAATTGCCTTGTTCTTTGAGTCAAACATAATATTGTTTTTGCAGGTCGCAATCCCTTGCACGAGCTGGCCTGGTGCAAGAAAGATAACGCCGCAGCGATCTGCGAAATATTCATTGAGCTCATGCCAGATTACCCCATCAACAGGACAGACTTGCAGGTATTACATGTTAAATGAAAACCTAAGGTCATTAGAATAAGGTTCATTTCTATTTTATTGATTTTATATTTTAACTCGCAGGGCAATACTCCGCTTCTATTAGCGTATATGAACGGGCAAGCGGCCATGTGCAAAGTATTGGTCCGCGCGGGTGCGTGCCTGGCTCAGGAGAATAAGGATGGCGTTTCTATATTTAATTATCAGGTCAGTCAAATAATAGTTTATATGTTGACTTTTTGTTGTGTATGTGACTTTAACTCTAGTGCCAATACCTATTTCTCTTCAGATGGAATACATCTTATTAAAGTTGATGAAATTATAACTGTCTTTTTATAAACGGCTTTCTAGCCTTGTGGGTAGTGACCCTCCCTACGAAGCATAAGGTCCTGGGTTCGAATCCTGGTAATGGTATTTATTTGTGTGTTCACTACGAAGATTTGTTCCTGAATTATGGATGTTATCTATGTATCTTATTATGTATATCATCGCTTAGTGCCCATAGTACACACTTTGCTTAGTTTGGAGATAGTTCGATCTGTGTAAGATTGTCCCCAAAATATGTATTTTAAATTCAATAGACATTTTCCGTTGCGGGAACTTGCCATAAGATTTCTTGTCTGGATATCTGCACGTCCACTATTCCTCAGGTGGCGACAAAGCAACTGCTGCACCGGCTCCTGGACGCGCTGCCGGCGGAGGCGCCGTGGGCCGAGAGCGACCTGTGCCAGGAGTGCGGCACCAAGTTCACGCTCACCATGAGGAAACACCATTGGTAACTTCACTTCACTGATAGTAACCAAACTTACCTGATATCAAAGATAATTTGAAATAGAGGTGGATTGTCAAAGATAATTTTGTAGCCACAGTAAATTTACTGTCATTCTTTCTGACTTTGATCCTTATTCTTTCACTGATATGTGTTAAATTTGTTAAATATCAAAAAGTGTCTTTGTCATTATTTTTCTACAAGACCTAAATTCAAAATAATATAACAGGTTCTCGGATTCTGAGAATCCTGAATGAAAATGCAATGCCTGCAAAAAGTGGCATTGTATTTTCATTGTATCCTCGAGCCGACGAATACAATTTTGATTTGTCAAAATAAAGATTTAAATTGGATTTGAAGGGAAGACCTTTTTTATATGCCTCTGGGCAGCTAGAGGGTATCATAACACTTTAATTGTCTTATTTATTCCAGTCGTCACTGCGGCCGAATGCTGTGCAACAAGTGCTCGAACCAAGACGTCCCCATACTGAAGTTCGGTATGAACAAACCGCAGCGAGTGTGCGAGATATGCTTCAAAGTGCTCCAAGTCGGCGCCAGTTAGTATCGCTATGTTGGCAACACTGACGACGATATCGATTGTTAGACATCAAGCGTATGATTGGAATTCCACCACCTTCACAGTTAAATGTCCTTTCATAAACCTTACTGCAACGACTTAAGGTCCTTCTAGATGGAACTTATATGAGGACTCGCGGCATTCGAGTCTCATGTGCATTAGCGATCTCATACAGATTTAGTATTTGTGAACGACCACGCTTGTAAGACCTGCGCGTGCGTAAAAAAAAGTAAATGCAATGGATTAGGACGCAATAAAGTGGTGTTAAGTATAAAAACGCCTACGTGATGTAACCGCAAATTTTCGTAAATGCTTCATACGAGAGCGGTTGTATGAATTTTCCCCGTGTTAAGGTCGGCCGATGAAAAGAATCGTGATTTCCGATTTAAAAATTTCTAAGTACTCTACGTTTTCATTGGATCGACCGAATGAATGGACTTCAATTTAAAAGAGCAAACCTTTCATCGAACCTTAATAAGGATTTAGTATGGGGTCAATATTATATACAATGCTAACCTCTTCATCTACAATCGGACAGTGGCTACCTTTCTATTCTACAACTGTTTGGGTGGGCTATGAGCAATCGTACTGAAAAGCACACGAAGCAATACTACGTTTTGTGTAAAATAATGATTCGTTTTGAAACAGTTACAAAATGAATGTTTAACAAGCAGAAACTTCTGCGAACGATTCAATTCAATTCAATTTTATTTATTTCGACGATGCTATGACTATAACTCCGAACTTGGAACTCCGGTAGCCGTCTAAGAAATGTAAAGTTCTTACGGTAGATGTCGCTAGGGTCCCCTAGGCCCATATGGTGGAAAAATATGCTGCCTATGGGTGAGGTCTTGGTGGCTCAGATGGCAGATCGCTGGAGTATCGATCTAGAGTCCGTGAGTTCAAGTCTCACCCAAGACAGTAATTTTTCCACTTTTAAATTTAATCTAAGATTAATAGCATCGTTCGCAGACGTTTCTGCTTGTTAAAAATTAATTTAGTATGAGTAGCACATCGTTACTGGTGAATTTCCAATATGACTTGGAACTCCGGTAGCCGTCTAAGAAGTGTAACGTTCTTACGGTAGATGTCGCTAGGGTCCCCTAGGCCCATATGGTGGAAAAATGTGCTGCCTATGGATGAGGTTTTTTGGTGGCTCAGATGGCAGAGCGCTGTAGTATCGATCCAGAGGTCGTGAGTTCAAGTCTCACCCAAGACAGTAATTTTTTCACTTTTAAATATAATCTAAGCTTAGTCACAAAATGATTTAGAAAGTCGTGAATGTAGTACTGCCGTTATATTTATAGATCTCTGCATATTAAGAGATATAGTTTCTATTGAGTTGATACTACATTGGTACATTATGCGACGTAAGCTTGCATCAAATGATTATGTGGTCAAGAAATATGTTCTTTTATGTTAAATCTTTAGGATTTTAATCAATGATACTCTAAAACTGTAAGTTGTGTGGAATAGATTAAAGAAAAAAAAAATAGTGCCTCAATGTTGGCAAAATTATGTTCCAGATAGATGGAACATAATTTCATTATGCCAAAGTCTGATAGAGCGTGCTTTTATTTTCATTTAGATTTTAAGTTCAAATTATTATACGTATAGGAATCAAAATTGTAACTTTGTATTTATGATGATAGGGTGGCAAAAATAAGATATATAATCAGTATTTTGACTTGAATAAATCTCCGAAATTAACTTACCGAAATAGGATTCCGGCCATTCGTATATGCCCATGCAGTTTTAATGCTGGCATGGCACTGCTACTCGTGTACTTCATATAAGATAAATGGAGCTCCCTTTAGTGTGTTTAGAAAGTCTATAGTCAACCGGGGTGAATAGGGATGGGTGGTGTGAATAGGGACAAAACCTAGAGTTATTTACCTGAAAATTTCTTAAAAAACACCCATACAATTGCATCATTCGATTGTAAATCATAGTAGATTTGTATGATACTATTTGTGTGGGTATTTTTTTAAGAAATTGGCATTATTCACCCCAGGTGACGGTACTGATAATATCATAATGTAAGGAACTTCGTTTGTATTGTAGAAGTGCATGGTTTAGTTTCTCTCTACTCTTATCGAATGTGGCGCCGTTAAAAACATTATTATTGTATACAAAGTCAATTTTTGATACATATTTTATTTACTTTATTAGTAATAAGATTTTGACACAATTGATTTTATTATTCCTAGACATTATTTATATTGTTGTGTCCATTATTTAATGCTCTTATAAATTGTATATATTTTTATTGTCACTGATTAATTGTCAACACATTCCAAATTTAGCATTTTGTGCAAGTCAAACTTGTATTTTTGGCATTTGCAATATTCTTATGAACACTAGGCTAAGGAGAGGAAGTTTTGTCAGGGGGTGTACTTTGCTACTACATATATTTATTAACATTCATTTATTTGGCGTCTGTTTTTAAAGCTTTAGAGTTGCTGTTATTCTACAGACTTTGCTATAACAGCTTCTGTGATGTTCAAAAATTGGCGTGTAAATTGATATAATAAGGCGGGTCCACACAGAGCGAGCATTGGCGCGAGGCAATTCCCTCACGCTCAAAACGGCCAGTGTAGACGTACCTCGGCCGAAGCGGCGCGCGCGTTTTCCTCGACCGAGCGCCCTGCCTCGGCCTGGCACGTCTACACTGGCCCTTTTGTCCGTGCGGAAATTGCCTCGCGTGTATGCTCGCTCAGTGTGGACCCTTTTGCTAATAATGTATTTATCTATGCTATTGAATGAGTGCCATTCGTCTTGAAAATCTTGCTTTGTTTTAATTTTTATAGAGCTTCTTATATTTTATCGTATGAATTATTGTTTTCGTCCAAACTATTATTGCAGTAATAATAAAATTTTATATGCCTTAAATTGCCTTTCATTGTACGAATAGTCAGTAAAACAACTTATTTAACTGATTATTTATTTACAAATAAACAACATTAACGTTCTTCCACATTGAACATGTTAAAATAATTTACTAAAACACTAACATTCTGCACCAGCAAGACACCAAGGTATTGACAGAACATTCCTTGAAAATAAAATCTAATTTGTTTTGCGATAGGGCAGAACTTATTTCTAGATGTTTACTTTAGCCTCTTGAAGAGGTCCTTGGTGACACACTTGTCGAGGACATGGAGGTAGTCAATGAGCTCCTCCTCGCACGTCTCTGTGGTCTTGGAGCGAGAGTTGACTCGGTCTGAGCATTCCTGGTACTTGTCCCAGAGGTTTTGTGCATCAGGCTTTTGGGAGCAGGTCTCCTGGAAAAATCAATATTTTCTTTAGGATCACTTATCACAGATTTTTACTTGCAGGTAAAATAAAAGGGCCTGAGGAAAGCCTATTATTAAAACTAAAATAAATAAATTATTATTATTAGTAGGTACAAGAGGTCTTAGCTTCATACAGGATGTAATAAAAATTAGAGATGCAACGAATAGTGGCTTGGCCGAATACCGATTATACGGCGGAGCCATCAGCCGAATATTCGGCTAGAAGTTTTATCTAAAATGAATTAAATTCGAACGCGCACGTGCGTGCGCTGTGCAAGTTGCAACTTGTTTGTCGCTGTAGACATAAGAGCTGTAATCTTTGATAGAAATTGCGCTTATTCTGCACGCAATGCATATTGAATTGCGGTGCTTTAGTTTTCGTCGTGTGTGTGTATATATTTTTGTAGCAAGTTTTATTATTATTATTTAAACTTTATTGCACAGTAAAAATATACAGTTACAAAAGGCGGACTTAATGCCCCAAGGCATTCTCTACCAGTCAACCTTTGGGCCAAACAGAAAAGCAAAGTTGGTGCGGGGTATATAAATAACACTAAAAACTTAATTTTTAAAACTTAGTTTTATAATTTTGACCTTTAAAACTGTTTGTATAGTGTATTATTAGATGGTAGTCTGAAAGATTATACTGATCTTAATAATTGATTGCTTGTAGTTTTTACTTTTTTTACCCCTCGTTTACCGTTATCTACATGTTTATGTACTATTCGGTATCCGGCCGAATACTATGCCACTATTCGGTATTCGGCCAAATAGTGACATTGTGGCCGAATATTCGTTGCATCTCTAATAAAAATAGTGGGGATCCGTTTAAGGGCATATTTGGTATCACATTCTGATTAGGAAAAAGTAGAAGAATATTTTTATGGGTATTTTTGGTCTATGGGGCAAGTCGTCTAAAGTCTGCCTTAGACTCTTAATATAAAGGCCAAAATGTTTTTGCATGATGATGATGATGATGATAATAGTATCCTGTTATCCCTTATCAGCGACATAGGGTTCTCAGAAGGGATATCCATTTTTCACAGTCCATCGCAGCCTTCTCGAGCCGAGGCCAACTGATTTAAAAAAACCTTTTTTCTAATCAGAACACCATACTGTACTGTATCGCCACTATTTTGGTTCCACCTTGTATATGCAAGGATCATCAATTAGGCGGGTCCACACACAGCGAGCAAGCGAACACGTACGTGCGAGGCAATTTCCTCACGCACAAACCGGCCAGTATAGACGTGCCTCGGCCTAGGCGGCGCGTGCGTTTTCCTCGCCCGAGCGCGCCGCCTCAGGCCGAGGCAAGTTTACACTGGCCGGTTTGTGCGTGAGGAAATTACCTCGCGCGTATGCTCACTCTGTGTGAACTCAGCTATTGATATAACTCCTGGCCAAAAGTTTAACCTCTACTAATACAAGTATTAATTTAATAACATTCATTTAAAATTAAATCTTTATGAATTGGAACAGAGTTGCATTTATTTTGTTTAAATTTTGGAACAAAATAAAATCAATAGGTACTACTGATTCAAATTAGAATGCCATTTTTTCTTGTATGGAGGGCCACTGTTCGTCACAAATGACTACTTTTGTATGATACATTTTGACAAAGCTGATGTTGAAATTTTATCCTACTGATCTGTTACTGATTGCAGAGATTGCAAAGGCACAATTTCTAAACAGCTCAAAACTGGTTGCAATTCATGAAGGGCCAACAGTGTTGATAACTGATTGTTGAAATGGTATACATATATATACTTCTCATTTAGTTTGAAAAACAGAATGTGTCTATCTAATACCACCCTTAGATAGATCCATCTCCAATATTTTGGTCCAATCCGGCTCAGCATTGTTCCGAGCAATTTACTAGGGTTGGCATAAGTTGACGTCCTTATGCGTGCTGGACCACAGATGAGATGATTCATCCCTGAATCTCTGTTAAACTTCGGTTTTAAAGGAAGTGTCATTTCTGTATGTTAGTACTATTACTTATTCTGTGACGCAATGCACATTGGACAAAGAAATTGGACAGGTAGAATACCAGAATACCACCCTTAGGAAGTGACTTGAATCCTTCACTGTGCTCAGGATTTGATGCTAGAATTCCTCGCACTTGAGGCTACATGCTAGAATTGATTAATGTGGCCACAATAGTATTCTTAACTTTTGCTGTGCTTTATATTATACTGCTCTTACAACTGGCGAATGAACCATTACATTTTCTTCTCATGTAATAAAATCTACTACATTGATTCAAGGACTCTTAAGGGACTCTGGTCCGATTTGATGGTCAGGGTTAGGTTATGAATTTTTATAACGACAAGGGATATGATACTAAGAAATATTTATGTTACTATAAGAACAAACAGTACCCTCAATTCCTTCTGGGGATCGACCAGTTCTTCTTCTCCCTCATCGGCCTTAACCACAGGAATGATCTTCTCAGCCATTATGCCTAAAAATTAAAAAAACAGACGTGTGACGCTACACTGAAAATACTAGGTTAGATGTACACCACACTGTATCACGGTAATGATTGTTATGTGTTAAAAAATGCACGAAACTACGAGAAAATACTTATAAAATTACCTAAATCGATGATGCAACGAGTCTACGAACCGATAGCAAGTAGATCAATGTTGCCAGAGTAAATATAATTCAGTTTTTGTTTATTCCTAAATTATTTTTTAAATTTTTAGGAGAGCAGTTTAATATGAAAAATAAATAATTAAGTGTAAAGGATCTTAAAATAGTAATTAAATGTTTGAGTATAAAAGAAACTCGTAAATAATACATCTTTATTTACAAACGACATAAATGTTTTAGTGCTGGCAAGATCGCGGAATGACAATAATGACATTCAGTGACGACAACTTCACAAAACCAAGGAGAGATTAAACAACTATCATCACTCAATAATCGACTTTATCCTTCTCCACATAGAGATTTAATTTGGTTAAAGGATTGTTTTCTAATCTGTGGCTTGTTATTTAGTCAAATCACTGATATTTACACAAAATCTTAAAATTTCTCATTAATTAAATATTAAACTACGTTTATTTTGATAACGGAACTATTATATCGATATAGGAAAACAATTTAATTTATACGGAATTAATTCGATATTTATTTATAACTGTATATACGCATACATACACAGCTCCAAAGTGGCCGTCACCATGGAGAGAGCTTGCTGTAGAAAATTATTTTTTAATTCGATATTATTGCATTAGTTTAGTGAATATTGGGTTTTAAATACGTTCATCAAAAAAGGCAAGATTGGTTTTCAATAAGACTAAGATGCGAGTACGTCGCGTTGTCCGCTTTGGACAAAAAACGAGATATAATATATTTTTCTAACTTATTGTTTTTTCAACATTTCAGGTTTGTTTATTAGAATAATTAATGTTTTTTCTTGATTATTGCGACTTGTTTCAGATCCTGCCAGCTTCAGTCAGTTTTTGAAGGGAACTTTTGTGTTTACTGAAGTAATTCTTGTGAAATGTTGAGGTTATGTTACATTAAACATATTTGTTATTTTATCTTTCAGGATGAATGGAGGAATGGAGCATAAAACTCCAGGGCACAATGCTGTGCTCCATAAAGCACCTAAAAATTATAAGTTGCTCATGGACCCATTTCTTATGAAAGGAGCAACAAAATTGTACAGATATGATGGAACTGTCCCTGGGGACACCACATATCCGCCTGTGCAGTGCCGAGACCCTCGGTCCCAGCTTTCAAGGATATGGAACAGATTAGAACCAGCTGATTTACCAGTCCCTAGGTATACAAATATTTTCTTACTTATACAATATCGGGGTAACCAGTAATATTCTGATGTACCAACTAGACACCACCAAAAGGGATCCTTTATAAATAAGCATTAGTCATAATTATTCTCTTCAACTTATATATCTGCAGTAATATTTTCAATTAAAAATATGAAAATTGGTATTCTGATTAGTACCAAACCTTGCTGGCTTTTAGTTGCTAAAACACTTACCATTTGATTTCTAATGCATGTTTATGGGTTTTTTAAATGTGTAAAGCTATAAATGATGTATAAAACATTCATTAAAAATGCATTTTTTGTGAGAAAATAGTGATTTTGGTGGCTTTTTCTCCTTTGTTTTTATTATAGTTTCAGTGACAGTGCTACCAACCTAACCAATATTTTGACACTTGTCTATAGCGGGAATTTTTAAACGTGTGTGTAAAATGTTATAGTAGAACCTCATACAAGCTATTTGGAATATGGGTTTTGAAACTACTGAAACACTCCCAACTGCAGCAAATTTTCTATGAAGGATCAACCCTTCGCAACTACATTTTTTAAACTAGCTACCTTTTTCTACTGATAAAGTGGCTGTGCCAGAGTATATACCGATACCTTAATTAATCATAAAAAAATATTTGAAACTATTTAATTCTTGCTATAAATAAATAAACGGTTAATTTTAACTTAAGATCTACCTTTTTTATGATAAGTTTTTCTTGTGTGCAATAAAGATTAAACAAATAAATAACTAAATACTGATGAATTAAACTTATACTGGTGTAGTGCCATCATGCTTATAACACTTTTCAGTACAAATGGCTAAAATATTTATAAATTACTTTGTTGCAGGTTTAAGATAGACAAAAATTACGTTGGGACACCTCCCCAACTTGAAGTTACTCTAGCCAATTTAAATGACAATATTGACAAAGTGTTCCTCTCAGACATGATGAATAAAGTTGGGCCTTATGAGGAATTAACTATATTTTACCACCCTGTCACAAACAGGCATCTAGGATTTGCTAGAATTGTCTTCCAAGATGTTAAACATTCTAAGATATGCATTGAGAAGTATAGTGGAAGATCAGTTATGGGTCAGGTATGGTATTTTACTGCATATACCTATATTTGCTTGATAAATTATGTGGAAAAAATCGAAAAACCTAAGACCTTGCTGAAGGTTTTCAACCTGTACATCAACACACTTGTCGAGGAGCTCAGCAGTGTCCATGACGGCTGCTATATTGACGGAATATGTGTCAATAACTTAGCTATGCAGACGACATGGTCTTGCTGAGTGCCTCTGCGTGTGGCCTTGAAAGACTACTAGGAATTTGCGAGAGGTATGCTGGAGTCACAGCCTAGTATATAATGGTGAGTAAAAGTCAGTGCATGGTTTTTAAGGTGAGAAACAAATGCCTGCCTGATATCCCTCCAATTAAACTAAATGGTACACTGCTAAAACTAGTTTGCCAGTTTAAATATCTCGGACATCGGGTAACTTCTGACCTTAAAGACGATATCGAGCATCTGTACGGGGTAATATGATCGACCGCAGGTTTTTACATTGTTCCGCTGAGGCCAAGGTTACCCTGTTCAGGGCCTATTGTATAGCTTTTTATGCCAGCAGCCTGTGGAGTGATTATACCCAGAAACAGCACAATGCTCTGCGATTCAGAGTGCTGATGAGGTTGTCTCGATACTGCAGCGCATCAGGGATGTTTGCGACAGCCAGGGTAGACTGCTTCCATGTCACCATGCGGAAGCGCTCGCCTCCCTGGTGCGCCGGGTGAGGGGCAGCTCCAACAGCATTCTGACAATGATTGCGAGCAGGTTCGACTGCGCATATGTAAACCATTGTTGCATGACCCAACTTAATAAAAATGATATTGATTATTAATGGATATTTATGTGTAAATAGTATATAAAAAAATTGTGTAAAATAATAGTAATTATTTGTGGTCTGATTTCTAATTGTGATATTATTTTATTTTATTGGTAGTTGTAATTTTAAGATGTATATGGACTCTGTCTGAAATAAAAGTATTTTATTTATTTTTATTTTTTATAGGTTTCATCTTGCAGAAAGCACCCAACTTCATTTTTTTGTCAACCTTAACTTATTGAATTTGGTTGCTTTCTGCATTGTTAAAAAAATAGAGCTGGTCACTTTTGGCATAACTACGCTCACATAAACTGCCAAGTATAAGATTCAACAATTTAACCTCTTACATGTAATTTTTATATTTTTAGTTTCTATACAATATACATATAAGTTTAGTTGTTACTTTAATTTTATCCTGTTTAATTTTACACAAAATTTGTTACCTGCAGGTATTGGATGTATTCCATGATCCATTTGGCAAGCGATGTCAGGAGATGTTTGAAGACAAGACAATGGAGAAGAAGCCTCAGCCAGTAGTGCTAGTGCATCCTCCACTTGAGGATGCGAGGATAGCAAAGGTTGATCCAGCTCTAAGTAAGCGGTTAGAAGATACCAAGCTTACTGACAAGGTAGTGCAATTTTTAGTCACATGGTCATCATATTCTTGATAGAGTGAATTTTCTTTCAATGGGGCAAGGCAAATCTCAAAATGTCGACCAAAAATGGTCCTTAAAAAACTAAATCTGAATGCAAAGTAGTTTTTACTAGTATCTAATAGCAACTGTATATAAAATTTTTTTTTTTACCAATAAAGAAACTAAACTAAACTAAGTAGTTTTTTGCAATAATAACATTAATAATTTCAAATATACTCCAAAATGTATTCTTTCGTTTTTCAATAAACGGGTCAGTATTCTTTTAGTTGTCTTGTTTTGGACAAGTTTGTTATGCTTGTATTTCTTTATTTTATCAAAAAAATAAAAAAAAGACGACTGCTGTTGCATGTCTTTTTAGCTGTAGATTACATATTACATTTAACATGAGAAAAATTAAAAACTAAATTTCATCTTATACAAAAAGTTACACTCTGTCACATTTTTTAGGACAAAAAACAAGACAAGAAAAATAATTTTGACCCAAACAATAAAAATAAAACCAATCGACAAAAAAATTAAGTTATTTTTAGGCCCCTTCAGCTTCTCTCTCTCGTTGTATATGTAAATAAAATCCTTCTACAATTAGCTTTCACCAGTTGTCGCAAGGGTTGTATGGGCATTCAAGTTATTATTCAATCAACATATAGTATGTAACATATTATTATTTATTATCCATCATTCGGCATACCAAAACATTTTTACCAAAAAATCCAGGTTGACCACATGAACGACCCATTTCCACGGAAAGAGACAGAGCATAGTGACAGCAACCAGCGGTGGTCTGATGATGAGAGGCATGAGCATCGCCACCGACACCGCAGCAGGGGCGAGCGGGACAGGGATAGAGATCGCGATCGGGACCGAGACAGAGATAGAGACAGGTATGTCAATATTCGTATACTGTTTGCAGTTTGTTATCTTATTGGCTATGAGTGAAGTGTTGATGTTGGAACTAAAAGCGATGGCGATGGCCTTCATCAGCCGCCACTGTGGCGCACACACCCAATGAATTTATATTTAAAATCCTACACATTCATGAAAATGTATTGGTATTCAAATGTATAGACAATTAGACATTGTTGAAAGTTGGCAGTAAATAAATCATTAAAAAATGTGTGTAGACAGATAGCTAAATATCTACACATACCTATTTTTGCATGAGTAATTTTCGGTCAACTTTCTTTAATTATAATCATTTACTCCAGACCTAGACATATATTTTAGTGTTTTTCATGTTAGTATTTACGACTTCGAATTAATTTTGTAATAATCACAAACGTCTGCAAACGATACCGCAAAGCTTAGAAATAAATGAAAAGTAGAAAAATTCGCTGTCTCGTCGGAGATTCGACTCTCGTGACTAGTGATCGAATTCGAATCTCGCCAGAGACAGTGAATTATTCCACTTTCAATTTATTTCTAAGATTTACGACATTGTTGTTGAAATTGTTATGGTAGATGCGGTAAAATTCATTTGTTAAGTCACTTGTCATGTGTTAATGAAAAATAAATTATGTTTCTGAAATGAAAATTATTTTCTTTTTCGCAAGCCGACGTTGCAGGAGGAAATGTAGAAGAAGGTATTATTTTATGATTCTCTTGCGATATTGATTTTGCTTGTAACGCGTGAAAAATATTATAGGTAGTATGTGATGTGTAAAGTATTATTTTTCTTGATTATATTTGCTTCAATAAGTAAATTAGTTGCCTCTAAATTAGGTAGAATTGGTGGAAAGAATGCTGCCTTGTAAACAGCAGAATATTGGTTGCGTTTATGATGGAACAAAGACAATAGGAAGCATTTGTCTCTGGTACCACTTGATAGAGAGAGACAAATTCTCCACTCGTTTTTACAACATCATAAAAGTCTAACAAAACCAAATTGCTAAAGTAGATGTCCTGCAATTCCTGCATGTGCCTCTGAATGGCTTGCCGTTTGTTAAACGACAGATAATTATAAAAGCGATACAAGATTACAAAGATGAAATATTCGCCGTAAACGGGTGAGTTTCAGTAGCTCAGTTGGTAGCAGTGTTGGCCGAACATTCATTAGAATTGAAAATATTGAAAATTAATCATTACAAATCGAACCGTAACGGACGATTACAGTTTACGTTTAATTTGTAATGGTAAATGTTCAATATTTTCAATTGTAATTAACGTTCGGTCAACACTGGTTGGTAGAGCGGATTCTCTCCTGAGTCGAGGCATTTATCACTCGTTTTTATTTAAAAATTGTAATGAGAGTATGTTTACTGGCAGACACCGGGATCGCTACTCCCGCAGCACAAGCGAGGCCACGGATAGTTCGTATGCGGCTTCGAGTCATGCCGCTACTGACGTCAGCTTCACGCCCGCGCCGCAGGCATACGACCCTTACTACCAGCAGAGGTAACCCTTTCAATAATATTCCAACAAAGTGAAATTGTTACAACCATACCCAGTCTACCCTATAGGCGGCTTGTATACGTACGGTATTGGCACCGGACGATTGGCTACTTAATAGTTTTTTGTAAATAATGTCAATCGATCTTGATTTTCCTGAGGATCAAATGTCTATATAAGACTCATGGCATTTAAGCAACACAAAGGTCAGAAATGAGAGTTAAAGTCTGACGCTCGCACTCGACGATTGATATACTAACAAAATGATATTATAATGTAACGTCACATTACATTAGTCTGTACTAAATGTATGGAAGATCAAAAAAATTCTATTTTGACTCTGAAATATTGCGTGTATGTATATAGTTGTCATACAATTTATTTTTCAATAAAATGTAAAGAATTGAATGGTGCCATTTTCTTTTTGAAACTTAGAAAAAATTAGTTGAGACTGTGAAGCGTGGTATTTTTTGTAAATCTCAATATGTCTTTTTAAATTCCACATTTTTATAATGGATGGCTCATTTTGCTATCCATTTAGCAAAATGTTGCCATAATATTCAATATGTGTCCAGCACCCAATTGTTCGTGTTCGGCGACGATGTCTTGTTTTCTTGGGTGTAACTGTCGGTAGCCACATACAAAACTGGACGTAGTCGCGTAACACGGTCGGTTGTCCGGCGAAAACACCGGACGTGTCCAAGCGGCCTAACAGGACGGTTGTTACAGCTACGGCTACGGGTACGGCGCGGGCGCCACGCCCGGCGGCTCCGCCATGTGGTGGGGCGACTGGCGCCACCCGCCCGCGCACCCGCATCCGCACGTGAGTTACACATACACGTTATTCACAGACAACCAACTCATACACATAATCAATTTCTGCATATGCCATATTTTATACAAATTTGACAAAAAAGCTGTAGTTTTCTATGCATTTCTGGAACCGTCAAGATTATCGTCTTTTTTGGTGAAAATCTGAAATAATTAGAATTTATTTATTTCAAGAAATAACCTAATAGTTTTGAATAACATATTTCTTTGATCATAGACACACTTTTTCCGTATTCCGATGAAATAAAGTGAAAAAATGTACAGAAGTTTATGACGCTATTGTACTATTAATACAAAGATCAAGGCAAAAACAACACGTACAATTCTAGATTAGAATGTTTACGCGTTCGTTACAGAATGGCGTACTGAGCACACATTTATAATTCTGCGCTTTGATCTTTATTAATGGTACAAAATGTCACTGTTACAGGACTCGCAAGGAAAGGTAAGAACAGTGATAGAAAACTTGTTAAAAACTATAACGTTTATTTTTATTACTTTAAAGATAATTTCGTAAACTAAAAAATAACATAAGTGTGTATTGCGGTAAAAATATACTTGACGCAAGTATACCTTAATCACCTTAGTGGCAATACAGCTCATCGAACATCATTTGTTTTCCACCAACGCAATATTTTTTTGTATTCTATACATCATCGGTTTACATCATCAATTTATTTTTACTAATACTTGTGTGCTTAAAAAAATGCCATTATACGCCCATAAGGTCTTTTAGAGTGTGATATTTTTTACTAATAATTTTCATTGATCTCATCCTCCATCATTGCATAAAAATTGTTATTTCAACATTCATAAAGCATTTGGGAACAATCAAACCAAAGGATTGGAGAATGTCTGTGATCAACGTTTCAGTACATTTTAAAATCAAACCTTGGTTTACGTGTTTTTTTTGGTTTCCTTTGATTTTCTGACATTTAGATTTGAAATTAATTCGAATGGTATGGTTTTTTTATATATTATTTTTACCTCACCTTAAAGTTGAGACGAAAGGCTTTCGACGAAAGTGTCAAGATCATCTCACAAAATGTCAGGATTTTCATATAGATTCTAATTTGCGATGCACATAAAACGACAGTTGGTGTGTATCTCACTATCAGAGTGAACGGTATTTTAACTTTATTATAAGGTAGTTACATTTTATATTTCAATGGCAATGCAAATCATTACGCGAGCACTAAGTTTGCGGCGCAGTGGCATGTTTGCCATTTAAATATGAAATGTAATTAATTAAAATAGGTTCCAATTCGCTCGACGCTAGCAAGACGTGACCTAACTAAACTGACGGCCGGGTTTATTGCTATCTTTTTCTCTGTTGCTACGACGATACTAGTGTGGAAGAGAAGCCCGGTCGTCAGTTCGGTCGCAGTGGACCGTGCATAATTGTATGTGTGTGTAAGTTGGAGCGGCGCTCGGGCGCGGGCGCCACGCCGACGGCGACGCCGACGCCGACGCCGGTGTGGGCGGCGCCGGCCACGCCCGCGGCGGCGCGCGACTCGCCCGCGCCGGCGCCCGACCGACCCAAGGTCATTGACCCGCCACCGACACCGATTAGCAAACCGCAAAAGGCACTGTACATTTATCTCTGCGACTGCTGGATGCTTGCACTGGACGACACGCTGCCGTGATTGCTCCATTGTAGTGATTGGTTATGCTAGCGCTACATTATTGCCACGATATCAGGACTCATGACTTTGACCTTAATCACTTAAGTTAAAAACGTTTAAAATTACCTGTTTAATGAGAAGACTTGATAGACTTATTCTGTTTATTCCTTCCGTCGCAGTTGGTTGCAGTAATTCTTTTGAAATTATAAACTTATTATATTATATCTTCAGAATCAATAGCTTCATATACATACATTATAGTTTAGGTTTAACACAAGGACAAACCAATGTATATTATTTATGTTTGTTGAGTCAAAGGCAAAAGTCAAACTAAGAATATTTTAAAAAGTTCAATTATTAATAATATTTAATTCATAATTGAACTTGAAAAAATAAAGTGGCAATTCATGCATTAGTAGGTATAGCTATAGTACGGTGTTGGCTAGTTTTCTCACAATTTGTAGTCACTGATCCTGGAGACTTTAAAAAACGACTGATACCGTGGGCTGTATATAACTTGGTACTGTACTGGTAATTTATGTAGTATTGATTTTTGTATTCTTCGATTTATCGCACATTGTAGCTAGTCGGTGTAGGAACTGTACCACATTGTAGCTTGGTAGTTCAGCTATATTGTAGTATCATTGAGTTTATAATAAATATATAAATCAATGTTCTTATTTAGATATTTTATATATATATATAGATGATCCAGGAGAGAAACGACATTTTAATTTTTTTTGTAAAAAAAAAAGGTTAAACTACAATTATCGTTTTTTTCATGGTTCTTCCAAAAAGATTTTGTATTTACGCACTGCGACACGCTATGCATATGTATTTTACCATAGCAATGTATGTATGTAAATATGGTAGGTAAGTTGTCCAATGTATCCTTTCCACTGCATGCACGCATCTCATCGCATGATTTGCATGACATTCGCACGAAAATCACCCTTATTTATGTAAAATTGAACATTAAAATAAAATAACACAGTAAGTTAAACCACTCCGAACTCGTCATATTGAGGGAAATCACAACCATCACAAGTAGGTAATTAAAAATAAATTCGGTTTTGGTACCCTCCTGCAGAAAACGACCAACTCAATGTTTTTATCAATGCAAAAAGCGACCAAACCCTCTGAGTTATGATATAAGTCATTTTGACAAAAATAAAAAGTTCGACGCTTTACAGAACTACGGTCCATTGTGATTTCTTACACTACCAAAGCCATTGCAATGTCAACTTTATTCCCAGTTCACAAAAGGTTCAACGGATTAAGCTCATTATGTTGTTGGCTACTAGAAGCGAATCCAATATCGACTTTATTCCCAGTCCCCAAGGTCCAAATCTTTAATGTCATAATAAAATCCAAAGTGCGTGTAGGAGGCGGAGGCGCCGGCGCCGGAGCCGCGGCCGCCGGCAGAGGCGGGCGCCGAGCCCGAGAAGCCGCCGCCGCCGGCCGACGAGCCCAAGAATGTTGATCTCGATACTAGGTAACTATATTTTTGATATTAGCATAGACACCACAGAGTGAACAGACACCGCATTGTAAAGTATTTATGAAGAGCGCGGAGTCACCAAACATTTTATCAGTCGCAATTTTAACTATAAAATACTACGTTGCGATTGCGAGTAGCGCCACTGAATCCTTGCATCGATGCTTCAATAAATCAATACTGAGCACCAGTTTCTCCCGTTCGAAGCTCCGCCAAAGTCCGGTATTCCAAGTACTGTTTTCGGCAGCGGTGATGAGTTTTGTGCGGACCTGGGTGCGTAGCTAATCTGCCAATCGTTACCGCTCCGCAGCGAACGAAACGCAAATGTCACTGTCGCACTTATATGGAAGAGTGATGGAGAGAGACGACTAAGCTACGCTACGGAGCTTTAACGATTGGCACGTTGGCTAAGCACCCTGGCCAGTCCAACTCATTCCGATCTGCCCTCTTGGTTGTCAGAAATCGACAGATTCTGCCGGTTTTTGGACGATTTCGCCGGATAGATTGTCAAATGCTAATGTTTTGTCCGCCTGATAGCCTCCAGTGGGACCTAAATGGGAAAAAATTCTCACGTGTTATCACTGGGAAACATAAAAGAACAACATCCGATTGTTGTCACTGATGTTTGTATGTACAGAATAGCACTGCTGCTAAAGGGCGGCGGCGGCGGCGGGCTGGCTCCGCCGTTTCTATCCCTCGGCATATCCTCAGAAGAAGAAGACGACCATCTCCCGCCTGTGCCGGACCTTGATGCACCTCAACCGCCATCCGACGACGAAGGTTTGTTTATTTGGTAATGTACAGAAAACCACCCTGCTGGATGCGGACGGCTGGCTCCATGAAAATGTCCATCACTGATGTACAGTATTTAAATCAACAACATCAAGAACTGATGTCAGAGTTATGCCATCTCTCTTTCAATCACAGCCCCTTTGCCAGCCCAGCTTGTTTTGTCTGCATAGTAAATTTGGCTAAAATGTTTGTCAGGTTCCGGCAGTGAAGACCGAGGGAGCATAGTTTCATTTAACCAGAACAAGGAACAGGACCCGGAGCCCCTCTCCACGACGCCGTCCCCTTTCCTGCAGAGGGACTTCTACCTCGAATGCCTCAAGTCTACCATTGAAAAGGTCCCTTAACGAACACATACAATAAAAAAGATTAAAATAATTAACCCAATTTTATGAGAACATGTTCGCGTTACTCATTAAAAAGTTATTTAAAAACTTTATTAGTGATAAGTTAGCACCTAGTAATCATTCAGACACCATTATATTAATTTAATAATACGACAAGTTAATTGCATTTTACTGATGATTATTTATTTTAACCATCATCGGCAGCCTTGGATACCTTAATCATCACTTTCACAATAAATAGCTACACAAATATCTGTGAAATTTTCAACCTCCAAAATTTGTACACATAAAAACTCAAAAATTTGCTAAATACGAGTATAGTTGTAAAGGACACCAACGACTTATTTCCATTATTAAAATTTTAGAAAGCAAGAGAAGCAGAACGTAAAAAGTTTCCAGCGATGGACAAAATAGGCTCCGACATTTCATCATCAGAGGACGAGCTGTTAACTGGCGAGGAGCCTCGACGCTCCCCCGCCGCGCCTCCGAGCCAGGATAACTTGGACGACGACCAGGTAAGACCTTGTTGCTAGTGGCGTTAGGAATATTTTTGGATGACGCGCTCTAAACTTGAAAAGTTAAATTAAGTCCACAATAACCAATTCATAACAATATTCGCTATTTATTTAGCTGGATCTGTACAGAACGATATTCACTTAAAACAGTTCTTTCTCATTAAAAAAAATTAAAAGCTAAAAACAACAACCAAAACGAATGCCTAATTTAATCTCTAGTGCTAGACAAAGTATGTGTTTAAGATTATATAATTACTCTTAAAATGTGAATTCATTCTTTTAAAGTTAAATATATCACCGAAACTGCTTTGCAACTTTAGCCTTAATTGCACCATGTTATTGCTGTAGATGTCCCTGTCGTCACTGTCATCGACAGAGGCCAAGATCGAGGAGCAGGTGCCGGCGGAGGCCTACTTCTACCCCGCGGCGCCCGCGCAGCCGCAGTACTACCAGCCCATGTGGCCGCCCACAGGTACCGTGCACTGCTTACTAACAATATTGGAAAGACATAAAAACAATAGATATCAGGATTGATAAGAGTACAAGCGAGAAATCCTATTAAATATTCCCGCTGCAACGGTTTTATGTTTATACCATTATATCAGTAGTACAATAACAGGTTCTGCTACCTTCCTAAGGTAGGGTAGATTTCGTGGTTCACTAAACTTTGGCTGATAGCCAGTCAAATCTTTTTAAGTTGTGGTCAATTTTCTGGGTTTTTTTTAGTGAAATTATGACTAGCACTGCCAAAGCATTTTGCCGGTAAATAGAAATTTGAAACACTATGAAAGAGCATCCGTGTGTCTGGCCAGTGGGGCGACTGTCCTCCTTTCGGCTCAGCATTGCTCCGAATAATTATTAGGGTTGGCACAACTTGACGTCCCCATACGTGCCCGACCACAGATAAGGTAATGACTTGAATTTTAACAAACCTAAATGGCCGAAAGGGATAGTGGCACACATAAGAAATATGTCCCTGAATCGCTGTCAAACTTCGGTTTTGTAGGAATTGTCATTTCTGTACGGTAGTACTATTATTTATTGTAACGGTCAGGCAGTGGAGCGAGCGCGGCATATCTCCATGCAAAGTAATGTCGTATGTGTGCAGCGTACCCCCCGCCGGGCTACGCGGGCGAGCTGCCGCTGCCGTACGGCGCGCCGTTCGCCGGGCCGCCGCTGCTGGCGCAGCCCTACCAGCCCTTCGTGGACCAGCCGCCCGCGCAGGTAAACCTCCGCCGGGTTACCAGTCAATAGCCGATTCATTCATGTCTAATTATTCATTTGAAATTAAATGATCATATAACTTCCTTTTCGCGAATCAGCAAATAATATTTATAATATTGTTGTTTGACATCATTACTTTGGTATGCCATATATCCGTATACATACTAAGTAATCGACGAATCCCCGTGTCATGCGGCTTATCAATCGACTTAAGGTAACGAAAATATATATACTCTGGTAAAAATAGCCGTAGTACAAACTAAAAATATGCGAAAGAAACGGTGGCCAAGATCTCCAATATCTATGGCTGGGAATGAACTGGTGTCTTTATACTTTACGCCTGACGTTACAGCTCCTATTATCCATTTTTAGCGTTAGAAAGAAAGAAAGCGATTTTGATGTTTCTTTTTATTGAAAAACACAAATAAGTCATGGCAAAAATGTAACAATCATAAATCATATACGATAATTCATAAGTAATAGTTACATAAGTATTAGTATTGGCTTTAATAAGTAATAGTTTCTGATTTTTAAAAAGCGTATTTTAATAAAAAGACATGGCAAGATTGTTTACCTTTTTTCTAATGAAAAAAAAATCGAACTATAGGCCACCTGGGTTCAAGCGGCACCGGTCAAATTTCTCTAGTATAAGCATATAGTATACAATTTCTTCCATGGTTATAAGCAGTATTACAGTTTACATTTTTACTTGCCATCACTAGTGATGACCTTCGATCTAAAACGACATTTCTATTCTTCCTTGCAGCAAGAGTTAGACAACCCGTACTTCCCCACAATAAACTCCGTGATCGAGCGAGTCACCACGGAGCTGAAGGCGATCCTAAAGAAGGACTTCAACAAGAAGATGATCGAGAGCACCGCCTTCAAGAGCTTCGAGCAGTGGTGGGACGAGCAGAGCAGGAAGACCCGGCAGGCGCCCAAGAAGGAGGATGCCGCGCAACCCTTACAAGTAAGATGATGGAATATGAGCTTTATTACAACGTGTTTAGGTTGATATTTCAATAACACAGTACAGCAGAACGACTTCCAGAGTAGGAAGACCACCTGGTTTTCCCAAGGAGGATGCTATAAGTAAGCTAATGGGCTGGTTATTTTATTATTTAATTTGTTATTGAAATAACATTAGCCAAAAGAGTTTGGAGCTGTAGAGGGACGAGCAGGGCCAGGCGATGGAATATGTGCTTCAGTACAAGATGGCTGAGTTGTTAGGCCTGTAAGAGGCGATATTAAGTAGTTAAAAGTTCAAAAATTGCGATTAAAACTTGACTAATTTCAGGATATCTCAAACAAGAAGGAAGACACGCTAGACTCGATAAAGTCATTAATGGAGTCGCGCGACATCGCCCTGGAGCTGGGCGGGTACACCGCGGGCATCGGGCTCGGGCTGCGCGCCACCATCCCCAAGATGCCCAGCTTCCGCCGCAAGCGCAAGATACCCTCGCCCGTCGTCATGGACGAGGACTCTTCCAAGAGGTTGAGCGACCAGGTTTGTTCACCTTACCCCTCCTCTTACTGGCTTGAAACCGCGTGCCTAGTTAGAAAAATATATGAAGTATCAAGGGTACTCCGCGGGCATGGGGCTCGGGCTGCGCGCCGCCATCCCCAAGTTGCCAAGCGGAAGGATGCCCTCACGCGTCGTCACGGATGAGGACAGGAGAGGTTGAGCGACTAGGTAAATCAGTTATAGCCAGGGAATTCCTTAGAACTAAGACTCATTCGACTGAAGAATATATCTTAGATTTTGATCACTTCATGAAATACCTAGGTTAGGTTAGGCCGATCATCATTTCATCAAATGATTGCCACATCATGAAATGATCAATTCGATCTAGCCACGACATAATATCCATTTTGAATGATTTATTTCAATCAGAATACCTAATATTAAACCATAACATGGCGTGAGACTTTGCTACCACCGAGTACACTTACAGGAGGAGATGGTGCAGAACTCGGACGAGGAGAAAGAGCTACCTGCCAGCCCCAGAGCGCGCACGCAGGGCTCGTACCTGTCCCGTCGGCGGCGGCAGTCGAGCAGCTCGTCCAGGTTATTACATTGTTTACCTGCTAGTCTCCGACCACGCTAAGTTTGCACATTGTAGCACTAACAATGCGTATACAAATTCTGCATGAAGCGTATTTGACGTAGCACTAGGCATGGAAAGTTAGCGTGGTCGGATGCTATACGAATAGGATCTAAGCACGCTTCATTCATACATAAATAATAGTACATTATGCAGGAGTTGAGGACACTGGCCCCGTGCTACGGAAGCATGTCATTGTTACAATTGCAAACTCTGAGGCAAAATGATATGAAACTTATACGAACATGTATTTCGCAGATCCTCATCGTCATCTTCGTCTCGGTCATCAACATCGTCGGCGTCGGAGGCGGAGCCGGAGACCAAGGGGCCCGCGCCGCGCCTCTACTCCGACAGCGACGACGACTCGGACCTCGACGAGGCGGAGGTTAACGTGAGTATTACCTGAAAGAAGTGCATTCATATTCGTCGACTTTAATTATTGAATTAATACTTCGTAAACCATACCGTATACTTTTTACTAAAATAGAATGACTGCATTTCATTACAAAACACTTTAGTGAACTACATGTAGTTATTCACCAATTGCAAAAAAAAAATACATAGTTCAGGAGCTGTCCATGTATCACAATGGAATCAATGAACTTAAAACTAATTACTGGTTCTTAACTACGTGCATTTTTGTTTAGCAATTCACCCATATATAATGAATTTGACCAAATCACATATCACCGCGGACGACAGGACAAAACCAAACAAACAAAAAATTTAAATGAGCCTCTTTTTCAATATTTTTTCCTAATATGTTTCATTATGGAGCTTGTCTCGTGGAAAGAGTATTGTATATTATTGCTTTTTAAATCTCGTACTTGTTTGAAAACCTCTTTATTATGACACGATTGTATAATACTACATTTACACCCAGCTCTTGCCACTGCCGGCAATATTTCCCTAAATACTGCTGCAGCACAATCGAGCATGAGTGTGTTTACATACTGCCCTATCTCCTCCGTATTGCTCCGCTCGGCGAGTACCGACTGAGCGACGGAGTAGAATGTAACACACACTGCCGCTCGCGTTGCCGGTCCTTTGTCTGTCACAAAAAACCGCTGTTTTGGGGAACGCCGGCCAGCGCGAGTGGCAATGGCAGTGGCATATTTACACACTCGTGCTGCCCATTTCCTTGCTCAGTTAGTTAGTTAGTGCTTCTGGGCATTTTCCGCAAATCGACAACCATTGTGCTTATTTTGCGTGAAATCGAGGTAATGTTACTCTAACCACCCCAGCTCCTCCACGAAGCCTAGCAAGGCTTTCAGGTTGCTAACTGCCTCCTTAAGGGCTTATTTAGACGGTGCGAGAACTCGCATGCGACCTTCATTACATTGCGGTATTTGATCGGTCAGCTGAATTGGATGTAACCTCAATAGTCCGCGATGTAACTAAAATCTCATTCGAGTTCGCGCGCCGTGTAAATGAGCCCTTAGTGTGCACGGAGTCCCTAGGTATTTGTTCCTGTATACTTCTACCTGTTTGCAGTCTAGGAGAATGTGTTTAGTTGTTTCCTCTTTTTCCATGCACGCTCTGCACATGGGGCTGTCTGTTTTACCCATATTGTGTATTTCCCTGCTCAATTCGGCTGAATATAAATGCGGCATAAAAGATAGATATTATGCAATTGCATATTGAGGATTCTTAAAACGTATAATTGCATCTTCGCGCTGTTGTAGTGACGCCCTTATTAAATCAAAATGTTTGTCTAGTTCAAGGTTGTGTCCAACAAGGAGCGGCTTCGGAGAGTTTATTCTTCATCGTCGGACAGCGAGGAAGAGAAGCAGAGAAGACGAGGTATCTTACTGTTCATTTCCCTTTACTGTGACTAGTGTTCTTTAAATCGTCTGTGTATCCTGTAATCCTGTAGCTATAGCTGTGTCGTTCAGCCGGGCTAGCACATGATTGGCGCGACAAATCTGGCGGGCGAGATAGATTACCCGTCCGTCTTTAATTAATACAGTTAGAAAAAGACGGGTAGTCTAGCTCGTGGGCAAGATACCGTCGCGCCGCTCTTGTGCTAAGCCTACAGAACGGCACAACTATACCTGTAGCCTCGGCTTGGATCTATTTTTATGAAAAGTCAATCTTTTTATTGTTTGTTATTTTCTATCGTTTAATAGAGGTTCTTAAGACTGTATAAAACAACTATAAATATCATGAAAATCTAGAGACACTTTGTTCAAACGACGTCGAAATCAAAATACATGGAGGCGGTTTCTAATAGACAGATAGCGATAGGGTCGCTAGGACGAAGCTGTGACTCCATAACAAGCCGACTTCGCACACACACATAAATAAATAAATATTGGACAATCTTACACAAATCGACCTAGTCCCACAGTTAGCTTAGTAACGGCTGTAGTTTGGATATGGGTACTAGACAACAATATATATAATTAATATCGTATCGTATATATATATAAATACTTATGTACATAGAAATCCATAACTCAGGAACGAATATTTGTGATAAACACGCTAATAAATGCCCTTACCGGGATTCGAACGCCACTTACTGGGTTTGATGCACTCACGAGGCTCGAGGAAATCGGCATATTATGAAAATACAGTTTTGTTGTAGTGACTCTCCTCCTAACCTTTAAATCTCCGAGTTTATAACTAATACTTTTGCCATCTCTTAACCAATGAATATTCTGAGCTCTAATGATGTTATATTTGTGTTTGTAGAGAAAACCCCCATACCCGACGTGCAAGCGGACGACGAGCGGCTGGGCTCGCCCATCCTGTCGCCCGAGCAGGAGCCGCGCGACACGCTGCTCGACCGCGTCTACTCCGACTCCGACGAGGAGCGCGAGTACCAGGTACGGCGCCCGGCCTCGCACCAGCCTCACCGGCCTCCAGGGAGGGAGACCTATCACTGTCATCGTTAATCGTTAAATAGTATTTCATTTATGAAACTGCGAATCTGACTGTCGATGCGATGAATTTTCGGAATGCCGCTTTCAACGTGCAATAGTTAAACATAGTCTTTCAAATGATGATAAAATCGAAGAAATATACATTTGAAAACTGGAAGAGCACAAACGGATACACAATAAAAATTTACTCCAACACTGTTACACATCGATCTCGCACGAATGTGACTCACACAGCAGCACGGTCTTGTAAAACAGCAGAGACTGCATCTACACTGAGAAAAAACCATTTAAAACAATTGAAATTGCATTAACGTTCAATGCTTTAAACAGTTCCATATGAGCCTATCGAACAAAACAGTAAAATTTACTGTTCCGAAAAGACTGTAAATATTACCGTTTTGAGTAGCTAGTTTTCAATTCCTAAGTTTTCAATACTTAAAAATGTTCAGTTATCAACAGTTAACGTTACTGTTTTGTATTTTACTGTTTTTCAAACATTTGTTGATATTGTATAAAGCGGTAAATCTTAATGAAAATCACTTAAATGTGTGCTCGATAGATCATATTTTTTTCAGTGTAAACAGAACACTAATTTCTGTATATTATTTTTAGGAGAAGCGACGGCGAAACACACAGTACATGGAAGAGATCGAGCGCGAGTTCCTGGAGGAGCAGCGCAAGAAGATGGAGACGGACCAGCGGCCGCCCGACAAGCCGCCCGACACCAGGTCTGTACGCTTTACATTGACGACGTTGGGTGTTACCTAATACAATTGGGTTAACCTAACCCTACCTTAACTCTTAAAAAAACCATCACCATCTTAGCACCGAATTGTCCGACTGGTATGTTTGAAGAGAAGTTGCTGCCGCTTTATAAGAGTATGGTCACAGATCAGCACTGCATCGGCTCATCACTGAATTGTTTCCATCACGCACGATAAAGATACCACATAGAATGTGTGCTTCCTTGGTTGTTGGCTAATATATCCTTAGGTATAAAGATCTCGTCCACACCTCGGGAGAAACAGTGTTAACGGGAGCTCTTCGGACGAGTCACCCGGGCTAGCACATGATTGGCACGACAGTATCTCGCAGCCAGATAGACTACCCGTCCCGCATTAATTAACATAGAAAAAGACGGGTAGTTTATCTCGCCGCGAGATACTGTCGCGCCAATCATGTGCTAGCGCGGCTGTAGGCCTACCCGTCCCGCATTAATTAACATAGTTAGAAAAACACGGGTAGTCTATCTCGCCACGAGATACTGTTGCGCCAATCGTGTGCTAGGCCTACAGGTAAGTAAGCAAGTTTGTATATATTTTTAGGCGTCTATGTAAAACAAAACGTCGTATTAAAATAAAATATGGTTTTTTTTTATATAAATTTAACAGCAAACCCGAATGCAAATCCGAAGACTCCCGCAGCAGTCCAATCAAGAACCATCGCAAAAGCCCAGAAAAGAAACAGGAGATCGAAGACGGCGAGATCACGTCCGAGGAGGAGAACCTGCAGGCGCGGCGAAAGCGTGAGCGCAAGGAGAGAAAGGGAAAGAAGATGGAGAAGAGAGAGAGGGAGAAGGCGGACGGAGTCGAGAGGGTGGAGAGAGTTCAGAGAGTGGACAGGGTGGAGAGGTTGTCCGTCAGCGAGAGCAACACGGAGTCGGCCGTCAGCGTCAACGGGATTAAAGAGGTATTTACTTTTTAAATTGTTCTGTAATTTTTAAGATTAAAATAGGTAGAATCGAATCCACATCACATGGTACTCTGGACGTGATATTGACGGCCCAGATGGTTTAAAGGCAAGAAGTAAAAGATTTATCTTGGGACCGGGCACCTAACTAACCCGGTCAGGTATAATGCTTATGTAAAGTCAAAAATGCATGGACTTGATCATTGTTTTGATGAAGTATTTCTAGTAGATCTCTTGCTTCCACGACGCGTTAAAACACTAGATGATCTATCACGATTACCGCAGTGCATGACGTCGCTCTGATATTTTCTGGAGGCAGGCCTAAAGAATTTTGATAAGCAATTGAAAAATTTAAAAAATCGTCTATTAATCATTGATGTGTATTTGCAGGCATTGTCATCGCCATCGTCCTCGCCGGTGTCGCAGGCGTCGCAGGCGTCGCAGGCGTCGCAGGTGGCGCTCGACCACTCGTACTGCCGCCCGCCGCCCGACCTCGACCACACCAACAACCATCTGCAGCATGACCACGGTCAGCTTTACTTTACTTCTGCTTTACTGACATTTCTGCCGAGTACATAATTCATTGTATGTGAAATGAATACCTTATGTGTGTTGAACAGTAAACGTAAATGTCGCAGACCAAAAATTTCGTAAAAAAACCTTAATCGATAAAACCGTTGCTTTTATCATCCGGCCCTTTTACGACCCGCTACAAACAATTATATGAAAATATGACGTCTATAATGACACTCCATCACTTTGTTCTATTCAAATCGATGCAAAGATCGCTTCCACGAAATCTACTGGTAAAACATGCAATTTTACGATTACTGTAATGTAACGAAGTGCTGCTGTCGCACAGGTTACACGTGGATGGCGGAGCCGGAGGCGTCGTCGCCGCCGCTCGACGCGACCAAGCCCAGGAAGGAGACCAAGAGGCCCTACAAGAGGAAACACGAGACTAAGAAGCTAGCCGAAATACAAAACAAGTTAGTACCTGTTACTTTGTCTATGAATTATTCTATTTGACAATCTTGCTTCATTGCCACTTTATATTCCTAAAAATGCTACACAACCAAAAAAAATACACAAAAAGATGAAGTTATTTTTACCCTACAATATAGATTATGCCTTAAAAAAGGTTAGAGAAATTGCCAAACTTAATTTCCACTTACTAATTCTGAGATCATTATCCACAATTAAATTTCGTTGAGCAAATTTCACTTTCCCATAATCGGATGAGCCACAGAAAAATCAATAAAGCCTTTGTCCTGGTCAGAATTATTTCCTAGCTTCCTACAATTAAGTAATATAATATATAGTAATAAAATTTACGTTAAGAAATAATTGCTTCATTATTATTAGAGAGAAAATAGTCATATTTTCTCTTGGTCACATCTAATCTCAACTTTTAACATGTTTTAGACTCGATACTCGGGATGATCTCTCACATGCGGTGGTGTCCGATGTGACGTTCAAGCCGCGCGACATCATGGCGGAGATGCAGGTCATGTACGAGTTCCTCACGCGCGGCATCGACCGCGAGGACGTGCAGTACCTCAAGCGGGCGTACGAGGTATGTTGTGGGAGTGGGACACAACGATTGATACTCGCGGTGATCTCTTACACACGGTGGTGTCCAACGTGACGTGTAAGCCGCGCGACATCTTGGCGGTAATGCGGGTGGATGTACAGTCAAGGTATATTTAATTACTTGACTCGAAGCACCGAGGACGTGCAAGAGTCAAGCGGGCCTATGAGGTATGCTGACGTGAATGTTGTGGGACAAACTTTGGCAACAACCAACAACATAGCCATAATGTTACACTAACCTTTACGTGCTGGCGTTATATAGCGCGATTGACTAGTGTCAAAAATGTTTTCTTCCAATACTTTACGATAGAAATTAAATTAAGTTTTGTGTTCTTTTTCATCAAGGCATCAATCTTTTTTGTTTCAAGGCATTGCTAGCGGAGGACGCGCAGGGCTACTGGCTGAACGACACGCACTGGGTGGACCACCCGCCCACCGACGTGTGCTACAGCCCGCCCAAGAAGAAGTCCAAGCGGCACACTAACATCTACGAGGACCTGCAGGTAGCTTTCTGAACCTCGAGCGAGTGCTCCACAGAGGGGAAAGTCGAACAAGAAACTATAAGAAATAGGAAGGATAATTGACAGTGGAGATTTGAACAAAAAGATGAAAATGCGACATTTTCCATCGTTTTCACACTGCACGTAATAGTAATCTGTGTATAGTATGAATTTTCTCAAATGATTTTTACGCCTTAGACCCAAATCTGTTTAACAAGTTTTTGTTTCTTTTGTGCAGTGGTTACCAATGCTACTGCTGACTGAACGGAAACAAACTCGTTTAAAAATAAATTTTACCGTTTTATTTATATGGTTTAAATTTTCTAAGCTCATCTAACACGCCCCACGAGGGCGACCAACCGTCCTATATTGCTCAAATTCGTTATCTCAGAATGAGCTGTTACATAAATTTGAACCTTATTATTATCATGATAGGTGCTCTGGTGCGCGCTTTAGGCGCCTGTCCATAAAAGAAACAAACGGCTTTGTTTATCAGATTAGGGTCTGAGGTGTCAAAATTATTCGAAAACTCGGCAAGAAGTCAAGGATTTTATGCAATTTTTTTCTCTTTCAATTGAGCCTCGTAGTTTCTTACGAATAAATTGACATCTCTATTATTTTGGTTCTTAATAAAAAATCGACCTATCCCATCGGCCGATTCGGATAACCTACCTTATATTTCCGTGACAAATGATCTGTGACGTTATTGTGAAATATGTTAAGGGGCACTCGTCCGGGTCGGCGCGCACGGAGGGCTACTACAAGATGGACGCGCGGCTGAAGGCCAAGTACAAGTACCACCACGGCCGCGCCGCGCCGCCGCCGCCCGACGACAAGAAGGCCAGCAAGATGCAGACGCAGTCCCGAGAGGCGCGCTCCAACCAGCGCCGCCTGCTCACCGCCTTCGGTAACTACACCCCTCATACAAGTACAAGTACCACCCCGGCCGGCAGCGCCGCCGCCGCCCGACGACAAGAAGGCCAGCAAGATGCAGACGCAGTCCCGAGAGGCGCGCTCCAACCAGCGCCGCCTGCTCACCGCCTTCGGTAACTACACCCCTCATACAAGTACAAGTACCACCCCGGCCGGCAGCGCCGCCGCCGCCCGACGACAAGAAGGCCAGCAAGATGCAGACGCAGTCCCGAGAGGCGCGCTCCAACCAGCGCCGCCTGCTCACCGCCTTCGGTAACTACACCCCTCATACAAGTACAAGTACCACCCCGGCCGGCAGCGCCGCCGCCGCCCGACGACAAGAAGGCCAGCAAGATGCAGACGCAGTCCCGAGAGGCGCGCTCCAACCAGCGCCGCCTGCTCACCGCCTTCGGTAACTACACCCCTCATACAAGTACAAGTACCACCCCGGCCGGCAGCGCCGCCGCCGCCCGACGACAAGAAGGCCAGCAAGATGCAGACGCAGGCCCGAGAGGCGCGCTCCAACCAGCGCCGCCTGCTCACCGCCTTCGGTAACTACACCCCTCATACAAGTACAAGTACCACCCCGGCCGGCAGCGCCGCCGCCGCCCGACGACAAGAAGGCCAGCAAGATGCAGACGCAGTCCCGAGAGGCGCGCTCCAACCAGCGCCGCCTGCTCACCGCCTTCGGTAACTACACCCCTCATACAAGTACAAGTACCACCCCGGCCGGCAGCGCCGCCGCCGCCCGACGACAAGAAGGCCAGCAAGATGCAGACGCAGTCCCGAGAGGCGCGCTCCAACCAGCGCCGCCTGCTCACCGCCTTCGGTAACTACACCCCTCATACAAGTACAAGTACCACCCCGGCCGGCAGCGCCGCCGCCGCCCGACGACAAGAAGGCCAGCAAGATGCAGACGCAGTCCCGAGAGGCGCGCTCCAACCAGCGCCGCCTGCTCACCGCCTTCGGTAACTACACCCCTCATACAAGTACAAGTACCACCCCGGCCGGCAGCGCCGCCGCCGCCCGACGACAAGAAGGCCAGCAAGATGCAGACGCAGGCCCGAGAGGCGCGCTCCAACCAGCGCCGCCTGCTCACCGCCTTCGGTAACTACACCCCTCATACAAGTACAAGTACCACCCCGGCCGGCAGCGCCGCCGCCGCCCGACGACAAGAAGGCCAGCAAGATGCAGACGCAGTCCCAAGAGGCGCGCTCCAACCAGCGCCGCCTGCTCACCGCCTTCGGTAACTACACCCCTCATACAAGTACAAGTACCACCCCGGCCGGCAGCGCCGCCGCCGCCCGACGACAAGAAGGCCAGCAAGATGCAGACGCAGTCCCAAGAGGCGCGCTCCAACCAGCGCCGCCTGCTCACCGCCTTCGGTAACTACACCCCTCATACAAGTACAAGTACCACCCCGGCCGGCAGCGCCGCCGCCGCCCGACGACAAGAAGGGCAGCAAGATGCAGACGCAGTCCCGAGAGGCGCGCTCCAACCAGCGCCGCCTGCTCACCGCCTTCGGTAACTACACCCCTCATACAAGTACAAGTACCACCCCGGCCGGCAGCGCCGCCGCCGCCCGACGACAAGAAGGCCAGCAAGATGCAGACGCAGGCCCGAGAGGCGCGCTCCAACCAGCGCCGCCTGCTCACCGCCTTCGGTAACTACACCACTTACAAGCTTTTATTTAACCTGCGTATTTGGATGTTATGTAAATTAGACCCACTTCCCATTTTTCGATTCAGCTAAAATTTCACACACATACGTAAGTTGGGTGATTATGCAATATTATGGTACCATTGCGCTGATCTGATGATTGACAGGTACTCTGTGATAACACGACGCAACCTAATCGTGTGTTGGGTTCGTTAGAATTGTATCGATGAGTATGAGTTTGTCAACTAACATTCGGCGATAAAAGCTTGGATCAGAAATTAACTTTTTGACTAAAAACTTGTTTGACCTATCTATGCCCAGCACTTCGAAATGTCAAAAAAGCGTTTATGATATTCGCAAGTCATTTTTCGTTTCGCTCGCTACAGTGAACAGTGGCGTAAATAACATCGTTTACGTGCGTGGGTGCGTGGCTAGCGTTGTTACATGCTCGAATACATCGTTGTTTATGCAACGCATGTGACCTGCGCGAGTATCAACATTAACGAACTACTTGCACCGTGTGCAAATACTATTATAGTCATTTTTTTAACTGTAAAGTACTACGCCATACATTTTCTTATCAAGAAACAAATGAGCGTTCCATACCTGTGGGCTACACATCATAATTAACTAAATTTCTTACGATCCAAGTTTTACCCAAATATGTAAGTTTTAAGTATTTATAGTTTTACTATTTCTACAGGTACGGACACGGATTCGGATCTATTGAAGTTCAACCAGCTCAAATTCAGAAAGAAGCAGCTCAAATTCGCCAAGTCTGGTATCCACGACTGGGGATTATTCGCACAGGTATGGTTTTGATTTTAGTAGTCTGTTATCATCATGTAGTCCACCATAACGGCGTGTTTTTTTTATATAATAAAAATGTTTATTGAGTTAGCACAAACAAGCGTCGGAAGTGTTGTAACCATTGACCCGATTAGATATTTTTTAATTAACTGTCAATAGATTAACCATTGACATTGGTTATATTTTTAACTGACTTTAAAACTAGAGAAGTTTTTAACAAAAATCTGTAGTTGGTTTAATTTTACAGACATTTCACCTGTTTCTGTACCTATGATAGTATGATTCATACGAACGGTTAACCCTTTGACCGCCGTAAACGTAAACTACCGCGCGCGGCTACAGCCCTCGACCTCCGTGTATGCCGACAAGGTTCACGATGGTGCGCCACGATGGGTGTGGCGATCTAGGGGTTAAGATAATAGATTGGCGACGGAGGCTGTTCCTTGATGTTACGCTTGATAGTGATTTTATTCTACAAATATAAAGCATACATACGCCTACGTGTGGTGACCTCTTGCTCTTCGTAAACTCTTCATAAAGCCTAGTATATGGGTGGCGATGTATACTCTAACGTGATCCGTACTTATTTCAGGAGCCGATAGCGGCGGACGAGATGGTGATCGAGTACGTGGGGCAGATGATCCGGCCGATCGTGGCGGACGTGCGCGAGGCGCACTACGAGGCCACGGGCATCGGCTCCTCGTACCTGTTCCGCATCGACCTCGACACCATCATCGACGCCACCAAGTGCGGCAACCTGGCGCGCTTCATCAACCACAGCTGCAACGTGAGTCTCCCTGCTGCCCGTGGGGCCAAGGTCTCATGTTAAAGGCGTATGCCGAATACTGTCACGCTCTATCATTGTGATTCTGTACGCAGCTTATGGCGTCAACCGAATCCAGAGATCAAATTCTAAATCGCAAAAAGAGTTTTATTCTAATGCGATCCAAAGTTAATGTTTACGATTTTTGGCATGTGTGAATAATGCGACATTCTCATTTTAAAATTGACTAATAGTTACTTGATTATAGGTACTGGATTAATTGAAAGCTTGTATTTTACAACACAAAATATTATTCTCTTATTTAATGCTTTTCTTATTTGAAAAAAATTACCAATGAATGCAATGATCGTTGGTACAGCTGCTAATTGACAATATAGCCGACATCACACCACATTACAGCATCTTGTTGCTACTATATGTCTGATGGTAACATTATCCTTTAATTTGATAATTTTACGATATGCTATAACATCTCTTTTACTTTCCAGCCCAATTGCTACGCAAAGATAATAACGATAGAGTCTCAAAAAAAGATCGTCATCTACTCAAAGCAGCCGATCGGCGTAGACGAAGAAATCACGTACGACTACAAGTTCCCACTCGAAGACGAGAAGATCCCTTGTCTGTGCGGCGCGCCGCAGTGTCGGGGCTTCCTCAACTAAGAAACGTAGGCTGATGGCGTGAGGCGAAGCTGGAACATTTATACGAAATATATAATCAATGTCGTCTTGCCGATGGAAAAACGCAACGCAAAGACTTGTATGCCGTGTCCGCGCACTTTGATTTAGCTTCAATGTGACTGCCAAGATTCTGACAATTTTGAATGATTTACGGTTAGTTTCACTAAACTTAAATCGACCGGGATATGGACCGTGATTACCTTTTGTATTGTTTTCGACAAATACATAATATACAAATATATTGTTTACAATGCGAAAGGTAATCACGGTCCATATCCCGGTCGATCTAAGTCTGGTGCCAGGATTCTGATTTTGTTTCTCTCGTCATGATTAATATTTATGAGAAAGCCATCGACTGAAGAACTCAAACATTCTTTTTATAGGCATGGTTGATTGCGTAATTTCTTGTAGATTTGATGAAACATGTAATAATAGGGTTATTTATTATAATGTCAGTGCGACGAAAAAAAAGAGATTAAACCTGTCACTTGGACATTGACTTGGTATATTTGAGCTCGATAAAATAAATCGATGTTCAAGTAAAATCTATGGCAATAACATCTTCCATCGAAAGCTGGAGTTTCTCAGCGGTTTCTGAAACCGCCTCAAACAAATATGATTTTTATAGTCTTTTTGTATAAAGTAATCTAACTGTGTGGTCGTAAAGTATGAATCAGAATTTGTTTTTTCTTATTTAATGTGATAAGTCCAGTGCAACTCAATGTAATTAATAATCTGAACCATTGTATTATAAGATGCTATTTGACTGAGCCTCAATTATAATTCTCTAGAATTAAAATGTGTGCTGCAATATACTAGGTGTGTACATTAATTGTGAATAATCTACCGTTGACAGATATGTAGTACACTTTACAAGTACATGAAATAAATCTTAATGAAGTTATATGCCGATTGGGAACGTGATGAGTGTTGTGTTACTGTCTATTCATCTGTGAAATCAATAAGTCTTCAGTATAGACTAGTCTGTAAGATGCGTCTAATGATATTGTATTTAATTGGACAGTGAACTTGCAGGTTTCTAGTTGCACTTATGTAATGTAAATGTTTAAGATTGTAAATAAAGATTTCAATAATTTTATTGTGATACTTATTATTGATATACATACCACATACACATATCCATAAAGTATTTCTCTAATCTAATGTAATGACCCCTGCTCGGCACTATCTTAATAGATGCCACACCCCCCGGGTGTCTATTATTGGAAAAAGCTCTCTAGCGCTGGAATACTTATCATAACATCTAAAATTACAGCCACTGGCTTACCTGTCATGTGTTCTTAGGGTTCTCAGAATTTTAGATAATTTCTACTCGGAATCACACGCATTATTGATTCTGATAAAAGAAAACTATGGAAGAAAAGTGATTGTGAAGTAACAAACAATTTCTGGTTGCGTCGTCGCGTCACATTCTGTACGTATCATTTTACGTTTCTATTCATCTCTGCCACTAACTAGTTTTCAACATTTTTCCATTTTGCTTAAATGTTCATGCTAGCCTACCTGTTGCAGTAATTTGAATTTTCCAACTTCAATGTTAATGGGTGTTTAGAGATTGAGTCCTTGTAATAAATGCTTTATAATGCAAAATGCCTTGATTTCAGGGTGCGTATCCAACGTGCTAATCGCTTACGCTCCATCGCCAACGAAAGACAACTGTGACTAGTACACAATTTCGAATATGGAAGAGTGACAGAGAGATGAGACTCTACTATATACTTTACACTTCTTCTCTCCGCTACGGAGAGTGGTGGACAAGGTGCCAATCGTTAACGCTCCGTAGCAAACGAAACGCAACTGTCTGTATCGCACTAATTTGGAAGAGTGATAGAGAGAGATAACTACGCTACTTAGCGTGAACGATTGGCATCTTGTCAACACACGCTCCGTAGCGTAGAGTAGTCATCTCCATCAGTCTTCCATATTAGTACCACAGCTGCACAGTGACAGTTACCTTTCGTTGCTAAATTGTCTGTACCCCGATTCCTCTCCGAACGCAGCATGCCGAGCACTGACAGGACAGCCATACATGTCCGGAATATTTGTTATTTTTAATCAATGAGTTAGTATTTTTATAAGAAATTTTCAGCTTTCATTCAAAAATAGTTACAAATGTGACGTTCTCAAGCAAAAGGTACTACATAGTCCATTACTATAAGGACGAAATTTGCTCATATATTTATACGAATAACCTGAGCGTCCTTATTGCAAGCGACAAAGTACCCTTTTCTTGAGAACGACACAAATTTTTAATGCTGCGGTTTAGATTGTTTTAGTTTTTTTTACATCGAGTGAAAGTTGTATAAAGTTACTAGAGAGGCCTAACATTGCTATTCATCGTTTTTGCCAACCATGTTATCAATGATCTAAAAAAAGGCTACAATATTTCAAAACTGCTGGCTGAACTCACTGAAACTAATAGAAGTGAAATGTTTAAGTGGATACAATAAGTAAAATGCACTTGCTTATGAAAATTATATATTATTTTTAACAGGTCATCGTAGACGGTAAGTAACAAATGTTGCTTAAAACTAAATCTAGCAGAATTAAAAGTCAATTATAAAATCACAGTAAAATAATTATTAACATTTATTATTATCGCGGCAAGCACTGACCTAGACTTAGCGGCAAACTTTGTTACGATAGTAACTTTATAGCTCAAATCGTCAGGTGACAACCAAAACTCACTAGAGTCTGTTCGGAAAGAGAAAAGTCGTGGAATGTATTGGGACCTATACATTTCATGTTTTCTCTTTCCGCACAGACTCTAATTACTAATAAATAATTAAACAAAAATCAACCTTATTTAGGTATTAATATGGTTCACTGGCAATTAATTTGTGGTAGTAACCAGTGAGTTTTGATTGTCACCTGACTAAATACTGACTACAAGTCTCCTACATAGTGCTGTTATTTAGAAGACTTGTAGATATCTTCATACACACCTATGCGATAAGATTTTCAATTGATAATGTAATTATCAGGAACCATAATAGCGGTACGAACTGCGCCTTTTATTTAACCCTCGGAGCTATAACCGCGAAAATCGAAGTTCGTCAATTGCGAGTATTTTTCTCTGTCACTCTAGTTACGTCTTAGAGAAAGATCCCAGCTATTTGCGAGTTTCGATTTTCGCGGTAGGCCCCCTGAATTTTCTAAAATGTTAAATTCCAACCGGACTCTTAAAAATCGTTACATGCAAGCTCTTCTCCTGTTGAAATCCTTTATAGAATACCTCTTTTTCTCATTCATTATTACTGTAATTTAAGTACACTTGCACCATTCTTCTTACTGAAAAATTAAGTCATGAAATAAAATGTAACGAAAATAACTTAAAAATATTATTTATGTGTAAATGACATGAAAAAAGTTTTTTTTGAAAATTTCGTTTAAATATTCCCAATATTTTTTGAAGAATGACATTACGTTTGCGTAATGATAATGACATCAAAATAAAAAAATCTTCGAAACGATTAATATATAAGTACTTAATTTTTACAACACACTGAACAAACTTTTCCATAAAAAATAAATACAAACAAAAAACACTGCTAAGTTTGAAAACTTCAATTAATCTACCTATATAACATACAATACTTAAAAGTATTTATTATAAATTACAGTATACATTGCTTGCTTAATATACATATAAAATAGTCTATTTTCATAGGAATACTAGAGGATAAGTACATTATCTTACCAGTATGTTTTGTCTTTTTAAAGGATGAAGCAGAAGATGGATTTTATGTCTTATAATTTATAAGAATAATTGAAATCAAAGCAAACGTACAAAGGTTTATTACCATAGCTCGGACAGATCATCGCAAACCAATTGTACCTCGAAAGTAGAAAAAGATGTGTATAAAGATGTAGAAAAGGTAGTGTTTTTTTAATAAATTTCTAAATTATATTCATTATCGCAAGTGTCGCAATCCACCAATGTACAAAAGTTTGTGACTTTTTCTATGACCGTATCTGTATTTGCGATAACCTGTCGCAGCTCTGTTTATTACAGTTGGAATATTTTTGTATTTAGAGCGGGTTGTTTTAAGAAACTGTTCATCTTAAATAATTACTAAATATAAGCATCCATAAATCTTGCTTCATACCATACGGAACAGTAAGGCTGGCGGCTGCTCGATCGACGCCCAGCGCTGACATAGGTTAAACGTAAGACTGCCACGCGCGTCAATACGCTACGCGTCGTATGGCTACGTGTTAAGAGCATGGTGGGGGTAAGTAAAACGGATCGCAGCACTGTCTCCATCCTAAAATTGTCAACTCGAGTTACTCACTAACCTACTGGAACCGAACTTGCCTCGTGAACATCTCCGCGCACATGTCCTCCGCCCGCTGCGAGCCCTCCGACTCCGGCTCCGGTTCGCTGCGCGAGTCAGAATCGGAATCAAATTCGGAGGTGAGCGCCGGCGACTTTCTACCACTTAACCCTCGTTTCAATCCTATCTCGGTCGTCAGGATCTCCTTGATGACTTCATCGGCGTCCATTTGGTTTTGTCTACGATTTTTTTCTCGCAACTGCCGCGCCCGTTTCTTGATGTCGGCAAGGAAGCCGGTGGCCCCGTTCAGGGTCTCCAGCGACGTGTCCTGCGGCGACGACCGGGCCAGGTCGGAGAGCGACCGCGCCAAGTCCGGGGTGGAGCCCTTTTCGGATTCGGAGACGGTGTCGAGAGACTCCAGCGAGGCGCCGACGCTTCGGAAAGCGGCGAGTCCGTTGACGACCGACACCTGGTAGCCGTCGTCGCGGGTCGTGCGGACGACGATGCCGTCGGGCGTCGTGCCGAGGAGCGCCGGCTGCGGCAGCTTCAAGTTGAACGTCTCCGGCGCGCAGAATTCGGAGCCGCTCGAGGCCACCGACGTGGCGTCGCAGGTGCAGGCGGGCGCGCGGTACGCCTCGTCGCTGATGTGGACGATTGTGACTTTATCCTCGCCGATCGCGTAGAGGAAGGGCTTGACGAAGGCGAACTCGTGGACGGCCGCGCTCCACTTGGGGTCTTCGGGGCGCGTGCGGCGGCCGGCGTCGTCGACGAAGACGCCGCACTCGGCGTAGCACAGCAGCAGCTCGACGGGGTCGGCGGCGACGAGCAGCACGGCGCGGACGGCGGAGCGGGCGCGCGCGGCGGCGGCGACGGTGGCGTGGGCGGCGGCCAGCGGCTCCAGCGCGCCGGCCGGCAGCGCGGCGCGCAGCGGGCGCTCGGCGGCCACGTACAGCGCGGCCGGCGTCAGCAGCAGCGCGGCGGGCGCGCGCTCCAGCCCGAAGGCGCGCGACACGCTGTAGGCGGCGGCGGCCGCGTCGTAGCGCAGCAGCACCACGCGCCGGCCCAGCGCCACCGCGCACGACCCGTCCGCGCCCGGCCCCGTCATCGCCTGCCCGCAATATTTATTTGTTTTACAAGGGGGCAAATTAGGTGTTTAACAGCTCGTGCCAATATTGATACCCGAGCAAGCGAAAAATTCTGAAATTGAACCACGGGCGTAGTAAGTGGTTCGTAAAGCGGAACCTTGAGCGTTGTGAGGGTTTCAAGGCACGAGGGTTAAACAATAAACAAAATCCTAAAACCTGTGTAAATAAAACCTGTGACCATAAATAAAACAAAATAAATAAAATTTATATTTTTTCCTTAAATTTAATCAGTTTTAAAAAATAAGTACTGAATAGATTATTTTCGTACCTATATTTAGTTAATTTTTTATGTTGTAAGCGTGTGTGCTTACATTGACTTACTGTCACTGATTGTGCCATCGTATCTTAATATTTTTGCACATAATTTATTAACATTGAGGAAACTCCAGGTTTATAATGATCACTGTAATTTATGTTTCATAACCGTTTGTATCTCAATAAATAAAAATTCTTCACTACACTGACAAGGAAAATTGTAACTGTAAAATATCAAACAAAATTAAATCCAAATGAACGTTATTAAACATGTATCATTTAAAATGATCATTTTAAATTCTATTACACCAGCTAACATAAGAAAACGACTCAAAATTTGCATTAGATTACTATGCCACACAGTGTTGGCCTAATGTTAATTAGAATTGACCATTACCCATTACAAATTAAACCGTAAACCGTAACGGACGGTTACATTTTACGGTTCAATTTGTAATGGTAAACGGTCAATTCTAATTAACGTTCGGCCAACACTTGCAACGTATCCTTTTTTGAACAATCAAGAGAGCTACTTACCAGCTGGTGTAGTGAAATAGTTATTTACGGTACAAATGCAGAAAATAGGAAATTCGCAGCGAGTGGTGATAAATTAAAACACGACCGAAGGGAGTGTTTTGAATCGACATCAGTTGCGAATTACCTATTCGCATGTGTATCGTACAACGTTTTACAGTAAATATGGCTCTCTAAAGTTTCGACATATGAACGGAAAGTGCTCATTCCCGCACGCTTGCGGGAAAGTAGCACCATATGTACTGTAAAATATAATATTACAGCTTTATTCACAAATGTCTACTAAAGTTGGTAAGCAACTAGAAATCATTTGTCCCTTTCCGACGTATTGGTATGAAGGGAGTCTAGTGTAGAAGACGCTTATGAATAAGGCTGTTGTCAACTGTTCGCCATCGGGGACATAGTTCTCTTCCACCGCTCTATCGAACTCGTAGCTCGACAACGAAAGACACTGAAGGACACCGAGGTCAGTGTTTGTGATCATTAGGCAGACGTACGGCAATGAGGTGCGGGTGCGCCGCGTCGGGCAGCGGCACGCGCTCCGCGGCCACGGCGGGCTGCAGCTGCTCGGCGCGGCGCAGCGCGGAGGCCAGCGCGGCCGTGGCGGCGTGCAGCAGCGTGCCGCCGTGCGCCAGCAGCGTGCGCGCGCCGCTCACGCACACGCTCGTCACGGCCGCGCGCCGGGGCGACGCCTCCGGGAGCGTCAGGCGCACGGGACTGCGCAGGGAGTGTAAACCGTCGTCGCAACCTAACGAAAATTGCCATCGATTACATTTATTTCCTGTAAAATGTACGTGCGCGACTCGCACTTGTATGAAAATGTCCGTATTTGACCTGTACAATAAATAAATATATAATTTAAATATATTAAATTAGAATTTAAATGCGGAGATGTATTAAGACTAGCTACACTACACACGAGGCAGTATTGTATTAGACAGCCGATGTATGTAATGCCCAATGCACACGTATTTCATACGACGTTTTTCAACACATTTTTGAGGAAAAAAACTTTCATATTAATCAAATTTTAATTGGTTAAACAGTAAGTCTAAAATCATTATCTGCCCGCCGGTGTCTTCCAGATATTGTTGTGAAATCTACTCAAACAATTTAAAAAGGCTCAGTTTCTTTACATATTATTAGCAACAGGTACCTTCTTAAGTCAGTTGGATTATTATACAACCATACGAGTGCTATAATATAATGAAAAAGCACACGTGTTTAATTTAATATCGAGGATTGTGAGCCTTAAAGCGCTTCACTAACTTCCACGTTACGAGCAAGTATGTTGAAAACAATTGTTTTAACAATTCTAAACACACTTGAATTCACCTATTGTTAAATCATAGTTTGAGAACAAATTTACCATAAATATACGAAATCATTTCTACTCTCAAAATCCCGGAGCACGGTGGCTATCGAACTCCATAAGTAAAGTGTATGATAACAAGACATAAATACGGCACCTATCGCGACGGCATCATCGGCGACGAGGGCGGCGGCCAGCGGGCGGGCGGCGCCGGCGCGCAGCGGGCGCGGCGCGTAGCCGGCGGCGGGCGGGGCCGGGCCGGGCGGGGCCGGGCCGGCCGCCCGCAGCGCGCCCAGCCACTGCGCGCGCGCCGCGCGGTCGCCGCACACCGCCGCCGCCGCGCCGCCGCGAGCGTCCGGGTTCGAGATCGTGATCTGGAAATTATAATCTTCTTCATTTTCTATTTCATTATTTACACCATTCTCCAATATGCGATTGGCTTCGACCGGCTGTCTAACCCCATATAAAAAATGTCGTCGAAGCCCCACCTACGTTTAGTTTTTACAGAGCTTCCCCACTGCGTACATTATACAAGGTACAAAAAATATTAATAACTTTACCGTCTCGCCAATAAGCAATGAAACTTACGGTAATGTGCCGGCTTCATTGAAAGGCAGACCGAGTGTCGTCTCCAGCCAGATGGCCTTGTTCGGGGTCATCATCCGTTAATTACGACACACGTTTATGGGGAGGGAGATGGACAAATTTTATGACATCGCTTTAACTTCATCTATAACCGAAAATGTTTTTTTTTGTTCTCCGTACAATTAAATAGCTTGTTTTGCAATTTTTCATCATATTTATTCGTGTAATTTTTATTCCTAATCGGATTTGCATCATAAAATTTGTAACATTGCTTTTAATAATAACTAAAAACAATATTGCCAAATCGCACCAAGTAAAAAAAATCGAAATTCATGTGACATGGTTAATGGAGGACGCTTACCGCTGCGCAGCACGAGCGTGCCATCAAACAAGTGCACCGCCGTGCGGTCTCGGCTAATGTATCACCTATTAAGTAATGAAACTCACCGCGTAAACCCTGCCAGTCTCATTTAAAAGGCAAGCGAGACAAGCATGCGTATAGGTCCCCGTTGCCGTTGCGCAGCACGAGCATACCTGTAGCCAAGCGCGCCGCCATGCGCTGATATCACCGACCGTGACGCGTGGTGTCAGTAATGTCGCTCACCGTGAATGCCCTGCCGGCCTCGTTGAAAGGCAAGCCAGCCGCGTCGTCTCCGGCCAGGCGCGCGTGCAGCTCCTTGTCGCCGCTGCGCAGCACGAGCGCGCCGTCGCACAGGCGCGCCGCCATGCGCTCGCGGCTGCCGTCTCGCCTATACACAAATTACGATCAAGTGTTCATTTTTACCCTCATAAATTTCGTTAGCAAAATTACAAATTTGTTTTTGAAAAAACATTGAGACTCAAATGTGCTAATGTAACACCAAGAGCGGAATGTAACAGTTTTCGTGTATTTATTTAAGTGAAAGCTTCAGTCTCGACATTGTCGCTGTTTTTACGTCTCTATAACATGCTTGAACGTTGTATAAACAATAAAGTTCTGTACACAATATTTTAGCTTGGTAATTGTTCTTTAATTAGGTCTACTGATATTTAAAAAAATATCACAAGTATATTTTATCGTGAACCCTTTTCTCGAGTACAAAACCGTATAAGCTCCCTTATTATGCAACATTTAGAAATGAAATTTTAACCAATAGGGAATAATTATGTACACTTCAATTATGTCTGTCGATTTTTCAATTACATATATAAATAGTTTTTGAGAAATCGATACTATTCAACTTCGTGCGTTGCCCCAACGCGCGAGTGTCTGCGCGGTCGACGAGGGCAGTCGCCGCTTGGCCATCGGACGGGGAACCTGTGTAATTCGACGCGATGCGCGCGCAATTATTCTCTTTGATGGGTCGAACGATTTTGAGTTTTGAGTGATAACACACAGTTTATTTAAGTTTAAACTGAGTGTTAAGAGAGGGAACAGACGCAGTAATTTGTTTGCTTATGCACATTTAATTGTACAGGTGAAGAATGAGGAAGGAGGATCGAGGAAGTTGAAACGCGCGAGGTCATTCAGATAGGGGACAACCTTAATGAAGCTGATGTTATAAACGGGTAAAGCATACAAGTTTTTTATGGTGGATATCACATACCATACTATTTGTAAGAATGACTCTTGCGAAGAATTCATCCGTGCATCAGGCGTATCGATACTTTTTACGGTCCTGAAAAAAACGAGTAATTCTTACAATCTAGTGTAATAAATTGCAGCTGAAGAAAGTTATAATCTTATTACTTGATTTAAAAAAAACCTCTCACTAATAATTATAGAATATAAATAATTACCCGTTCGGAGTTTTCTTCTCACGTCTCGGCGTCGGAGGACAACTGAAATAAATGTATGATTATTTATTATAATCTCGGCATTAATCATTAGTTTGATATGTTTTAAAGTAGGATTAGGTTAAGATAGTGGTACATACTTGCTTTCGTCGAGAGATTTAGAAGCGGCAAGTTTAGCGCGCAATCGGTCCACTTCCTCTCGTAACTCTCTAAAAAAAATGTAGAAAGTATATTTTTAGATGGGTTCCGAAACATAAATTCTGAATAAGTAGAAAATAAATCCGCATTGGGACTTCTTTCGTATATGACATTGTTATGAATGATTACTGATTAGGTCCCGGGACTCCAGGAGCATTCCTTAAAAATACTTATACTCACAGTTGAGTACATAAAATGTAGGCAAAGAAAGTTGAATTTTGCAGAATCTAAATCCTTGACGTCGGGCAGGTTTTGACCGCTATAGTCGTCGTTAATGTATAGAATGCGTATACCTGTTGGCGCGGCGCAGCGGCGGCGAGGCGTTGGTGCGGCGGCCCGAGCGCCCGAACAGTTTGTTGCTCAGGGAACACTTCTTCCGCCCGACCTCTTCCACCTTGGCCTGAATCAGTTACCGCGTTAATGTAAATGTGAATAAATAATCAAAAACGCCTGGGAGTTACATGTTTCTGATAATTAACACATTCACTGCCGGGAACCCACCTGGTGAGCGCTCGTGAACTTTGTTCAGATGCCGGTCAACCCGCTGGGCGGGTTGTTTTGTACGCAGCTATAGACCACCGGTTTCTGGGGTAGTGCGCCGTTTTTTGTCTGGCAGTGAATGTGTTAAAATTGCTAGGATATAAGAGATCAATGTTTAAGCAGGAGATATGACGGGCTAAAATTATCACGAGGTTTGTAACTTAGGATGGTACGAAGATGCGATATTCATACTCTTCAATTTGAACTAATGATCGGCTTGAATTTGGTCACTGGCGCGACGTATTTCGGTATGTCTTCATTATTAATTCCACTCAGCCGCGTACTATGTGTTGGCTCTCCGAAACACGTGGCGCGAGTGACTAAAACCACACGTGTTAATCCTTAGAGATAGTTTAATGTTAGTATGTCTAACGAGAATTTTAATACTTAGAGAAGGTCGCCGAAGCGATTAAGTCGAGGAGTGGAACAATAATTGTACCTGCAGGAAGTCGATGAGCTTGGCCTGCTGGCGCAGCGTGGCGTCGGCCTTGGTCTCGCGCGTGCGCCACCACGCCGTCGCCGCCTCCGCCGCCTCGCGTGCGCTCTCTAACTGCTCCTGTGCTCACACACAAATTGGCGTGTAATGCAAATGTCACAAAACTACTATATTCCAGAACTTAACCTTTTAACCGCCGCGTGATAACCTCTCGGATAGGGCAAAAGTCTATTTTAGACCGTATCCATGGTCAACGGCAGCGGCCAAAATGTTTACAAAATTTTCCTAATTAAAATGTGTTTACGGTTCCGCGAGCTTGTTGTAAATGGTAAAAAAATGTGTGGTTACTATAGCCATGGACCACAAAACTCAGGTTTAGGCCGGTCTCTATCCGTTTACCTGCGCCTCGTCGAGCTGCGCGCGCAGCTGCAGCGCCAGCTCGTGGTGGTCGTGCGCGCGGGTGCGCAGCGCCGCGCACTCCTCCTGCAGGTCGCGCAGGCGGCGCGCGGCGCTGCCCAGCGCGGCCTGCGCGCCTGCCCGCTCGCCCTCCAGCGCGGCGCAGCGCGCCTCCAGCGAGGCCACAAGGGAGTCGGCGCGCTCTATTCGCTCCTGGAACAAGCCGATCTCTTCAAACAGTGTTCAGTTAGATTTCCTACGGTGGGGTCCCGGGGGCTTAATAAGCACACAGAATTCAAACACCTCAGTTAAGTTAAAGGGTCACAAAAATGACCTTCTGCCGAGGAGTCGCATCATGGAAAAGTTTGAAGAACATTGTCTTAAAACATCTCTTATTTCACAAGCGAGTGATGTCAAAACGCATGTTTGTCACTCGAATCGTAAAAAAATGCATAAAATGTACAACATTACTCGACTTAAGGTTGCGAAAACGAAAAGATACCTTAAAATACTAAAATAAGATAACAGTGTCTGATTACATTCTTCGGCAAACTTTAAAATAAGTTTAAGGGCCAACTTACTTAATCCCCCTTCGTCGTTCTTCACCTTTACAACTTCAATTTACACATGCAAGCAAATTATTGCGTCCGTTCGCTCTCTTAACACTCACTTTTAACGTAAATAAAGTGTCCTATCACTTAAAACTCTCAAAAATCAAAATCTTAATTACACAGTGACACAGCTTCCCCGTCTGACGGTCAAGCCGCGACTGCCCCTCGTCGCCCGTGCAGGCACCTGCGCGCCGGGGCAACTCATGAAGCTGATTTGTATCGATTTCTCAAAAACTATTTATATAATTGAAAAATCGGCAGACGTAATTGAAGTGGACGTCATTATTCACTATTGGTTAAAGTTTCGTGTTTAAGCGTTGCATTATAAGGAAGTTTATACGGATTTTAATTCAAGAAAACGGTTCACGGAAAAAATATAAACTTGTGATACGATTATTTTTTGAAATATCAGTAGACAAAATTAAAGAACAATTACCAAACTAAAATATTGTGTACAAAACTTTATTGTTTAAACAACTTTTAAGCTTGCTATAGCGACGTAAAAACAGCAAATTTGCCTGGTAGCCCATTAGCAGGTACCTAATGATTTCCATACAATTTTTTAGCATATTATCGATTCGCAGACAATGTTTCACTGTACATCGTTTCGCAGAACGCTTTATTCGTAGATGTAACTTTTGGTCGACGAACTTTTGGTAAACTCTTGTTTCACTTACCATTCTGTTCGCTTCTGTCTGAATAAGCAAAACTATTATGGCATGAATTTCGTTTGAGAGACAGTTCTTTTCGTTTCAGCAACCTTTAGTTGAGTAACATTTTACATGTTATGCATTTTTTTTATTATGATTCATAAAGCTACATTTACAAACTATAAAAATGCAATAAATTATGATCAATTGAAATGTATTGCATTTAAGTAGGCATTGTTTCGAAAATTTCATGCGAGTAATTGCAAATTGCATTGCATAAAAATATTAATATCAAATGATCACTCTTCCTACCGTGTTTCGATCAACGGTCGTTCGTGTAATTGTAACGGATACCAAACGATCCTTCTACGGAAAGTAAATCTGTGTATAATGGAATTCTGTCAAAAGTTCTACCAAAGGACCCGTCTGCGAAATGAAAATCGGCGTTATTTTATTCGGAAAAGTAATCGGGCACCAAGTCTAACTGACTAACATAATATGTTTGAGGCGCCTTGAATATACACGGTGCTACATGAGGAGAATCGTTTGTGACAAGTAACCTTTGCAAAAACTAGTTTTTACAAAAAAAAAACGTAAAAAATTATTTTCAGTGCCAGTTTTACCATAACATTAACTTTTTATGTACAAATATGTTGAAATTGAAATTATTTATTTTGCCAGAGACATGGTTATATAAGGTGTTGTAAGGTTTTACACAAGGTAATAAGGTACACACATCTCGCCAACATTAAGGGCATGCAAAGCAATTTCTTACGCTAATTATTTACACAACATAACATAGGATATTATTTACATCATAAAACATATATTCCTACAGTTAACTATTACAACAATATTTACACAGAATACCTACTTTTTAGTTAGTTTAGTACCTACACAGACATTTACATTAATTCAAAATTATACTAAATCAAAATTACCCAGGTACTTCAAAATACATAAATTATTAAATTTCACAATTCATACTAAAATGTCATATATAAAGAGTTCAGCATATAATATAAAGGCATAAATTTTAATATCATTTAATGTAATAATTTAATAAATAAGTTAGTTTATTCTTACTGATGTACCATACATATTGTAAATTAGGTTTATTTAAAGTATCAATTCAAAATTGGAAAAAAAAACGTACCTGCAGCAGCTGCACCTGCGCGGCGGCTTGCTTGTGCAGGTCGCGCGTGCGCTCGAGCTCGTGCGCGGCGGCCGCCGCCTCGGCCGCGCGCGCCGCGCACGCGCTCAGCGCGCCGCCCAGCTTCTCCTGCGCCGCCGACAGCTCCGCGCGCACACGCTGCACTTCCGACTGCCGGCAACAACCAACTTTACTAGCTAATACTCTAACTCGACCAACAATAATTCATAAATAAAAATAATAATACGATAGATAGATGCCATGCCAAAATATACCAGAAATATATTATAAGGTATCTTTTCTTTTACATATTATCTTTATAAATATTCATGATTAAAACATCAACAAATGGATATTCTCTATAGTTATCAGAATCTTCTAGCGGCCCACCATACAAGATAATAGGCACTCTTATTAAAATCAAGAGTATTAAACAATAATGATTGATATTATAATGTTCCGAAATCGAACGAAACAAAACAAATCCACCTCGGTTCCAAAAGGGGATAATACGCAAAACTCTGCATAAAAGGCGCCACTACCACATTCTGAGGGCTTACCACGAAACACGAAAATCTAAATTTCGTTATCTGCCTCTCTATATTTGAGCGATAAAGAGACCAGATAACGTAACTTTGTTTTGCGCGTTTCGCGGTAGGCCTCTGTAAACAAACCGCTTTGATGCATCAATGTCATAGTATAAACTTCTCAATAAAACAATGTCAATTAGAATATATAAATTCCGTATGAGAGAGTTTTCAGAAAATAGTGTACCCAATTAGCGTGAGTAGTTAAGAGCCCTTAATCCTTGGAGCGTTCTCCGATTTCACGAAACAACGCTCGATAGATGGCGTTGGCGCTCGGTACGCGAGCGCCGGCAACGCGACGCGCGTTTCAATGCAGACTAGAATAATCTTGATAGTTTTCAATATAATTTCAAGCAACATTAATTTTAGTGTTATATTATATCATATGGGCACTCTTTATTTTATTTTATATGCACAGTAGTTTTTTTTATGTACACTACTACTAAGTGTACAGACTACAGAGTGTACTATAACCCTTGCTCTTTATTCTGTCTCTTTCACACCAATGGAAAATGAAGAAATTAGTAAATGACTGCAGGTATAAATAAAGTATATTAGTGCGATAGAGAGACAGATAGTGTTTCGTTGTCGTATCGTAAACGATTGGCATGTTGGCCACACACTTGCTTGGTGCCTAGCCAAAATACCAATCGTTTGTGTATAGATATTAGTGCGATAGAGAGACAGTAGTGTTTCGTTGTCGTATCGTAAACGATTGGCATGTTGGCTACGCACCCATGATACCTAGCCAAGAAGTCAATCGATTGCGCATATTAGTGCGATAGAGAGACAGATAGTGTTTCCTTGTCGTATCGTAAACGTTTGGCATGTTGGCTACGCACCCATGCTGCCCAGCCAAGATGCCAATCGTTTGTGCATATTAGTACGAGAGAGAGACAGATAGTGTTTCGTTGTCGTATCAATTGGCATGGTGGCTACGCACCCATGCTGCCTCAAGATGCCAATCGTTTGCGCACATTAGTGCTATAGAGTTTCAGTGTTATTTGAAATCACGTTAGAGTTTGTATTATTATTTATGACCCGAATGAAGTCCATCCAGGTTCTTATGATGGAGTCAGGAGTTGGTCACCAGAACTCCTAATCTACTCATCATAACTCCTGACGAGTACTCGATGGAGTTACGATGAGTAAATTAGGAGTTCTGGGGAGTTCTGGTGACCAACTCCTGACTCCGTCATGAGACCCTGGACCTCATCTAGATCGATGGTGTTCGTCAGGGCAAATCTTTTGAGCCCAAACACGATGGAGTTATGATGAGTAGATTAGGAGTTCTGGTGACCAACTCCTGACTCCATCATGAGACCCTGGACCTCATCTAGGTCGATGGTGCTCGTCATGGCAAATCTCATGAGCCCAAACACGTTGGAATTATAATGAGTAGATTAGGAGTTCTAGTGACCAACTCCTGACTCCATCATGAGACCCTGGACTTCATCTAGATTGATGATGCTCGTCAGGGCAAATCTATTGAGCCCAAACACGATGAGGTTATGATGAGTAGTTTAGGAGTTCTGGTGACCAACTCCTGACTCCATCATGAGACCCTGGACCTCATCTAGATCGATGGTGTTCATCAGGGCAAATCTATTGAGCCCAAACACGATGGAGTTATGATGAGTAGATTAGGAGTTCTAATGACCAACTCCTGACTCAATCATGAGACCCTGGACCTCATCTAGATTGATGGTGCTCGTCAGGGCAACTCTATTGAGCCCAAACACGATGAGGTGATGATGAGTAGATTAGGAGTTCTGGTGACCAACTCCTGACTCCATCATGAGACCCTGGGCCTCATCTAGATCTATGGTGCTCGTCAGGGCAAATCTTTTGAGCCCAAACACGATGGAATTATAATGAGTAGATTAGGATTCTAGTGACCAACTCCTGACTCCATCATGAGACCCTGGACTTTATCTAGATTGATGGTGCTCGTCAGGGCAAATCTATTGAGCCCAAACACGATGGCGTTATGATAAGTAGATTAAGAGTCCTGGTGACCAACTCCTGACTCCATCATGAGACCCTGGACCTCATCTAGATCGATGGTGTTCGTCAGGGCAAATCTTTTGAGCCCAAACAGGATGGGATTATAATGAGTAGATTAGGAGTTCTGGTGACCAACTCCTGACTCCATCATGAGAACTTGGACTTCATCCGGGTCAAAAATAATAATGCAAATGCAAACCCTAACGTAATTTCAAGTAAAAATGCGTTTTTCAGAAAATCGCAGCCAAATAACACTAGACCCTACTCATAGTGTTGAGTTCCTGCCGGTGAGTAAGGTTGCCAGAGCTCAACGAGGGGCGGGAGGGGGTTAGAGTCGGCAACGCGCATGTAACTCCTCTGGAGTTGCAGGCTTACATAGGCTACGGATACTGCTTACCATCAGGCGGGCCGTAAGCTTGTTTGCCACCGACGTAGTATTAAAAAAAAGGACCACTGAAAATCCATCAATAAGCGAGTCTGTTAAGCATAGTGTAAAAAATGAACTTTTATTAAGATTTTCTAATCGCAGTATATAGCACTTCTCGGAACTCCGTAGCTGATTACGATCGCAACGAATGCCTGACAATCGAGCACAGGTCCGTCCTCTAAGCGCGCTCCGCGCGGACTGAGAGCGGGGTGTCGCTGCTGCGTGATTTATACGTGTTTTAAAAAAATAAAAATTTACGGCAATGTAGGTCCCATAGTTATGATTTTTTTTTTATAGGTTAACATTAAGTTACAGTTTGCTATAATATTATTTTTAAAGCAAAATATGCGTACAATTTGCGGAAAAAAAATATAATTAAACCCTGTTTTCGCCAAAAAAATGAAGAAAACTCGGAAGGTATTTTATCAGTTTTTTCAAATGAATCTTCGATTGTTAATCATTCCAGCCCCTCGTACGAGATATGTTGAATCAAATTGTAGTCATTCATGTACCAAATGATTCTTGTTTACAGCAAAATTGAGAACCGAAACGCCACATCTCACTGCAAAATTTGGAAAAGACTCCCAAAAAAACTCATTAAAAAAGAGGTTTAAAAGAGAAAATGAAAATTTGAACTGTTGGAGCCGCTAGTTTAGGAAACGATTATTTAAGTACGTTACCAGTTTTTGAATAAATACTAATAGTTACGTCGTAATCTTGAATGAAAAAGGAAGCATTTTACAAAATACGCTCGTCTGTAGGAATAAGGACTCTTAAGAAAAGTTAATCGCTGTCAATTTTGAGGCGACAATTAAGCATCAAATATTTATGGGAATTAACTTTTTGCCTTTTTATACGTTATTATATTGCTTATATTTTATGTAATGAACACTAAAACCGAGTTTTTTTTAAAGTTTATTCCTTAATTATTGTCACAAAACTGACAGTGATTTACTTTTCTTAACAACAAACGCTAATTGGGTACACTATTTTCTGAAACTCCGATGAACATCAGTAACTAACACAATTTTTGACGGGATTTTGAAATCTACTTAATTATTATTTTCATATTTAATCTACATATATGTACTTAGCATCGATTAAATATGAGTACTCAAATACGTACCTCGTGATCTTTGCTCTTCCCTTCGTTCAAATCTGATAACTTTTCCAAATCTATTAGTTGTTCTTCCAACAGGCTACACGCTTCCTGTAACGCTTTATTATTCTGAAAAAAAATACATTGTTTTTACATATAGTCAGACTGCCTCACTATGATGCCAATAATTGTTTTGTGCGAAAATCGCAGCGTTAGACGCATGCGATCCACAGAATGCGTTTGTCGCGTGTGCGTGCCGAAAACACACGAGCTTAGCGCATTCGCGTGACAATGACATTAAAATACATGTTCTTAGCTTAGCATAACTGTCAAAAATGAATTGTTCCGTAAGTCCTTGTACAGATATGAATTACCACATCATAATGCGAGTTGAGGTTGGCGAGCACGGCCTCGACGGCGGGGCAGCGGCCGGCCAGCAGGTCGGTGGCGAGCGCCACGCGCAGGCGCCGCGCGCGCGGGCTGCGCGCCGCCGGCCGCGCGCGCGCCTCGGGCTTCGGCCCTATCGGCGGCTTGTCGGCCTTCGTGCCCGCCGACTTCGTGCACGTATTCATTCAGGTAGACTTCATTTTGGACGTCGACGAAAGTTATGCACGGTTTCGGTGTGTAGTTTTTAAAAGATACAATCGTTTATCGCAATTCAAACTTTCTATTCCCTATTTTCCGATATTTAATAGAGTTTACTTTTTGGAAAATGTATTGACTTCTTCAATATATTCATTTAGTACGAGTTCATATTGCACGTGATCGTAAGTTTATTGCTTTTGCTGTTTAGTTCAAAATGTTAACTCGAGTATCGCAGTACCAAAATTCCTACTTCCTATTTTCCGAAATTCCAAAAACGTACACTTTTGATTTCTACACTGGGTATCGTATCAGTCTAGCTTAAAAAATATTTTATTAACTAGAGTTCCGATATTTTGTAGAGTTGATTAAATTTTTAACCAATGTTGACCGCGGCGCGATAACGACTAAGCGTTGAATGGTTGTCGAATATATTTTTGTTTGGCAGAACAATAGCATTGCATAGCAATTGTTGGGGATTATAATAAACAATAACTACCCGTCTAACAATACAGTTGTTTATTTAGTTTTAAAGCAAAGATTGAATGAATATGTACTTTAACGAGTTTTGTGATGAGATTTAATAAGCTCGTTAAAGTAGGTATTCGATCATTTATGAGAAAATACAAGCCGAGGAGGCGTCGCTACTCGCTGTGCTGGAACTCGGTCTTTAGTTTACTGTGGGAGTTCTGAATAATGCAGGAATAATGTACTCACTTGCGCCAGCTCAGTGTTATGCGCGCGCAGTTGGAAGTTTTCGTCACTACTCTTCTTATTCAGTATATAAGCCATCATCACATCTCACTATAGAGCTTAATTTATGAAAGTTTGTACGTTAGCTAAATAATTGTCCCACCATTGTAAATAATTGTGAACCAGAAACATTGTCTCACCTGCGTGAGTTCGGTGTTGCGGCGTTCTCGTCACGGAGTTGAGCGCTCGCGGCTGCTCATCTCTTGTTCCTCGGAGTAGTGTCGGCACTTCTCGCTGTACTGGAGCTCGCTCTAAACTTACAGGTAACGTTGAGAGTCCTGGATGATGAACTGCGGCGGTGTTACCTGCGCTAACTCGGTGTTGTGCGCGCGTAGTTCGACGTTCTCGTCCCGCAGCTGCGCGCGCTCGCGGCTGCTCATCTCCTCTTGTTCTTCGGCGTGGAGGCGGCGCTTCTCGCTGTATTGAAGCTCGCTCTTCAGCTTACGGATGTCGTTGCGAGATCTATAAGTTTAACTCCAATGATGATAAAAGCAGAAAAAAACATAATGAATGATGCGGTATTAAAGTTCGTTTGCTTTATCAAGTGGCTAACTCCGTCCATCATTCGCACGCTGAACAAAATGGCAGCGCCATTAGTTAAGAAGCACTTGGATTGTCAAGCCTGAATGCTTTAGTATTCACATAGTTCGGGGTAGTACAATGCCATCTAGTTCAGCTATCAAAACGGCAATATTTTGCACCACAGTGTGCATCTTCCGATTTCTTGTCCATTTTTATGAATTAAAATTATACATACCGATCAACTTCAGCTTGAGCCGTCTCATGCCGTTTCTGCAACGCAGCTAACTGCTGCTTAGCCCTCTCAGCCTCCTTGGTCGCCTGCTCGTACTGAGGTTTGAGAGCATCCAGTTCAGCCTGGACTTCAGTGGCTTTTCTCTCGGCGGTCCGTTTGGCCTCCAGCACGGCGGTCAACCGCTCTTCCGCGCGTTTCAGGTCGCGAGCGGTTGATTTGGCTTCTAATGACAGCTCGTTGAACTCGCGCTCCTGGGAAGCAATTCAGACAATGTAGCATTTCACAGGTTCTTTTTCAGATTGTGTTTCGAAAGTAGTAAAGATTAAAACATTGATCTGCCGCTGTCTGATATATGAGATAAATTGAAAACTAAAAATGACACGTGAGCCCATAAACTATGCCAAAATTCAAAGTGTCAGTTAAAAGGATAATTTAAAATGTAAAATTGAGACCAATTTTAAAGGGTTACCTTGCGCCATCTGGCTAAATTAGCAGATCTGGCTTCTTGGCGTAGAGCGGCTATTTCTTCCGCACGCGTCTGAAAGAAAAAACAATTCAGAAAAATGAGTCATTCTTTTCGATTGCCATAATTGTCAAAATTTCAAAATGTGCAAATACCTAAATATGAACCGTGTAGCCCCCGACGAAAATACGTCTAGAGAAGGGAAGTATATTATATATACTCTCACGGAAAAAACAGTCACCGTACCGACGCGCAGCTGCATTTTTGCGTACTCCAGCTGTGTTCATTCATCCCGTATGCTTCTGCAAACGCTCTCTGTATCACAATGTGCTTGCAAAAGCGGATCCTCTGCTGTCTGACACGTCTCGCTCTACCTGTTGGAAGGTTGCGGGTTGGAAGACAGATTATACAAACGAGTAGGTACTAACCTGCAGTTGCCCCTCGGCGCGTTCCAACTGTTCCTTGAGCACGTGCACCTGCGCCGTGTGCTGCGCGTCGGCCAGGCTCTCCGTGTCGCTGTGCGCCTTGTGCGGCGAGCCGTGCGGCGAGCCGTGCGGCGAGGTGCGCGCCTCGCAGTGGACGCACGCGCGGCTTTCCAGGGCTGTCACCTCGCGCTCTAGCTGCCGGACGAGTTGCTCGAGGGTGTTCACCTGTTAAACGTGCAATATCATGAATGGTTAATTAGCGCCGGGCCCATACAATAAAAGCCACCTCGCGAAGAAATTGTCGTGCGACCCAGATGGGTTTGTGGAGATACTGGAGATATCTCGCCCGAGATTAATTTATTGAGACATCGTCCCCGCTTGTCCTTTTACTTCGAGCGAAGCACATCTACATGGACTAAGCTGCTTACTTCGCGTGGCAATTTCCTCACGAGGCGGCTCAGTGGTTCCATCTTATAAATTAAATTGCATTTTATTTTTTCTAAAATAAATGTACAATCCAGGAGCTCACCGAACCTTCACGCGGTGCCTCGCGTCCAAGGCTCGGAACCGGTTTTTTTCTTCATACAAAAAATACCGGTATTATTACGTTCTTTTTCGTTCTTTGGTTTATTATTTCATGTTTAATGGGACTATCTAATAATGCGAAGTTGTTACCTGAATACATGATCCAGTCCTACGTATAGAGTATAAAATAATTAAAAATATTGGGTTATTTCGGGATTTAAAAATAAAACGGTTCCGAGCCCTGCTCGCGTCGCCTCTGTGCGTGAGCACTGCTCTTCCAATGCTGCCTCACGTGCTGCTGCCATGTATGCTGCGCTAAATCCTACATTAAACAACGAACCTTCTCGCGGTGCCTCGCGTCGTCCTGCAAGGCGACAGCGGCGCGCGCCTCGGCGGCGTCGAGTCGCTCGTTGAAGCGCGCTTCCGTGCGCGAGCACTGCTCTTCCAATGCTGCCTCGCGACTGGCTGCTTCCTGTATGCTGCGTTGCAGCTCCTTTCAACATTCAACAAATCAAATAAATCGAGGTTAACAAAAACCCAATGAACTTCTGTATAAGTGGCATTTCTTGATCAGTGTCTCTCAAAGACGGCGATTCAAATCCGGCCTTGGGCGTAGTCAAATTTCTTTAATATATGGCATCTTATATCTACCTGCACTTGAGCGGCCAGCGTGGAAGCTCGAACGCGCTCCTGCGTGAGCTGCAGCTGAGCTTCCTTTAGCTGCTCTGTGGACGCCGTCGCTACCCGTTGCTTCTCTCCCAGGGATTCCTACAAGTACAAACACGGTTATTTGGTTGCGGATATGTGGGCAAAAAGTAAGTGGGATGAGTTGTTTTTGGAAATTATTAAATGTATAATATAGACCAAAAAAAATATTTCAACAAAATAAAAGAAATTACTACTTATTGTATTTTTTTTCTGCCCTATCACATTAAACGTAAGAGTTTCATGTGATATTTCTATACCGATTTAGCTCTGAAGACTAGTAAATAGAATTTAAGTATGGCTCATGATTTCATTTTCTTTATGCTGTTAGTATGTATGTTAACATTATGTACTTAATAATGAACCTCCAGGTCTATGATTCTTAAGTATGGTAAGTACTCTACATTGTACTTCAAATCCATTTGTATGTGTGACTGTATGTGTTCTAAATAAATAAAATAAAAAAAGTGGCAGAGGACCGGACGAGTTGGAGATTGCTGCACCGACAAGAGCACAGCTCTTAAATATAAAGAAGAAAATAGTGTTTGAAGAGAAAGTATATATTACCCATAAAATAGCAGAAATGGTGACAAAGTGCAGATCGATGACCATTGCGACATATCGCAAGATACACCGACAGTGGACTAAAAGCGACGAAAAGATGCTAGATTAAAATGTTCTCATCTAGTTACTCACCTGTACTGAAGTAAATTCTCGTCGAACATCCTCAAGCTCTTTTCTTAACTCTCTCGCGTCGGCTTCAGCCTCGGCGAGGCGCTTCTCGGCCTGCTCCCGGGCGCGGGCCTCGCGTGCGGCAGAGGCCTCTGCGGCGGCGGCGCGCGCACCCGCCTCGCGGGTTTCGGCCTCGCCACCGCTGAGGGTCTGGCGGCGGAGCGCACGCTCTTTTGCTATTGTGTCCTGTCGAATAGGTGGTAAGGTTAGGTTTCACTTTTGAGCGAAATATACTCAGCAAGTATTTTTTACGGATTATACAATTTATTTTAATGTAAAATCTTGTATCAATTATAAACTACATTTATTTTAAGGGCGTCCGCTAGTTGGCGCGGGTGCACGGAGCGCCATACGCGCGCGGGTGTCATTGTATGCAAAATCTCCGCGTCAGTTAGCGGTTGCTCATACTATAACGTTACCCCGCTCACCAACCTTCAAGCACTAGCGCCGGCTAGCGGACGCCCTTGAAGCGAAAATACTACAAGCTTGTATATCACAGGACAACTACTTGAATATTAAGTAAGATATTTCTTGCTACCAACACAGTACTATCTATGCAATTTCTATAAAAGTACCTACTTTTTTATTCGATTAGTGCTTCGGTACTATGTAATGAGTATAAAAAGTTGAAAAAAACAAATGTAAGTACATAGCAGCGACTCACTCAATCATACTTTACTCATCATAATAATATAAGAACTACAAACTAACTAAGCTACTACCAGGCTACTTGTAACTCACGATCGCCCGCACGTTGAGCTCTGTCAGCGTTCTGTGCCTTAAATCTTGAGCTTGTTCTAGTATATCCTGACCAAAACAAAAATAAACAAAAAATCTTTTGGACAGAGATAAATATTTGCTATCGCGTTGTTTGTGAACATATATTCCTTTAGTTTTATAATTTATTTAGTGTAATAGCGTTTGTAGCCTAGCGGTGTTAAGGCGTGCAACATTCAAACAGAGGGTCAGCGGTCGAATCCCGGCCCGTACTTATAGAACTTATGTACAAAAACCGCACGATTCCCAGTAAGGACATTCCCCTATGAGTTGGAAGGTCAAAGTTGAGTCACAAACCTTATAATGCTTATGCTGCGCTCTCGCGGCGTCCGCAGCAGCCACCGCCCTAGCGCATTCTGTCTGCATCTCGGTCACTCTCGCCTCCAGCCGCGCCATGTCCTCCCTCAGTCCGTCCCGCTCGCTCGCCAGATCTTCATTCTGCGCCTGGGCCACGCGCAGCTCGGCGCTGTTTCTGTCGGAGGCGGCGGAGGAGAGCTCTTGGTTGGTGCGCTCTAGGGCCATGCGTTCTTCTTTCTCGATTTCGATTTGGCGTTCTAAACGTCTGTAAGAAATGTGGAGAGTTATACTCGAAGAAGTTACAGACATACTCTCTTCCTCTGTTGGGGTTTTTATCGTAGTTTTTTGAAAAGAAATGGAGGTACATGCAATAAACTATGGTACCGCTTACCTTTAGGAGGCTTATATGCTTACTTGACTGATGAAATATTTAGCGGAACTAGACATCTTACATAGTGATAAATTTACGCTAATTTTAGTGGGGACAATCCTGCAAAAAATGGGAGGTATTAGCTTCGCGAGGGAAGGGCGTACGTGAATCTGGATCCACTTTCGTGTCGTGTCAGTGCCGTTAAATTAGTTTAACATTCTTACGGTAGGTGTCATTCGATGCCTCCATAAGGCCTGTCAGATCATATCAACTTGTTCGGCAGATTCTCGTTGGCGGCGCCGGCTGCGGCTGCAGCTAGGTTGGTCTGTAGCGAGTGGCTGTAGACAGTAACTAACTTGTTCTGCAGGCTGAGCGCGGTGATCTCGGCATGCAGGCGCGCCCGCGCGCGCTCGTGCTCGGCGTCGGCGGCGCGCCGGACCTTCTCGGCGGCGGCGCCGGCTGCGGCTGCAGCTAGGCCGGTCTGTAGCCAGTGGCTGTAGACAGTAACTAACTTGTTCTGCAGGCTGAGCGCGGTGATCTCGGCCTGCAGGCGCGCCCGCGTACGCTCGTGCTCGGCGTCGGCGGCGCGCCGGACCTTCTCGGCGGCGGCGCCGGCTGCGGCTGCAGCTAGGCCGGTCTGTAGCCAGTGGCTGTAGACAGTAACTAACTTGTTCTGCAGGCTGAGCGCGGTGATCTCGGCATGCAGGCGCGCCCGCGCGCGCTCGTGCTCGGCGTCGGCGGCGCGCCGGACCTTCTCGGCGGCGGCGCCGGCTGCGGCTGCAGCTAGGCCGGTCTGTAGCCAGTGGCTGTAGACAGTAACTAACTTGTTCTGCAGGCTGAGCGCGGTGATCTCGGCCTGCAGGCGCGCCCGCGTGCGCTCGTGCTCGGCGTCGGCGGCGCGCCGGACCTTCTCGGCGGCGGCGCCGGCTGCGGCTGCAGCTAGGCCGGTCTGTAGCCAGTGGCTGTAGACAGTAACTAACTTGTTCTGCAGGCTGAGCGCGGTGATCTCGGCCTGCAGGCGCGCCCGCGTACGCTCGTGCTCGGCGTCGGCGGCGCGCCGGACCTTCTCGGCGGCGGCGCCGGCTGCGGCTGCAGCTAGGCCGGTCTGTAGCCAGTGGCTGTAGACAGTAACTAACTTGTTCTGCAGGCTGAGCGCGGTGATCTCGGCCTGCAGGCGCGCCCGCGTACGCTCGTGCTCGGCGTCGGCGGCGCGCCGGACCTTCTCGGCGGCGGCGCCGGCTGCGGCTGCAGCTAGGCCGGTCTGTAGCCAGTGGCTGTAGACAGTAACTAACTTGTTCTGCAGGCTGAGCGCGGTGATCTCGGCCTGCAGGCGCGCCCGCGTGCGCTCGTGCTCGGCGTCGGCGGCGCGCCGGACCTTCTCGGCGGCGGCGCCGGCTGCGGCCTCGGCCGCCGCTAGTTTGCTTTGTAGCGACGCGATTTCACGACCACGCGACGCTAGTAGCTTCTCCGATGACCTGGATACATTGAGTAAAGATATCATTATGTCTTCCTTTTATTAACATAACTACGTTCAATTTACCAAAGCTGTCCTAAATTTATCGAAAGAATGGCAGAAAAGGTTAAGTTAAAATCAGACGAAGCTGAACGTATATTGCAAGGGGTGCATGGATGCAAAATTCTTACTTAAAAGTAGCTAGATCTATAGCAGTGCAATCATGGGACGCACTGAAGCCCGAAGACGTAGAGTTATCTTCGTTTTCATCGTGCGCTACGTAGGAGTACCCTGCCAAAAATATACAAAATAAAAGTTACGTAAAAGTCTTTCAGAGCGGTCCAATTATATCTTGCGGGTCGATTACATATAACAGTCCATTTCAACACATGTCAGAAAACACTTTAATATAATAAATCCTACGTAGCATCCTCGGTCCCGTGCACCTGTAGCGCCCAATCTAGATGGCACGATCGAGGATGCTACTGACAGTATTGGTGTAGTTACCGACGAAAGGCAGCTGTCCCGCGAAGGGCGGGCGCGCGCGGAAGGGCGCAGCGGACACCGGCGGCGCCTCGCGCGGCGGCGGGCTGAAGTACGCGGCGTCCTCCGGCCCGCGCACCCGCGGCACCCACGGCGGCGCCTGACACCCACAGTACACTACTTAAACTAGGACTCGTATGAGAATATCGAAGGAGGGAGGAGTGGCGAGATATCAGTAAAGGGTCCGGAGCTTTTCCACATTTGACAAGCGCAAAAATGTATACGTAAATGTATGCACAATAATGTCGTTGTAAATGTTTCCCATGAATATGGCGTTTAGAAGAGCCTTCGTTATAAGCCACCAGGTGCACAGGCTCGCGCGGCAGTCTCGCCTTGCGAGGCAGACCGACCCATCAAATCGGCAATCACTATGGATAGTTATGCAATCTCTGCTGCAGGCGCTGCAGCTATTTCTATAGTGGCTTATTGTTTAAGAAACTGGAAACACTCACATTTTAAGACTAAGGCGCTTGTGGATTAAAAAACTTAATGAGCGTCGCAATCAATACGGAAAGAAATTATCGAAATGCCCGAACGGCCCCGAGGCACGTGCACACAGGCCGAGCAATTGGCTCGCGAGGCTGCCGCGCGAGCCTGTGCGCCCGTTGGAGACTACTTTAAAGAACGTCTTAAGTTTTGTTTGGGTCTAACTGTCACTTTCTTGACAAAATGTATGGGATTTGACATTGACCGTCACTTTTATGACGATTGATAACCGGCCGTTAATTGTACACAGTTTTACTTTTTTACTCTTAATTGTTCAAAAGTTGGCTGGAAGAGATCTCTTATAGGGATAAGTTCGCTTTTGTACATTGCAAACATTCTGTTTTATTGTATCTAACCTGTCTTATGTACAATAAAGTGTTTACGTATGTATGTAAAGTTAAATGAAAACGGGCAAATGCCCGGTAAATACCTGATCTCGTATGGAATGCACGGAGAGATGCGCCAGCGAGGGGTGCTGCAGCGTGTCGAGGTAGTTGAAGCGGCGCGAGGGCGCGACCCGCAGCAGGCCCGCCGCCAGCGCGCGCCACGCCGCCGACGGCCCGGCGGGGGGCGCTTCGAATGGGGGCTCGGGCTCCGGGGACCGCTCGTACCTGACACGTTTCTTGTTATTAGGCAAGGCCACTGGTATACGAATTAGTTGTGAATGAAAAGAATCATAAGGCGGGTCCACACAGAGCGAGCATACGCAGTCAGGCAATTTCCTCGCGCACAAAACAGTCAGTGTAGACGTGCCTCGGCCGAGGCGGCGCGCTCGGGCTAGGAAAACGCTCTTTGTCTTTTTTTTTTGTCTACGTCGGTGGCAAACAAGCATACCGCCCGCCTGATGGTAAGCAGTCTCCGTAGCCTATGTTATGTACGCCTGCAACTCCGGAGGAGTTACATGCGCGTTGCCGACCCTTAAACACCCCCCCCCCCCCCCCCTCCTCACCCCTCGTTGAGTATATATGTAAAAAAAAAAAACTTTTATATTAACATTTTTGCCATGTGGACTGCCAGGTTTTTTAGTAACTTGTCAAATCAAAAAGATATGTGAAAAAGTACTTACTTTTGTATATTGCTCAATATGGTCGCAATGGTGTCGTCATCCCCGGTGGAGAAGGGCCTCCGGAGAGTCACCAGCTCGAAGGCCACGACGCCCAGCGACCAGTAGTCGCATGCAGACTGCACACGCAAACATTATATATGTTAAGCAATTCCATAACGCTGAAATTCGGATGCTCTAGAGCAGGGGTCACCAATTAGTTTCGCTCGGGGTCTGTTTTAAGAAATGAAATGACCATCGCGGTCCGCACAACATTTTATAGAAAAAATATTTATTAAACAAATGTAATTACAGAAATAACAAAGGTATTTTTTTACATATATTTTTTTTATTTTTTTTTAGAAAAATGAAATGTTTTGTTGCGGACTATCTTAGCGGGTGACTTCGCCCGGCCGTTTTCAAATTGACGTCAACAAAGATAATGCGGGGGATACATTTTTATTTTAAATTATGTACTCTATAGTGCAACAGTTGCTGTGTTCTCGCGGTCCGCACAAAATGGGTCGGCGGTCCGGATGCGGACCGCGGTCCGCCATTTGGCGACCCCTGCTCTAGAGCTACACTAACAACCATTTTTATATAATTCATCCCTTAAAGAGGTGAAAATAGGGTTGAAAGTTTAATGACTACTACACTGACAAAGGCTAGTTAATAAAGTCAATCCAACTAAACTTCAAAATCCAATTACACTTGTGTGAAACTTTGGACTTGCAATTCACTGTGAGCGTGTTAAATATAGTCAATGTGTGATATGGTGATGCTTTAAGACTTGTAATTCCTTGGAGGTTCAGAGACTAAATTTTTCAACATATTAAGTGACACAAGTCCATCAACACGTGGTTAAACCAAAAAAAAATTCAAAGCGGAAAAAAAGAAAATTATGTTTTGCCTACTTGTTGCATGAAATTTACAGCTTTGAAAACGCAGTAATATACTAGGAACTAATTTTTAAATCGAAATAAAATTCTAAATGTATTTTTCTAATGCCACACCAGTTAGTAAAACACACCAGCGCCACGAAGCGGACTTTCTACAGAAAACCTTTGTTAGTTAAAACATTTTACTACTTTTACAAAATCTATTGACTACTCAAAACAAGTGCAAACTAGAATCTACAGTCATGCCTTGACATTCCCATTCCAAATTTCATAACTACAAAAACTACAAGAGATAGAAAATACGCCGCGTGCTGGCGTGTTAGGGTCTACTGTGGGTGGTTAGATCTCTTTTGAATTATCCTGAGCTACTTGTACATACATTTTACATAATCTCTACTTACTATGATTTGATTCCTATGTGATTTTAATTATGATACAAGAACTGGACTACTAATTACACTTTACTTTTATCTATATTTTTTGGTACAATTATAATTAATTTGTACACATTAGATATGATCACATAGAGCGAATCGTTTTATTATATGTATGCAACGATTTTAGCTTGTTTATTTTGTAAATGGTACTTGGACCAATATGTGATAAAAACGAATTAAAACTGGCATTATACAAGGTACAGCCGATTTTACAACACCGACTCTTTATTTTATATATATTACGGAATGATAATGGATGAATAGGATAATCAAAAGAGTGCAAGGTAAGTACTACCACTTTTATAAGTTACATTGACATCTATCCTACACTTGACAACTATTCCAAGGTTTACTAAAAGAGATTTCTTCTCAGTGATATGACCATAAGTTATCAACTCAACTGTTTTAGAGTTTAAAGTTCTGTATGTGGTTTCTCCATTTAAAGCACAAGAATATTACTGGTGTACTATTTAAACCACAGCTAGCCGGGTAAGGCGTTCCGTTCGATCCCCCGTTTAACACATTCACTGCCAGACAAAAAACGGCGCACTACCCCAGAAACCGGGAACCCACCTGGTGGGCGCTCGTGAACTTTGTTCAGATGCCGGAGAACCCGCTGGGCGGGTTGTTTTGTACGCAGCTATAGACCACCGGTTGCTGGGGTAGTGCGCCGTTTTTTGTCCGGCATCTGAACAAAGTTCACGAGCGCCCACCAGGTGGGTTCCCGGCAGTGAATGTGTTAATCGAATTAGATTCTTAGATTTGTTGGTATGTACCAGTGCCATGTCTCTGACGTAAAACATTGCTAGGAATCTTGCATACACTCGCGAAGATATACGAAGGTATGCGTGAAGTTCTCAATCAAAATTTGGCTACGACGAGAGACTGGACCAAATCCTCGTAAAGGCACTTTATGAGCCTTTGTATGGTATTGGGCTGATTAGGTATTAGGACGTATTTTCAAGACTTAGATTTCCTTTCAGAGTTGGAAGATCAAATGGCAGGTGCTTTAATCAAAAGTAGGGCCTGTGATAATGTCGCGTAGCTGACAAACGAAAAGATAAAGGGTATTTTCCATCTGTTTTTGTCAATGTAACTGATATGAGCGGTGGCACAGGGACGGGGCAGGGGGCAGGGGGCAGGGGACAGGGTGCAGGCACGCCACCCACAAGCGCAGTATGCTCAATGCCGCGGCAGCACTCGGCACACACGGCGTGGCGGCGCGCGCAGTCGGCGGCGGCCAGCAGCTCGGGCGCCACGTAGTCCGGCGTGCCCACCGCCCCCACCGCCGAGCCCGCCGCCAGCCGCGTGCACGACCCGAAGTCGCCCAGCTTCACGTGCCCGCATCTGAACGGGACATTCGCACTCGGTCGATTATCTTCCTCGTTACACTGTTAAGATACAAAAGTCTAGCCAAAGCGCCTATTGTGAAGTTATAGAGGAGCAAACATGTTTTCTGTGTGTATAACTATTAAGGATTAAAGTTTTTAATACGTTTTAAAAGCAATCAATCAAAATTAGATTTACTTGAAATTGTCTATACTAATAAATATAATTAAAAACCAGGAACCAAATGAAGAAAATGACAGACATCTAAGTATGTGACACATCACTATCTTTTTAAGACAGCGTCGCGTTAAGACAGCGATTTGTGGCGACAGAGAAGCTCAGCCTCACTACAAATTTATATCCAGAACACTCACCGGTCTATCAAGATGTTGTGTGGCTTCACGTCTCTATGAACGAAGCCGAGCTGATGGAGTGCCTTCAGCGCGTGCGCAACCTCGGCCACGTAGAAGGCGGCGTCGCGCTCCGATAGCGGGTTGTGGCGGCGGGAGAGGATCCCCGCTAGGTCGCCGCCCGAGCATAGCTCCATTACTAGGTACAGAGTCGTGTTATCCTGAATAAAACATAATATAAGATTAATTCAAAATATTCTACGTATTAATGGCATTTTTATTAGCCCAACAAATATTAAAGTTAATAGCTGCTGAGCTTAAAGCAAAGTCAGGTCTTCAATGTAACTATAGGCAGAATTTCCTGTTCATATGTTCCACATTTTTGTTTGATGATATTTTATGTACTGTAGAATCCAATCCAACGAAATTTGGCAGGAACATTATGGAATAGCCTGGAAGTTGAAATATCAACCTTAGACTTGAGTGTTCAAAATGAGAGTTTTATTCCCTACTCGAGCGCAAAGTTCCTCCGTTTCAGCTTGGGCAAAAATGCCTTCAGTCAAGTCCAGATGTTTTGCGCTACATATTGCATGACTCAACCAATTCTCGTGAATAAAAAATTAAAATAGATATCATACACTAAAGAAAAAGTTGGTCACTCATCCAGTACTCAAAAAACAAATCATAATTCATTTCATAAAATAATTTGATTTGTTCCCTAATCTAATACTCGTGAAATTTTGTGAGCAGATTCTACAATGTATTTTTTGTTGATTCGGCCAGCTGTGGTTTGCGAGGTCTATAGCTCACAGAGTCAAAAGTTTTTTTACAGCTAAGCTAAGTTTTTTTAAGCATCACAACATCTCTGAGATAAACTACTAGTTAATAAGTATCATATATGTATGTATGTATGTATGTATATACTTTATTGTACATAGAAATAAAAACACGAAAAACACAGTTACAGAGTAAATTAAATACAACAAAGGCGAACTTATCCCTGTATGGGATCTCTTCCAGCTAGCTTCTGGGATATACCTGGAAGGCGTATTGTAACTTGGGCGCCCACGGTCCCGCGGCGCCGGCCAGCACGTCGCGCTCGTCCGCGGCGCCGGCGACACGCTTTCGCGCTTCTTCTTTGCGTACGCATTTCAGCGCATACACGTCATGGGTCTCCTTCTCTCTAACCATCTGCATGGAGATAATAGGTAACACTAAGGTTTACTGCTTTAAAGCCTACATTCCAAATCAGAAATGATGTATGAATAATATTACAAATTATTAGGTCTTTGGTAAACAGGACAGAATAGAACTGCATACCATGTATATACCTACAATAGTAGCCCCTTAATATGACCTTGTATAATATACATATTTTTTTTACATAATGTGAAATTTGTAGTCCTTGTCTTTTTCAGTTTAATACGCTTTTGAGCTAAAAATGCATTTTTGGCGTGGTCCCTTCTCTATTTGGCAGTAGTAAAAATCAGGTAAGATAGAATGTATAAAAATAAAATTATAAGGAAAAAAAAATTGATCCTGTAAACAAGAAGTCTGTTTCAATAAGTTTTTTGGGAAAACTATAGTTGCCGTTTGCCAACCTGATTGAATACATTCTAGGGAGTATTTTCTGTTTATGAAGAAATTAACAATAAGTAAATATAACTTACGTGCACATCTCCAAATTGGCCCCTGCCAATGGTATGAAGTATTTCAAAGTCTGATATGCAGACACGGATCCTGCGCAGCTCAGCCAATGTGCTGCGGTCTGAGAAACACATTTTCAACAAAAAATAAATATTATACTATTAACTTTACCTACCTAATAACTTTTTTGAGGAAGAATCTAGGTGCTTTTACATAGAGCTATTTGCAAAGAGAGATTAAATATTTTTATACTATTGTATTGTATTTGTTATGTGTTGAATGAGTGAAAGAAGGTTAACAAAGAGAGTGTATAAGGGAGAAGTAGAAGAGGGAGCTGGAAGGGGTAGACCACGGCGGACTTTCTCTGATCAAATCGGGGAAATCCTGAAGAAAGGCCAGGTCAAGAGCACCCTAAACCGACGAGTGTGTATGAGGAATGTCATGAAAGTGAAGGAAGCGAAAGAGGTATGTCAGGATCGTAGCAAGTGGAAATCCGTGGTCTCTGCCTACCCCTTCGGGAAATAGGCGTGATTATATGTATGTATGTATGTAATAGTTGAAATAAATACTTTACCACAGTGTAGTTTTTTCTTTTATACAATGGTATCAATAAAACATGGATGGTTATATTTTGCCTTGCATAACTTTGATAGCCCTGATTGTATAAGAAAAACTGAAAGGATCAGGAAACGATTATCAGAATTTAGAAAATTTATTTTCTTCACCCTATGCAGAATTTTATTCATAACAATTATATTTACCTGATAATTTTCAGTAACATTTTGAGAGCCCACATGCAAATTATAGTGGATATACTACAATCTATTCTGAACTTTTATGGAGTAACTAAGGGTTCCAAGTGAAAAAAATACAAATCTTTTGGGTTGCAGAAGGGTAAAGGCACCCCAAACAACTTTACAATGTAACTGAAGACGCACTAAGTTAAAGAAGAGAATAATGTAGTGATGCCTTTGAACCAAGCATCACTGAGGAGTCTATATCCTCGAGTAGAAGAGTTCAAACAACATTAGGGAAGATTGGACTTGAACTTGCAAGAATCAGGGCCTTGGGTTTCAGGGACAGGATCCTAGATTTGTGTGGTATGTTGATTAAGAAATAAATTTATATGGCAAAAAAACAGAAATTTCTGGTTCTGTGACTTATTATGTATGAAAACCAATACTAGGAAAATACCGAAATAGGCGGACATTGCCATTTATGATAACGGAGAACGGTATGGAATGCAATTAGCAGCTGCCTGCAACAAGGCAGGTGGTGCATAATAAAACAATGAAATAGCTTACATTTATCCACGAAGGCGCGAACCAAATCATCACATTTCTTGACGGGATCATCGTTACACTCGTCGTAAAGCACTGTAAGAGCATCAAGCAATGCTTCTCGGTCTATTGTCTTTTTACTAAATTTACTTGATCCCGCAGACACTTTGCCTAAAATCTGTCTGTTCAACCGTGAAATCCGTACAGCGATAGCCTCTTTCGATGGCTCCATGTTGTTTTTCTAACTGAAAACTGGTAACGATGTCTTCAAATCATTGTTTTGAATATTTCAATGTTTGTTTTTGGGAGTTTGAAATGCCATTGTAGGCAATCGAGACAGCCCGGTAAAATTGCCGTTAACTTTTTGAATATCGAATGGTCCGAACCGAAATGTCATTTGACCGTTGGGATTGCTAGCTAATAAAAAAAATGCCAGTGTGACCACGTTGTAAGTGAACTTTATCAGCGGTTATAAATATACCTCAAACAACTTGACCTTTTTTTTGATTTGCTACTCGCCAATAAATGGCATTCATAACAAATTCCTTTACATTTGAAATTGAGATGTCAAGACAATGAATGAATACAAGTTGAGATTCAACGTGAAGACATTTCAGTGGTCAATGAAATGGAAGTCTGATGTTTATTTTTAAGACAGCATAATTATAGTAAAGTATTGGAAATGATCATTAATATAAAACCGTATACTCAATATTGTTTTATGTTCTTTGAAAATAACTTAAACCATGGGATCTGAGGCAAATCAAAATCTGAATTTCATTTATAAACCGTAAGTACTTTTTTAATGAAAACCTACATACCACAACGAATACTCCACGTAGCCACGTAACATATCATGAATAATGTCGGAGCAGCAATAACAATCAAAATTCAATTCTATTACTTAGCCCCAAGTTCGTTTTTTGGCTGGCAAATTTATACACCTGGGGGCCTAGCCATGATGACAATCGTTGATAGGAAGAAACACCAATCGAAACTTACTTAAGTAATGTATTGAAATAGTTACGTGACTTTTCGTTACATCTGTCATCTCGGTAATTTTTAGGGTTCCGTAGCGAAATGGCAAAAAACGGAACCCTTATAGATTCGTCATGTCAGTCTGTCTGTCCGATTATGTCACAGCCACTTTTTTCCGAAACTATAAGAGCGAACTGTTCAAACTTGGTAAGTAGATGTATTCTATGAACCGCATTAAGATGTTTACACAAAAATAGAAAAAAAAACAATAAATTTTGGGGGTCCCCCATACTTAGAACTGAAACTCAAAAAATCTTTTTTCATCAAACCCATGCGTGTGGGGTATCTATGGATAGGTCTTTAAAAATGATATTGAGGTTTCTAATATCATTTTTTTCTAAACTGAATAGTTTGCGCGAGAGACACTTCCAAAGTGGAAAAATGTGTGTCCCCCCCCCCGTAACTTCTAAAATAACAGAATGAAAAATCTAAAAAAAATATATGATATACATTGCCTTGCAAACTTCCACCGAAAATTGGTTTGAACGAGATCTGGTAAGTAGTTTTTTTAATACGTCATAAATGGTACGGAACCCTTCATGGGCGAGTCCGACTCGCACTTGGCCGCTTTTTATTTTCTTTTCGTTTGGCGTTTGTTGACGGTTGTCATCTTGGCTAGCCCCCCGTGGGACCGTAGGGCTCAATTGGCTCAAATTGCATTCAGTAACAGATGGTTTGACTGTCATGATATGTAGCAAACTTAGACCCATTCGAAGTTAAACTCGAGCATTTTATTTCAAGTAATTGTTGTTGTCCTAAGGAACCTCAGAGGTGCAGAAGGTGTTGTTAAGCTCGCGCCTTGCCTTCTTATCCTTAGCAAAGCAATACTTTAGCCTCGCTCCAACTCAAAGGCGATTGTCACACTGCTCCGCACTTTCGGAACGGCGTCCGGTGCTGCGATTTTTAACTTTGTGCAGTAGAATCTTGATTTGCATGCGAAAATCGCATGGTATAACACATTGGCTGAAGGTGCGCTGCGGGCCACAGGGTATGCCACACCGAGCTCCCTAAGTAGTACCGTACGGATTTTTGTACATACATAAATACATAAATTCGATTCGTCGTGCACCGCAGCTCCAGACGAAGATACGGAGCAAAACCGCAGCTAAATAACACTAGACCTTACTAGTGTTGTGTTCCTGCCGGTGAGTAAGGTTGCCAGAGCTCAACGACGGGGGCGGGTTTAGGGTCGGCAACGCGCATGTAACTCCTCTGAAATTGCAGGCGTACATATGCTACGGAGACTGCTTACCATCAGGCGGGCCGTATGCTTGTTTGCCACCAACGTAGGATAAAAAAAAAAACCGCACCACCGTCGTCGCCGCAAGTGAATTTGTCGCTCCGCTCTTCGCAACGAAATGCGTCGGCACTGCGATGAGGGTATGGGTATAACCTCCATAAGGACGCAGCTCGCCCTCGACTGACCGTCATAGCGTGGCCTGCCTATCTCCATCTGGATTTTGTCGGCATACTCCAAAGGTCTTTGTTTCGTATTTCAGAGGATCAACCTGAGATACCAGCATAGACAGACAGAGACATAGACTTGCAGTGTTCGCTAGACTCTTAGTGTAAGGCCTAAGTCGACGCCCGAAGCGGAGCGTCGGGCGGGGCGTGAAGCGTAGCGTCGAGCTCACAAGTGATTTGATCAGCGTGCACTTAGGCCGCTCGTATACGTTTGCATTTGTTTAACATGCACGCCGCGCGCCCCGCCCTGCCGAACGCCTAACTCGAGCGTCCACTCAGGCCTTACACTTAGTAATTAGTTACTCTCCACATTTCCTAACCAAGCCAAGTGACTTGACGATTAACTTGAAGGAGAAAACTTGAAAGCACGACTTCCAAACGAGCTTGACTTTTGCTTTTGCCTTTTATTTCTGATGTCCAACACATGTCCCCATCCGCTTTATATTTACAAGTTATCACGCTTCCCAGGTAGCACAAGTTGTTCTGAGGGCCTACCGCGAACCACGTTTGCCGTGTTGTCTCCCTGTCACACTTAAGTACGAATTTACAAGTGCGACAGAGAGGCAACTCGTTAAACGTGGTTCGCCTTAGGCCCTCTGTTGTTCTTGGCAGCGTCGTCGACAGTTTTGTTTGCATTTGTTGATTTGTAGGCCTATTTTACATTTTCCCAGCTTCTCAAAGCGTTCAATTTTGGCTTCAATTAAGGAAGAGTAGGCGGGATCAATACAAAAATCGCCCGCGTAGTCTAATCCCTCCTAATCGTTTGTACTCCATCGTATCCCTCTTCATGTGGAGCTTAGGTTCCTCGTGTCCTTGTCCGGGAGAATCACAAACAGATATGATCATAAGGGTGCCTTTCCACCAAAGATGTGCTATGCTTGCTATGCTGTTTTGCATACGAGTACATTTGAAACGCAGCTCCAGCTACAGCTACATTTCAAATGTATGCAAAACATAGCATAGCAAGCATAGCACATCTTTGGTGGAAAGGGACCCTAAGAGGCAAACATGCTTAATTTTTAGACTAGCTTCTGCGCGCGATTTTGTCTGCGTTCTACAATGAATTCAATCTTCCTTGTGACTTGTCACCCCGGGCCTTTCTTAAAACGAAAGTGGAGGACCCGCGCGAAATCGCCTTTTCATACAAACGTAGTCCTCATTTTCCTCCCTGTATATTAAGATTATTCAAAATACTTTGACACAATCTGTTGTTAATCCACCACAGCTATGCCCCTTCGCTTGATTTCTTTCGAATATTTAATTATTATAAGAGTTAAGAGCATTTAAAAATTTGTATGAAAACTTTTTTTCGCTTCTAATTTGTAAAATAATAAAAAAATCGAAAAAAGTCAAAGGGCTATGGTTGATATACAGCAAATGATTAAGTAAAAATATTTTTCATAATGTCAATATCCAGAGAGGAAAATGGGGACTACGTTTGTATGGAGAAGCGGCCGTCCCCTTTCGTCATAAGGGATGATTGACATAATAAAAACTACCGTTATACATAGATCCTTTCTCGGGACTCAAACTGCCTCGATAGCAGACAGACGGAGTTATTTTCGCATTTATAATATTAGTAGGGATTGGGTAGCCATTTTTTGTGCCTTGTAGAACTTGGTATATTTATCACATTTAAGTTTTGGCTTCATTTGATTTCACAGGAAAATCAATCGATTATATTTTTTTACCGTCTAGCCCATTTTTTAAAGTATTTTGCCAGACAAGCGACCTTTAAATGTCCTTGTTCCGGGTTAACCCATTCAGTGCCTGATGAATATCGAAAAATCAAAAACCGTTATCTCTTGCAAGGTCAGGTGGTAAGCCTCTGTACCTAATACCTACCAAAAGACGACACCGATATGAGGGATTCTAAGCAATCTTGTGTTTTTGAAACGGATGCTTTCATATAGGTTTAACTAAGTTGGTTGGTAAAAAGTGTTATGGTCAGTTACGGACTGGCATTATGTTAAGTAAATAAAAATATAACAAGTATATAAACTAGTTTGTGTTCCAAAACTTAGCTACCTTACTACACTAAGTACCTTCTAGAAAATCACCGCGCAGAATTACCCACCGCCTGAAGCTTACATGTCGCGGCGTGGTCGCGATATTGAATCTGCCTGTTTTATCGTTATGCCGCAGACGAGAAGACGGAGAATTTCATTTCCATTTTGAATTTAACGCTTACCTGTTTGGTTGCTTTAGGTGGCTCGAGCTACCAACCATTTATGACCCTTTATTACTTAGGCATTGAGTTTAATGATAAAATATTTAGACTCACTACACGCAACCGACCCATCAAAACCTATGCCTACGTGTACCTACTGTGTTTTTGTATTCCAGATACTACAAGACAATTTGATTGACTAATCTTTCTTCAACCTAATCTATCCTACTGCATGCAAAGGCAGATTGGGTAAAATATACCTTACATTGTAAGTAATATGGGTAAAATATAACTCACGGAATACACTATAATAAATTATTAATAGAGTCTATAATCAAAGCGTAATTTGAGTATCTAAGAAATAAAAACTGAGCTTATATGAATGCATCACTGCGCCGATAACGCGATATTGCATAGGTACAGTCAGCGTCAAATACTCCGTAGCAGTCAACGTGGCCAAATAGTTCGGTACACCATACTAAATATATGGTGTACCGAACTATTTGGCTACTTTGGTTGTTACTAAGTATTTGACGCCGACTGGACGGTGCCTAATTAATTACTCACTCTTCTATGCCGCTTGACTCTATGCCGGTAAATATGATGAGCGTTGGCCGCAAATGGGTTAAGTACGAGTAGATATGTAAAGTGTATTTCAACTGTATCTAAATTAATGTATAAAACAAATTACCTAAGTGCACAAAAACAAATATCATATCCATTTAGATTTTCAGCAGTCAAGATTAAGATAATATACCTAAATCAGTACTATATTCATTAAGGCAAAGCAAAATCAAATTAGGCGATCCAGTTAGAGCAGGTTGAGCTGTGTGGCTCGACATCTCCATTTTCCTAGCTGGGCGGGCTGGATTAAGGGATTATTTACATGTAGACTACACGACGAAAAACTTTCTAGCTGTCTTACTAGGGAAACAACGTATACCTTTGCCTATCCCTCTCACTCAGCAGAAAGTGTACGGAAATGGTAAATATGCAATCACCCCTTTAATGCGAACTAGGCTAGCGCCTAGTCTACCGCAGCAGCGCATCACCCTCTACTTTTTCAGCACGACAGCACGCATGATGTAGTATGCGTTCGTTTCGAGCGTACTATGCCCCCAAACGTTATTAATCGGAGATTTTCAATCAAGATTTTAGTAGAGACTGAAAACTATATGAGGACATATTTATAAGTTGGACTGTGTACTCGAATCAATATATTGAACTTTTGGAACAGGAAACTCAGATTTTATTTTTAATCTCTTTTATAACTACGGACTTGAGACCCGCCGGCCTCCATACAAACACTAATTTGCCTGTTACACGTGTGTTCGTATTTATTTAGGGGCGTTTAACACTTTTGCGAGAATCTCCGTTTTATAGTTTATTCTTAATATATCAAGTAGGAAGCTCGCTGTTTATTTTGGAATTCAAATGAACTCTGCTGTACGTCTGCGGTGTCATCGTGGAAAACGGCCGTAATCGCTTATTTTCTGACTTGATCGGCATTGCAGTGACGCGAGCGACGTCAACGCAGATGTAAGGGCCTGTTTACAATTGACAAATATCTTAAGAGTCGTATGAAAAAGGTTTATTGAGAAAAGGACATTTCTAAAGTGTTAAAGGAGAAAACACCATACATCATTAAATAAAGGATTTAATATATTAAAAACACGGAAAACAGGTATAGTTTAGGTACATCACACTCCGACAACGTAATGCCGGGCGATCCTCAGACCGCCCGCGCCGCGCCAATTTTATTGTGACTTGTGATTGTGACCATCGATTACCGACCGTAGGGCTCGTCGTAGCTACACAAGCAAGCCTCACAACTGGTTATCAAAAGATAGTTATTTATTTCATATTTGGAAACTTTTTAAAGAACCTTATGACTGATTATATATCTTATGATTGAGAACTTTCTTAAGGGAGCAAGGTTTGGTTTGGTTTCGTGCTATGATCAGTCCCAAACTAAAGATGACAACATTGAATCACGAGTAATGATCAAAAAGTGGAATCTTGAGCGTTGTGAGAGCTTCGAGGTACGAGTGGAAAATACATTTTGCAACCGAGTGAACATTTTCAACATATTTCACTTCAATAATACAAGCTGTAAAACATAACAAACACAATCTCAATTACCTACCTTTATTCTTGACCAGAGCCGTTCCGTTAAACTTAGCGACGTGTGAAAGATACGTGCCATATACCAAACTATTATCATAATAATTTTATTTTTATTTTAACTTTTTTTTCCATTGTTTCAGATACTTTGGGATAAAATGGTGAACATGCGGCAAACCAAGAACAAGTGGGCATCTCGCTCTTTTTTGCCCAGAACGTGCAAGTTGTGGAATGAGCTACCTTCTGAGGTGTTTCCATTGCGCTATGACATGGGGTTCTTCAAGAAGCAGGTATTTAGGGTCTCAAAGGTTGGCAACGCATAAGTGGCTCCTCCGATGTTGCTTATGTCCATGGGCGGCGATGACTGCTTCCCATCAGGCGGCTCGTCTGCTCGTTTGCGGCCTATTACATAAAAAAAAACATGCCTACATAACGTACATTGGTACATACTACCATATTTTAATAAATTCATTCATATACATCATATTTGGTACTATACTATGGCAAGTCAACTTTGTCGGTAGAAAAAGGCGCGAAATTCAAAATTTCAATGGGAGCTCTATCCTTTGCGCCTACATTTTTCGAAGTTGCCGCCTTTTCTACTGCAAAGTTGGCTAGCCAGAGTATATGTAGGTATAGTATTGGTATGTTATGCGATACTTTTTCACGGGTGGTTTAATAGTACATATTTTATACAATCTTGATATACTTAATAGAGCTTTTCGAGAGTCGAGTGTCGAGTACTAGCAAGCTTCGTGGCCTAAGTAAGTAAAAGATTGAAAAGCTTCAATATATCACGTATTGTACCGATACAATAATTTTGCTATGGGTCAACAATTTTTTTTTTTTTCTATAAGCCCCCGTGAGACTCGAATATATTAAATTTATTTTAAACGTGTCACTTTCGTATTTAAGTCGAATAAACGCTAAATATTCGACTTAATAAAACGAGAGTGACTCGTTTAAAATAATGTTAATACTTTTTCTACTATACAACCTAAATAATTATGTCACGAGCTTCTTTTTCATTAAAGTTCCCTAAAGCGTTTCGTAATGAAGTCAATATAGTTGAGTCGGGAGCCCATAGTAAAAGTATGCGATTATATGTAGTTTGGTATACGGAGTCTTAGTTGAATTAGGTCAAGAATATAGCCGGCGAGTAGAAAAATAATAATTCTAAAAATTGTATTTCAAGTAAGAGAGAAAAAAGCAATAGAAATATAGTCGAGGTCAAAGATATGTCTCAAAGGTGTCGATTGTATATTCCTAAGTAAATTTTATGGATTTGCAGAATAACCCTTAATACAAAATATTTAAACTAACCAAATATCGAAAACAGTTTTAAAATAGAACATAAGTACCTACGAGTTTGACTATGACGTTACGTTGGTTTTAAAACTATAAGACAAATACATACTTATTTCCATTTTTTTGTAGAGAGATTTTAAAACTCACTTACTTATAAGTTATAACTTTCTATATATTTTTGATCAAGATAAAAAAAATGAGAGAAGAAATCACGTTTTAGTATAAATTACACCTACCCTTTTACTCTGGCTCAGAAAATACCATGTTTGATCCAGATAAATAAAAAAAGTCCCAATTTGTCCTTTTCTAATCGTCACATTTTAGTATGAACGTTGAATGTGCTTTTCATTTCTCATGCTCTGAAAGGGAGTCATTGTTGTTCTACGGAGTGTGCAGAAAGTGATACGTTTCTGCTAAAGAGCATTTTGCTTTCCAAGTACTTACATTTTTTTTTACGATACAATTATGAAATTGGTTTTAAATGGATTTGTTGTACAGTCAAGGTATTAAATATCGGCACGGACAAAGTGCATAAAATATGTATACACGCCCTTATTGACCATACATTAAGGTAGTGTGTACATATTTTTGGCACTTTGTCCGTATCGATATTTAATACCTTGACTGTACAATCTCGTTTCTGATATTTTAGTCCCATTCCATAAATAAAAATAACAAAAATACTCTTACCTAAATTTTAAGAAATACAATTAAACTATATACTTAGTCGTTTAAAAAAATATATACATGTATTTTACTAACCTCGTATTTGAAATGAAAAATAGTGTTTTAACTCGGGTGAAAGGCACACCATTTCATCCCTTGGTTAACAATCTACAATCTACTAATATTATGTTTGTGTACCTATGCGTGACGCGCCGGAAAATGGATTCTTCATACAAAAATGTGGGATATTTACAAGCGTTTATTTAGTTTCACCTGTCCCGTTGTCTGTCGGCCGGCTTGTAATCAAATCTTGCAAGCTAAATTTGATCCACTTCCCGGTTTCCGATTGAGCTGAAATTTTGCATACATATGTAAGTCGGGTGACAATGCAATATTATGGTAACTACCATCAAGCGGATCTGATGATGGAGACAGGAGGTAGCCATAGGAACTCTGTGATAAAACAGTGCAACCTAATTGTGTTTGGGGTTCTTATGGGGTATTAGTTGCCTGTGGAAAGAAAAGTACAGTCTAAAGATAAAAGCCTGTACCAAAAATGAAATTTTTGCCAAAAACTTATTTTATAAGTAGCCCTGATCGGTGCCATAATGAATAAGGAATATAGAAACACCAAAAAAGTAGTTCCGATACAAAATGTTTTACAGAGAAAATAGCTCAAGTGTGACCGCGCCCTAACCGTCCTTACCTTTTCTAATCGACGCTTGTTTATATAAGGCACTGGCCGCGCGCAAGCCACTCGCAGTTTTGTCCTTACTCAGCCACAGCTTGCAATTTACTCGTTCAATTCAAATTCAGAACAATTTATTTTGTTTAATCGTGGACTTTGAATGTAGTGTAGTGCCATGGCTTTGCTGCAAGGACCTTCGCTGAAACAGCTGGAGATGATTAAGCAGGAGTTGGGGGAGGGAGAAGGGGACCTCGAGAGAGGGGTGCGGGACCTCAGGAGCATGTGTGCTGCCTCTCCACACCTGCCACGGCCTGAGACCATAGGTATTTATATACAATCTTTTTAGAAATGTAATACTGAATGAGGATAATAGTAATACAGATCTCTAGGTTCTCTAGTAAAAGATGCTTCTGACCTAGATCTGAAGTCCTTCATTCATTGACTATTTTAATATTGCCTAACAACATAAAATAAGGTAAGAAGTATTATTCTTATGAAATAGCGAGTTTTTAGTCATTTGGTTTTGCATAGACAAAGCTAAAATATGTGTAAATAATCCGTTCGTAATATCATCTAACATTGAACGTGTACATGTTCACATTGCTCTAAATAATTGATATTCGTTTACTTTTACGAGTTTACAAATATGCAAACATTGTTCTGTCGGTGGATCATATTATAGTTATCAAACCAGATACCCGTGTAAGTCACCAGCAACTCTCTTAATAATTCTGAAACTCCTTAGTTAAAGATTTTACCGTGTTTTACCAAATATTAATTACCAAAGGTAATTTTGTATTAAATAAAAGAGTAGCGTTAGGTAAGGGCCACTGGTGGAATATTGGTGGCCATATTACAGACTAAAACATATTCAGTACCCCTAGTGTAAATATTTTCGACAGCGAAACGTGACGTACACGTTTGCGTTAAGTGTCATTTTGTATGAGATTTTTGACTTTCCAAAACGTCCCGCTTGGCGCGCTGTTCAAAAACCCATAAAAAATGAGACTTAACGCAAACGCGTACGTCACGTTTCGCTATCGACTAAAATTACACTAGGGGTACAGATAATATGACCCTACAAAGCTAAACTTTAGCCTTAGCATGGAGATAATTACAGTTGAGTGCCGCTCCTAATAGCTGTAACTATAACAGTTAGACTCATTTTGCTTCGTTTTTAATATACTTAATACATACTTATTTAGATGATTTTGATTATAAAATAGGTAGAGATAAAAAAATGTAGGTACACACCTACATTTTTCTTGTTGTATAGCACATTATTCTTTATTGATCGCCAGCGCCACACCTACTGACATGGGTAGGTAATCTTATTACCTAAGTCATTTCCGATACCTAAATGTTGTTGGTAGGACTTTTTTTTTCTACATAAGTAGTATATTTTACTGAGGTTTTCAAAAAATAGTTTTTGTTTGCATCGAAATGTTTGTAATTTGTATAAAATAAATTCACAAACGTATGTCTAAATACATGAGTAATTATTAAAAACTATATCAAATAAGGATACGCAAGAGATACACTAGTAGGGTATTTTTTAATATATTTATAATTATAGAGTATCGTTTTTTTTTAACCATAAATATAACAATATGTAAACAAATCCACATTCTGCACTTAAATTATACTTATTGAATAATTGTTTATATATTACGTTTATGCTAATACATATTATAATAAATCGTAATCGCGGCATTGAAGGTTGGCGGACAATACTGTTCTCGTACATACAATGTTACAAATATGCGGACTCAGCGACTTCCGCGGCACAATAACCTCATTTTCGTATTCATGTACCTAATTATCTAATTTAATTAGTTTTTTTATTAGTCATGGAAGATATAAAAATATAATCATAGAAAAAAATAATCAAAATGCCTTGTTTGGTTACACTTCTTGTTTAGGGGAATTCTTTATCGGTGATTACTTGAAAACGGCGGTGTTCGTAGCCGATTTGTTCAAAATAATTTTTGCAGAAGTATTTTTACAAATCTTAGAGAAGCTGGAGATTAAAATATTTTTTTAATAATGCAATCGCTCAAAAATTATCTGAATACTCCTAAGTATCACTTTGGTTAGATTATGCATCATCTCTAGTCATAAGATCATCTGCATACAAGACTGTCGTAAACCGAGATATTTAATATACAGATAAATAAGACACGTACGTGCGACTATTTTTACAACTAATGCGAAAGTATCTGTATCTACTTAATGCACTTTTACACAATACTACCTACCAATACCAATACAGGGGTCTCGATGCCAATTAAAACTTTGTTTTGGTTTACAACGTCGGTCCACAGGGTCCAGCGGCACACAAGGCCTCTTTCAATATTTTGCTAAACGGCTGGTCGATGTCACCGGAGACGAAAAATCTGGTAGCTTCCTCACTCAACCCATACCAAAGTAGGTACTTGCCTATTGGATCTTTCGAAGAATCTAGGAAGTTTGATGCTGCCAGCATCCTCAGCGCCAGGCCAAAAGGACCATTTTGAGAATTTGATTTACTATCGTCTCGATCGATCTCGTAGATTGTCGATCTTTCCACTTTTTTACGTTCAATTGCAATTCTTATAAATCCTTTCCAGAACGTTACGTTTTATTTGTATTAAATACTTGTACAATTATCTAACATACATCGTCATGCAAACATTATCATAGTATCGTAATCAATGTAACGTATTTCATATAAGCGGGAGACGAAATATTTTATTCATGCAATAGGTACTTGGCTATGTCAGGTTTTGTCGTTGATACCTATTTATAAATAAATATCTAGTCTAGCCATAAGTTATGTCACTCAGTTAACTGTATTTTTTTCATAAAATTTTAAATAGAAAAACGAATTACATATAAAATCATCCATTGCGTTAATACATGCTTTTCAAGAAGGCATGTAAATCTAGGAAATTAGAAGAGAACAAAAGATATGACGCGCGCTTGCGATGGAAGATATTCCGCAGGTTTTAACGTTTTACCTAAATAACTCTGAAAATATACTTTAAAACTTTGCTGGTCCTGTTCCCTTATTGGCTTATATCACTATCACTAACTAGCTACTTTATATTTTAATTATAAGACTCTGGTGTGCGGGGTAATGATATATGTACAACTAAAAATAAATGAAAACTAGGCATGCTAAATTATGTGATAGTTTCTATTGAGGCAACTTTAACCTTTTATGGTCCTGGTTGGAGTCAGTCCTTGCAAATTTAGTTGCCTTAATAAACTTGAAAAATAGATCCATATTCAAGTTTGGGGAGTAGAATGCTCATATTCTCGGTAAGAGCTTTGTGAAATATATATATTTTTTTTATATCCTGGAATATGGTGTTGCGAAAAGGTTAAACTTATTAGTATGTAACACAATAAAACAGTTCCCATATATTTTGTTATATTAGTCGGGGGTTTTGTTATATTTGCATTTTGTTAAGCACTAATATTACATCTTTCGCCTGCTTAGATCTGTCTCTTTTTCTTCTTCTGCCGTTGCTTATCCCTTTATTTGGGGCCGGATTCCTCGTTTTACGGTGACAAGACAGTCCGTCTTGGGTTGTCTGCTCGTCCAGTTGAGCTCGTTCTAGATCTTTGTTGTTTTTGTTGCAACGGTTGTCCACCACGTGGCGTGCGGTCGCCCTCTACCTTTCTTTCTAACCGGGATAGCTAGGGCCTTCTTTACAGCCTCGTCCCGTCGCATTCCATGACCGGACCACCTTATACGATTTATCTACGATGGTAGCAACTTTAAAACAATCTCACATATATTCGTTCCGCAGTTTGTCCAATCTTGTTACTCTGGCTGCCTACCGCAGCATTTTCATTACACTCGTGTTCATGCTGCTTTTTGACGGCCCAGCAGTCGGTACTGTACATCATGGCTGGTTTTACTGCCGTTTTGTAGACTTTAACCTTCAGCCGAATCGGCACTTCGGCATCACATACTCGTAACACACCCGTAAGGGTTGGCCACTTTAGCCAGGCTACATTTATTCTATAGGTAGCGTCCACAGCGATATTGGCATCAGACCTTAGCATTGATCCTAGGTACTTAAATTGATTCGGTAATGGCTGTCCGTCAATATGGATATGGATATGGCTATACGAGTATCAGATGATGGTCCGTCATGTTTGCAAAGCAGATACTCTGTTTTGTTTCTGCTAATGCTGAGGCCATTGCTTTCTAGCGCTTATTTCCAGCCCTGTAGGGTGCTTTGCAGGTTCCTTCTGCATTTATCTGCCATAACTATATCGTCAGCATGTAGTAACATCAAGGGAGAGCTGATTGGACGTGCTTGGTGAGGAAGTCCATTGACAGGTTGAATATTGAGGAGTGGACTTAGAGCTGAAAAAAGAGTAGGTGTTTCATTTTGAAGCCTTTAGGTTAAAATCTGTTCTAAACCGCAAAGTGCGATAAAAAATTTAAACCTTAAAATTTCCATAGGCAACCTTTCGTACAAAAAATATTAATGAATCAGTTTAGCTTCCCGTTCTTTGACGTCAGCGTCAGACCGATTTTAAATTCTAATTATAGCCATCATGTAGGTTCTACCAAAATAAAACTACTACGTCAGTGGCAAGTTTATTATATGCAATATAAACGCCGCCGTGTAATCCGTGTATTCCCACAAGCTTAGTCGAGTTGAGCTCTCGAGCGAACCAGTGTAACGTGACCGCACTTCACTAATGTGTATAATTGGAAAGGCCACTCTTGGTTCGCTTGAGCTCAAAGACTCGCCCGTTCTGAGTAGTCAGCATGTGATTAGAATTACACCTAATGGTCGTATTTTTTTTCATAATCTCGATGAATAATGAGCATGTTTTGTTGTTTACAAGCAAACGCAATAACGCAGATTCTGCGGAAAATTTTGCTCGCAATTTATATCTGCAAGTATAAATTAATTAACGTTTTTGTTTTTGTTATAGGTAATAAAATGTTCCGAAATAAACGAGTATCGATGTACCGTTAAGATGGTTATTAGGGATGTACGTACGTACGGAATTGAAATATTTTAATCTAACCGGTCTTTCAAGATGTGCATACCTACCTATAATATTAGTACCTTGCATATATTAAACTATTGTGAAACATTAAATTAAACACTTGGTCCCTATGTTCATCACACAGAGCGGAGAATATACCTGTAAACTCTTTGGAATCTTTTTGGAAATTATGTACCTACTAAGTACGTTAAAAAAGTTCTACAATATTCAAGCAAAGTAAAAATGATAGAAATTCTACTCTGTAACGTACTTTGTAAACGTAGTTTGCAGGCAAAACGTTATCCAAACACCAGAAACGTGTCCTTTTTGATAAACAATAACACGCGCACAATTATATCGTAGGAGCAAAAAAACTCGAGGTGAAGGTCGAAAAAGCACGTCCATAAACAAAGCACCAAAAACCAAAACATATTCAAAACTAAGAAGATCCCAAATCCTTTGTTCTGGTATATTAGCAGTCAGAAATGGACTTTATGAATATAGATGACATCTCGTCCATAGGAAACGCGAAGGCGTGCAATACTTCCGTATGGCCAACCGCTACCGTTTCGAGCCAACGGCGTAGGTCGCTGGCTAACTTGAATGCTTATAGGACTTATTTAACTTATTAGCATCACGGTAGAAACGCAACGAACTGGACGAATTTTTAGCTTAAAACTGAAAGGGAGTAAACGTTATTAGTGAACACGCCGGTTACGATCTTTTAGTGTAAATGTATCAACTTCCGTGCAGCCTTCGCTTTACTTAATGACGCGATGCAATTCGAACAGCTTTTGGGAATTGGCAAGGTTCCGCCCACGTGGGTCCTCTGTTCTCTGTTTGGGGTTTGGTTCAAATAGGAAAAAATGTGCTAAATTACATACAGATCTAATCATACAGACATATGTTACACAATATTATAAACAGTTTCACATGGGCCCTGTTAGGGCAAAGTAAAGATATATGTACATATTAACACTACAATATTATATAATTATACAAAAATCTTAAAAATTTTAGTCTTATCCCCCACTTACTATATAATTAGAGATAGATAGAGATCTTTATTTGCATCCAAGTACCTACACTTTTCAATTACAATTAGGTATGTAACATGTAGGGTGCCTACACATGGATTGGCTTGTACATGGATGTTGCAAAAATTCTTAAAATTAAAACAAATACATATAGTTACAGTTTTATACAGTAACAAGCATAATGTGACTTAAAATAAAAACTTAATAGTAGGTAACACTTTTAGGGACAATTTAATACTTAACAATGTACCAACTAAAAGGTGTTCAGCCATCAGAAACGCCTTAGTTTAAATTTATGCATTTCTGGATGGTCTAATGAAGTTAATATAGAAATTTGTAAAATAAACAAATATGTAAACAAATGTGGCCTATTTGCCGGGTTATTCAATTTTGTTGCCTTAAGGCCCCGTAGATTCGTGTTGTTCTCTCACTGAGCGAAAGCGTGCGCGAGGTGGATGTGCGGATATCATGTTTTTGAATTTTAATATTTTTTTTAAGTTTTAAATATGGAAAAAAGTAAATCACAGAGTTCCCTCAAACATTAAATTACGCATTTTTAGAAATAATTTTCATAATTTTAGCTTTTGTGCATTGCTACAAATCTTTAAATTGCGTATTTAATGTGTTTTCGGAAAGATTGGCCTAATACACAGGAAACCGCCAAAAAGTTGGTTGGTCTGTGGCCTAATACGTAACGTACTGCCATAGACCGAGACGCGTGGAAGAAAAAGAGGGAGATCTGTGCCCAGCAGTGGGACACAACAGACTAACAAATAATAATAATAAATATAGACCTGTGTTCGTGATTTTTTTCTATCGAGCTAAAGTCAAAAAATCTGAATTCGAATCGCTGAAATCCCTAAAGAAAATCCTCAAGATTGATAATATAATTTTTGGCAACAGTAATGTTATCCAATAAATTTTTTGCCAACAGTAATGTTATCTAATAAAAAAAGCGGTACCATTTTTCTAAAACTTTACGGTACCTTAAGATGTACTAATTTCTTTTTGAGGTTTTCTTACTCACGTAAACGTAAAAAAGAAGATTCTGAAATCAAAGTATTAGACCATATTAAAATTTAGGCTCTTAGTTACATACTCACTTATTATGTAGGTACCGATAAATACTTATTTCACATCGGCTGACAATTGGTTCTGTCCATCAATTATCGTAATTAATAAGTGTTGTTTATTTATATATCTATGTCATTTTATAACTGCACTTTATGGACTTTATTGGGTCTGATTTACACATTAATTAGTGTTTAAGTGCGCTGATACGATACATTTGCTAGGTACTTTAATTACGTCAGATGACAAATAAATAAATATTAAAGGACATTCTTACACAAATTGACTACTTATAAACTTTGAATATGACATCTTATGATATGACAAAGGCCACAACGCTCTACGAGGCCGAAATTAGCAGAATCTCTTTCCAAAGACCGCAATATTTACCACCGGTTATTGCAAGTGAGTCGATTAGTGGAAGATTAGGTTTGAAATCCAGATCTCTAGTAGAGTATTGCCCGTATCTGAACCCGGACCCGCAAACTAGAGCACAATTCTGATTCAGATTAAAAATTCTTGAGGAGACTTAAATAATGGGTTTACTGCTTTTTACCTTAGGGAATGTGAAGGTGAATATGTGGCCCAGATCAACCGAGCCTTAATTATTCACATATACATACAACATAACATTTCGTCTTTGCTGAGATTAGTATAATTTGACCATTAAACCTTTTTCAACCACGAGTAATGGAAGATCCCGCTTAAACGGGTTCTTGATGCGATGCGCTTTGTTAAAGACGTAAAAAACTCGAATGACGCAAATCAGTTTTATTTTTTCATTTTAAACCCTGTTTATTTTGTGGAACTTTCCTTTATGTATTCTAAAAATAACTTGGCCTAAAAAGAAGGATACCGATAATTTCGGAGTGCGTTGAACTCTTTAGTACCGCACGCCTTATACTTATACCGGCACTCGTGCAACCGGTCCCAAAGTAGCTCAATGCTGCAACTGTGTTCGTCGATGGCTGCAACGCTAAGTACGCTATAACGATACTGAACAAAAAACTAAAATGAGAAGAAATTTATCTAAATTTTATCGATTAAATATGCTCCATATAAAATAACAAGAATAATGAAATCGGGAATGATATCGCTGACGTCTATGATTCAGATGACCAATAACCGAGCAGCCTAGACAGTGCTTAACCTGATCCTGTTCAGTCATTGTATGACGAAGAATATAGACAAGAAACGCGTGTGCGCACATTTAAAATGTTAGAAACCGTCATGTTTTGGCTCCCACTCGCGCTTAAGACAAACAACAAATTACAGTACAACACATTACAGAAACAAATTGCCACCATGTTGTTTTCGGAGCAAGTATCTATCTAATGTGCTATTAAATTGACCACCTATTTATAGGCACGTCGCAAAACACCGATAGTTATTTTAATAGTTCTTAGATTTTTATCTACTTATATTCTGATTTGCGAAGGTTAAGAAATACATATTTAAGTTTCCGCTTAAATTAATCATATATCCGTAGTCTGTCCGCGATTAGCATACAGAGTACCTGAATAAAGAAATGCGGAACTCTATATTTATGAATTTATACGATACGAGACTGGCGAAGGTTATCTAAAATCTTAACAATTCTTGCTATTCCATATAAACATTTTAATATTTGGTTATTTGGCATGTTGTGTTGCGTTAGATCGATTACATTAGAAGTATTAGAACCCTGCTCTCTGAACCTATGGCACCTTAAACTATACATCCCAATTACCAACTTGATACGAGTAGATACCAACATTACCAACTTGGTAGATATCTAAGTATCAGATAGGTACGGTCAAAGAATTTAATTTCATTACTCATTACCATTTCATTTTTATATTAAATTTAAATGCCGAAGGTACCTTTTAATCCCCGAACAGGGGAACTCCCCAACTCTCCAGTTCGCTAAATATTTGAAGATGTTGTGAGATATTAGTCACCTGACACCTGTCACCTTGGAGATTCGACTCGATAAATAGAGCGCCGAGACTCTCGGCATCGATAAGATCAGTGATCTTATTAATGATCGATCAGCGACTATAATACCTATTTAACTAGTTCGATAGAACCGCTACACTCTTCTTCGAAGGGGTCGCTCGAACAATAATCATTTATCCATAAGTATATATTTTTTTAATCAAGGTACGTGCATTACGCAAAAATTTAATGCTCTTAACCGACCAATACTTCGTGATCACTCTCAGGTGAAAAAACTTACGCGGATAAAAAATATGTGCGTCGGTAATTTGTGAAGTATTCTGAATCAAAGAGCTTAAGTGCTCTGATTTAAATTAATATGCTCAATGTAGGGCCATGCTCAGTGTAGGGTTTCGTAGTTACCATTCTGTCAGAATGGGGTAAACGGGGGCTATTAGTAAGTATCATGTACATTACAAGCATAAAAGAGTACCTTTGCAGCGCTTTGTACGTCTTTTTACGGACGGATCATGTTCACTATAGTTTTCATTGAAAGTATTTATTAAGCTTTTATTATAAGATTTTTGTCATATTTTTTGGACCCATATAGTTCAAAAGTTAGAGGGACACATTATTTTTCAGGGCGATTGTTTCCGAAAATATTCACTTGAACTCGAATTGTTAACGACACCCCACACTATTGGGTTAGAGCAAAAAAAAAAAATTGGATGGGACCCTAAAAAAACTTTTTCTAAGTACTTTTTGTTTTACCGTTTTGTCGTCATGTATGAATTAATGTGTATCCATGCCAAATTGCAGCTTTCTACTTATATGGAAAAACTATAAGTGTTCCTATTATAGTTGACTACGGAACCCTCAGCGGAAAGCGTCAATCTATCTTTTATTATAATAACGTGTTTACGAACGTCATGTTTGTTTTTTTTGCATCAAAAAATAGACCACCAAAAAATAGACGCATTTGCATAATATACGTACATACGTATATATTTATAGCCGTGGAGGTTGTTTACTGAAATAGATATCGCTATAATATAATGAGATCAGTGACGTTCGTTGATGGTTGATGTGAGTCATCAACATTTTGAACTTTATTCACCTATTAGGTTTTTGTTTACCTTTGTGTAAATAAAGAGTTAGGAGAAACAATTGTTAAGGTTTTTTTAGTACATACTTAGTCTAATGGGACAAGATATTTTCTACTCTCATCTATTATTTGATTGAGATCAGAACTTTATATTAAATAATATAATATAATACATATGTAGGTACCAACAGGAAAAATTGCAAAAGGGTTGCTAAAAGCAACCCATAGGCAAGTGCCTATCTAATGTACATTACGAATTGAAGATTTAATTGAATTAAATTATTGATGTCCTATTCTAAGTTTACTGAAAGTACGTGTCGAAAGATTTGCCCAGATCTATTATTTAAGAACGTCATAATTGAATAAGCCTCGAAGCATCGCATTCTCGTGACAATCGAGAAATTTGCACAAAGAAGAATTATATATTCTACACAAAGAGTGTTTCATGAATCATCGTAATTCCGAGCACTCCTCGCGACATCACATCGATGTCACATTCTGTAAGTTTACGCGCGCCCGCGGTAATCGCGTTCACGTAATCTTGCATAACGGCGCTGCGTACTAATGATGACACCACATTGTGCATTGAAGGAATACTAAGTCAAGTGCCTGATTACATAGATGATAGAAATGAGACGCATCACCTGATTAGCTCTGATAAATTCTAATATTTTTAGGTTGTAGGATTTTTAATAAAACAGAGGTACAAAATATGCCGAAAAGCTGCGAAAAATTTCATATGGAGAGGATCTTTTTTGGGATGTCAGAAAGCATTCCAACCCTCATGACCTGTTTCGCACTAAGTAAATCAGCAAGCACTTAAATCAGCAAATCATATAAAAGGAAAATGTCCGCTCGGGCTTAGCTTTACGGCGGAAGGAACAGCAAACAGCGAACTTCTTTTTTCTCGTATCAGTAAAATAACAAGTAACACGTGTATAACTTGAAATACCTACGTAATATTTACTACAAAGGACATTAAGGATGACCCTTGTATCAAGCGCAGTTCATACAATCGCTCGTCTAACAGGCTTTATACCGCTCGCGCTCTACCGGTTCGCAGTACCTAATGCCGAAGGTAGCCATTCCATTTTCCAGACTATTCTACAAGTTGCTTTTATCTTTATTGCGGGAAAACAGCACCGATTATCAAGATAAGCATTTATGACGTCTTTATAAATAGCTCAGCATTACATAGTTACTGATGTAGATACCTAGGTACCTACTTAATTTAATCATTGTTTTGAAGCTGCATTCTTGCGGGGAACTGCTTTGTTCTCGTCGAAATCTATATGTAATTCGAGAAAAATCTGATCAGTGACCTTCTGGGCTTTACATTAATTGACCTCGGCTTTCAGGGGCATAAATTGTTGGCCCATTATAGAAGCAAAAAAAAATGTATGATTCCGTACATCCCACAGTATTAGTACTATTATTTAAAGCTGCTTGGAATAACATAGGTTAACAATCTTTAAAACATGTCTTGCAAATAAAAATAATTATCTGCTGCTTAGTACCTATATTAGGTAGACACTCGTATATTTGAACAAAGCAAATATACTAGAATGTCTTAAGGACTAGTGGCGGACAAAAACTTATCTATATGAATATTGTTTGTTTACCTTACGATTAAAACCGGATTGCAGTCGTCTTATTGATCGCTAGGGCCATTAGCGTACTTATAATTAAATACTCCGAGTACTCGCCATCCTAAAAAATATAAGGTATTATGTAATAAAACTTAATACTATGACTAACCGTCTTGACTTGACGGACGGACAACAAAGTGATGCTATAAGGGATTCCGTTTTTTTTTTCGAGGTACGGAACCCTAAAATTAAGTCGAATTAAACAATACAAAACGATAACAAATTATTTACTGTACCTATAGTTAATAAATATAATAAGTACTGAAGTAAAACTAAATTTAACTAACATAGATAAATAATTGGGTCTTCGTAGCATGGTACTACTACAGTATTAGTCGTATCTACTCATAAACTACTACTACTTATCTACTGAGATTTGAAAATGATTCATTATTCATATCAAAAACAAAGCAAAAATCACAAAAAGTACACGGTTTGTATTAGTTAATTCTAATTTTATAACCTAACCCAGGTAAATCCCCTTTAATTATTGTTTATTTATTAATCATCTAACCTAACACACGTATTTAACAATCTTTAAATAAGTATGTATACAAAGAAGCTCGTCGTAAAATGTGGTTTAATATTGTTCAAACGTTTAAACGATTTGGCTCCAAGTACGTGTAAGTAACGACTAATCATGGAAACAAGGGTCTCCAGAAATGACCATGTTACTTCTTTTTGATAATTATTTATCTATGAAGTGTTCAGAAAGTGGTACGTTTATGCTCTAGTGCATTTTACTTAAGTAAAATGCAATATTTTTTTAATTTTTACGGTAGTTAAAATTTAGTTTTAAATTAGTATTTGTTGTACAATTTCTATTCTGAGATTTAACTCCTCAATCCATAAATAAAGATACTTTTATCTAAATTGTAAATTGAAAGTAAAATGTATACTTAGTCATGTTTTTTTTTAATACATATATATTTAACTTTCCTCGTATTTGAAATTAAAGGCACTTCTTTCCGGTGAAAGGCACTACTATTTCAGTCTCAGATTACTTCGACTCAAATGACTGCCTTACACCCCTTGGTTGACAATCTACTATTGCAGTCCCATGGTCTTAGTAAAAAGAAATATACGAGTTAAAAATAGTGGGGATCCGTTTAAGGGCAAAGGCATAGTCGGTATCTTGTTCTGATTAGAAAAAAGTAGAAAAAAATAATGTTTGGCCTATATATGGCGGGTTGGCCGACTTAGACGACCTGCCCCATAGAAATTTCATTTTTCGCGTAAAAATGTTTTTGTCTACTTTTTCCCAATTAAAATACGATAGGTACTGAATATGTCTTATACGGATTCCCACAATTTTTGTTACACCTCGTCTTTCTAATTGTCATACATTATTTTGTAGAATATGAGTTTGTTTAAACAATAATAGTACTAAAGTTGGTTTTACAGTCTTTCAAATGTCGAATTTGTTGTCGTTGACACTAAGTGACAAGCATGAAGAATTTATTGTCAGTAACTAAAAGGTATCAAATATAAATACTATCACGAAAGTTTGTTGCTTTGGTACACGCTGAAGACGGCTCTTAAAAGAAACAAAGGTTTTTGTTTAAGAGATTAAAACGAAATAACCAACCATTTCAAAAACCATCTGAGGTAATTCGTGCTATAACTAAAATTTGTCTCAACTAGAAAAACCTCGTGAGTGAGAGCCATACTCGACGTGGCTTCAAATTGCGCCTCTCATTACTGAAAGTTCAAGCGATCATCTGATAATTATCTAATCTAATAACAATAAGGATTACGATTTGTCAGTTACGAGGTGGCACAGTCGCCATTTATATATCGGAGTGGTCAAGGTGTTCACAAATATCTGAACAAACACTTATAATAGAGTACCTACGTGTTCAGATATTTGTGAGCGCCTGTAAATATTTACGAAGCGAGCTTTAAGTAGGGTCACTGGTATAGTTATTGGCCCCTCCATAGTAATTGGCCACTCCGTAGTAATGGAAAGAAACAAGGCAATAGAAGTCTTATTGTTAAGAGTGCGTATTAGTTAATAGGCTTAAATCTGTAATGAAATTAAACGTTAAAATTGTATAATCAAGCAAGGCTTGGTAATTAATATACATGATTTATCATCACCCTACGCTTTGACACCAGAATATTAAATGGCTTAAATCTAATTTGTATTTGTAATTCACGCGCAATGGGAACTGACCGGACCGTCCTCCGTCATTGTTCAGTTCAGCCTTGCACAACATGAGGTGGTAATCCTACGGTATGTGACAGTTACTACAATTAATGGTACCTTAGTTAAGGACAAATACTAACTAGATGCTAATTTATAGTTAATATCTAACTTTGCTTATTCTATACGTTATTCGGTGTTTGTTGTAGGTACCTACATTATTAAATTTTAACGGCGTTAACTTTACATTAACATAGGTAATGTAGCTAGTAGGCCTAATGAGCGCTGGTGGCCTAGCGGTAAGAGCGTGCGACTTTCAATCCGGAGGCTCGTACCAATGAGTTTTTCGGAAGTTAATATGTACGAAATATCATATGATATTTACCAGTCGCTTTTCGGTGGAGGAAAATATCGTGAGGAAACCGGACTAACCCCAATAAGTCCTAGTTTACCCTCTGTGTAAGTCAGATGGCAGTCACTTTCGTAAAAACTAGAGCCTACACCAATTCTAGGGATACATATTTATTTACAATAAAAATATACATAATGGATATATATACAGATGATTACTATAACTAGCTTATATCTAAAATAGGCCCTTGAGGCAATGTATCAAGGATGCTGGCGGCATTTCCTCGTTGTATCGCAATACTGATACGTTGTGCGAGGAAGCCGCCAGCTCTTCGGTCACCAGTTACGTCAACCAGACGTTTCGCGATTTCTAAGGATTAGTTGCCAAGCCAGGAAGAGAGATAATTTAGTTGTGGCTGCTTTCGTTGAAGATTCGTATACTAAATAACGGGTGTTTTTATAAATTTCATTCCACTCGCTTTAGTCGCTTTGCTAGTATGGCGTTCTTGTTTCAGTTTATCTAGACAAGGCGCATGTGATGCCACTGCTTACCTACAATCAAATTGGTCGATGGAAGCACTTGTATCAATTCTTCTTTACCGCAACTTTGAAGTAAAAGTATAGTATGTTGTAATAATTTCCTTTGTTTAAAAGTTGTAATTACTTAGTTGCAAATTGTAAATAGTTGTGGTATCTAATCTAACTTCGAAATCGCTGCAAGCGACAAGTGGCTTGCGACAGTATAGAAATAATTGGCCCTTATTGTGTCCACGGGGCACTTTTTCCAATCATACGATTTTAAACGACCTTTTGTAGTACGCGTACTATTGTCAAGGTTGTTATTGGTTGGAAATCTAAGTATTTATAGGTTGCTCAATCTAGTATTTTCAATATAAAAATATTTGTCAAAGAGTGCAAGTACGCGACAATCAGGGACAATTTAAAATTTAGTAATACAATCACGTGCTTACGTTGTATGCAAATAAACTTTGTACGTATTACAATGGTGTTATTACTCGTACAGCGTGTTATAATTAAGTTAAACATGGATAATATAACCTAGATACTCCCATTCATCATCAAAGCAAATTATTCTAATGGATATAATGGCAAGATTCTTCTGTCAGCACGCGACCGCGTTTTACTACCTACATTAACCATGTCATTTAAATACAATCGCAGTCAAGACTTCGCTCTATATTTAAAGCCTCCCTTACGCAATAGAATAGGTGTGTTTTTATCAACTTGAAGATCATTGTCACGCAGAAGCAGTGCCATTTTTGCTTTGAAATAGCCGTGTTGAGGAAAAATATCTTGAATGGGACTAGTTATAACTTTTTTATAGACATGAAACAAAGAAACCGGTGGTTATATCAGATGAGGCAATTTGCGTACGTAAATATATATAGCGGAATGCATGTTTTTTGCAAGATTAAATATCAGAACTAGGTACTAAACCTACTAAAAACTTATATTAATATGTTTCTATGTATATACTAACGTAAACCGTCATTACCTTCCTAACTGATATATTTTTTGTAGATCTACTTAATGACAAATGCACGCTGTATACATATATTATTATGAATTAATTACTAGATAGGTACCTATATCCAAGGAGGCAACAAATGACAGTAAATGCACGGGTACGTATAGATTTACGGGCGACCTATCGGGTGTAGTTTGGTATGTTCAGGTATTATATAGTTATACACAACATATATTATCTCTTCATTAAATTGTTGTGTACCTAAGTCACTGTAGATTGTTTCTGTTCTTATTGTTTTGTAACAGCTGTTACATGTATACATACAACACGATTAATTCGTTCAAAGTTCAAATTTTACTAGATAACGATTTTTTTAGATGTGATATTGATTGAATAGGGTAAATCGTCTATTACTGGTTACTAGTCACCTTCCTATAACTAGACACATTATACAAAAAATTGTTAAAATAAGAATTCGATTTATTTATTCACACGATTCAAAGAAACGAAATAACATTACAGTCCTGAAAATTTACTTGGATTATGTGAGTAATAAACAGAATCTTTTTTTAGTATAAGGTGTCCATGCAGTTATCGGAAGGTGGCCAGAAATAGACAAATTTACCCTATGTTAACAACGGTTTTTTTTTAAATAAACGTATCTATAGACAAATTAATTGTTGTATTCGTAGAGTCATGATCATACGGAGTTTCTGGAAGATAAAGCGCCATCTATTACCCTGATGAAACCGCTCCACGCGAAGTTACTCTTCCTCTCCATACATCCTGCCTTTTATGGTTAAATCCATATAAAATGGAAAATCTATCTTCCAGATACAAGTTTCCTGGAGCTGTTCGTGCGCGGCTGCCGCATGGATATGGAGCGCGCGCGTACCAAGTTCGAGGCATTCTGCGCCGCCAGGGGACGCCACAGGGACCTTTACCAGCAGCGCTCGCTCAACGACCCACCTCTTAACGATATCTGCAACTTCATGTAAGTACCTATAGTCAGTGGCTACAAATTCTACTTATACTTTCCTGTACTTACTGTTCATAGACTCCGACCGCGCTAAGTTTGCATTAACTTGGCATTGGAAGTGACAATATTCCCAAAGAAGCGCCATACAAAATACATAGCGCTTGCCATAAAAACATAACGTGGTCGGGAACTCTAAATTTAGAATCGACCATTTTGCATACGGTGATAATTTACTTCAAGCTATTCCTTAAGTCAAATTAAAGCAGTCTTCTGTTAACCCTCTCTCATAATCCTAAAAAAGGCAGATATGTTGATAGTGTTTCTTAAGCCTCTTGTTCTTCCAGGGACATAGTGCCGCTGCCAAAGCTCACAGACGACGGGCTTCGAGTGACCATATTCCGCATTAGGCCGCAGTACCCGGAGAGCAGCGCAGACATAGCGGCGACTGTTCGTGCTGTCCTGCTCGTGGCCGACGCGCGCATGCGTGATGAAAAGGCCATCAGCGGCGACGCGTTCGTGTGGGATGTAAGTATAAAAGCCCTAACCCACAGACGATGGGCTCCTACACCAGCTGACCTCCCCACCGAACCGGTAGGGAGCGACCCGCCACAGCCGAAAGGCGGAAGCGGCCACTCATACCTCCCGTGAAGGAGGTATCGAATGACATCCATCCATCCTACACCAGATCGCACAGTCGTCCCCAAAACGACGGCGAATGCCAGCCCCACACGGTGGGGCGCGAATGGACACAGTCTCCACAGCAGGGATGCGCAAGAGGCCTCTCACACCCTCACCCAAAAAAGGATGTCGAATGAAACCCACACACGATGGGATCCAAGTGTCAAGTGACCATATTCCGCATTAGGCCTCAGTACCCGCAGTGCAATACCACCTCGAGTAGACAGTACAAGTCGTAGCGTAGCACTTACGCGTAGTAGTTGAAATATATAACACTTGGGAATAGTGACGCTGACCAGGATTTAATGGTTTGTAGGTATAGGTAATAAAGTTCGGAAATATATGCACACCCAGAACAACACAAGCTTCATGGATATAGATCCATACCAGGATTACCTGGCGGGCCACCTTAAAAAGCCCGATGCGATGGTAAGGTTATGTACCTATCCAATGGATAGGTACATCCAAATGTCACCTTAAAGCAAATTCATTTTACGGCCCGGAGCTACAATGCAAAACTGTGTTTGTGGCCCTCATTAAAAAGCAGCAAAGTGCGAGTCGGACTCGCCCATGAAGGGTTCCGTACCATTTATGACGTATTAAAAAAAACTACTTAATAGATCTCGTTCAAACCAATTTTCGGTGGAAGTTTGCATGGCATTACATTAGTACATCATATTTTTTTAGTTTTATCATTCTGTTATTTTAGAAGTTCAAGGGGGGGGGGGGGGCACATTCTACCACTTTGGAAGTGTCTCTCGCGCAAACTATTCAGTTTAGAAAAAATGATATTAGAAACCTCAATATCATTTTTGAAGGCCTATCCATAGATACCCCACACGTATGGGTTTGATGAAAAACAATTTTTTGAGTTGCAGTTCTAAGTATAGGGAACCCCCAAAATTTATTGCTTTTTTTCTATTTTTGTGTGAAAATCTTAATGCGGTTCACAGAATACATCTACTTACCAAGTTTTAACAGTGTAGTTTCGGAAAAAAGTGGCTGTGACATACGGACGGACAGACAGACAGACATGACGAATCCATAAGGGTTCCGTTTTTTGCCATTTGGCGACGGAACCCTAAAAAGGTTGAGTATGGCTGCTCTAGGAGCAGGCGATTGAAGTTCCGCTTCATGCATTTCCTATTTCCTAATGCTTCATGATCTAGTTTTAATAAGGTCGCTGTTACAATTAGCCTTACTAAACCCAATATGGGGCTAAATCTGAGTTAAACCGTTGGTGTGTATGCCCATAGTTGCCGGGCCGGAAACTTTATTATAGACCAGTAACTTATTTGCTCCGCGTAACTTTTGTTTATATATATATATATATATATATATATATATACATATATATGCTTCACTTCTGTTTATGTAACAAAAAAATATTATAGTAAATACGAGAAAGTTTGAGAGGTACTTGACAGGTCTCTTATTTTACTACGAATACTCTTGCAGGTATCAGCGGTTCGCGCGTCACTGGTAGCGCGCGTAGCGGCGGCGGCGGGCACGGTGCGGCGCGGCATCCACCTCGCACACGCAGCGTATCCGCAGCGGCTGAAACGCATTCACATTGTCGGCGCACCCACCTTCATCGCTTCCTCGCTGCAGCTTATGCGGTCCTGTATGAACGAGAAAGTTAAACGGCGGGTTAGTATCAAGTATCAATCTAATTCTATGCAATGATTTATGCTATGTCCATCACACCCACGCAGCGTATCTGAAAAGTGAAAGAGAAAATTGAAAACTGAAGAGCAGGAGGTGCTTATCTACCGAAATGTCTCAGGATCTCCTGAGTCATTCGGCCTTGATCCTTTGGTTGATATTCTCTTCAGATTGAAAGGCCAAGCGTGATATATTGCTCAGATTTTCTTGCTTTTTTTTCATGTGTATAGGCTGATATCAGGAGTCATACTCATGATGACTTTGTCCTTAATGCAGTTTGTTGGTAAACGAATAAGACCAACATTCCTCTGGTATTTAAATTATACTCCCAGCGCAAATCGTAGAGCTGTAATAACTCTGTAAATACCTGTCAGATACCTACTTTACTTTAACTTAGAGTTGGCAATTGCGACATTAAGATTAAGAGTGACTTTAGGTTCAATTACGTAGGCATACATACTTGTAAACTAAAATTCCTCATATGTCGTAAAATCTATAGGTATTTAAACTTGTAGTTGCAGATACATGTGGTATACATATATAATATTAATGATTGATATAATATTAACCATTGTCTTCCTTAATAACTTTAATTAACAATTTTAATGAAAAGAATATGAAGAATAAAAATGTGAAAGCCCAGACTGTGTAAGTGTTATTTAAACATCATAATTTCATAGAAGTTTGACGTTTACAATAACACTTGCACAGCCTGGGCCATCAATATCGCTGCCAACTTAGCTTGTTGTCTAGCTCTAGTTGATTTATAAAACAACCCATTTATTTTACCAGAGGCAATTTCATTTAGGTCCAAGTCCGACGTAGCGATGGCCATAACAAAATGGGCACCTACTTAGATTTTGAAAAACACGTGCAGGTACTTTTGCAGCTCGCATTTTAAAGGTTAATTAGACCATAAACGTAACTACATGAAAACTACACACAACACAAAGACGGACTTTACGAGCATGAGAAGATAAAACCATATGCTTTCGTTAGGTTTACGTACATAACTAAATTAAAATAAATACCCAGATGTCCCTAATTTATTTACGTCACACCGTCAGTACGAATTAAGCTCGTAATATTATGTTGAACATCAAGTCATAAGAAAACAGTTTGTTTATTACAACCAAGAGTGCAAGTTCCTGAGTCATTGTCACTCAGCGAGCCTCTCATTGTCTTCAGTAAGATAAGAGGAAATGAGTTGAACTGACCTTTATCGCGGTGTTGGCGGCTGTTAACGATTGTATTGTTAAGACAATTAAGACTTTATCAATTACGTGCTCATGCCTGTTTTTAGTAGAGTAGTTACACTTGTATTTGCGCCAAAAAATTATTCATTGGTCATAACCGTATTAGTAGTAGTAGTACGTGAATTTAAATAATGTGCCTGAATGGTAGACCAAAATAAATCCAAAAAAAGCGTTAAGCGGTAAGCGCAAGCTGGAAATCTTTTTAATACCTTCATTTGGTCCTAGGTAAATGCGTGTAATCCGAGTTTGTGCAATCCCAAGTGTGCATACATTTTGGAAGCCTTTGTAGATATATTTTAACTTAAATTGGCAAACCACTCGATGTTATAACCCTCCATCAGTTATAATGGTACTTCCAGCAAGGTTTAATTTAATGTGCGTTTTCGGATCGATCATACCAAAAATAAAGATATTCAAAATGGCGGCCATTTTTTACGAATACATATAAAGGTACCGTTCGGATCCTCAGATATCAATTTTCATCATGATTGGAGCAAATTTTCCGTCAAATGTAGATTTACCGTTTTCGAGCTACAAGCAAAAAACTGAAAGAGAGCAAATATTTTTGCACACCTGGGATTGAGTAACCTGGGATTGCACGCATTTTGGACCAAATGAAAGTATTAAAACGATTTCCAGTTTGGTTGGGATTAATTTTCTGACAAAATCTAATTGGATTGCTCGGTTGACCTGAATCCAAGAGAAAACCGTGCAAGTCATGCCGTTAAATAGCCACGTATCGCGTAACAGCTCCAATAAATTATTTTACATAGGTACTTATTTATAAGCCCCGACCACGCTAAGTTTTCATACCAATTAAATGCTACAGTCAAGTATGTCGTTCAATCTTATGGGATATCTGTCACTACCACTACCAAGTTGGTGCAAACTTGGCCGGAGTTTAGCGTAAATGCTATTTTAGTAAAACGAAATGCAACGAATTAAAGTAAACATTTTTCTGTTACAGTTTTATTTGCACTCTAAAGTGGACGAGTTGCTCGAGCAAATCCCCGCACGAGTGTTGCCAGCCGAGTGGGGCGGCGAAGAGGAGTCCATAGACACGATCGCCCGGAAGTGGCGACACCGCATCGATGAGAGCCGCGACTACCTACGCAACCTCAACGACGTCTCCTCCTCCAACGTCAAGTCGACAGACAGCGACATCTATGGCGCGGTTGGCGCTTTCAGAAAACTTGACATCGATTAGTCTATGGTTCATAAAACTTTTTAAAATTGCCACTAAAAACTGTTGTGTGAGTGGTTGCAGAGTGCGAGCCACGCAGTTTGTGATGGGGTATATGTTTACGTTTAATTTAAATATTGTCACTGTAACTAACACACCAAAGAATGAAGAAGAATGTGATTCCAAGTGAATTGTATTCAACTGTTTCGTGTTAAAGGTGTTTTTGATCAATTGTCGTTTACTACTTTATTGTATTACATGTGGAGAAGAGCCCGACAATCCCGACAGATTGTGCGTATTCTTGGCAATATTTAGAGATTATTATTTCGTATAAAGCAGGCTAAATAATACATAGTAAAAAAATTGTGTCGGTATATTTGGGCGCTTGGTGTAAGCAAAAGTAGAACGGAAAGATAAAACTTCAAAGTTTTATGTTCAAATTATCGTTTGCTTGGTAATTATTATGTTAAGAGATAAATTAGGTATTTTAAGGTTAAGTTTCCCTATAATATAAGAGCCTAGTTAAGCATGTTTATAATTATATTTAAAAAATAATAAAAAATATTGACTCAGGTATTATTTGTTTTTATTCAATTTTAACAGCTAGTGCAAAAGTATCAAACTGAATGGTTGGGTTGCGTGCTTAGATATGTTTGCAGCCGAAGGCCATACTGAAGTCATACATGGTGTATACTCAAGACATCAGCAAGACATATATAGAGATGAAATCATAGAGCCAGGAGATGACCGAACGAGATGCTCTTATGGAAGTTTCAGTAGGAGTAGCAGAGAAAGTGCTATTATTCTATGTCCTTGTCACAGTTTCATTTTTTTATAACCACCCTAAATTTTTGTATGGTCTTGGGCAACAAATAACCCGACCTAATTACGTAGGTTGTTTTTGGTATGTTGTCAGGAATGACAGGAATGTGTGTTTTTAATTTTGTCCTTTAATTTAATTTAATTTTTTCCTATAATGGGATTGGGCAAAATAAGATTTTTTTTTTTACATCTCTGGAGTAACAACATAATGTGTTGTATACCTAATCTCATGGTAAATGCAATAAATAAAACTTATTCTAATTTACACAAAGTAATTTATTACAATGTAAAATTCACCTCTCTTAGCTCGGAGTTGTTAAGAATTCTTACTGATTATTTTTTCAGTTTCACGACAACTTTTGACTTGATGCCAATTTCTTAAGAAAAAAGCAAATTTAATGAAACATCAAACTTAAGAAGCTCCATGACTTTGTTTGTGTTACAGTGCTTATAAACTACTTTTAGTTACTTAGTTTACAAAATGTGTGGTTTTTGTCCCACTACCGGTTCCAGTTCCATTATAGGGCTTCTACAGCTACAAAAAAAAAACTACAAGCCCAAACTCAATGGGTCGGAGAATCACAAAGCTAATCCTGGCACGGCCTTCATCAGGACCTTATTACCATAAAAGTTACGTACATTTTGTTTAAGTTTTCCAGTGTGTAAACCTACCGATTATTTTCTATTTTAACATGATAGATGAAACATTTACTGTCGTAAGATTACGTCGTATTTGCAAAGTTACCGGACAAAACACTGGATTAAAACTGAGAGTAATGGTACTTGCCTTATCACTAACATTATATCTCAGTGATGCAGAGCGGAGCCACAAGTTAAAATTTATGTACATACCTAGGCAGTTTTCTTTGAACTTAAAGCGGTACTTACTACAAAGCTACATACAACAAAGACATGATGTTAAATTTCCTTGTCGGAAGCAATAGTGGGAGGACGTTGACCTCGTTGCGACATAATCAGGTTCGCAAAAAGGAAATTTGAGCACCTCAACGTGTTGTCCTTCAATCATGTGTATCAAATCACCGTAATAACTCGTTGTTCTATTTATACTTTACACTGTACATGTATATTTTATATTTAAATTTCTCGTTACCTGACGATCGAAATAAAGTCAGACAGTACGTAGGTGGTAGGTGTGAGCGGAGTGTATTGGAGTAATGCTTAGATGATGAACCTGAGATGACGAACCGCTCCCGTGGTGTTCACGAAGTTGCACCCCTAATAATCTTCTAAAGCTTCACCAAAACTTTTTACGCACTTCTTCTCTTCTCACATTACGTTTTCACAATAAAAACACATGTTATTTTGATCAGTTGGAGCATTGACCTTTATATTTACTTCGTAGAGACGGACCTTACGGGCCGAGCGGTAGACAATGGGCCAGTACATTGGTGTCAAATCGAGTTGTGCGCAACCAATGCGTGTCAGTCGTACAGTCTAACGCAACTAGCAGAAAAAAAACGTGGACTGGCCCACTTCGTACCGCCCCGCGCGTAAGGCCCGTCTTTACGAAAAGATATACTACTTAGTGGTTCTGTGAGCTGTAGACCTCGCGATAAGCTTATAAAATGTAAAAGTGAAAAATACTTAGTTCGTTGAGTGTTCAGTGAAGTGTAAAAATATGGGTGTACACATCTTACTCAAAAATATGTCCCATAATATAGCATCTTATTTCAGTGTAATAAGAGCGTAGTGCCATATTTATGAGACGATTTATTCGATACATATTTTTGCACTTGATTGTACCCACAATGATCTTAAACGCCATAGACCCTATTGGTGCTCACGTACTTTATGCCAATTTGCGCAATTTGAAATAATTCAAAAAACTAAATCGATAATAATAGTTATTTGTTTTACAAGGGGGCAAAGTTGTTGTTTAACCTCCATACCAGAGCAAGTGAAAGATCCCAAAATTGAACCACAAGCGTAGAGAGTGGTTCGAAAAATGGAATCTTGAGGGTTGCGAGGAGGGTTTCAAAGCTAGAGGGGTAAAAATATGTTGCCACACCGAGTGAAACAACATTTTTCACTACAGCAACACAAGGAAAATACTAACTGTAAAATATTAAACAAAATCAAAGCAAACCAACTCAGAATTTACGTTATTAAATATTTATCATTCAAAATCATCATTTCAAAAGTCAATTCTACCAGCCAACATAAGGAAACAACTCAGAATTAGGATGTGATTACTTTGCCCCACATGTGGTTAAAATGCAACTTTCTCATCAGTTTTTGAACAATCAAAAGAGACTTTACCAACTGGTGTGGTTACAATTTATATAATGGCTCTAGCTCAAGAAATAATAGTGAACAGGTACATTTTATTTAGTTCAAAATTTTAACTAAATAAAATGTACCCCAGTAAAAATTAAGGTGTTATCCCGTCACTTTCTTACAAGTAGATATGTTAGTGCAACATATTTATTAGTATCTGGTGCAAATCCTTCATAAATATCCGTACAGAATTAGCTAAACCTACATTTCAACGTTTCTGGATTCGTAAATAATAACAACAATAAATATAAATATCATAGGGATATTATCACACAAATTGACCCACGCTAAATCAAGAAGGCTTGTGTTGTGGGTACTTAGCAAAGTACTCAGACAACGATATATATAATATACAAATCCTTAAATACATAGAAAACATCCATGACTCGGGAACAAATATCTGTGCTCAGCACACAAATAAATGCCCTCACCGGGATTCAAACCCAGGACCATCAGCTTCACAGGCCAGACCGGTCGTCAAATTAAAGAGTTACATTGTAGAAGAGGTGTAAAGTCTTAGAAAAACTCGTGCCCTAAGTTTGACAGACGAACTAGGTGGTGCTATACAGCACTACGTTTTGTAGTAACTGTATTTTTAGGCATCAAGTTTTAACAACCAGGAGCCTACTTCGGCCTAATGTATAATAAAATACAAGTGATTTTACATACAAAATCACTAATAGTATTGGCTTGTATTTTATTATGCAATCCGGCCCTAACTACCGTTCAATGTAGAGTGCCAAAGAATGGCATTTACTTCAATTGTGAAATTCCAGGCACGAATTTTTGTACATAAGATTTTCTTACAAAACACTAATAAGCTAATAACTCCTTGGCATGGAACTCGAATCAATCTGATATAGTGTTGGGCTGCCATCTATAAGAAACTAGGAGTTTCTGAAGTAAATAGCGCCCTCTATTGATGAATAGAATTACTTCTTTTTATTTTAATATGTTGGCTATACTGGATATATCTAAAATAAATAACTTTGAACGCACCCTTTCAGATGTCACAAGCCCGAGATATTTTTACGTTGACTAGAGGAGCGACTGGAGGCCTACCGCGAAAATCGAAGTTCGTCAATTGCGGGCATTCTTCTCTGTCACTCTAATTACGTCGTAGTGAGTGTAAAAGAGAAAAATCCCCGTAATTTGCGAATTTCGATTTTCCCGTCAGGACCCCTGAAGCGACTCCCATTGATACCAATTTATATACTGGGGGCCTACCGCGAAAAACAAAATTCGCAAATTGTGGGGATTTATCTCTTTTACTCTCACTAAGATGTAAGTAGAGTAACAGAGAAAAATACCCGCAATTGTCGAACTTTGATTTTTTGCGGTAGGCCCCCTGTAGTAGGAAATATGTTTCTTTATACGCCTCACGTACCTGTTTCATTACGAATATCAATGAACCGACATTTTTATTTAAATATTTTCGTAAAAAGGCGTTACAATTTAATTCATTTTATATCATATGCGATGGGTGAGTAAATAATGTCGTAAAATAATTATGTCCAACAAGTAACACATGATCTTAAAATATATTATATTAAAAATAAACACAAATAGGTGGAAAAACAATTAAAAACTTAAATTAAAAACTTATAAATAAAAAATTTGTCCCAGATCGAGACCGCTTGGCAGGGTGCCCAGAAGGCTGGCTGCATTGCCCCTCTGGATAGCGATGCTTATCCGCTGGGCGAAGTACAGGCCAGCCCTCTGATCACCCGAAGCCTCTATAAGGCGTTTTGCTAACTCCTTATAGAGGCGGCGCGCGCTAGGCCCCCACGGCCCTAGGGTTTCAACCCCAAACGCCGCAAATATGTAACTACTGCCGAGGTTGACATACTTGCGACGCTTGAGGCTTTCGGCTGAGGATGCGGCCGCACCAGCGTCAACTTTGGTGCCTGGAATATGGGACGGTGCCAGGGTATCTACGCATGTAGCATCCCAGACAAGGGGCCGTCCCATACTCCAAGGCACCAACGTCATTCCATCAGGCCTCTTACCATCATCCCTGACCAGGCCGTTGGGCTCGAGGACCGCCGGCACCTTGGCACTAACAAAGGCCCTACGAATGACGTCATTGATGCTGGCGTGCCGAGGTATCCTCCCAGCACTTCGGCTGCAAGAGAGGCCGTGGTGGCCTAGGTTGTCTACCATGACGCCGCATTGGCATCGGTGAGGCATGTTTGTTGATGCTCCTATTCTAAGGCAAGTGGCCAACCGGAAAGTTGAGTTGTCCAGCAAAGTTCCTATTGTTGGTGATGGAAGTGCCTGCAACCACAGACCCGACTCCCACTCCGCTGTCGCAATGAGACGAGCTCGATCTGTTGGACTTAGTGCCGTCTCTAGGAGGCTGTTCCTTGTTAGACGACAGAGAGGCTCGTCCCACTGCCTTTGCGAGCATGGGTTGACAGGTGGGTCTGTGTTGGGGCATGTTAGTGACCATACGTTCTTGGCCTCGGAACAGTGCGCAGCCTCCAGGACCCCAAGAGAAGGGGCTAAAATTTTCCCGATAAGGTTTTGAGCACCGTGTACCGAAGCCAAGAAAGCTGGTAGCGCCACGCTGGAAATTTTGCGGATGCCCAGGCCACCCAACCTAACGGGCAGGCTAGCCTGGGTCCAAGTTCTTTCCCCAAAAGATATGTTGAAGACGGTGGTGAGAGTTTCTAAAATTAAATTGTCCAAATTTGAAATCAAAGTGGGGTGTTTCCAAAAGTGTGATCCGCGAAGTATGTATGTAAATTTTGGAACAAAAAGACAATGTTTCATTATACAATAAGCCGAATGTATGTTAATTTTAGTCAAACGATGTGAAGATGCCTTGAAATTTTGAATTTTTGTATTTATAAAATTTCCAAAAGATTGGTCTAAGATGGGACAGCCAAGAAGATGAAGCGTTTCTTTTGTAATAATTTTGATTCCGGGGGCAAGTTGGTTAAATTGTTCCAATGTGCGTTCTTTGTTTGGGCAGGACTCTTTTCTCTTATTTTAGTAACACATTCATCTTTTAAAACGAAATACCTATAAACGTATGAATAGCTTCGTACGAGTTGTCAATTTTGTCATTTGTCATTACGTGGCTCTACTAGTTTAGGAAAAGAAAACAAGCTTATGGTCGGCTAATTGCAGAAATATCTGTTTCTTATCAAGAATTAATATATTATTAGCAATATGGACAGTAAATGGACTAATCTAGGCCTCATAATAGCAGTTTTTGTCACCTTACTTAGCTCTGTAACTAGCTATACTATCACAGTCGATGCCCATGCCGAAGAGTGCTTTTTCGAACATGTTGAAGCCGATACGAAAATGGGTAAGCCTAATTTATTTAACCTACAGCCGCTTTGTTTGTTTTGTGATTAGTTTTTATTCATTGTACATTGTCAATTACTGACATTCTGTTTTCATATCGCTTAGTTCAAGTTGTTTCCAAATGTAATACATTATTAATGACAAAAATTGTTTTCAGGCCTAACCTTTGAAATAGCAGAGGGTGGGTTCCTTGACATAGATGTGACAATCACGGGCCCCGATGGCACAGTGATATACCACGGCGAGCGAGAGTCCTCAGGCATGTACACATTCTCTGCACATGTGTCTGGTCGCTACACTTACTGCTTCAGCAACAAGATGTCTACTATGACACCAAAGGTAATTTGATACACAACAAAGCTGTTTTTAGGGCACTGTATTATAAAAATATTTTAACAAATTATAAATAAGCAAATGTGACAGCCATTACAGGTTTTATTAAAAACTGTAAAAAGCAATTAATAACAATTAAATTGTAAAGTTAATAGTTATTTATTATTAAATAAACATTTGAAATCATAAAATACATAATAAAAATTATCATATATTATTTTCAATAGCAAATTGAACATGAAAAAATATTCCACAGGTTGTAATGTTCAACCTGGAAATCGGAGATGCCCCCCACAAGGCAGAAGGAGACAAGGATGAGGCAGTGGACCATAACAAACTGGAAGACATGATTAAAGAGCTAGCCACCACTCTCAAGACTGTCAAGCATGAGCAAGAGTACATGCAGGTAATTCATATTAAAAAAAAAAATTATTGAACACAACTATGACACACCATCGTGAACCTTATTCCAATACATTAAGGTTATATTAAAACTTAACCGTGCGCATCTGTGGCCGTCTTTGTTGGTCAGATTAATGTAAAAAGTTTAAGGTAGGTATTCACCACACATAGGTAAGTTTTGGTAGCTTGATTGGTAGTGGTAGGCTAGCCAGATCTAAAGTTGAAGTCCAACATGCACAGAAGATTTTTTTGCTAACAGGCTTTTTCGCCGAGTCCAAAATAATGATTCAATTCGGTTTTATCTTCCACTTCTTTCTTATTTTTAACCACTTAACTAGTGTGTCATCGGAGTAAACCAAAAATTTTATTTGTCAAAATGTGTTGCAAAATCTCTCTAAGAGGTTGCAACGACTCATAAAACAGGAAAAAAATACTGGTTACTAAAGGGTTTATGAAGTCGTAAAGCCCGTTATAATATTACATTACTATAAAGGACGGAAAACGAAGGGTTGCAGGCCAAGTAGATATAGACGGATAGGAATACGCGGCCGGCACGCCGAGATTTGTAGTGCTTTTCTCAAACTTGCAATTAAATAATAATAAAATAGAAAAAACTATAAGGCTGTATCTCCTAAACCGTGCGTCGTAGCGCAAAAATAATTAAATTTTCATTCCCCTTTGGAACCCTGAAACAATATTTAACAAACACAAAAAGAAAAAAACCAAAAAAAAGCATAATGGCTGAATTTTGCTTATAGGTTTTTTAAGGTTGAATGCCACGACATGCCATAATTTGACGTTTAAAAACAAAAGAATGTTGCCTTACAGGCCTAGGTGTGTAAGGCTGTATGAAATTCCTTTACATATCATCTTCAATCATTGCACCTGATATGTGGTATTTCCGGACCTAATTATTTTTTTTAATTCCATGTCCATATTTCATTATAAGTTTGAGAAAATAATATTTATGTAAAATTTGCAGGTCCGCGACCGCATCCACCGCTCCATCAACGAGAGCACGAACTCGCGCGTGGTGCTGTGGTCAGTGTTTGAGGCGTCCGTGCTGCTCGTCATGACCGTGGGGCAGGTGTACTACCTCAAGCGGTTCTTCGAGGTCCAGCGCGTCGTTTAACGCACCATTCACTGCCGGGTTTTGAGTAATTTACAGAGTTCGCAATATGAAGCATGCGCCAGGCTTATTATTTTCGTGTTTATAAAGCATTCGTCATTTTCACGGATGACCTGTCATAGGGTATCAAAGAAAAACAGTCCAATATAGATTCGGTTTATCCAAAAGGTATGGTTGATTGGTGCAAGTTACTAGTGAATCAAATAACGCGAGTGCTAAATAAAATCCTGTATTGTATCTATGAGCTATCTTACTCGAAATCAGTGGGGTTTTGTATTTAAAATCAATTTGTCACTAGGCGAAATGTGTTTTTAGTTCAATCAGCAGTGTTATGCATATTTTAACCAACGCAATGTTTCTTTATAGTGATAAAAAATATATGTTGTTAGAACTGAGAACATAGACAGCCTGTATGACTTCAACTCGCTCCCAGTATGTGACAATATCATGACTGCTTTCATATTATTATAATCAAGTGATGACACTCTACAATAGACCTTATTTATAAGTGTTTATGAGCTACTTTTGTACTTACTTCGGTATAAGGCTCGCCATCATTTGAGGTTTGTTTATTTACGAATTCGAACCATCTGTACAAACAAACGCATTCAGAATGATAAATAGGATTCGTTATATTAATATAATCGATTATTGTAATATAATGAACCCCAAATATCATGCCACGCACGCACATATCTGTGGAATAGTGCTCATTTCGTTGTTATCCCCGTAAAATAAAATTACCATGATCAGTTTATGATGACCATAGTACAAAGGAACTGGGTGGTCACTGCCAACGCACTTGGTCAATATTTGGCAATCATTCACCCCTTTTTCGCAAACATGGCTCTGTTTATCTTTTCTTTTTATACTAAAGAAAGAGATGCACTACGAATATTTGTAATATTTTAATAGGTACTCTAGTTTAGGTGGGATAATCGAGATAAGCCGTAATGGAGTTTTCGCGCAAATCTTCTGTTTGTAATAGTAATCATCACAAGGGAGCGAGGCGTGGACGCGTTCTGATCTGAGGTGTGACCGCGTGAGTTATCGAGTTATGAGTTTTGATGAAATAAATTAATATAATGTTTGTACATTAGTGTGTTTTATTACCTTCAGGCTTCTCTACAAACTTGAGAGTTCTTTACAGTTAACAAAATTGTTTATTAAACTAAATATTTTTATACATATATTGGGCACAAAAATAATGTTTCTAAAATATTTTTACGCGTAAATAAAATAGATAGTTTTACTTATCAAATGCACCGTAAGTACATACACTTAACACAATATACATCTATAACTGGTGTACTGCCTCTTAGCTAATATTTTATACTTAAAACGACCTTTCAACACAACCAATTCAGATCCAAAATAAAGTGGAGTTACTTGAAGTATACCAGTTTTAACAAGATTATGTCACAACCTCTCTTTCATAGCATTAATCAGTTCATTCTTACTAAATTCTAAATTAACTACTACGGAAGCTCTAGAAGCAACAAGTACTTAGTTTTATGTAGTTTGCATGCATTGCATACAGCATGGCGCTATTGTTTAGATAATTACTATAATATACGTAAATACTACTACTAACTTTTATTAAAATTTTAATTCACTTTTGTGCACTATGGGTATTGACTGCCTGAAATAAAAGCTTTTTATTTAATAAAGTAATGTCCTACTTTAAAACCGCTTAGAATTTTTCATCGAGTGTGCTCGTGTCGCCGTCGGTACCAAGTTTTGTTTTATTTGTTAGACTGCTGCGAAATGAGCTGGATATTGTATGTTTTATATATCAGACTACGGCGGTCAATAGGTTAATGTGCAAGTAATTATCTAAACAATTGCTCCATATGCTCATCGCGTCATGTTGCTAGGCCGCGTCTACCATAGTCGTACTAAAAAAAATGTCGAACGGCGAGGCACACGACAAATCGAGGCAAAATTGTATAATGTATAGAGCCCCTAAGGCAGGTCGAGGCGGCCGATGACGAGCGCGGGCAGCGCGGTGCCGGCGGGCAGCTGGCGCGCGGCGGCCGACGCGCCCGGCAGCGCCAGCAGCACGCCCGCGCCGCACGCGCTCAGCAGTCGGCTGCTGCACTGGTGGGGAAAATTATATGTCGTTTTAACAATACTAATAATAAATATGCCACTAGTCAGGGCACAGCTTCAAATGCGAACGTCTAGTATTGTGCAGTTTCAACCCAGTGGTACAGCTTCAAAGGGATTTGAGCAGCGTGCACCGAGGCCGCTCGCATATGCTCCGCTTGAGCGTCCACGGTATGCACACGACACATAAATACGCAAATGCTATGGAATGGCATTATAACCTAAATCCTATGAGATACCATGGATGGGCAAACGTAGTAGTAGGGTACACCCTCTGACAAGGTGGAGTGACGGTGTATTCCCATCTGTGCCCGCCCCCCGGTCAGGTCAGGTCCATTTTTATTTCACGAATTGGAATTTTAACTGTTCTAATAAAAACTCTCAAAATCGACATTTGTATAATAAAAAGAATGGAAGAAAAAGAGGCCGTCACAGATGGGAAGGATCCCGCCGGGAGGCCAAGTTCCCGCCGGGGAATACACCGGAGTAACGATCTTCGCAAGGTGACTAGCAGAAACTAGATGAAAGTGGCCGTTAATCGCGCTCGTTGACGTGAAGTGGGAGAGGGATATGTCCAGCAGTGGACCAGTACAGGCTGGTGATGATGACGTACCTGGCTGCACGAGGGATTCATAGGCAATGAAAATGCAGATGAACTTGCCAGAGCCGGATCCGCAAATAACCACATAGGTCCGGAACCATTCGTGGGGCTCTCACAGGGAACCATTATAACGGCTATTAAAGACCACACTAAATTCAAAATTCAAAAATTTATTCTGCAAGTAGGCCTCAAGGGCTTTTTTAAGTCAATACAACATTTATAGTAACATCATATAGTGACATGAAAAATACATAACAACATTTATAAATACAACAGCCAATAAATACCTGGGTAAACATTACATTATAATAATCTTAAAATAAATAATTAATACAATACAATAGAGATGTATAGTCTCTATGGTTAAAAACACATTAAATCTGGAAATGTAAAAGGTCCCCAATGTCAGAGTACTAATACTAATAAAATTTGGAGGTTTAAAGTCTCTCCAAGTGTCAAAATAAAATTTATACTAAATAAATAAACCGCGTCTGGACTGTTAAACTAGCAGTCTCATAAACTAATGCTACATTCTGTACATAACTAGTATGTACCAAGTCAAGTATATTATACAATATGACAGAGACGTATAGTCTCCACGGTTAATACATTAAGTTTGGAGATGTATAAGGTCCCCACGGTCTGAGAAAAATAATAATACACAATAATAAGATTTGGAGGTGTAAAGGTTCTCCAAATGTCAAAGAATAATAAATAAAAAAAATTGTATGAAATACATATTTCACGTCAAGATACGAGGACGAGAAACCAAAAAGAATGGGACAGTCTGACGGGTCTAAAGCACTCAAAGCTCTTCATACAAGAAGTAGACTCCGGTTGGAGCAAAAAGCTATGGAAACTTAGCAGGAGACAACTCCAAATTATAACAGGGGTGTTTACGGGCCATTATGGGGTCAAAGGGGTTTTGGCCAGGATGGGACACTCTGACAACACCGATTGTCGAATGTGTGGTGAAGAGGAAGAGACAGTAACACACCTAATGTGTGAATGTCACGCCCTCGCCAGACAAAGAATGAAGGACTTTGGAACAGGCTATCTGGAACCAAAGGAATTCAAAAGGCTACCCATAAGCTCCATCACCCGACACATGGAAATGGTCAAAAAGGCTCTTGAGTAGCTAATGGGTCTTTCCTTAGGGGGCAACTACACAAAAGATCCCTATGGGTCGAAGTGTATCCGCAAGGGCCCCCGGTAATTAGAAGATAAGATAAGACCTGGCTGCCGAGCAGCGTGGCGGTGGGTATGTCGCTGTCGGCGGGGTAGGCGAGCGCGGCGCGCGCGTACTCGGGCCGCGGGTCCAGCTGGGCGGGGTGCGACAGTGGACCAGTACAGGCTGGTGATGATGACGTACCTGGCTGCCGAGCAGCGTGGCGGTGGGTATGTCGCTGTCGGCGGGGTAGGCGAGCGCGGCGCGCGCGTACTCGGGCCGCGGGTCCAGCTGGGCGGCGTGCGACAGTGGACCAGTACAGGCTGGTGATGATGACGTACCTGGCTGCCGAGCAGCGTGGCGGTGGGTATGTCGCTGTCGGCGGGGTAGGCGAGCGCGGCGCGCGCGTACTCGGGCCGCGGGTCCAGCTGGGCGACGTGCGACAGTGGACCAGTACAGGCTGGTGATGATGACGTACCTGGCTGCCGAGCAGCGTGGCGGTGGGTATGTCGCTGTCGGCGGGGTAGGCGAGCGCGGCGCGCGCGTACTCGGGCCGCGGGTCCAGCTGGGCGGCGTGCGACAGTGGACCAGTACAGGCTGGTGATGTTGACGTACCTGGCTGCCGAGCAGCGTGGCGGTGGGTATGTCGCTGTCGGCGGGGTAGGCGAGCGCGGCGCGCGCGTACTCGGGCCGCGGGTCCAGCTGGGCGGCGTGCGACAGTGGACCAGTACAGGCTGGTGATGATGACGTACCTGGCTGCCGAGCAGCGTGGCGGTGGGTATGTCGCTGTCGGCGGGGTAGGCGAGCGCGGCGCGCGCGTACTCGGGCCGCGGGTCCAGCTGGGCGGCGTGCGACAGTGGACCAGTACAGGCTGGTGATGATGACGTACCTGGCTGCCGAGCAGCGTGGCGGTGGGTATGTCGCTGTCGGCGGGGTAGGCGAGCGCGGCGCGCGCGTACTCGGGCCGCGGGTCCAGCTGGGCGGCGTGCGACAGTGGACCAGTACAGGCTGGTGATGATGACGTACCTGGCTGCCGAGCAGCGTGGCGGTGGGTATGTCGCTGTCGGCGGGGTAGGCGAGCGCGGCGCGCGCGTACTCGGGCCGCGGGTCCAGCTGGGCGGCGTGCGACAGTGGACCAGTACAGGCTGGTGATGATGACGTACCTGGCTGCCGAGCAGCGTGGCGGTGGGTATGTCGCTGTCGGCGGGGTAGGCGAGCGCGGCGCGCGCGTACTCGGGCCGCGGGTCCAGCTGGGCGGCGTGCGACAGTGGACCAGTACAGGCTGGTGATGATGACGTACCTGGCTGCCGAGCAGCGTGGCGGTGGGTATGTCGCTGTCGGCGGGGTAGGCGAGCGCGGCGCGCGCGTACTCGGGCCGCGGGTCCAGCTGGGCGGCGTGCGACAGTGGACCAGTACAGGCTGGTGATGATGACGTACCTGGCTGCCGAGCAGCGTGGCGGTGGGTATGTCGCTGTCGGCGGGGTAGGCGAGCGCGGCGCGCGCGTACTCGGGCCGCGGGTCCAGCTGGGCGGCGTGCGACAGTGGACCAGTACAGGCTGGTGATGATGACGTACCTGGCTGCCGAGCAGCGTGGCGGTGGGTATGTCGCTGTCGGCGGGGTAGGCGAGCGCGGCGCGCGCGTACTCGGGCCGCGGGTCCAGCTGGGCGGCGTGCGACAGTGGACCAGTACAGGCTGGTGATGATGACGTACCTGGCTGCCGAGCAGCGTGGCGGTGGGTATGTCGCTGTCGGCGGGGTAGGCGAGCGCGGCGCGCGCGTACTCGGGCCGCGGGTCCAGCTGGGCGGCGTGCGACAGTGGACCAGTACAGGCTGGTGATGATGACGTACCTGGCTGCCGAGCAGCGTGGCGGTGGGTATGTCGCTGTCGGCGGGGTAGGCGAGCGCGGCGCGCGCGTACTCGGGCCGCGGGTCCAGCTGGGCGGCGTGCGACAGGCGCACGCGCAGTCGTGGCCACTCGGGGTTGCGGCCGCTGCACACCTTGGACGATATCAAGAAAACGGTGACCTCATCGTGATCGTAATATTGATCGTTGTGTAAGGGTATCGATAATTGAATGTTTTAGTATAGATGTCATGTAACCAAACGCTGGAATTCGACCCCGACCCCGAACCACTCTAAACTATATTATTTACCTTCTTAGTGTGAGAAAAGCCACCTACGCATAAATTAAAGAAAACTTTAATTCGAATTAAAGGATATTAGTACGAAAGTTTAGAGGGTAGTTTGAGAAAAATCGTTTTTTTTTCAAAACATTTGCTTGATGATTTATTACCTTGAGGGCTCGAATTACGAACAGCAGGCAGCACACATACGCTGACACTGGGTTACCTGCAAATGTAAAAACATTAGTAGGTAGGTACAGTCAGCAAAGCTTAGCTGCATACAAACGTGTATGCAGATTGCAGGAGTGCTAAGCTAATAGTTAAGATGACTGTACATTTTAATTAAAAATGCAAGTACAAAATATCATCACACATGTTATCTAATCCCACTCACATGACCATGCCTGCAATCTTATCTTTGTCAAATGTTAAGCTCATCAGTTAAAACAAGTGGGTATTAGCCATTTGATTGGGAAATGCATCATAAAATTTACTTTGGAATTCCAGATAATAGTCTCTCGATCAATAATGGTACCTACAGCGTCAATCAAATTTGTTTAAAAAAGTACATACTTTGTGTGACTTATTTAGTATTCCTAATGTGTATATTGTATAGTTTAAGTTACCGGGCAGCGCGAAGATGTACTTGGTGCGTCCGTTGAACTGGCAGGTGGCGAAGGTGCTGGGCTTGCCCGGCTTCATGCGCACGCGCCCGAAGTGCAGCGTCGCGCCGAAGTCCTGGGACACATTTATAAGATCTTAATTCGCGAGTCTGTATGAACCTATAAATATCTCGGCCTCCGCTGTCACTCGACATCTATATTATAATGTTGCTGTTTACGAAACACCTTGTAAGGCTTAGCACGCACTGCGATTAATTTCTTGCGGTTTCAATCTTGCAAGTGAGTGTGCTTATATGAAGCATGCCGTACGTTACACTCTTTGTGGTTCTGATACGCGTTCTAAACCTAAGACACCGTTGTAAACGTTTACAGAGAGCACAAGGTCACACACAAAGGTGCAATGTTACTTGTAAAATACTATGATTCTAGCAGTACAATCGAGTTGCATTCATTCTACACCATTTTATACTGTAATGCCCGATTCACATATATTCCAGTGGCATTCCAGTCCAGTGATCGAATCAGTCGCTGGAATGCTACCGGAATAATGTAAACCGGCACTGAAATATAATCATTCTAGTTATAATTCCAGTCCAGTGACTGGAATGATGGTCCACTTATTGATTCCAGCTCGCCCAATCCAACGCCACTGGAATATGTAGACATTAAATAGTGAAAACGTATTGTCTTTTTGGTAACAGTCTCCATAAATTCACTGCATGATGAAAATTACTGGAATTAATTGTAAACGATTCGATCCAGTTCAGTGCTGGATTCGATCACTGGACTGGAAATTTACTGGAATAGATGTGACCGGGGCATAACAGCTCGCTAATTTAAACGAGTAAATTAGTACGGTAACCAATGTGTAGTGACCGTGATTGTCTTATGTTCTCCGTCTAGTATACGTACTGTGCTCGCTATTCGAAATATATTCTTTGATTGATTTTAATTTTGTGGGTTAAATAAATAAATAATAGAATAATAATAAATATTGTTATTATATTATTTATTTGCGGCTTTGCGGTTTTTACTGTAATAGTCAATAGAATCTCGAAACGAGACTACTTTGAATCTTAAAAATTATACCTTCGGTCCCTCTCGTCCATTGAAACACGACCCGATCATACGAAATCCGAAAGAGCCATGGCGCCCGCCAGCCCTATGGTGTAACCGTGGAGTTATCCCCCAACCTTGAGGAGCACCGGCTTCAGCAGGTCCCTCTCGTCCATTGAAACACCATCAGAGCACACGACGACATCAGCGCAAGTTATCCTCATATCTTGAGGAGCACCGGCTTGAGTGAGTCCCTCTCGCCCATAGAGACACCGCCCGAGCCCACACTGACATCAGCGTGAGCCATGGCGCCCGCCAGTGCTCTATGTTATAGCCGTGGAGATTATCGTCATACCTTGAGGAGCACCGGCTTGAGTAAGTCCCTCTCGCCCATGGAGACGCCGCCCGAGCACACAATGACGTCAGCGCGAGCCATAGCGCCCGCCAGCGTGGTTGCTAACTGCGCCGGCTCGTCCTTCGCGATGCCGCAGTCTATGGTATCATAACCGTGTTCCCTGCGAATATAGACACAATACAGTAGTAATTATAAGGGAGATACATAATAACAAAAGAAGTTTTAAACAAAATGGTTAGTTGTAATTAACGTTCGGCCAACACTGCATTGGGTGAGATTTTTACAGAAAGATAGATTTATTTGAAAGTATTGAAAGGGATTTTATGTATTGGCACCTTAACCCTTAAGGGCGTCCCCTATCTGAATGACCTCGCGCGTTCCAACTCCTTCGACCCCCCTTCCTCGTTATTCACCTTTACAACTTGCATTTGCACAAGCAAGCAAATTATTGCGTCCATTCGCTCTCTTAATATTCACTCACTCACTTTAATCTTAAATAAACAGTGAAAAATCAAAATCATACGATCAATTCACAAATAATATTTGCGCGCGCGTCGCGTCGAGTGACACAGGTTCCTCATCTGACGGTCAAGCCGCGACTGCCCCTCGTTGCCCGCACAGACACCTGCACGCCGGGGAAACGCACGAAGTTGAATAATATCGATTTCTCAAAAACTATTTATTTATAAATTTTATAATTGAAAAATCGGCAGACGTTAATGGAAGTGTCAGAATCATTATTCACTATTGGTTACAGTTTCGTGTCTAAACGTTGCATTATATGGGAGTTTATACGGATTTCAACTCGAGAAATAATTATTTACTGGTGATACGATATGTTTTTTGAAATATCAGTAGACAAAATTAAAGAACAATTACCAAGCTAAAATTGTGTACAAAACTTTATTTTTCATACAACGTTCAAGCTTGCTATAGCCACGTAAAACATCGAATTTGGCCTGGTAGCCCCTTAACGTAATCACCAATGGCTTTGCACCTGTACGTTTTTAGGGTTCCGTAATCTGTACCCAAAGGGTCAAACGGGACCCTATTACTGAGACTCCGCTGTCGTCCGTCTGTCACCAGGCTGTATCTCATAACCGTGATAGTTAGCCAGTTGAAATTTCTATAGATTATGTATTTCTGTTGCTAGCGGCAACAGACACTAAACAAATACTAAAATCAGAATAAAATAAATATTTCTTTCCAATCTCGAGGTTCTCATCCAATCTCCGAAGTTAAGCAACGTCGGGCGGGGTCAGTACTTGGATGGGTGACCGTTTTTATAGATAATGGTACGGAAACCTTCCTGTGACTTGGTTTTTTTATTATTAAATATATTGTAAAGTACAAAACTGTCTGTATTGTGGGTTCGTTTGCAGATAAAAATCTAACTTGTCGTAACGTCGTGTTTTTAGAGAACTTATATTTTTGACTATCTAATTTCTCCCAACTTCTATAGGTTTTGATAACCAGTCCAAAATTTTAGATAGAATGCATACAGTAATGAAATTCAGTAGCATGTTATCTGCTGTGAGATAAAAATAACTGTAAATATAAGCAAAAACTTGCTTATATTTACAGTTATTTTTATCTCACAGAAAAAGCGATAACGTCGACAACGAAGATTATAATCAACATTGTTGAAGTCTCATTTTTGATCCACTGTGTACCGTGCCCAGTGGGGTTATCTGACTGACATAAAAATAAGATATTTTGCCAATTTTTTTTTATAAGCTTCTTTATTATCTACTTACACTGTATTTTCTTTTAACCAATCATCAAGACGATTTTAAGAACCGCAAACCGAAAATAATAATTGTAAACATTTGATGTAGGTACTAAGGTACGATGCCACAACACAAGTTTATGAACTATACTTAAGGTGCATTTTCGTCAGTTCATTGTCCGTTACTTGGCTGTGAAGTGAAGCCTGTGAGTGAAGATTTGTGTCATCAGCAACTTATTTTATATAACCTCCTGGGGTTCGAAGTACTAATACTAGGACAAAATCGGTTTGCAGTGAAAGCCCAAGTATCAAAATAGATACTTGAAGCCAAGACCCAGCGTGATAGTACTAGGACAAAATATTTACACGCTCCAGGTGGATTTGAATTACCCGCCATGTCATTTTGACGTTACTGGTTAGTCAGTGTATATATTTGGCATTGTGGCAGCACTGCTTGAAGTGAGCGGGGAGGGATATTTTCGGTCTTCTGTCACAAGACGTCGCAGCAATGACACGTGCAACGAGAAGAGGTTAGTTTAACTTATTATTATCTTTGTAATCTTTACATTTTATTCACTACGATTGGTTTTATTTTCGAGATAAAGAAATAAATCATTCGTAAATACTGTGATTTCAACTTAATTTCGTATATTTTAATATGATTCTTGTATGAAAATGTATTCGTTCTAGTACTAGTACACTGGGCGGTCATACCATAAATTGCTTTTCATATTGATTTACTATGCTCCTTACTCTAATGTGTACTGACAGCAGTACCAGCTCAGAACCTGTGAGTGCAAGCCCTCCGCCAGCCCCGCAACTTATTCGAGGACGAGGTCGAGGTCGATCGTTATGTTTTTGATTGTTAAAATTTACATTTTGTAAGTGGTTTTTTGTAGTTACTTTTTTGTAAAATTAGACTTAAATGTAAATGCTTAAGTTTTATATTGGTCTATTTTTGTAGTGACTATTTATGTTCCTTTTTCTGTAGTTTTTTAATAAAAGAAGATTAATTATGTTAACAAAAAAAATTTTCAAAAGGAATATTTTGTTGATTTGAATGTTAAAATATGTTTTTTCTGTAATAAATTTAAGTTCCTGCTGTGAAGCATGCTATTTTTTTGTATCTTAGATGATATTAATGATGATTAAGTTGATTTCTGCTAGTATAAAGTGTTAAAACTCTTGTTTTCTATAAGATTTTCAAGACTGATTGATGTGATTTATATTATAAGTAAAAGCCCAAAGTGCTAAATATAGAACAAAAGATTATAGTGTTTTTTTTTATTTCCTGGCAAGCCTAAATCATTATTATAACACCCCTAAAATATAAAACTTGTACTTGTTAGGGTTGACCAGATATGAACAATGTTTGTTCTGGGCGTTCAGGACTTTATTAATTAGTTCTAATATTAGGACATTGGGTCTTCCTCGGATGTACCCTCTAAAAATTTGGGTCGTAGGAGGTTATAACCATACCTGAGTAGAACTCTAAGCATAGTTCGGTTGGAGTCTCTGATGTGCGCGGGTTTCAGTTTCGCCTCAGAGGGTTCCTGTAGTTCATTGCCCGTCGAAAGTAGCGCTACCTACGGTTACATAAAATTAAATTAAATTTTGTCATGGACACTATATGTCGATTATAAGCAAGAGACACAGTTTCTGTAATGTGCCGCGTGATCGAGAGCACCAACAGTCTCGCGAATCTGGAATTTCATTTACATGAAGTCTAGAGACCGGGTACTGTGTACTGTAGGAATATTTTAATTAGTATTAAACTAATGATCTGACGTAGGACGTAAGGTTATTGTTCTTATTGAGCATTTATATGCAATAAACTATGTCTAATGCAAATAAAATGAATCGAATTGATTCTATCATATCGGAAAATATGTTAAACAATAGTACTTACTTTTGGGTGTCCTTTGACAGTAATATTCAGGTGACCGGCTCCTGCCAGGATCCCAATGTGCCCCGCATCCAGAACAGATCCTGATGGAAATTCATGATAGGCTCATTAATAAGGTCGGTGTACCTACACCGCAAGCGTGAGCATGGACGTGTGAACTGTAATGTATGAAGTCTCATAAGATACGTAACACCGCGCTGCACGCACATGACGTGCAAGCGGTGTGACGTGTCATGGGAAGATTCATAGATTACAATTCGCACGTTTACGTCGTTGCGCAAGCATCCGGCACAAGCGAGATATTTCTAAATATTTGTGATATTGCACTAAACAAAGTAAAGGGCTAACATTTTTGTCTTATTCTTCTTCTTTATTTGCCATGGCCTAACGGACGTCGGCGACCACCTTTGCCATCTCTCTTCTGCTCTTGGCCATTCTTGCCAGTACGGCTGCGTTATTCACGTTCGTCCATTTCTTAATATTGTCAAGCCATATGAACCTCCTTCTTCCCCTTCCCCTGTTGCCATCAATTTTTCCTTCCAATATTAGTTGTAGTATATTATATTTGTCATTTCTGTATAAGTAATTATTTTTTCTGTATATATGTCCAAAATAAGACATTTTCCTTTTTTTCACCGTAACCAAAACCTCCAACTTTTTCTCCATTCTTTTAAGTACTTATTAGGTACAATATTTAAATTAGTTTCACCTATCCCTTCAGCAGAAGTCCTATTAGTTGATTGAGCTGAAACTTCACATACTTATGTAAGTGAAGTGATGAGTTGAGTGGAAATGCAACATGATGGTACCACCGAGCTGATATGATGTTGGAGACCGAAAGCGGCCATAGGATTTCTGTGATAAAACAACGCAACCTCATTGTGTATCTCAGGTATTATAGTTTATGTATCCGTACCTTTCTTGACCAGTTCAGCTCCCATGGGTATGTCGAAGCCGATGGGCCGCACGTCCTGGCCCGCCGTCGGCGCCACCATGATTTCCACTTCTAACTCTGTATCACCGTCTTCTGATGCTGACACTAATTTAGTGTCTTCCACCTGTACAATGTAATCTAATAATTATGTGGATACCACAAGATGGATAATAAAATGCAGATTTTCACGGATGAGAGAGCGTGAGGATTGTTCGCAAAACCACATTCCTTATTACACTTCCACTTATTACGTCCAAATGTTATTTAATTAATTACGTTTTTATAACGTAACATTGGTCATTGGTTTGAGTAATTAATTAACTACACACAGCACCATATTTGGCTTACGCACTTGAGCGTCGGCGTCTAGGTAGCCCTATGGAAAATAGTATCGCAGTGCACTTGCGCCAACGTTTCGTTGAGCAGCAGCCATAGAGTTGTTTAGACGACGACACTCGGGAAGGTATCTCTAAGTAACCCAAGTCGCGCGGTTCCGAGTTCCGACCTACAGAACAGCATCCACTATTCGCTCCAGCGGGCAACGCCGAGCCGGTGTTGAAGCGCACGCACTGTTCGGGAGCCGTCGGCGCCTCGCTCGCCGGCAACGCCGCGCGCACCGTGCGAACCCCCGTCGCAGCTTACTGTTTAGTGGTTACAGAGACCACTCCGCGTGGTTCCTACTTGCATGACAGCATCCGCTCCGGCGGGCAACGCCGCCCCAGTATTGCCGCGCGCGAACTGTCCGGATGCTAAGTGCTAACGGCGCCTCGCCCGCTGTCAGCGTCGCACTCACCATGCGAACGTAATTTGAGTGTACGCAATTCCTACCTGTACGACAGCATCCGCTCCGGCGGGCAACGCCGCGCCTGTGTTAACGCGCGCGCACTGTCCGGGGGCTAAAGGTGCCGTCGGTGCCTCGCCTGCCGTCAGCGCCGCGCGCACCGTGCGAACGCCGGCCCCGTCGCAGCTTAGAACTGCGTAACCTGAATCAACACTCGTCGAATGAAGTTCGCATAGAAATAATGGTGGACTATAAATATGTAAACTTGACAAACAACAAGAAAGTCCTATAAAAAAAATTAACCATTAATTAAACTTTTTGATACCTCATAAGAATATTTTTAAAGATATGGTTACTGGAATAAGTGCTTAAATAATAATTACCATCTTTAACTGAGGCAGGGAATGGTGGCATAGGTTCCTTAGTACACAAAGATTCAGCTACCACTCTGCCCAGAGCCTTCTCAATTGGAACTATCTCCAAAACATGAACCCACTCCCGCATCACATTATCCACAGTTTGGAACGCCTCCTTCATTTCTATCATTGGGAACGGGGATTCCCGGGCTCTAAATGCTACTTTACCCAATACCACATTACTAGTTTTATGCCCATGAGAACAGGAGTTGAACTGCATAGAGTCATGTATAGTTCTCACTTCTTGTAACTCATCATTGATCAGAGCTAAAGCATGGGTTAAAACAGGCTTTACAACTGCAAAACATTCAGTAACAGCCTTTTTGCTACCTGGAAAATTAATGATTAAAGTTCTGCCTCTTATCCCAGCCACTGCTCTTGAGAGCATTGCCATTGGAGTCTTCTCTAGACTCGCCTGAGTTATAGCAGCTGTAATAGCCGGTGCATCTCTATGGATCACAGCCTTAGAGGCCTCAGGAGTCACATCTCGAGAGCTAAACCCAGTCCCTCCTGTTGTTAAAATTAGGTTTACGTGAGCTTCATCACAGAAGTACTTAAGCTCTTTTTCGATAATCTCCCGTTCATCTGGGATGATAATTGTATGCAAGTTTGCCTTGGGGAATAATTCTTTTACAGAAGCAGCTAGAGCAGGCCCGGATGTGTCCTTGGAGTTGTCTTTAAAGCAAGTGTCACTGATGGTCAACACTGCCACAGCTTTAACCATTTTTTAAACTAAAAAGATAAATAAAGAATATATTATATTTTCAAACTTTCTTAATTACTCTATTATGAATTTCAATTATTTAACACAAAATTACGATTCAATTTAAAGAATCAAGACCTTTTTGACTTCTTTCCGAGATTAATGAGTTTTATACAGTTTATACACAATACAAAATATGCGTTACGAAAACGTCTCTTTTTTACAAAGTCGGAGATATAATAGGGGCATAGTCTCCAGAAGCAAATGTATTGTTATCAATATCATTAACATGCAATACAAACAAGATATAATGGCATAATGAAAGTCGGTACTTACGTTACACGCCGGTGCACACTGTAATGATAACAAAATACAACCTATACGTAATACTTAAGACGTATTATTGGTTTCTGAATGGGTATGCGATAGAAAGATTATTACTGTTACATCAGAATGATAAAACAACAATGTGTAAATATAGATAAGGAAGGATTATTTAGATCAAAATCAAACGCTGCCGCGTAACCTTGAGCGGTCAACAATGTGATGAGTGTCAACTATGTGTCAACCCTCAACTGTCACAAATGTCATCTTTGATATTGGCAAGCTATTTGAGCTAGCCGTAATACCGCTTAATAGTTTTTATTTTTGGACTGGCGATAGCCTACAAAGTATTAAATATCGACACGGACAAAGTGCCAAAAATGTATATACACGACCTTATTGCCCCTACATTAAGGTATTGTGTACATATTCCTATGTCTGTGCCGTGTAGTTTGTTCTGTACATAGTGTAGTGTTCATATTGTTTAATAGTTGTATAAGTTGTATGTAGTCTATTAGTTAGTGGTAATTTGTATTTCTTTGCAGATCGGATACTCCACCGAACACTGTCTATGACCGTAATATGATAAGATTAATATACTAGCCGTGTCTTACCCAACCTCGACATTGGCAGAATCATCAACACCTTGATGGAGCCATAACACGAAAAATTGATTGATATAGAACGGCCATTTGGCGCTGACTAAGCGCCGACGCTCATAAGTCGCCGCTTTTGAGTCGCTCGCAAAGACGCCGGTGTGCGGTTGCTCTAATTCCTTGACTGTATAAGATTGGCAAAGCATTCTTCAAAAAATCTATATAGAGTCACAGAATAAGTAATAGTAATACCGTACAGAAAGGAAACTTCCTACAAAACCAAAGTTTGACAGCGATTCAGGGCCGAATCGTGATGTTTTAAATAATTTCTAAACTATCCCTTTCGGCTATTTAGGGTTATCAAAATTCATCTAATTTTCTTATCTGTGATTGTGCACGCCAAGGAACGTCAAGTTGTGCCAACCCTAACAATTGCAGGGAGAAGCCCAAACCCACAGGCAACGTGTAAAGTAAAGCGGGCTTTAAGACGTACGCAAAACCTTCGCGCCTGCGCATTACGCACACCTCCATAGCAGCCCGCGTAACCAACATGCCACTCGTAACGCTCCGTAGCGAACGAAACGCAACTGTCACTGTCGCATTAATAAGGAAAAGTGATAGAGACAAAGAGTAAAGTAAGGATAAAGATGACTACGCTGCGCTACGGAGCGTTAACGATTGACATGTTGGCTACGCAGGCTGGTACCGCAGAATAAATAATAGTACTACCGTACAGAAATGACACTTCCTACAAAACCGAAGTTTGACAGCGATTCAGGGACGAATTATGCCTTCCCTTTCTAATGTATGGCCTTTCAGCCATTTAGGGTTGTCAAAATTCAAGTCATTATGTTATCTGTGGTCATGCACGTATTAAATAGGGACGTCATGTAGTGCCAACCCTAATAATTGCTCGAAGCAATGCCGAGCCGAACGGAGCCGGGAACAGCCGAAAATAGAAGTATCGCCCCACTGCTGGTACTGGCGAACCTTTTAGTAGGTATTTAGCACGAATTATTGCATATATTTTTATATTGTTTTCTTTGTACAGCGTAACAGACTGACCGACCACTAGGACTAGGTAGTCCTTGCAAAGAGGTCTTTCAGACCAATGGAATAAAATTACAATTACAATTAAAAATAAATTATAATACTTCGGACATAATAAAATCAGAACTTACTAAGGCACATAATTATCCAATTACAAATAACATAATTTAATCACAGTGGCTTATGAAACTACACTTTTATATTTCTCTATAACTTGATTAATGATTTCTCTTTCCATAACCAAAGAAGGGCAAACATCTATCAACCGCTTTAGAGGCACGTATCGTTGAAGCGCCTTTGAATTACCAACTATTAGTAGTTTGTGTTTGGCGCGTGTTACTCCGACAGCTAAACGACGCTGGTCGTTTAGGACTTCGCCTTCCTAAAAAAAAATCGTGATTAAACATTGTGATAAACAATTAACAGTTGACGTCTGTTAGGATGGTATTCCACCTGTCCAATTTCTTGGTCCAATGTGCATTTGCATCTTCCATTTTGCTTAATGAGAGAGTAAGACGCAATGCACATTGGACAAAGAAATTGGACAGGTGGAATACCATCCCAAGTAAATATTATTTATTGTGCACCATACAGTTAAAATGGTAATGTACTTCATATATTGTTTTTAGTTTTATCATTCTCTCATTTTAGAAGTTACAGGGGGGGGGGGACACATTTTACCACTTTGGAAGGGTCTCTCGCGCAAACTATTCAGTTCAAATGATATTAGAAACCTCAATAACATTTTTGAAGACCTATCCATAGATCGACAGAGGCATCCAAGTAGATGTTCTCTATTTTGATTTCGCAAAGGCTTTTGATCGCGTAGATAACGATGTGTTGCTGATGAAATTAGATCAGATTGGCTTCTCTCCCACTTTGCTAACTCTCTTCGCTAGTTATCTGCGTGATCGGCAGCAGTATGTCCAGCATGGGTGTTTTGTCTCGGCCCCATATCATACGCGGTCTGGTGTCAGTCAAGGCTCCATATTAGGGCCGTTTCTGTTTGGGATCATGATAAACGACCTCAAGTCAGTTCTCCAGTCGGCTCAGTGTCTCCTATACGCTGATGATTTAAAACTAGTGTATGGAGTGGAGCAAACCACCGATTGTGAGTCCCTGCAGAAGGATATCGATGCGGTATTCCGGTGGAGTGTGGAAAACAAGCTGTCATTTAACACCAGTAAGTGTTGTGTCTGCACCTTTACTCGTGCACGTATGCCAATATATGCCAAATATTTGCTTGCATCCGAGCCCATCAATCGCGTGTTCTCCGTTAAGGATTTGGGCGTGGTTTTTGATACGCGGTTCACTTTCCATGAGCACATTACATCGCTTGCTGCTAACTGCTACCGAAAACTAGGCTACATCATTCGCAACCTTCGCGATTTTCATGACCCTACAGCAATCAAGCTCGTCTACAATGCCTTAGTAAGAAGTAAGCTAGAAACTTCCTCAATCGTTTGGCATCCCTTTGAGTCGACGTATGCACTGCTACTTGAAAAGGTTCAAAAAGCCTTCTTGAGATTTTTTTACCGTAGAACGCATGGGTACTACCCCTTCCTATACCCGACGAAGTACCTTCTAGGGACTCTAGGGTACAACTCATTGGAGGTAAGACGCAACTATAATTTGTTGACGTTTGCGTGTAAGGTGATACGCGGTGAGTCGGACTGTCCGGAACTGGTGAGTCGCCTGGTGCGCCTGCATGTTCCGGACGTTCCTAGGCAATCACTAAGACCGCGGCGACGCGATCTGTTGGCGGCGCCGGCGGCGCGCACCGTGTCGCGCATGAATTCTCCATTGCTTCGCTCTCTCTCACAATTGAATGCGCTCTTGACATTAGCACCGGAGTGCGACTTGATTGCGTGGCGATGGGAGGCTGTGAGAAGGGAATGCCTGAGATTCTGTGAGATGATGGATGCTAGGCCCTCAACTGTTGTTGTTTAGTTTTACGCTTTTAATTTATATAATTTCATGACGTATTGGTTGCGACTGTAATGTTATGGAAATATGTTTGAAATAAAATAAATAAAAATAAATAGATACGCCACACGTATGGGTTTGATGAAAAAAAATGTTTTGAGTTTCAGTTCTAAGTATGGGGAACCCCCAAAATTTATTGTTTTTTTTTTCTATTTTTGTGTGAAAATCTTAATGCGGTTTATAGAATACATCTACTTACCAAGTTTGAAGAGTATAGTTCTTATAGTTTCGGAAAAAAAGTGGCTGTGACATAAACTGACAGACAGACAGACGGACCTACGAATCTATAAGGATTCCGCTTTTTGCCATTTGGCTACGGAACCCTAACTAGGTATCTAAAATAGGTCACGATAGCTGATAAATGGTAAACTGCAATAATACTGGACGAAACAGTAATAGTAAACTTTATATATTTCCAACATCGAGCTAGAAATTAGGCTTTTATATGATATAGTATTATTCCAGGCTTACCAACGTAACGGCTAAATATTTTATCTAGATTATGTCAACGCAGAGTTTTGCGGATGTTAATAAAATAGTATGTGGCTAATACAGTGTACCAACATTAGGTAATTGTAATATTAGTTATAATGACAGTTACTGAAAGACCGTCAGAAACATACTTTTGGCAGGAAGAGTTGTCTGTCGTCTGTCACAACAAACGTTGTGAATTGTGATAAGCGAAAGAACATATGTTTTGACATAAAATGAGTTGATTAAAACCTGTGAAAAAGGGCAAAACTTTTATACTTGAAAGCATCATACGTATCCCCAGGAAGAGGATCATGAAGTGTGCCATAATGAAACATACATTTTTTCATTGAATTTGTATCGAAACAACGACGAAGCAAAAAATAACCTTCACTTTGTTGTCAGCAACGTCCGTTTCGTACAAGAATACACTATGACAGACTTGTCCCTCCCCTGGAACTGGTTGACAGTGCTGACTTCAATACTTGCAGAATGGGACAGTATAGGATCTAACCTTCACTTTGTTGTCACCGATGTCTCGTTTCGTGCAAGAGTACACTATGACGGACTTGTCCCTCCCCTGGAACTGGTCGACAGTGCTGACTTCGACACTCAGCGCTCGCCGTAGAAGCGCCACTTGCTCGCGGAATGGGGATATTACTCCGATGTCCGATGATTTTACTCCACCCTAAAATTGGAAAGTTTAATAAAAGCAAGATTTTCAGAATCAATATCTCTTCAAACACAATGAGGCAGCGAATGATGATCCCTATTACAGTTCCTCCAAGTCGTTTTTAGATAGGCTTCATTTAAAAAATAATTGAAGAAATAAATTTTTACCGTGTTTTGATTATTTAATTTTTATAGTTGGTGTCCACGATGACGCGCAGATTAGTCAAATATAACCTTTAATAACATTACGAGTCAAGGCACGCGTCTTCGTGACTGACACGATGTAAATATTTCTAAATAAAAAACCAAATTTGAAAATACTAAAAAAATCTACAAACATTTGATATTGACAGTTACTCCATACAAAAACGGACAGACAGACGGACATGACGAATCTATAAGGTACGGAAGGTGGAGGTAAGGAAATAAATCTCCATGTACCAAAAAGTGTCATCAAAGAACCTTAAATAGGTGGCGCTACAATACCTAGAATACTTAAACAAGAAAAATCAAATCATAGACAGCGCACTTCACTCCGTCAATAGCGCCTAGTTTCTTAGCTACTCTAGCGCTACTCTGAGAGATGTCACTCCTCTTAATTCCACACTCCATACTATAAGGGTTCCGTTTTTTGCCATTTGGCTACGGAACCCTAAAAAATGAACTGTTATAGGGATCATCATTCGATGCGCTAGGTATAACTTAGAGACTCCCTAGATTGAGGTGCATTTCAGCGAAATCCAAGTAGTCTCGATATCATCGAGTTGCCAGTTTCTCTCACATGATTACAGATAAATCATTATGCAGGATTTTGGTGGCAGCGTACTCGTATTCACGTAAAGTCCAGAGAGATAGTAAATTAAGATCTGATAGACATTATTAATTCATTCAGATCCCTTTCGAGCGTAACTGACACTAAATTACACTTTATGACATGTTAATTGTATTTATTTATGTTAGTTATATAATTAAGTTAAATTATTTCAAATCGATATTATTTAATGTGATTGTGTGTGTGTCGTCCTGAAATGTATGTACGCCTAAAAAGGTAGAGTTTGGTGAGACTACTAGAGTTTTTACTAGAATTTTGTTACTAGAATTTTAGCTAAATATGTAACCAATTCTCCACATGCAGTAATAAATTATTTCATTTATATTTAATTTCATTTAACCATCGCCTATATTATGCCGTTGATATGCCTTCTAGAAAGTGACAGTTTCAATATAATTACTTACAGCTGTTAAAGCTTCAACTATCGCCGAAACTACACAGGCCTCGTCGGGGTTGGCGCACGTCTTGTGGCTAGTTTCAGTCTTTTCCGCCATCTTCATGTCCAAGAATAACACAGCGTTCTCTGGTTCTGCGCTGCACGCCTGCAGCAACCACGATTCTGATGTGTGTGCTGACAATTTCTAGAAGCATACAATATACTTTATATATTACATACCAATGACAATGAGTTTTTCGGAACTCATTTGATATTTACCAGTCGCTCTGAAAACATCGTAAACATGTCGAATTAACGTTAACCCTTTTCCAGGCATAGTACCATTTATCGACCACATACGCACCATTACAATTTCAACTTTAGCATTGCGATTTAAGGTTCAAATTAGATTGCAGTTTCTGGAAATGTGACTTGTCTTCAAATGAATCGTCATAGCTGGATTAATTGGAATATATTTGGATTTTTTGGGAAAACCTTGTAGATTGGTGGGGCCTGGAAAAGGGTTAACTCCTAGTTCCCCTGCTAGGTTTGGTCGAGGGCTGTGGATTTCGTAAAAACAAGTACTTGTAATTTTTTAGGAGTAGGCTACCGGGCGACCCCTAGTCTCCAGTAATAAATCCAGGACAACGTAAAAGCATGATAATGTCAATAAGTTTAATTGCAAAGTTAAAGTTAACTTTATGACCTGGGTATTCATTCTATCATTAGAAATTAGACTTCCGCCTGGTTCATTCGATATTGCAGCTAGTTGACACTGCATTTATACATATGTTGACAAAAAACTTGCTCTTACTTTTAAAATCAGTAGACTCTGTTACCTGAGCGTTAATGTTCAATTTAGCCTGCGCAACTTTTTCATCAGCACACTTCAGTCTATCATTATACGCCACTTTGTTAGCCAGATCGGCTAGGGCCTGGTTCATTCGATATTGCAGCTGCAGCGTGGACGTCGCTTCTGCCGTCATCAGTCTGTGGAATAAGCTCTCCTCCATGCCTAGTCGTCTGAAATTATTGTAAATTGTACTCTTATAGAAAGCAATAAGGTATACTTTTAATAAAACAGCTTATGATTATAAATTCCATTATTAGTAACTTCTTATATAAGAAATATATCTAGTGACTATTAATAACAAAATAAATTAATCAAAATTCAAAAAAATATTCTGCAAGTAGGCCTCAAGGGCTCTTTCACGAGTCAATACAATATTTACTGTGACATCGTATAGTGACGTGAAAAGTACATAGCAACCAAATAGCAACATTTATAAATACCACTATTTAAATAATTACTACAATATAGCAGAGATGTATAGTCTCTTTGGTAAATAATACATTAAATTTAGAGATCTAAAAGGTCCCCAACTTCGGAGTACTAATACTAATAAGATTTGGTGGTGTAAAGTCTCTCCAAGCGTAAAAATGACATTACAGATCAGGACTGTCAAGCTAACAGTCTTATAAACTAATGCTACAGGATGCATAACTAGTAAGTATTGAATAAGTCAAGTATATTAAATACAATATTACAGAGACGTATGGTCTCCACGGTTAATACATTAAGTTTGGAGATATAAAAGGCCCCCATGTTCTGAGAAAGATAATAATACCCATTAATAAAATTTGGAGGTGTAAAAGCTCCCCGTGTGACAAAAGTTGTATAAAAATACATGTTTCATATGGGAGCTACTAGGGATGGAGAATAGTTTGCGGTTACAACATAATGCAGTACAATACGAGTTTTTTTATTATCTATGGTTACCTTGCAGCACGACTTCTAACTACGGGTGGCAGTTGTTCAGGGTCTCCTACCAGGACGAACCGATTTGCAGCGAACAGAGGCCGAAGAACTGTGCATTGTAAAACCTGGAGAATAAATGCACGCAAAACATATGTCGCAGTTTTTTTAAATTAGTTACCAAATGATAAAGTTTCTTACACAAGTAACTAATAACATTTTTGAGCTAAATTTGTTTGAGAAATAATTTTTAGAATGTAATCAAGCCAGGTGAATCAATATTAGTCAAAGTGGTAATTATACCTGTGCCTTGAATTCAAGTAAAATTATGGAATGACGAGTGTTACCTGAGTAGCTTCGTCTACTACGCAGATATCGAACGTGGTGCGAGCCAACATTGCGTGCGCGGCTCCCAAACACGTCACTCCAACCACTTCCTGTATAATAAGATTTAACATTAGTGATACAGAATTCAAAATCAATTGACAAATTCCACTATTTTGATTTTACGTTGAAAAGAAATCCGCTCACAAATGATGATGATTTTGCTACTGTCGAAACGAGGCATTTTTTAAAAATCATACTGTTTGTGTATCCCATTTTGGCTCGGCTCCTGGCTCTTGATATTGCCCTGTACTTAAAGACAGTGGGGACGGAGCGTCTTCCCCCAACAGTGGAAACTACCATAAAAACTGTTTTGTTTTAACACATGTATATTAATTAATTTCCATTAAATCGACATCAGAAGAGGCTAAAAAGATATTTTTATATGTACTAGATCATTTTAAAAGGTACAAGTCCCATAACTAGACATGTAAGAATACAAGAATAAGGTACGATGGGGCTGGCATAATCATGTAACTGATTTAAGTCCCTAAATAATAAATAGAAAAAAAATCCATGAAATTGTTACTCGCCATAGAGTTATACAGTAGTTCCAACTGATCCGGTGTCTCGCATTTAGACGCTAGTTGATGTTCGCAGCGAGCCAGCAGGCTCGGAGCCACGCGCGCCGCCGAACCGAGCCGCATCACTTTCAGGGACTCTGGTATCCTGATACACGAATTCGACAAAGATGATCACAATATTCTCTTCTTTTACAAGCCATACTCGCTTGGAGTTCACTGAAATGGTTGATTGTTCACAATTCCGATGCACACGTGCGTGGTTATTTTTCTCGTTTGTTTCACCCTCATTCTGGTGTTCCAAAGGTATCTGACCAGAGTCTCCTCATGTTTCTTACACGTGAGGGCTCGAAATAGACGAAATGTATATGGAGTATTTTTTTTTTCACCATTTTCATATCGGTCCCATGGGAAACCTTGTTCAGTATGACCATCTCAATACATTTTTGATATTGTGGATCACGACCCCGAAATCACCCAGTATTAGGTTTACTTATAATCATACAATAATGCAAAACTTTTTTTTTCTATCTTTAACAATCTTTCCGCTTAAAGGAGTTTAAGCCGAATGATTGTTAAAGTTAAAGATCGTCTGATAGTCGGTTAACAAGTTCCTGTTGCAGACGAAGGAGCACCAGGTCCCTCAAACCTCAACCCTGGAATCCCAGAAGAAAGAGCCGAAAGCCAAACTGTGGCATCCGAGCCAAAAATGTGGAAATGTAGACTATTTAATAAACGGCGAATTTCGCGAACTGGCCAAGCGATTTCACATGCCTGTTTATCTCGAGCTCTAGACATTAGAGTCGTTTCATTACATACCTGCTCAATACAGTGTCGACGGCCGAGTGTGTGTGCGCTGTGACCAGCACGCGCTGTTTAAGCGCCACCAGCATTTGTATCAAGACGCTTATCGTCTGAGTTTTACCTACACAACATAAACACTCATTAAATACCCTATAATTAAATTATACGTACATGTATGCCACTTATCCATAGTCAGTGTGGCTTATGTAGGCTATTCCTTTAGTACTTTTGAAATTGTTAGGAAGCCAATATTTAGTTTGATGATATTCCATGTACTGGTGATTTCTACAGCAGTTGTCTCTTCTTCTGAAATGTTTGCTACCCGTGTATGATCACAACAAAACTCGAATTCCACGCATTGTCAAAAAAAAGTAGTTTGCAAGCTAGATTCTGGTAAATTGATAATGTAGGTAATCATTTCTAGTGAAGCACACGCAAAAATATAATATAGATATAGATATATATCATATCATCTACATATACTTTTTTTTTAACTTTTAAACGGCAATCGATGCAAGAAAATTATTTGCTTTTTGTCTGATATAGTTAACTGATTCGAATATATGTCCCAAAAAAACTTAAGCTAAGGAAGCCGGCCTGCAATTCCTTTTCTTTTCAACTATCATCACTTCAGTTTATAGTTTTTTCATGCAAGATGATACAACACCAGTGTTAAAACGGCCAATGATTATGAAATGTTAATCCAAACACTGCACTACTATAAATAAGACAAGTTTTAGCTAAGTAATATTATTATTTACAGTGCAGTCTGCGTATTTCGTAAAAACAACTTTGTACTAACAATTAAGTAGAATCTCACTTACCTGTCCCCGGCAAGCCCTGCAACAGCGCATAATCTTTAGCAGCGAGTGCTTTGAGCACGGCTCTCTGTTGTTGTATGTTAAGTGACTTCATCAGTTTAGTGCCGAGTCTGCCCACTTCGCGGGGGAGCTTCTTTTCAAATTCAGGCGATTCTTTGTCGATTATTATTCTGTAATTTTATTGTCATTTAGTCATATGTATATTACATTTTTTTTACTAAATGTGATGAGCATTAGGCTTATTTCCTCTCTCTATTACCACTTTTAATTTTGTTTCATCCAATTATTTATATTCGCAGTTTCGAGCTTCCTAAACACGTCAAAATCGGACCTGTCATTGAAATAACGATTGTTACGCCACTTGCCGGGTCCAAATGTAAATCTAAATCATCCTTAGACCAATTCAAAAACACACACAAAAAAACTCTTAGAAAGAGTTCAGTAACTAGGAACTCGAAATTGGGGCGTTTCCCTCCCGCCGAGTGCGATACGCTAGGGCTAATATGCGTAACGAATTTAACGGTTCTTCAGCTATCGAATGATGTTATATTACATTTTAGATGTAAATGATAATAAGTAAATATAACACCATACCGTTTCAAAGGATTTAGTTCATTTTTTTTAGATTGCTTCCAAGCGTGCAAGAAGATTTGTAAACGTGTTAACGTCAAAAACTTAATTAATACAACATTGCCCTATGTTACTTTACGATTAATATTACCTTATTCACCATGAATTCCTAATTTAATATCTTTATTTAGCTATTTTCTGTCAAGCCCCTACTGTTTAGATTAGTACCAACATTACTCGCTAGATGTCTCTGAGCGTAGATTAGATGCCGCTATCGTTTGTTTGCCGTAGTTTCGTTGGGGTGGACGCGAATGTTTACAACGCCAACATACATACATACTTACATTATTTTTGAAAGTCGACTCTCCTGTAATGCGGGACTAGTGCGGCTTTATGATAATTGATATAATATACGTACAGTTTACATTTAATTTTAAATCAGATTGAATTCAAATATTTATTACAATAACAATGACGCTTGTTTGTATTTTGTAACTCACGCACGGCGGGTCCCGCGTATACGATAGGTATTTAATTTTATCTATTCCACATTGATATTACATTAGTATAAAAAAATCATATTTATCTCAAAGCTCTGCATTTTTTCCCCTTAAGGAAAAACCGGCGATTCTATGTAATTTATTCCGGAAATTTTAATTAATTTAATTTTTATATGTGCAATAGTGGTTGGAATTCAGTACAATAGTAATCACAGTAAAGTACTAGGTAGTTTTCCAGCTTATAAAATGTAGGTACCAAATTTCAACGACACCCGTTCTTGTGTGATGAGGGAAAACAGACATACCTGCAAACTCTTCTATTTAAAATATTTGTAGGATAAGGCTCTGAACAGTAGACGTGGATGAAATCGGGTTAAAACCCCCTTCTTCAGACAACTTAGCAACTTCTTACAAACCTCTGTTAAATACTGTCTCTATCTAACAAATAGAAATGTCAAATGGCGGATAGTGACACACAACAATCAACGGTTTGTTAGATTTGATTTTTGTCAATGAATGACGCTATAAGAGTGAGAGAGAAACTAACTTTCTCAGTCGCAGCGCACGATCGCTGTCTTCCAGCAGCACTCCCAGGTTAGTCAAGTTCTGTACTGTGGTCGCGTATGACTCGTACGTGTCGATGTAGTACACTGTGTCTTTGCTCAGCCGGCGACCAAGGTCCCTGAAACATAATACAAATTTAAATACCTTTGTAAAAGGCAAACCAAACAAGAGATGGGAGAACCTAGATACATTTTGTTGCGACTGGCAGGAGCATGCACCAAGCCGTTACGAGGGGCGCAAGAAAGGTAAGGGTTTTGCCTAGCAGTCAGGCGCATAATAGGCTAGAGAAAAAAACGATGCAATAATGTTTTATTTACGAAGGTTTTTTTTATTCATCATATAGAATATATTCTACGCTCGGGAATTCTTCCGCATAAAGTTAAAAAGCAAAATTATCACCAATCTGAGGAGGAGAGTAGCGGCGGAGACGGATCAAGATAAACAACCGATATGTTCGACGTTACGTTTAATACTAATCTCTTAAAACTAACACACTACATGATATACCACGCCACACCACCGGGGTTGACAAAAAAAAAGAAAAATATTATACATTTTTTTTTTTTTTTTCGCATATATAAACAATGTACTTAGTACAAACATGTCACACAATACAGTTGTTGTTTTATTTTAACAAAATATTACTTAAGAACCTTACACATTGTAATAGTTTTACATAATAAAGATATAGGTATGACAGTTAAGACACGTTAATTGTCTGGAACGAACAATTTAGTTCTATTAATATGAACAGTATCCTCTTTTCCGTTAAGAGAAATTACAACATTAGGATTTTCTAATCTAATCACTTTATATGGTCCTTTGTATAGCGTATCGAGTTTGTTACCAGTTTCACTTTTCACTAAGACGAGATCGTCCTTTTTATAACTCACTGTGTTCACTTTTGTATCGTAAGTACACTTCCTAAGCTGTTTACACTTTATCAAGTTTTCGCGCGCGTCTTTGTGTGCCGTCTGTAATCGATACCTTAACTCTAAACTATAATCACTAGGGTTATACAGTGGTTCAATTGTACTTCTTACTCTACAAGGTAATTCACATGATTTACCAAAAACAAGTTCAAACGGGGTGTACTTTGTTACTGAGTGTACTGAGTTATTATATGCGAAACACCAATATGGAAGCCAATAACTCCACGTTTCTGGATATTTATTACACTGTATCCTTAGATAAGAACCTAGATTTTTGTGACTATTTTCGAGGGAACCTATTGTTTCATGGTGATATGCTGTTGATTGTAGTTTATCTATTTTTAACAGTTTACATACCTCACTCATTGTAGACGAGACGAATTCGGTGCCCCTGTCCGTAACTATCGCCTTGGGTGGTCCATATCTTAATATAAAATTATTAACTAAACTACGTGCTACACTTACCGTATCTTTATTTCTAAGTGGGTAAGCTTCTACAAATTTGCTCAGCTCACACTGAATAGTAAGTATATACTTATAATTTTCATCGTCCTGATCGATCGGTCCCATTAAATCTAAAAATACCTTATTAAATGCCGCCGAGGCTGTAGTCGTCACTACCATCGGCTCCACGGTATGTCGAGAGTGTTTGTACTTTTGACAAGACTCACACTTTCGCACGAATTCCCTGACATCATTTTCTATTGATGGCCAGTAGAAACGTCTCTTAATATTGTTAATCATTCTACGTACCCCCGCGTGGCCACTTGTGGGCAGTAAATGGTAGTCACTAATTATGAATTTTTTTTCGTCATCATCGTATATTCTTTTTACTCCTCTTAATACACATACGTGTGGGCCGGACCACTGTTTACGATTATTTATTTCTTGTATTATTCGTTTGATAAAAAGCTCGTTTTCATCATTTTTAATAATACATATTTGTTTGACGTCAATTTCTTTACAGTACTCACTCAATTTAGTTACAAATTCGACTCGCGTAAAGTGTAATCTAAAATCGAGATTTACATATATTATATTTTTATTTTTATCATAACTGAAACATTCCTTCTTTTTTATTATTAATTGTCCTTTCTTTTCTAAGTTGCTTACTTTCTCGCCTTTTACTAACATCATTTCTACTGCATTTTCTGGTATTCTTAATATCTCTACAACACGCGGTTGATCAGGCCGCTTGCTTGTGTCGACATTAGGAATATCATTTTGCACGCTTTCCGATTGTAATCTCCTAGCTTGCGCTCTCGTTACCACTGTCATAATTTGATTACTCATCTCTTTTAATTCGTTAGAAGTAATTACTATACGTGATAATGCGTCCGCAACTACATTATCTTTACCTTTCACATAACAGACATTAAAATCATACTCTTCTAACAGTAGTCGAAATTTTAATAACCTACTTGAGGGGTCTTTCATCCCGAAAAGGTAAATAAGTGGTTTATGGTCTGTCATGATTGTGAATTTCCTTCCGAATAAATATGGTCTGAAATATTTTATACCCCATACTACGGCTAGTAACTCTTTTTGTATCGTCGGGTAATTTTTTTCAGCTTTATTTAATGGTCGACTGGCGTACGCCACCGGTCTCATATCGTAATTACATAAAACCGATCCTACCGCTGTACCTGACGCGTCTGTTTGGAGAATAAAATGTTTATCTTCGCTAAAATCCGGATATTGTAGTATAGGTGGGGAAATAAGTTTATCTTTTAAATGTTTAAAACTTTGATAACATTCTTGGGTGAAACTGAAAGGTACATCCTTTTTACACAGATTAGTTAATGGCAACGTAATATTAGCAAAGTGTTTTATAAATTTTCTATAGTAGTTACAGAATGCTATGAACCGTCTAACTTCATCGGCATTTGTTGGTATTGGGTAATTTTTTACGATTTTAATTTTTTCAGGGTCCGGTAAAACACCTTTTGCTGAAACCACGTGACCCAAGTAAAGAAGTTCAGTTTTTAAGAATTGACACTTGGTCGGATTTAATTTTAAATTTACTTGTCTTAGCCTTTCAAAAACATCTAAAAGGTTTTTGTTATGAATCTCTAAATTTCGTCCAAAAATTACAAGGTCGTCAAGGTACACGAAACATTTTTCAAAATTTAACCCAGACATAGCTACTGTCATTACTCTAGAAAAGGTACTAGCACTAGTGCGCAGGCCCATCGGTAATCTTTTCATGGAATATTGGCCTGTATTTGTGGTAAAACTTGTGTATTTACGACAATCTGGGGTAAGCTTGACTTGATAATATGATTGGCTGAGGTCTAAGTGTGAAAAGTATATGGCACCAGAAAGTGAATCCAATATTTCCGTGATATTGGGTAGCGGGAATTTATCGTCTTCTAATTTCTCATTTAATTTACGGTAATCAATTACTAATCTCCACTCTTTTTTATCTTTATTCAATCCCTTTTTCGGTACTAATAGAATAGGACTAGACCATTCGCTTCGCGTTTCTTCAATTATGTCATCATCGATCATTCGTTTAATTTGCTTTTGTATTTCCTGTTGTTGACTCTTAGGCACCCTATAAGGTTTTACATACACCGGACTACAATTCTCTTTAACCTTAATCGTATGTTCGCACACAGAAGTACTTGTAAGTTTATCCCCTGGTAGATGAAATATGTCAGCATACTTAGAACAAATAGCTTCAATGTTTCCACGCTCATTATGTTGCAAGTGGTCAAGTTTCAATAACGATAACAACTCTTTAGCCCGAACGGAACTTGAGTCGCACTTGCTGAATTGACACATGTTGTATTCGTTTAATGAATACAATGTAGGTTGAAATGTAGGTATTGTTATGTTGTTATGGCTAGCATTTAGAATTTTAATAGGGATTACATTGTTACGTGGTTTTACTATTAATCCTGCTAGAAGCACGTTTTCCTGTAACTCTTGCGGGCATACGACACAATCCTCTAGTATTGTTTTATCTAACCTAATATAATGAATAGATTCGCTGCGAGCGGGAATCGATAAATGATCACGGCTAACTTTTGTCGAACCGTAAATTGGCACAGTTGTCGATATGTTTTGGTTTCTTAATGTTAATTGAAAGATTTCTAAGTCAATGTTAGCTTTATTTATCTTTAAAAAGTCGAACCCGATAATTCCGTCTGATTTTACAGGTAAATTGTCGAAAATATGAAATTTATGTTCGATTGAATAGCCATTCGGAGTAAGTAATGAAATGTACGTATATGCATGGGAATGTAAAGTACCGCCTAGACCGCGTACCGGTATGTCTTGGTTGTATACAATAGTATGTTCTGGTAACGCCTCGGATTTAATAGCTGATAGCGAAGCTCCAGTGTCGACTAACCACGAGCACTCTTTATGTGTTGTGTTTAAAAATACGTATCCGATATTATCGTCAAAGGTTAATACATGCTCTTTAGGCACGAAAAAACTCACCCGTACTTGGCTGTGTAAGTTCGTTGTTTACATGAGTCGTAGCAAGTACCTGTCCCCTACCACGAGAAACTCGACCGCGATTCGAACGCGATCTTACATAGCTGCCGCGGGACTGGTATCTGTTATACGTAGGCATGTTATAGTTACCTCTATACTGTTGGTAACCTCGAGTCGAGGCATTGAAATTTCCTCTATACTGTTGATGTCCTCGATTTGAGGTATTCGGAAGACCTCTATATGGTCTATATCCTCGGTATCCGTGGCCATGGTACTGGTTTCTGTGGAATGACTTACCTCTGAAATTTAACATCGTATTGGTCTCTGGCTGCGCTGACTCTTCGTCCTGTGCAGCACGTACCGCATCCTTGAAGTTAGTATAGTCTCGAGCCGCTATAATCGTACTGAGGCGTCTATTTCGCAATCCGTCGGCGAACTTTTTTATAGCTAGCTGCTCATTTATCGGCTTAAGTACCTCACACGCTTTTTCGTTCGTGTTGGATTGTGAGATAGTTAGGTTTACGAAAATATCCTCTATTTCATTTGCGTATTGCGAAATAGACTTCTCACCCTGTGAAACACTGTTTAGTTTAATGAGCAAGGCGTTAGCTGATTTTTTGGTCAGCAAGAACTTTTTCATGTCCGCAATTAAATTCTCGCAAGTGTCATACTCAGATTTAAGTTTTAATTTTGCAGACTTTGTTAACCTTGTGGCTAGGACAAACTTTATTAGTAGTTGTTTGCAACTACTTTCTTTCAGACATCCTTCATACATACAGATTGCATCAATCAAATTATTTGTTACATCTTCAGAACCGTCCATTACAGGCAACAAAGTCGCCGCCGTTTTTAATTCGAACTTGTCCATGGTAGTGGTGTTTGTATAGCTATTTTTAGAACAAGCAGGTTGCGTTATGTTACACTGATATGATAAAATCTTTTTATAAACGCACTCTATGTTATCTATTACATTTTCTAATGTATATTCTGCATACTCTATCGTAAAATCTTTCTTATTTAAGTTAACAAGGATCAGTTTATATTTTTCATATAGATTCGTGGCATTTTTTATTTTGTTAGACACATTTAATGGGTACAAGTGCCTTTTTTGACCTAATTTTCTTAATGCAACTTGAATATCCTTTAAATTTTGAAATACGATATCAAGTTCTTCCATAAAAATAAAGATAAGAGCTTACTATTAGTTCTAACTGAAGACAATTAAAAAAAAAACTTACATAACTATAAAGCGCCACTTATTTTCGTCGAACCGTATTGTTACGCGCACACGTTTATATTGCCGGTACCGGTACCTCCTGGTTCTGGACGTCGCTGCTGGAACGATCACCGCGCCCCGACAGCCTTAAGCGAAGCCTCCGGAATGCGTTGTCCCGTAGTTCATGTCTCACCAGCTTTCTATGACAATTATTATATTGTCTATAGGCGATATATATGACGCCTGCTCCACATAGGGCCAGCACCACCGACAGCAAGATATTATTAACACTTGTGTGGGCCCTTATTTCGGCTCCGGCATCGTTCAAGTTGCCGTGCTGATTCACGATGACCTCCTTATTGTCGCACACACACTTTGAGCACTCTTTGCCCATTTTTGATAATTAAAAAGTTTTCTCTGAGTGAACGAAACACCGTCGCACGAGTATCGAGTCGCGATTGCGTCATGATTCCCGTGTATGCAAAAAAGTCCTTCGTTAGCGAAACGCGCTGGCAAGGGTCGCCATCTGAGGAGGTTAGTAGCGGCGGAGACGGATCAAGATAAACAACCGATATGTTCGACGTTACGTTTAATACTAATCTCTTAAAACTAACACACTACATGATATACCACGCCACACCAACACTCAGGGTTGTATAGCACAAAATCCTTTTTTACTTACCTTTCCAGTAGAATCTGCATTTCGTTTTCTTTAGAAACAGTGACCACTCCAGCGGCAATCCACGGTCTGTTATCTATGCTCACTATTGAGAAATCGCCTTCCTGGGGGCCCTTGGTTTTATGCTGTGTTTTATCTAAAATGTGATATCACATGGTTGTTATTTGTAAGGTTAAAAAAAATACCATTCATACGTTTTAAAAATAGTTAAGTTAGGTGACATAAGGCACCTTTTAGCCGAAAAAAAGATGTATATAACTCAGTATAACATAAATAGTCTAAAAAAAAACGTGCCTCGAAAAAACAAGAAGAAATTATGCTCGAATAGATGGCGATATACCTTAGGCCTATACTCGAGTAGATGGCGACACCGTTTGATAAGTTGATAACACACATTACTGAAAGAACATAGGTCAAATAGCCATATGTCATTCTAAGAATTTTAGCCCTGTAAATTTAGTTGACTACAAAATTTACGTTGACAATACGCCTCTATCCTCCTGGGACCCAGAAGCAATTGTTTTGTATTTGAATTTGGAATCCTTAGTTACACAATAAAAGTTAAAAATAGATTTTGGAATATGTAAAAAAAATTGTACTCGGGTCTGAGGAGGCTATACTACATACTCTTTGGCCGAACCATTATTTCTTGCTGAACATACGTGGTAGGGTCAAATCAGTAGCTCTTAACCCCTTAACGCATAATACCTATAATAAATATTTTATTTAAATTTGAACTTTAATAGCTGTCAATAGAGTTGAATATTATAACTGCCATATATGGTGGCATGTGCGGTAAAAGGTTAAGACCCTCTATAATTGTCCTTCGATTCGAAACCTATCAAACAAAATCTTACCTCCATTATTTATACTCTGTCGTTCGAAGGTATGTGTGTATCTATCGCCAGATTGTACCACTGATTTCAGTCTTAAATTCGCAGCGCATGTTCCACGTTTTGATCTAGAACAAAATTATTTTAAATGAAGCTGTTCTGACCAGCTATTTTTGCTGTCACAATCGCTTCTATACGTTTTCTAGATGTGTTGTGTGTTCTACCGCTTGTACACTTGGCTGTGCTCTAAGGAATTGTTTGACATGATGCCAACGGCCGGTTTTTATCACAGAACCGTTCGCCGTCGGCAGGGTGTTCATCCTCATACCCTAGAGCTTAAATGGTCCCGCTCTGTGCTATTCAAAAGGAATTTCCTCCCGCGGACGCTCCGGCTGTGGAATGAGCTACCTGCCGAGGTTTTCCCTAAGGGGCTACAGTATGGGGTTCTTAAAAAAAGGAGTGTACAGGTTTTTAAAGGCTCGGCCACGCGCATGTAACACCTCTAGAGTTGCAGGCGTCCATAGGCTACGGTGACTGCTTACAATCAGGCGAGCCGTATGCTTGTTTGCCGCCGACGTGGTAATAAAAAATCCCAGTATGCCGAATATTTCCTTAACGTTTTTCGAAACTGTCAGACGTCATTCTATTTAACTCAGATGGCTGATGAGGTAGTTGCGTGGTGGGTTATAGTATAGTTTTAATCTTTAGACTTTGAATCCTGTGTATTTCGTTTTCAATTACTGAACATTATATAAAATAGCCGCACGCACCCTTCAACCACATAGTCAACCATAAAAACTATGCACCAACCATCATGATAAGCGGCTGACTTATAAAGACTACACTGACATCAGCCCGAGCCATCAAATCATTGAAATTATTGTAAACCTTAAAAATAGCACCATAGTGTCGATAACCGAATACTAACCTTTTCTCAACACTGTCAGTCCACAACGCATGCAACGGGGACGCCGACATCTGTCCAGTTTCCTCCATCCTGAGAAGCGCCGTCCAGTGTAAGAAGTAGTTGATGTGCTCCGCCGACAGATGGCCCAGGGCGTCCTGCTTCAGTTTCGAGAGGGGGTGGGTTTCTGATACTATGGGACCGGTTGTGTGCCTGGAGAAGTAGAAAGAAATAAATACAAGTAAATTAATTATAAAAGCAGTCGCTATATATAATTTTGTAAGTCTTTTCACTGGCTTTAATTTCAAACCCATATTGCTATGGTAAGAAAAAAAATGTTAAGGTCAGACAGCCAAAATGTATGAAACAACTAATTTTTTTTCGCACATTCGGGGTTGGTCCGATAGCAAAAATTGCTCAGTATGACCTATATATTCACCCAATAAATTATTGCAAGTGACTAAATAAGCACCCAGTATGTCAAAAACCGTCCAGCCGTTTGGGCTGCAGGACATGCCAAAGAAATGGACATAGATACTCGAAAAACAATACCCTTCTTCTGACGCAGTCGGTTCAAGATGGCACATAGCCTTTAAATCAAACACATGACAATTCGGTGTGCATGAAGATTGTGATGTAATAAACAACTCCTAACGTTATAAAACTTTCAATAACTCACAAGGAAAGGTACCCAACTGTCCGGTTCCGATTTGATTTATATTTATATATGTTATAGAGTACTTTAAAATAACGGACACGTATGTTTTTTTAGCTGCCCATACTCAACCTATTGGGAGAAATTGTCCTCCAAAGTACTAAAAAGTTACTAAATCTTCTAATTCCTATAGAAATTGATGCTCAAGCAACTTGCTAGTTTATGGCTGGTTTGAGTATATGTTTGAAAGCAGCAAAAAATAATGAGCACGTGTTTTGTTATATCGGCTAAAACTCATTTTTCCTAAATGATTCTAGATGACAGGCTGTCTGTAAATTAGTCAATAGGGATATTAGTATTACTTACTGCAATGTTCTGCCGTCAAGAGTGCCGTTCTAGCATCTATCGTAAACCGTAGAATAACTTATACATACTGTGCCTTAAACTGTTTTTTGACAAGTTTTCTCGGATAAAAAAAATTACATTGAAGCATCAAGGCGGTTTGCTCACAAAGGACCTACTGAGAAATGTGAAAATTGAAATTTAGTTATCCGCCTCTTTATCGCTCGAATACGCAAGAATGATAGAGAGGTTAGATAAGGAAATTACGATTTTCTTGTTTCCCGGTAGACCCTCAGATTGTGATAGATTGTGGAAGTGGCGCCCCCTACGCAGTTTCGCGTAATATTCCCTGTTCACATTAAAATAATATTACGAAACCTTGAAGACCAACTAAAATTTCACTTCAACCTGTGAGTCAGTAACACATTCCTTTTTTTCTAAATGTTAAACTTACCACAGATGCAAGGAACAGACGGTGAGGTAGGGGCACTTGGCGCACGCATTGTGGTGGTTAACCGGATCCGGCAAGTTTTGTTGCAAGAGGCTCGAAGCCTCCTCTATGTCAGTCATTTGCTCTGCAAGACGAGATGAGACGGGATTTAATTTACATTTTAAATTACAAATTAGTTTTTTTTTTTTAATGTACAAATGAACATGATTCAATGGAATAAATGATATGATATGATATGATATGATTTTAGAGAGGAAAAGGCGCTTAAAGAAAAGGAGGAAGGTATACTATAATATCTCATTATTAAAGGAGGTAAGCACTGTTTATATTCAAAAATTTACTAACAGCATTTCTTGTTTATGTAAATAATTTGGTTTATAAGTCTACAGAAAATCATTCACATTTTTTTTTATCACCCGTTATGTATATTTGCGTACGTATAAATTATCATAGTTACTTCGACTTCTGTCTATTCTCATACCCACTTTTTGCAATCTTGCACCAAACTGTCTCTGTTTAGCCCAATGGTTGACTGGTAGAGAATGCCTTAAAGCGTTAAGTCCGCCATTTGTGCTCTTTTTTTGTAAATTTGTGCAATAAAGTTTAAATAAATACATATATTTTGATACCTATAGGTATAAAAGTCTATAACAAGACACCAAAAAATGTCACCGAGCTTACAGACTCTAACCCCCTTATTCATAAACGTGTACTAAAGTTACGATGCTACTAATCGTCGTTTGTCCCTTTCCATCATACCAATACGTCGGAAAGGGACAAACGATGATTAGCGGCATCATAACTTTAGTACACGTTTATGAATAAGGTGGTAAATTCAAAACTGTTGTTAAGCAAAAACTCATTTCATACTATAAAATAAGCGATTAATCATGGATAGGGATGTATTTCAATAACGTCCTGCATTAGCAATCTAGTGCATCAAATTTCTATAAGAAAGTACAGAAAGTACCTACTGTATGTTATCTTATGATTTTTTTTTAAATTCCATATTAGTTTAAATTGTATTTTTTTATCTAATGTATGTTAGTTATAAGATGTAATGTTTTGAAAAAATGTCCCGTCGAGTTTCTTGCCAGTCCCATATTGGGATACCCTCCTACAATTTAGGAGGGATTTAAATCTTCGTGGGTCAGAGATGTAGGGTTAAAGCCGGCATAACTTTATTTGACGATCATAAGCGCATTGTAATATGCCTACTTAAAAAATAACCTATCTTTATCTTTATTTCATGACTACTTTACCTGGGTCGGTCGCCGTGGGCCCATCGGCCAGGTACTGCACTAACTGGTTACGCAACATTATCAGATCCCTTCTTTCAGGGTATCCACAGCTCACTTCCCTCAAGTCCACGCGCTCTCTGTGAACCACAATACTCGCAGTTAAAGATTTGATCTACCCTAAGTAGCAGTATAGATACAGAATGGGTCTAATAGGTACAGTCGGGTCAAATAGGTAACAGTTAGTGACGGTCAATGTGGCCAAATATATCGTAACACACCTTTGTTACCTTATAGTCTGTGTGGAAAGAGAAGAGTCGTAGAATGTATTGGATCCCATACATTTCATGACTCTTTTCTTTCCGCACAGAATATAAGGATGTGTCTCGACTGTAGTAAAGCTGCTCTGGCAAATACCACGTTATTTTTAGGGCAATAAAGTGGTGTAAAAACTTTGAGAGAATAGGATTAAAATAAAGTAAAATATGTTTCTAGACTAAAATATGTAAACGATCTCAAATACTAGTCTTAACCACTCTTAATAAAAATAATAAAGCAAATTGTGTTTTGTTTAATAAATCAAACACATTTATACTCAAGATAAAATAGAAATTGAAAGTACTCACGTGACACTAGGGGGGAGAGAGGGAGTCGAGACAAATCTCACGACATCTCACCAGGGGCTGTCAAAAAATCCTCTAAAACCCCTCACGTAATTAAGGGAGCGTCCCTAAGCGGTCCAGTCTTCTTGCTCCGCGCGGGAGCTGCTCCGCTGACAGTAGTGATGCCTTACTTGAGGTAGAGCAGCAAGCCGCGCTGCTCGCTGGTCGCGGGGTCGGCCGCGCGCTGCAGCGCCAGCATCATGCCGTACAGCACGAGCTGCTCCGCTGACAGTAGTGATGCCTTACTTGAGGTAGAGCAGCAAGCCGCGCTGCTCGCTGGTCGCGGGGTCGGCCGCGCGCTGCAGCGCCAGCATCATGCCGTACAGCACGAGCTGCTCCGCTGACAGTAGTGATGCCTTATTTGAGGTAGAGCAGCAAGCCGCGCTGCTCGCTGGTCGCGGGGTCGGCCGCGCGCTGCAGCGCCAGCATCATGCCGTACAGCACGAGCTGCTCCGCTGACAGTAGTGATGCCTTACTTGAGGTAGAGCAGCAAGCCGCGCTGCTCGCTGGTCGCGGGGTCGGCCGCGCGCTGCAGCGCCAGCATCATGCCGTACAGCACGAGCTGCTCCGCTGACAGTAGTGATGCCTTACTTGAGGTAGAGCAGCAAGCCGCGCTGCTCGCTGGTCGCGGGGTCGGCCGCGCGCTGCAGCGCCAGCATCATGCCGTACAGCACGAGCTGCTCCGCTGACAGTAGTGATGCCTTACTTGAGGTAGAGCAGCAAGCCGCGCTGCTCGCTGGTCGCGGGGTCGGCCGCGCGCTGCAGCGCCAGCATCATGCCGTACAGCACGAGCTGCTCCGCTGACAGTAGTGATGCCTTACTTGAGGTAGAGCAGCAAGCCGCGCTGCTCGCTGGTCGCGGGGTCGGCCGCGCGCTGCAGCGCCAGCATCATGCCGTACAGCACGAGCTGCTCCGCTGACAGTAGTGATGCCTTACTTGAGGTAGAGCAGCAAGCCGCGCTGCTCGCTGGTCGCGGGGTCGGCCGCGCGCTGCAGCGCCAGCATCATGCCGTACAGCACGAGCTGCTCCGCTGACAGTAGTGATGCCTTACTTGAGGTAGAGCAGCAAGCCGCGCTGCTCGCTGGTCGCGGGGTCGGCCGCGCGCTGCAGCGCCAGCATCATGCCGTACAGCACGAGCTGCTCCGCTGACAGTAGTGATGCCTTACTTGAGGTAGAGCAGCAAGCCGCGCTGCTCGCTGGTCGCGGGGTCGGCCGCGCGCTGCAGCGCCAGCATCATGCCGTACAGCACGAGCTGCTCCGCTGACAGTAGTGATGCCTTACTTGAGGTAGAGCAGCAAGCCGCGCTGCTCGCTGGTCGCGGGGTCGGCCGCGCGCTGCAGCGCCAGCATCATGCCGTACAGCACGAGCTGCCCGCGGTGCTCCGCTGAAACTGACGCGCGGCCGCTCTTTAGTTCTAATGGGACTACTGCTGACTGGTGTCCTGTGACAAAAAACATGATTTAGTTGTGTCGTGTCATACTCACGAAGCAAATAAGTCTGTGAAGGCGTATCCCGCCGAGTTATATCCCTCCGAAACAGCTCGATCGGTGTCGACCTGCCTTATACCACATGACCTCGGCGGATATTTTTGTTGCTCTTTACAATTTCAAGAAAAAAATTGAATTGATGAAAGCAGCACCTTAAACCTCGCGGGTTAATAGTGTTAATCCCTAATTTAATAGTGCAAGAAATCATAATAATTTGTAACTGAGGAACTGGAGGGAAGCGGGCTGCGCTGTGCACAAAGATGTGTGTAAGGGAAGGAGAGGGTTATTATCGGGGATCCTTTATGATACATCCGACTTCGTGCAAGGACTGTACCTATCTGAGACGACGCCAGCACGTCGGGTCGCACGGGTTATTTCAAACGTTTACTTGACACTTGCACCGTCTGGGCTATCAAAACCGCTGCCAACTTAGTCTGACTCTAGTACATTTTTTACAAGAAAATACGGCATTGAAGTCCGAAACTTTAAGCTACGGTAAAAGAAGATATACCCAAGCTATTAGGCGCAACTATAAAAAATTACTAGCCAGCTATATGTAAGTTCAGTACTAACAATAATTCGTATACTTTCATATTTTCATGTTTAGGTTTACATAATTTAATTAAGGTAACTGTTAAGTTTACAATATTAGTAATAACTATTGTGTCTAATGTAACAATACGAGATTGTTTGTTTGTTAATAAATAAAATAATAAAATAAAATAAATTATATGATAAGTGTCTTAATTGATTTTAATAAGTAATAACGCATTTAGTGTTTACCTGTAGTTGGATAAACATTAAACACTTAGTCATGTATCTGTTGGTAAACATTAAATAAGAAAAGTTTAACCTTTTCGTTCATGAATAGTGACTTGTAGCGTGGCGTCGATCTTCCCCTTCAGGCCCAGCTGTGGGCAGCACAAGTTTTCTTCAATGTCCAGCACTTCGTTGATATTTCCGCACCATTTATCTTTCTGGCCCTAAAATACATATGGAGTTTAGACTCTATGGAGAACCAAAACGAATAAAAAAAAAACATTTGTTCAAACCGCTTGGCAATATAATCCAAAGAATTGGCGCAGCTGCTAAAACAAAGGGGAAACTAGGCCTTATTGGGACCCTTACCGTATTAGGAGGCGGTTTGTCCGACATATACGTTTGCATGAACTCTGCCAGCGGTGCAATGTATTGTTACATGTTCGAACTCGCCTCCTCATCTGATAGACCTGCGTTGTATAAGCACTGGATTGATTCCTAATAGACCTTACCTTGTTCGGAGGTGGTTTATCCGACATATACGTCTGCATGAACTCCGCTAGCGGTGTAATGTACTGATTCATGTTCGAACTCGCCTCCTCCTCTGATAGACCTGCGTCGTATAGGCTCTGAATTGATTCCTTTATTATATTGTTCGCCTCCTTACGTAGTGGTTCCACAGACCTAATGTTCTGCGTCAGGGCTTTTTGTACCAGCTCGTGCACTAATATGCCGATTGTCATCTAGAACAAATTTATATAAGATATTAATATAACTTAGGTATATCATAAGATGATTACATGTCCTGTTCTTGGAAATAAGTAGGTATTCACAGAAGAGATAGCCAAGTAGTTATAGTTGCGCTGTTTACACTTTACTCATGCTTCCGCTACTGCCGACATTTTGCGGCAAATCATAATCGACATTAAATCGTCATAAAGCTTCAAGTAAAATAAAAAAAGCGGCCAAGTGCGAGTCGGACTCGCGCATGAAGGGTTCCATACCATTACCTATAAAAACGGTCACCCATCCAAGTACTGACCCCGCCCGACGTTGCTTAACTTCGGTGATTGGATGAGAACCTCGAGATTGGAAAGAAATATTTATTTTATTCTGTTTTTAGTATTTGTTGTTATAGCGGCATAATCTGTAGAAATTTCAACTGGCTAACTATCACGGTTCATGAGATACAGCTTGGTGACAGATGGACGGACGGACGGACAGCGGAGTCTCAGTAATTGGGTCCCGTTTGACCCTTAGGGTATGGAACCCTAAAAACTCTGCTCATGCTGCTACTAAAAGACACATGCTGTCAGGATAGTGTAAACACCCCTTGAGCCCAATGGACGTGTTATCGGGTCAGCTATGGCAATCAAAATTCAATTCTAATTTTAAACTCAAGGTCGTTTTTCGGCTGCCAAGATATCAGTAGATCCATCAAGATGGATCTACTGATATCTTGCCATGGTTGGATCTATTGAGAATGAAGGCCTGAACCTTGGGTAGATAGGTAGGTTAATCTTACAGCAGTATTGGCAGAGTCAATGCCGCGCCAGCGCTCCTGTAGAACAGCCTTCCGTTGGCAGAACACACTAGTGTATGATACGAGACGGTCCGTCAGCAGCACCAGAAGCCCTGAGGAGTTGGTGACGGTGAAGCTGCCTTAGTTACATGGGGCGATGAACCTGGGCCCTGGGAGGGGTTAATCTTACAGCAGTATTTGCAGAGTCAATGCCGCGCCAGCGCTCCTGTAGAACGGCCTTCCGTTGGCAGAACACCCCAGCTACCACACTAGTGGATGACACGAGACGGTCGGGCCGTAGCACCAGCAGCCCTGAGGAGTTGGAGATGGTGAAGCTCCCTGAGGAGTCCCGTGAGGCGAGGATGCTGACGATGTCGCCGGGGTGCAAGGGTGTTTGCAGCCTGAAAACGTAGGTAAACTGAATTGTTACAAAGCACTAATGATAGCAATTATTATTAGGTAGTTAAACCACTAGTAAGACTGTTTTCATTGCATTTTTTATATGAACAACAAACATGAAAGTAGGTAAGGATGGAAATATGTCTGCTACTTGTTCACACAAAAAGCACTGAATGTATTCGGAGACTTTATATAGGTATTGAAATTTACCCCTAAAGGCCTGCGCAAACCGGCGGAGCGCAGCGCAGATGACCGAGGATTTACTCCACGCAGCGCTCACCGAGTAAAATCCCCTGCGACACCGCGAGCGCCCGCCAGCGCCGGCGGCCGGCGCACCAGGGAACACTTCAGCGCATGCCGGGTGTACTTTATCAAAAGGGATTAGTGACTAGTGTGCACGAGTTTTCCCCTGTTGTCTGCCCCGCTACCCCAGCATACTAGGGGATGCTGCGGCATGCCGGCGCCTACTGCCGCGGTATCCTCTAAAGTGCTCCTCGATGCCGCGGAGTAACAATGCTCCGAGGTCGATCTCAGAGCATTCAAATTTATACCTAAATAGCCGGGTCCACACAGAGCGAGCATACGTGCGAGGCAATTTCCTCACGCACAAAACGGCCAATGTAGACGTGCCTCGGCCGACGTGGTAATGTAATTGAAATAGGAAAGAATTTACATTGATAAATTTAAAGCGCACTGCGCTTCGCCGGTTTGCGTAGGCCTTAAAGGCAAGGGAAGGAAAGAGAAGGGATACTTCCTTTTAAAGTCCTATACATATGTATGAGAGTGTTTATAATGACTTTATATGGACCAGGTTGTAATTATTGTAGCAGGTTGTAGTAATTTTACAATAATTTATGAAAAGAATAAATTGAAACACATAATAGTAAATTTTAATCCTGAAAACTAAACTGAAAAAATGTTTGTTAAAAAAAATAGATAAGTCATGTTGTTTCTTTTTTTTACTTTCTTACCAGATGCCTTCAACAAAACATGTAGCCCTATTATTAGTAGCATTCTTGAGTTTTAGTTCCAGCCTGTTGGATAAGCTATTGACTGCTTCTATTTCACATCTCTGCAGCACACTCAAATCCAAGTCTTCTATATTTTCCTGATAGATCAATTATATCAATTAGAGTAAGTTACAAGTAATTCAACTATATTCACAATCATCCTAAAGGTTTTTAACACATTCACTGCTGGGAACCCACCTGGTGGGCGCTCGTGAACTTTGTTCAGATGCCGGACATGGTGGGCGCTCGTGAACTTTGTTCAGATGCCGGACAACCCGCTGGGCGGGTTGTTTTGTACGCAGCTATAGACCACCGGTTTCTGGGGTAGTGCGCCGTTTTTTGTCTGGCAGTCAATGTGTTAAGCTAAACTTCTAAATTGGTATAGTTCAAATCATGAAATTCGTAATTTTATCAATTTAAAATAACAGTTGTGAAAATTTGTCATTTGAATACAAAAGTGATGTATACCCGCTAAGAGTTTAGAGACCATTATTGATGATGCTTTATTTTGCATAATATGAAGGACAGAACATAAGAGCCATACAATAATTTTATACAACTTACAAACTTTATCCTCTAGCCACACATTAAAACTTGTCTAGCCTTGTGCCGCCCAATGTACATTAGGATGTACACTCCATTTTGATGGAATGTCAACTTTCATTAAAACAAACAATGTAGCATTTCATTGGGCGGGTCCACACAGAGCGAGTATACACGAGGCCATGCCCCACGCACAAACCGGCAGCATGTGAGTTTTCTTCCTATTTGTCTCATAAAATATTCGAACAAATGAAAATCAACCTAATTAAAAACACAACTAGATTCTAACTTCCTTAGCTATCATTTTGTATGGTGGGCAGTTCGAGGCTAGAAAAATAAGATATGTCGAAAATAAAGATTCAAAATAGAATGGAATGGATGACCTTTTTATCGGCCTTTGGGCAGCTAGAGGTTATAGTAACCACAATGAAGTTTCCATACCTCATCAATGTCTTCAGCCCAGTCATCACCAAACATACTGTCAACTTCTGGGTCATCAAATACAAGAACTTTAGCACATTTGTCAGGAGATTTGTTAATTTTTACAGGAGAACTGACAGACTTTGGTGAACTGCAAATCTTTGGAGTACCTTAAAAAATAAGACAATGAAATGAGATAAAAGTTAAGTTAAAGAAAGTTTCCATACTAAATGAAATAAATCATTCAGATTCAAAGCAGCTTTAGGTTTCACCACTGAAATATTTGATAAATAGATTTAATTTAGAATTGTTGCATATTGAAATTTAATTATGTAAATATATTAATGTACCATTGCTGTTTTTGGCAATATGTGGCACCTTATTGACATCTGGACTATCTTCATCATGTATATTATAAAAGTTGGGTGAAAACTTTGCTTGGCATAATACATTAGAACCATGATTATTACTTCCATTTGATTTACACTCAATCTCATCATCATCCAAGATACTTTGTATTTCTTTTTCAATAATATTCTTTTCTTGACTTGAGGTCAGTGGTGACCTTTTCTTCGGAGAACAATTTTTAGAGATCCCATTGGTTTCTACATGATCATTTCTTAAAAGACTATCAAAATCATTTTCTGTATTTGCTGATTTATAACCATTTTCTTTCCCGGGCGATTTCTTTACTGTCTCACTGTAATAACCATTTTTTATTGCAGATTTTCTTGTGCCATTTTGAAAACCATTTTTAATTGGACTTTGCTGTATACCATTCTGGTTTTCACTTTTGAGTTTTTTACTTATATCGTTCCCATTAATCGTGCATGCTTGGTTAGTCCCAGAGGTCTCGACATGAAGAGGAGAGGTAGCTTTTCGTTTAACTGACAACTTTTCAACTTCTTTTGTAGGTAAAGACTTTTTTACAGGTGCACTTTGTGAATTTGTAACATTTGTGTTTTTAAAAAACTGTGTAATGGCTTTTTGATTCTTAGGCGGCCCTTGTTGAGCCTGTAAAAACGTACGGGGTTAACAAAATTAGCATTACGATGTTTACGTTCACACATGATCAACATGTTTATACAACATAGTGATAAATACCTTTTTCAAGCTTAAAGATTTAGGTGGCATTACTTCACAATTCACATAAGCAACGAACAATGTTAATATTATATCCTAATAAGGAAATATTGCAATTGCACAATAATAAAATTGAATTGTTCTACTTCAAACTGAAAATAAATGTCATGGTGTAGTTGTTTTTTGCCCGCGAAATATTTGACGTTTCTGAGGGCACGTTCGAAAATATTACGAAAATCATAATATGAACGAAATAGAATACAATAGAATTCTAATTTCCCATTAACAAGTCCAGAATGGAGAAGAAGAGGGAGATAAAGATGTTTCGGTTTAGATGTTTTGCGATCACGTTACAAACAAACCGATCCATTACATGCTATTGATCGTATGACTTATGAACCTTTATCGAAATGTCAAGACAAGTGAAGTGACATATTAATGTTTTGATTTAAGGTTATGGCTCGTGCTGTAATTTAGCCTTTTGTATTTATAAATAATTACCGTAGTTATAATATCAATTAGAATATCTATACCGATTTACAATGTCACGAAGACCAGAGTTTCAGGCGCCACCTGAGATCGTAAGTACTCTTTATTTTATAAATTTAAAAACTCCATAAAGCAACTTCTTGAAATAACTTTTGCATTATTTCAGTTTTATAATGAAGAAGAAGCAAGGAAATATACTCAAAAGTAAGTTTGACTACATATATTCATGCATAGTTTTTATTAAGACTATTGTGTAGTTTAATATACATTTATCCATTTAATATATTTATGTACTCCGGTTTGGCCTAGTGGGTAGTGACCCTGCCTACGAAGCTGATGGTCCCGGGTTCAAATCCTGGTAAGGGCATTTATTCGTGTGATGAGCATGGATATTTGTTCCTGAGTCATGGGTGTTTTCTATGTATTTAAGTATTTATAAATATTTATATATTATATATATCGTTGTCTAAGTACCCTCAATACAAGCCTTATTGAGCTTACTGTGGGACTTAGTCAATTTGTGTAATAATGTCCTATAATATTTATTTATTTATTTATGTAAGATTGCCCCATAATATTATTATTTATATATATTATTACAGCTCCCGAATTATCGATATTCAAGCTCAGATGACAGAGAGATGTTTAGAGCTGCTGCTGTTACCTGAAGATACTCCTTGCTTGCTCTTAGATATTGGCTGTGGATCAGGGCTCTCTGGATCAGTGCTAGAGGAAAATGGTCACATGTGGATTGGAATGGACATCTCAAATTCCATGCTTGGTAAGATTTTTTGGTATTATAGTATTATACTTAATATATTGATGAAAAAAATAATAGTTATTGTTCAGTGTTTTAATTCATTCATTTATAGATTTAATTGAAATAAAAAATCTATCAAAATTTATTTCAGTATTTGTTTTTTACCTGGAGAAAGAACCTTTTTGTTTTTTTATTTAAAATTGAATTTAGAGGCCTAGGGAAACAGTGGTTTTATAAAGGTTAAATGAAAAAGTTACTTTTACAATTACATAACTTAGAAAAACAGATTATTAGTTTTCTTTTAAAAGCAGTTAGTTTTGTTAAAATATTATCAGACTAAATGTTACAAAACGGGACCCTAAAATATTTATTTATGATTTTAGAGGTGGCACTGGAGCGAGAAACGGAAGGTGACTTAATACTAAGTGACATGGGTGAGGGAGTCCCATTCCGAGCAGGTTGCTTCGATGGGGCAGTGTCCGTGTCAGCCATCCAGTGGCTGTTCAATGCAGACAAGAAATCACACCAGCCTGTCAAGAGGCTGTATAAGTTCTTTAGCACATTATATGCTTCACTGGTATATTACTCGTTTTTTTTCTTCAATTTTGCAGAAAACTATCACACCATACTTTTGCAGATAACAATTTCTAATTTTGGATTAACATTAATTTTGGATTTTGTGATTTCACTTATTGCATTGATTTCTTTGCTGTTACATTGATACATTAAGAGATAAATAACTATATCTACTTTTATTACAGGCTTAGATTTCAACACAAAATTCAAAGCTAAAAAGCTAATCTACTATTAAATAATGATTGATGCAAACCTATAAAATTATATCAACAGTAAAATTAAAAATTATTTATAATGTAAGTTAAAAATTGTTATAACTCTCAAAAATTTGCTTTTCAGTCTAGATCAGCTAGAGCAGTATTTCAGTTCTACCCTCAGAATGAAACCCAGCTGGAACTGCTCACTTCTCAAGCTATGAAGGCCGGCTTCTATGGAGGTGTTGTCATAGATTATCCAAATTCTACTAAAGCCAAGAAATTCTTCTTGGTCCTTATGACTGGGGGTCAGGCACCACTCCCTAAAGCTTTAGGTAATTTTATTTAAGTGTTTTTGTTATAATATGTACATTACCATCAATTATAATGGATTGGTAAAGTTATAACCCTCTTTTTCCAAACATTTTCCCAGTTGATGTGATATTTTTATTAAGTGGGAATTTTACAATATTAAGTATGCATGCTGTATGATGTACTATGTTACAAACAAACTTTTCTGTTAATAACAATCAGGTACTGAGGAAGAAAATAGTCTGCAAGTAAAGTATGCCAGGAGAGAAGCTGGCAGAAATGCAAGAGGGAAACCTCTAAAGAATACTAAAGCGTGGCTTCTGGAAAAGAAGGAGAGGAGGCGGCAGCAGGGCAAGGAGACCAAACCAGACACCAAGTACACTGGCAGGAAAAGAAGTGGAAGATTTTGATAACTATTTATTTAGACTTATAAGAGATTTACAATATTAATTAAGAAATAAAAAATATTAATTGAATCTATCTTTTGATCTCATATTTCCAAACAGTATCAACTCCATGTCCTATTGTCTCAGCCGGTGTCATGTTAGGCAGAGGGAATCTACATGCTACCACTACAGTACCATTTTCAGTTTCAGCTAGAAGCTTACTTTCAAATTCCGACATCATTTGCTCAACACCAAATATAACTATGTTGTTGTATGGTTTTAGACTAAAAGTCCATAAGTTTCGTCTATAAAATTTCGTGTTCTGACTTTGAGAAGATAAAAGGGCTACTATTTTAGAGTAATAAACCAACCAAGGGTTGAGTTCTACTCCATCCGACTTGAAACCTAATTTGGCTGCTGTAAAAACGATTCTTCCATCTCCTGAACCAACGTCAAGTAGGCGACCGCTTCGCCCGCTCAAGGCTTTAGTAACTCCAGCTAGTTGTTCTGTTGTAGCGGGAACATAAGGAAGGCAAACCTTCCTCAAAGCTGGTGACACAAATGGGATACACACAATGCTGACTCCTACTGCTAATCCCCCTGTTGTATAAATTAGTATCTTCCCTGCAGGTGATAATTTTCTAGGAGTGTTCGTTTCAGAACCAAGTAGCTCTAGTTCCATTATGTAATATTATAATATATTAAATTTATCCATCTATTTAAGGTTATGATAATTTTGACATACCAGCTGATTACCATAGACTAGATTTTTTTTTTACATCAAACTGTTCACTATCAAGCAGGTTCACTAAACTCTATGCTTAGCTTATTTTGTTACTGGCAACACTAAAATATACGCTAGTGTCAATGTCAAAAAAGGTGGACATCGGCTGAACCGGGTGTACTGTATTTATTTTGCTGAAATATCATTGCATTTTCTCCATCATGACTGCCTTCGAGGAGTTCGGCGTCCTCCCCGAACTAGCTAAAGCTATCGATGAAATGGAATGGACGCTACCGACAGACGTACAGGCTGAAGCGATTCCTCTAATTTTGGGTGGTGGAGACGTACTCATGGCTGCAGAGACTGGTAGTGGAAAGACTGGTGCTTTCTGTTTACCCATTTTGCAGATTGTGTGGGAGACACTGAAAGATATACAGGAAGGCAAGACCAGCAAAGTGATAGCACAAACATCGTCTGAATGGACAATGTCCTTTTTCGATCGGAACGATGCGTTGGCGGTGACTCCAGATGGGCTGCGCTGCCAGTCGAGAGACCAGAAGATGTGGCACGGCTGTAGGGCCACGAAGGGCGTGCACACCAAGGGTGCTTATTACTATGAGGCTACAGTCACTGATGAGGGGCTGTGCCGTGTAGGCTGGTCTACACAAGCTGTAAGTTGGTTATGGTATTAGGCTTGCTATCTATGTCTCTTAGTTCAATATAATATAACAAAAATAACCTTTGCAATTGCCACAAAATGCTGATAGTGATAGTGTTTGGATTTCCTAGAATTTATTAAATATTTTCTTCAAACATTAACAGGCAAGGTTGGATCTTGGCACAGATCGCTCAGGGTTTGGCTTTGGAGGTACCGGTAAGAAGTCCAATGCCAAGCAGTTTGATGACTATGGTGAAGCATATGGAAAGAATGATGTCATTGGTAAGATAATATTTCGTCCTTGTTGCATAATTTTATTTATTGCTAGTCTTATAACTTTATTATTACTTTTATATTACTAACACACAAATCAAGCCAAAATATTCTGATATGATCTAAATTATAAAAATCTGTTAATTTTCTTTTCATTCTGCCAACAGCAACACATTGTGTTAGGACATAACTGCCAGTACCATTTTAAATTTACAAATCTTATCTTCATATGTATCAAAATGTAATGAAAGGTCCCAGTTTGTTGCTTACCATAAGGACAAGATGCTTGTATCTTTATACAAATTACCTGCCAAAGCATCCTTATGGCAAGCGACAAAGTGGGACCTTTTGCTCGGAAGCAACACATATGCAAATAATATGTTAATTCAGTCATCACAGTTCATTCACTTCTCTCTAAAATGCAGGACCAATAAGCACACTGTCTTCCAGTTTGACATGAATTGAATTTGCACAAAATTTCAGACTAGTTTACCACGGTTTTGTTTGTATACTGACATAGTTACCACCACTTTCAGGATGTCTGCTCAACTTTAATACTGGTGAGATCCGGTACACTAAGAATGGAGAGGACCTAGGAGTAGCATTCAAATTGGATCAGTCCCGTAAATCTGATTGCTACTTCCCTGCTGTAGTGCTTAAGAATGCTGAAATGAGCTTCAACTTTGGAGCTACACCCTTCAAGGTATTGAGAAGGCTAGATCAGTTTTTTGCATGCTAAGTAGATGATTTGCCTTCTGGCAGTTATTAAATAGGTTTACTTAAATTTAACCATCATAAGATTATCTCGATTACCTTTTCCTTTGCTCTTTGACACTTTTTTCATTGCATGTTTATCATATAAGCTGAATATGTCAAATAGACGAATATTAAAGCTTGCGGCTATGGTTTTTACGCTTAAACAATCTGGCATTCCACCATATCTCGCGCGTAAACTTGAATGGAAGTCTAACCGAAAGTTGAAAGGTTTGCATGAGCAACAAGAGCGTATCTCCCGTCCACTATTTCGGCTTCAGTCATTTAGAGGCAGTTTTGCTATGCTGCGTCTAAATGCTGGAACAATTTGCCGCCACCCGTAGTTAACAGTAAGTCCCTGGCGGTTTTCAAACTGCGTTGCAAGGCATATTTACTGGACCTCCAAAAGAAAGTAACGTACACTTTTGGTTGAATGACCTGCTCTATAGATATTTAAATTTAGTTATCTTTTTTTTTTGTATTCACTGCGTATTGTTCGGTTTTGCTATCCTGTCCTAAATGTAATAGTGTTAATGTTTCTGCTGTCCTTAGCTAGTGTACAAATACGGCGGTGGCAGAATAACAGCGTCCGTTGCTGGAAGTTCTTAGGGCCGCTGTGCCCCGAGACCTTTTGGCGCAGACATTAGCCGAGCCACTTTCCCTTTCAATTAGTTTGTAAGCATTATTGTGTACCTATGTTTAAATTTTTTGAATAAACGTCTTTATTATTATATTATTATTATTATATACTACATAGAGCATACATACATAACACAGAACATACATTGGTTAATTGGAAGAGATCCCTCATAGGGATCCTTCAGAAGTTTAGTATAGTTATAGTATTCATGTTTCTTTTGTTCACTTTGTTTATTTTTATAGTAATTTATTCTTAGCTGTCTTTTTGTATTACAACTGACCTTAATCCCTTTTGAAATCCATTTAGGAGTTTGCTGCAACACATAGTTAACCTTGATTCGCCGAATGGGAAAACAGAGTTTGTAAAATACTGATAACAACTCGTGGAATTTTTGAAACGCGGTATTAAAGTCACTTTCAATGTATACCTCGGAAAACGATAGCTTTGCTAGACATTCTTGGAATAAGGCCATGTTTTCTTGACAGTAGTCCCGTTTGAACTTATAATAATGTTTTGGCTTTTTTATTTTTGAGTTTACTTTGAAGCTTAACATTTGAGCAGTATCATGATCGGACAAACCTAAAGGTAGAACTGCAGCAGAAGCATTTTTAATATTGCTCAGTATGTTATCTATGCAAGTTTGTCCTCTAGTTGGACATGTGATATGTAATGTTAAATTATAATTTTGTGCGATATCTAAAAATTCAGTACTAATTTTACTACTTACAAGAATATTAATGTTGAAATCTCCGCATATGACAATTTGGTTAAATTTTTTACTCAAATCGTGAAGCATCATATTGAGTTTTAGGAAAAAGTTGTGTGGGTTTGAGTTTGGTGTTCTATAAAGACAGATAATGACCAAATCAAGTTCAGATATTTGTATTCCACAACACTCAAAAACTCTTTCCGTTGTAAATTTTTTGAGTCCCTCTAAAACACAAAAGTTTATACCTTTTTGTACAAAAATGCAGACTCCACCTCTCTTAGTTTCTCGTGAAAAAACTGCAGCTAAAACGTAATTTTGCAGCTGTATATTATTCTCACTTCCGGATTTAATAAATGTTTCAGTTAGACAAATAACATTAGGATCTTTATATTCTCTTGCCAAACTGTTTATAGTTACTTCTAAGATATCTTTTTTTGCTAATACACTTGCAATGTTTTGATGCATTATTCTAAACTGGTATATTTGATTCTTGGTTTGAGCGAAAAAGAGAGTTTTCATTTTCTGTGTGTTGTATAAGCTTTGAATCGGTTTTAGGAGTTTTGTCATACTGTTCAGCATTATCTAGTATTATATCTTTCTTTTTAAAGTAGAATGTAATCTTTCTTTGATTACTATTAGGGGCAGTTATTTTTGGGGACACAACAGGAGTTTCCTTCGGAACAAAATTGTAATAGCTTTCCTTATAATCCTGTTGATCTATTACATTACTAATTTTTGTGCATAGCTCGTTTAGATATTTTATTTTGCTTTTGTCATTGTGTTTGGATACGTCAATGAATGTGCAATTTGATTTAGAAGAACAGCATTGATTAATTAAATAATTCATTACATCAGAATATACCTTTTCACTCCTTCTTATGCTTAAGACTAAAACTGTGTATTTTACTAAATAAGTTAAAGCATTATTAAGTTCATATATAGTGTCTATAACATTTTCATCACATTCACTTACTGATAGTACTATTTTGTCGCCTTCAACAAAATCATACTTGACTACTTCTTCCATTATTGATTGTGTAGTAGACCCTGGTTTGACGACTGAGAACACTTTATACTTTTTATATTTACTCTCTTCCCGCATAAGTGTAAGCTTTGAGGCTAGCCCGACGCACTGACGCCCGCCAAACATAAAAATTGTATCGGTAATTTTGTCGTTAGTGTTATTTTCCAGCTTCCATTGTTTTGATGGCGATGATCGGGAAGAGAAAGTGTTTGCTTTTTGCAGATTTTCTTTTACATGCGGTATAGTAGCCACTTGAGTATCTTCTGGGTTAGCTTCTGCTCTAACCCTGCTTTCATCGTTATTTTTATTTGTAGTTAGGTCATTCTTTGTTGATGCAGTCGTCACTGGAGAATCTTCTAGTCCGGTAACTATATCGTTGCCATCATCCCTATTATTAATAGGGCTCTTATATTTGTGATTCAGTGGTGTCTGGGACCTGATGTCTTTTTCTTTTTTCTTCCCAAGTCTTGGGGTCAATTTTCTTCCAGCTTTCTTTCTTATGTTCTATCTACTATAAAATATTTCTTATTCATACAATAAAGTGTTTACTTACATTAGGTAGTAATGTATATCCTTGTTCAACTAGAAAATGATTCAAAGTTATTTCAAGCTGGACTTAGAATCAACTTACTTCTTCAAAATTGGAAATGTTTTGTAAATTGACTTCAAAAACAATTAGAGACATAAAATCAACAAATCCAGGAATGTATACAATGTATAACTTTTTCCGACAAGTAATTCTTAACTGGAAACCATTATTTATTATTATTATTTGAAATTTCAGCATCAGCCTCCAGCCGGCTATGTAGCTGTAAATCAAGCGCCCAAGGAGTGTGTCAAGAATAATGTGGTGCAGGCCGGAGTGGCTACTGAGAGCAAGCCTGCCAACAACGCGCCGCAAGCTATCATTATTGAGGTAATTTTTTTAGTATGATGACTTTGGTGTACTATAACCTTGGAGGATTTAAAAACTAGAGACACATTGACTGTAATTTTCTGTACAAAACAGTACAGAAAATTACAGTCACAAACAATATAAGTATTATATTAGTATTGTTAGGTATTTATTTACTAGTAACTGAAGGTAGGTAGGCATGTACAGTAAGCTGCAGAGTATGACCTCACATTGCAAACAAATTTCTATGCAGGGGGGGGGGGGGGAGGGGGTCACTTAACTCTGCAGTTTACTGTACTTGTAGTATCCCAATGTGTGTTTTGTAAACAACATACATATCATTCCAGCCATCGCGCGAGTTAGCAGAGCAAACTTGCAACCAGATCACCATGTTCAAGAAACACATCGACAACCCGAAGGTGCGCGAGCTGCTGGTGGTGGGCGGCGTCAACGTCAAGGACCAGATCAGTCAGCTCAACGCTGGCATTGACATTGTGGTGGGCACGCCGGGGAGGCTGGAGGATCTTATTTCTGGAGGTAAGGTTGTCTTTGTAAGACTACCGGCTGGTATGTATGTGTATTTATCAGAGGCAAAATTTCTCAAGTCGTGATTGTGGTTTTGTGTACCGTATTTTTAATTGTATTTCTCTATTGGAGAAATAATTTAATCTAATGTAGGAAATGTTCGAACATCTGATTAATTTGGATGACTGCTAGCGACACCTAGTGTAACATGTAGGAAAACTGAACTCTGCATACGACAAATTAAACAAATACCCAATTGCCTTACTACAATTACGGCTTACAATATCGGCCCAATTGTCTAGTTAAAGTTTATTTACTTCAGCTTAGTTCTGTAAACGTAATACAACTTTTTTCCCTCAGTTGTTGTGACTACTACTGGCGACATCTAGTATGAGTCTAGGAAAACCCAACTCCTTTGTTGGTTGGTTAAGTCTCTGAAGCCGAATAGGGACGTTGATTGACAAATAAAATTTGCGTAAATACAACTTACAACCAATTTTTGGACGTTTTCCACAGGCCTTAGTTCTCTACTCTAATAAATAAAATATATAATATCTCATTTCAGGTTACCTAGCGCTGACTCACTGCCGCTTCTTCGTCTTGGACGAGGCCGACGGGCTGCTGAAGGCCGGCTACGGCGACATGATCGAGCGACTGCACCGGCAGATGCCCAAGATCACGTCGGACGGACGCCGGCTACAGATGGTCGTGTGCTCCGCTACGCTTCACGCCTTTGAAGTTAAGAAGATGGCGGTAAGTATTGGATTCTTGAAGGCCGGCTACGGCGACATGATCGAGCGACTGCACGAACAGATGCCCAAGATCACTTCTGACAGACACCCACTACAGATGGTTGTATGTTCCATTACTCTTCACGAATCTTCACTCCTTTGAAGTCAAGAAAATGGCGGTAAGTCTTGAATGGTGCAGTCAATCAGATGCAGAGAGAGGTGACCTCCTCTGGATACAATCAGACTATGCAGCTATATAACATTCTTCGTGATATTTCACTGTCAAATAGGTATGGAGAATGAATTTTGTATGTAGTTGTTCAATAGCGAGAGAGTGGACTGTAGTTCGAAAAAGGGGGGCGATAGGGAATGAAATTTAGGGGTCGGTTGAGCAAGAAAGTTGTGTTGCGATAAAATTAAATTACTGAGTTGAGCTTGAGTGTAAAAGAACAGTGTAGGGCGGAGTTACCTTCCAGTCCGGGAGTTGTGGAGTGAAATCGTCGGTCGCCGCTGAAGACCGCTGGTGGCGATTCCGGCTGTCCTTTGTCGCAAGCTAGAAGTAAGCTTAGAACCGTTACCTTGAGTCATCCAACTTAGACCTCGGATTTTCCACTTCACGGATGTGCACGGCGTCCTTCGGCTACACAACACTGATACTAAATATGTGCTAATAATGTTACTGGTAGTAGTGCTTTGGGTCAACGCGAAAATAATAACGAGAATAGCGGAACGATGTGATCTAGTGGTAGGTTCGTGACACACTGGCTCTGTCAACTGTATGACAGGGCAACAGTTTATTTTTTGAATATTTGAATGTCAACTGTGACATGGTGTTGCCACAGTGAATACAGAAAGTATATTATTAAGGCGTAACTGAACATTCCGCCCACCAAAATACACTAGTATTTTGACTAAGCGAAAAAGAACAATGAAAGTGGAACGAGTACGATAATATTAAAACTAAACGAGGAATGGACAACACAAATGTAGCGCACTAAAGTGACTACGCAGGTAGTGGACACAGCTTGACCACAGGTCGTTTGTACAACCCTGTGGCAGTGCGCACAGTAACCACACGACAGATCCCGTCGGACCCGGGATGTGTATCGATAATGCGACCCAGTGGCCACTTCATTGGGCTCGTCTGCTCGTTCACAACGAGCACAAGTGCGCCAACTTCGACGTTAGGATGTCTATCATGCCACTTCATCCGCTGCTGGAGAGTATGCATATACTCCTTCGACCATTTGTTCCAGAAGTCCTGGTGCATCTTCTGAAGCAACTTCCAGCGTTGGAGAGGGCTAACCCGAACGTCTGAGAAGTCTTCCTCAGGCACGACCGATAAGGGTTCCGTGGTGAGGAAATGACCCGGTGTCAAGGCCGACAGGTCGTTGGGATCAGTGCTGAGTGGAGTGAGTGGCCTTGAGTTGAGTAAAGCCTCGACTTGGGCTAAGATCGTCGAAAATTCCTCATATGTTAACCTTTGGTTCCCGACGACACGCGACAAGTGTGTTTTTACAGCCTTGATACCGGCCTCCGCGAGACCTGAAAAGTGAGGGCTGCCTGGCGGATTAAATTCGAATTTAATCTCGCTATGCGTAGCAGCATCTCCTACTAGACGTTGCAAAATGTTGCTCGCACCGACGAAATTCTTCCCCTGGTCGGACACCAATCTATTACACCGACCACGACGTGCGACGAAGCGTCGAAGCGCGGCGAGAAACGCGTCTGAGGACAGTTCAGTGACGAGCTCCGTGTGTATGGCCTTTGTCGAGGTGCAGACGAAGACGCAAATATAACCCTTGTAAGTTTTGTTTCCCCGTCCGCGACCCAGGGCTATGTCGAAAGGTCCTCCGAAGTCGACAGCAGCACTCAAGAACGCCTTGAGCTGAGCCACCCTATAAGATGGCAAATCACCCATGAAGGGCGCTGGAGCACCGAGTGGTCGGACACGGAAGCATTTCATGCATTTCGACGTGACTGCGTAGATAGCTCGCTTCGGGGACAGTATCCAGAAATGCTGCGATAGCAAATTCTGAAGCGTTTGGACGCCTGGATGCATGAAACGCTTATGATACTCGTCAATCAAAAGGGAGGTTAGCCGACTGTCGCGAGGTAGTAAAAGGGGATGTATAACATCAAACTCGAGAGAGGTTCGCGACAGGCGTCCGCCCACCCTCAAGAGACCCGCGTCATCGAGGAATGGGGACAGTTTTTTGAATGACTTCGGGAGGGAGTTCGAAAGATTGTTCTTCACCTTCTCGATCTCCGAAGCAAAATGGCATTGTTGCACAAAGCCCACGAGAAACATTAGAGCCTGTTTTATTTCCAGGGGTGTTAAAGGGCCATCCAACAGGTTGTTAGACGTCCTTTTATTTCTCACGTTGTGCACGAAACGACGACAATATGCGAGGACACGTTGGAGTGTCCTCAGCGCCGAGAATTTGTTTATTAAGTTGTCAGTCCACGTCTCCTGCACTGAGACGGAGAGGACAATCACCTTGCGCTCTTCGTGTAGGACATCCACGTCGACTGACAACGTTGGTTTAGGCCAGTCAGACTTGTCCAGCACGAGCCAAGATGGACCCTTCCACCAGTTACTATGGTGGACCAGGTCGTCCGGCAAAAGCCCTCGCGACCCACAGTCGGCTGGATTGTCGCCAGTCCTAACGTGTCGCCAACAATCAGGAGGGATAATCTCCTGGATGTGACTTACCCGGTTAGCCACGAAGGTTTTCCACTTGGAGGGGCAAGACTTTATCCAAGTCAACGCAACGCTGGAATCAGACCATGCATAAACCTTATCGATTTTGTGGAGAGGCTCTAGAGCCTCTGCGACCGACGCTACTAAATCTGCAAGCAGAACTGCGGCCAGCAATTCCAAACGTGGTATGGACAACTTACGAAGAGGGGCCACTTTAGATTTACCACAAACCAGCTGGACGTACCGCGTTCCGTTCTCACCCGACGTTCGAATGTAGATCACCGCGCAAAATCCTCGCTCTGAGGCATCGCAGAACCCGTGGACTTCGAGCGAGACAAAATCCTTGACCCTTCGGCGCGGGACTGACACGGATCTCAACGAGGGCAGCTGCGCTTTGAACTCTTGCCAGTCGGAGGCAAGGTTCTCTGGCGCGTCGTCATCCCACGAGACACCTGAGACCCAGAGCAACTGCATAAGATATTTCGCGAAGAATGTTACTGGTGATAGGAGGCCTAGAGGGTCAAAGATCCGAGCAATCTCCGAGAGAATGGTACGTTTAGTGCACCGACGATCTTCGACAGCCACCTGAAAGGTAAAGTCGTCCCCTTGAGGTAACCACGAGAGGCCAAGAATTTTTAGGGAAATGTCCCCAATGGAGTTAAACTCCCGAAAGTTCTCAGAATACAGGTCTGAGGTGGGGACACCATCGAAGAACTCCTGTTGGTTCGACGTCCACTTCCGTAAATGGAAACCACCAGAAGCTAATATTGTCGACAACTCTGACCGAAGCCTCCGAGCTTCTTGAACAGAATCAGCTCCAGACACCACATCATCGACATAGATGTCGCGGTCTAGAACTGTTGAACCGGAAGGGTATTCTGCTACCGATTCCTTGGCCAATTGAGCGATTGTTCGGAGAGCTTGGTAAGGAGCGGACGAAACGCCGTATGTAACGGTCAGCAGTCGATAGTCCCGGACAGGCTCATTGACAGACGGACGCCAAAGGATACGCTGATATTCAGCATCTTCCGGGGACACTAAAATCTGCCTATACATTTGCTTGACGTCGGCCGTGAAGACAACACTATGCCAACGAAAACGAAGGAGCAAGTGGAAGATGTTGTTTTGCAGCTTCTGCCCTGGCAGTAGCGCGTCATTTAGCGAGATGCCTCGGCTGTCCTTGGCACTGGCATCAAATACGACCCGAAGAGGAGTGCTGGTCGACGAGGGCCTCAACACTCCATGATGGGGAATGTAGAAGAACTTCCCCACATCCACCTTCGGGGGGTCACATTCCTCAAGGTGGCGACAGCTTTCGTAGTCCTTCATAAAGGCTACATAATTTTTGTAAAAATCGGAGTTACTCAATAACTTCCGCTCTAACGAGGAAAATCTCTTAAGAGCGATGGCCCGAGAGCCCGAGAAAGTGGGTTTGTTGGAAGTGTCAGTAAAAGGTAGAGGAACGACAAATCTACCTTCTTCTGTGCGACGAAAGTTAGCGAGAAAATATTCCTCGCACAACTGATCCTCCTTCGACAAAATGACAGTGTTCGGGGAGCTGACATCTTCCAACTCCCAGAACTTCTTAATAGAGTCGTCAATTGACAACTTGCCCACGACCAGTTGACAGCTGTTGCCACGGAACCGAGACCGACAAATCTCCGTAGCACCGTCACCCGCGTCACCCATCAAAATCCACCCGAAAATGGTGTTTAGGGCAGTCGCCTGGCCAGGGGCCCCACGGATTAAACCGGGGCGCAACGAGGAAGCGAAAATGTTGACATTCAGGAGCAAGTCAACAGGCCCTGGAATGTGCCAATAGGGGTCGGCTAATTCCAAGCCCCTAATATGTTGCCATGAGGAGACATCAATCTGTTCCGTTGGCATTTCTGGACAGATTTTTGGCAACAAATAAGCCTCCAATGAAATAGAGATATCAGAACTTCCATGGCTTGGCGAAACGGTACATGACAATGTGCCACCGGGCCTAGCCTCCACTTCACCGATACCAGTCACAGAATGCTTCCCATATTCTGCCCGAAGACCAAGCTTTTGTGCACATGCTTCGCTTAAAAAGTTGCAACCACTGGCACAGTCAAGCAAAGCCCTTACCGCTACTAAGTCACCTTGGGCATTTCTCACCAAAACCTTGGCAGTTGAGAATAAAGAAGAAGCCGCAACATTACTTGCTACCATTGCCAGCGGACTTGATGTGTCTGATGGAGGTGGCGAGTTATTTACACCTACTGCCGGGGAAACAGGCACATTTGCCTTATTAAAATGTAACAGTGTATGATGGGAGAACCGACACTGCTCACACCGCTGTTTTGACTTGCAGGTCTTGACAGAATGAGACCCCGACAAACACAGAATACACAACTTGTTCTCTTTAACACACTTGAATCGAGCAGCGGGGTCATATTTAAGAAAAGTTGGACATGATGTAAGGCTATGAGCCTGCCCACAGATCACACATATTGGAGCGGAGACTACTAAGGCCATTTTTGGCTTACTCGAAGACTTACTACTACTAGGCTGAGGAGTACTAGCAACAAATCCCATTGACCCAGCAGCATCTAGCGCTCGGTGTCGTCTTTCAATAAAATCCTGCAACTTACTATATTCTGGGATATCATCAGAGTCATGCTCCAGCTCAAACTGCTCCTTCGTGTTCCTATCCAACTTCGACCACAGTAATTGTAAAAGTAAGAAATTTTTGTCCGGCAAATCAAAACCCTTCAAAATCGATAAGTTTTCAGTAAAAACCCTATGAACCCGTTGTAAGTCACTAGCCCGAGACGCTTTCACTGGCTCACAATGTATAAGTTTGTCATAGTATGTAGTTGCAATTAATCTAATTTTATTATATTGCTTGTACAGCGCTTCATATGCAACCTTATAATTATCATCGGTCACAGGATAATTCTTTATAAGGTCGTACGCCTCATTCTGCACACTCGATAGCAAATAGTGTAACTTTTCTACAGGGGCAATGTCTGTTCGCTTATCTACTAACGAGTTAAACAATTGTATAAAGGTTACCCAATTTTCAATTTTACCATCGAAAGCTTTAATTTGTAATTTTGGCAACTTTGGCAAGACTGGCTGTGGTGCCCCCGAACCTGCCGAAGCCCCAGCGAAAGATTGCTTTCCATTCTGCAACCGCGATCTCACTGCCCTAACTTTCGAGTCGAACATCGCGGTATGGGAGCAAATCTCGCGGTGCTCGCTTCGCGGAGCATTGCTTAGAAGCCTTATTTGTGCTTCATGAAAGTTCTTTGCAATTGTACACAATTCATTCTCGTCACATAAAGCTAATTCCGAATCCGATAGCATCTGTAAATACTCTATTCTCATCACTTGATAGTCACGAGCAATCATTACCGTGTCTACACCATCCTCTTTCTCGACAGATTTATCACCGTGCGACATGTTAATAAACACAAAACACTGCGATTATTACACAAAAAAAAACTTCAAAACAAACTGCAATTCACTTAGCTTCATAGACATACAACATAACCTTAGCTTACACTTCAATGACTGACACTGACAGCTGACAGTTGATACTTGACAACGAGTCCGGTTAATGCACAGCCAAATAATGTACATCCCAATAATTGGCGACCACTTTTTTGGACGCCAATTATCGGGCTGTACATTATTGCCCTGTACAAACAGTGGCTTCGTATTATTGGCCCGGACCGAGCTTGTACAGCCTGATAACGCTCAACCCAATAATACACGACCCTATAATGCGAATCCATTTAGTGGACGCCGAATATTGGTCGCACATTATTGGCCCGTACCGAGAATGCTCGACCCGGGATTGCTCATCCCAAGAATGTACAGCCCAATAATTGGCGTCCACTTTTCGCTACAAACCACAGATTATAAATATTTGACACATAGAGTGATATTCTAGGGATGGGGCGACGATTTTTAAGTTTACGATTCAATAATGTTGCCATGCGCAAAAAATAAGCAGATAATGGTAAAATCAGCCTAGACGGGAACAAGTTTTCGTCAATCTAATTAAATTTTCCGATCAATGAGACGTAGTTTTATTAAAGTGACAGAGAAGTGCCTGCAATCTGCAAACTTACGATTTTCGCGTTTAGGTATAGCCCTGGTGGTGTGGAAGTGACCAATATTATTGATGAAGCGCCAATTACATCCACACTTCGATATCTTCACGAAATGTCCCCATTTCGGGCCTGATAAGCGTTTTCTTTTCACGGAATATCAGCACATCGTTAACAATATTTGAAAAGTAAAAAGTACTTTGTCTCTAATTGCCAAAATGTTCAATATTTGTTATTTTGCAAATGAACCATATTTTTACATTTCAAATATTATATTTAAATTAAGTTTCTTTTCTCTACTACCTAAAGGTTATCTGGAAGAGATCGCTATGTAGCGATAAGCCGCCTGTTGTTTACCTCTATCTATGTATTATATGTGTTTCCATTTACATTTTTTCAGAGGTTGTGCAATAAAGAGGATTTGTATATTGTAAACGATGTGCTTATATTTGATGAAAAGGAAAATTATTATTTCTCGGGCCCGAAATCGGGTCTGATATCAGGCCTGATAAGGTGTGGACGTAATTGGCACTTGATATGAAGATGCGGAAATCATCAATTAATCATAATAATAATTACATCCACACTTCCCGATTTCGGACCCGAAATCAGTCCCGATTTCATGTCTGATAATCGTTTTCGTTAAAAAAATACTTTTTCTCTAATTGCCAAAATTGTGAAATGTTTCATATTTTTTGCAATGAACCATTTTTTACATTTAAAATAATGTAAACGATGTGCTAATATTTATTTGGTGAAACGGCAAAATACTCTTTCTCGGGCCCGAAATCGGGTCTGATATCAGGGGGCTTAGCGCGAAAATAGAAATTCGCAAAATGGGGGTCTTTCTTTTTTACTCCAACTAAGACGTAACTAGAGTGACAGAGAAAAATGCCTGCAATTGACTTACTTCGATGTACGCGGTTATAGCCCAGGTCTGATAAAGTGTGGATGTAATTGGCACTTATATACAATCAAAAGTGATCAAGTGAAGATACTTTTGAATAATGAATGCTTAGAGATGGTAGATAAAGCACTGTTTCTTGGTTTAATTTAATTTAATTTAATTTATTTATTTCAAAAGACAACAATGGTCCATAATGGTTAGTAACATTTAAGGTTTAAAACTAAGTGTTAGTACATTGGACATAAATCTACAATGGAGTCCTCATATAAGAACGCTAGCAAAGAAACTAAGTTCGGCCGCTTACACCATTAGGAAAATCAGGCAATTGACCAATGTTGAGACAGCTAAATATAATAATAATATATATAATTATAATTATAGACGTATAATTTATTCGATTTTCTTTGCCGAATGTTAAACCAGTCGAGACTAAGATACTTTTGAATAATGAATGCTTAGAGATGGTAGAAGCACTGTTTCCTGGTTTAACATTGGACAAAAATCTACAATGGAGTCCTTATATAAGAACGCTAGCAAATACATTAAGTTCGGCCGCTTACGCTGTTAGGAGAATCAGACAATTGACCAATGTTGAGACAGCTCGCCTTGTCTATTATAGTTATTTTCATAGTGTAATGTCATATGGTATTCTGGTTTGGGGCAGAGCAGCTGACATACAAACTATATTTGTCTTACAATAGAGAGCCATTCGTAACTTAAGAGCACGTGAATCATTAAGAGAACTTTTCAAATAAATTAATATTTTAACTGTAGCTTCCCAATACATCTATGGTTGTATTATTTATGTTGTTAAGAACCTAGACTCCTTCACTAAGAATTTAGATGTTCATAACTATAACACTAGAAATAAAAATAAGCTTTCTATCATAAAGTTTCGTGTCCGCTAAGTACAAAAGTCATTCGTTGGGCAATGCATTCATTTTTATAACAAGTTACCTGACGATGCTTTAAGATTACCTTTGCCAGCTCTTAAGAATACTTAAAGAAGTCATTGATGTTGAAGGCTTATTACAGAGTCGAGGACTACTTGACAGACAAACATGCATGGTCCAAACCAGAAACTGTAAAAACAAGTAGCAATTAAAATCATTGTACTGTGTGTATATGTAAAATCATTGTATAGGTGACACAGCTCAGGTAAGAAAGCACATCAAATACTTTTTGTAGGTATAGCAATCTGTCAGACTTATATAATGTATATTCTCATTATTGGAGCCAAAATATGCTCCGCCCATACCTGTGCATGCGGCAAGGACGTGGACCGGCTAGGCCGACATGGCCTCTCATGCACCAAAAGCGCCGGCCGATTATATCGCCACGGCACTATTAATGATCTGATTCGGCGGTCGCTTGCTACCGTCTCTGTGCCTGCTACTTTAGAACCCACAGGCATGGCGAGAGACGATGGCAAGCGACCGGATGGAGCCACATTGGTGCCGTGGAGACTGGGTAGGCCTTTGGTGTGGGACGCCACATGCGTAGACACCTTTGCGCTGTCCCACATCCAGGCTACCCGCGCACAAGCCGGCGCTGCTGCCGACCAGGCCCAACTACTCAAGCGCCGCAAATACTCATCTTTACTGCAAGATTATGAGTTTGCGGCGCTTGCAGTGGAGACAATGGGACCTTGGTCGGCGGACATGAAAACATTCATGGGGGCCCTGTCGGCACGGCTGATCGACGCCACTGGAGACCATAGGGCTGGCGCTCTCCCAGCGTATATCCCTGGCAATACAGAGAGGTAACTCGGAGGTAGCGTTATGGGATCTTTGCCGCAGGCGGAGGCTTTAGAAGGGGTATTCTTTTTATAACTAATTTGTTCATTAGTATATCTTTTACTTTTAGTTTTATTTAATATTAGTTTAATTTTTAAGTAGTTTTATTTTATGGCTAGTTTAGTTTTAATTTTATACCCTGTGATTAAGGCATTTAATACCTAATATAAGTTTTTATCTGATTATTACTAGTGGCATTAATAGATATAAAACACTAAAAAAATATGATCTATCGAGCAGTCATGAAAGTGATTTTATTCTCATTTCTTTATTAATTTAATTTTCTTTTTCTTTTATAAGAATTCGATATGTTTTCTGAAAGAGCTACGTATTTGTATGATTTTATATGACATACATATATTATATTCTTTTATCAATTTTCTATAAAGAAAAGTAGCTACTGTATCATGCAATTACGCATGATTTCTATAGTAATCTAAATTGTATTTTATTTTTCTTATTTAATGCATGTCAATTATAAGATGTAATGTTTTGAAAAGATGTGTCCCGCCGAGTTTCTTGCCGGTCCATATTGGGATACCCTCCTCCAATTGAGGGGGGATTTAAATCTTCTCGGGTCAGAGATGTAGGGCTAGAGCCGGTGTAGCTTTATTTGACGTTCATAAGCGCATTGTAATATGCCTACTTGAATAATAAACTATCTTTATCTTTATCTGAAAAACTTGGAGGTGTCGCCGATCTAAAAGTACTTTCATTTTTTTTTTGTATCGCAGTGTGTTCTATAATAAAATTGATGTCGTATAATTGCCTTTACTATATGCATAATATATGTGACGCACGTCAAAATCGGCTCGCTAGAAAAAAAAAATTGAATAAAGATCTTTTTTTTTTACCAAAATCTATAACATTTGGGGGGGCTGATATTTTGCATACTTGCTACTAATATAAAGCCATATCATCAAAAAAAAATTTACAAGCCAAAACTCGCTGGGGGCAGATTCACTTAGCTTATCCAGGCATGGCCTTTCATCTAAATCGGTCCAGCGGTTATTGTTTCGCCATACAAACTTCCCCCTACTTTTCACACTCTCAAAAGATGATTTTGGTTATAAAAACTATCCTATAGCGCCAATTTATAGGGCCTGTACCCCTAGTGTAAATTTATTCGATGGCGTAACGTGACGTACGCGTTTACGTTAAGTCTCATTTTGTATGGGATTTTGAGAATTCAAAACGTTCCGCTTGGCGCGCTGTTTCTAAATCCCATACGAAATGCTCCAGTCATGGAATGTAAGGCACTATTAACTTTCAAACTAACAAATATCAATGAAAAATGTAACTTAAGCAGCTCTTTGGCTCTTGTTTATGGAAAAATGTTGGCAGCGATTAAAAACTGATGGTAAATACTTGTTTTACAGAATTTGTCTATACCATCCCATTACTGATGCTTGTTCCATTATAGGGGTGTTTACTATATCGGGCGTTTACTCAGTTGGTACTGGTTAATAAAACTCATCTCTCACAAAGGAATTTGAGATTAATTTGGAAAAGTTAACAAAAATAAGAAGTTAATCCACTATGCTTTCTTCGACATCCGCTTTATTTGTCACTTGATCACTTCCCTTCGATGTCATTATATGCGTATTCTACTGTAGGTATAAACAAACTAGTATTTTACCTCAAAACTAGTTTTTTACTTAATAAAAATTAGAAATTAGAACAATCACTGCACTTACCTATACCTACTTAGCATATGAATGTAAGTTCGAAGAAATCTTTAGATCTACAGAGACAATAAATTCTAGTCTAGTATTGTAGTAGATTTAGTCTACCTTAAAGACGCCTTGTAATGGTACAGTCAGCGTCAAATACTTCGTAGCAGTCAAAGTAGCCAAATAGTTCGGTACACCATATTTTTAGTATGGTGTACCGAACTATTTGGCCACTTTGACTGCTACGAAGTATTTGTTTGACGCTGACTGTACTATCAAAAACCGCCCAAGTGAGAGTCGGACTCGCGCACGAAGGGCTCCGTACCATTACCTACGCAAAAAACGGCAAATAAAATCACGCGTTAGTTGTTTGGGAACCCCACTTTAATTATTTATTTTATTCTGTTTTTAGTATTGGTTGTTTTAGCGGCAACAGAAATACATAATCTGAGGATATTTCAACTATCACGGTTCATGAGATACAGCTAGGGTCACAGACGGACAGACAGACGGACTGTGGAGTCTTAGTAATAGGGTCCCGTGGTTACCGTTTGGGTACGGAACCCTAAAAACTAGTCCTTTAGGGTTATAATCGCCCAAATCTACAAAATCCGCAATTTTCGCGATTTTTTGGGTTCCGTTTCTGTACCTTAAAAGGAAAAAACGTAACCCTCCATCCGATTCATAACTCTAACATCCGATTACTCCGGAACAACTGGACTTTGGTACACGTACAGTCGTACACGTATGTAGCTTGGTGACCCAAAGACCGACATGCACCTTCAAGAAAAGAGCGTACTCCCATCTTAAATGCCGGCAACGCACTTGCAACCCCTCTGGTGTTGCAGGTGTCCATGGGCGGCGGTAATCGCTTACCATCAGGTAATCCGTCTGCTCGTTTGGCTCCTGTATCATAAAAAAAAATATCACACGGGCGGTGACCCCGAGTCGTCTTATAAGCTCAGGGGGCCTACCGCGAAAACCGAAATTCGCAAATTGCGGGGATCTTTCTCTTTTACTCTCACTATGACGTAATTAGAGTGACAGAGAAAAATGCCCGCAATTGACGAACTTCGATTGTCGCGGTTAAAGCCCAGTCTATAGGGGTAGGTGTAGGTCTGAATTGGGGGCAAGTTTAAATAAATTAGTAATACAAAAAATTTAAATTTGCAATAGTTATTTGTACAATAAGAGAGCAAAGTTTGATATTGCTTCGAGTGCTTGTTTTGAGTCCCGTGCAAGCGAAAGATTCTATAATATAATCTAATTTAGAATATTGAGCGTAGTAAGGGACTCAAAAGCGCACGAGATGTAAATAACTTTGATCTCGTGTAGTACACAAAAATTTTCACGTCAGTCAGCCATCAAAAAATACTACCTGAAAAAATGTAATCCGGACGGATCATTATTTAACTCATGTTTTCTGAAGGTATTCTAACAATTAACTTTAATTACCACAATAAAACAAAACGAAAGAAATTTCAATAAAATAATACGAAAATAATGAATTAACGAACATCAATTGACAGTACAATTGACAACTTTATTTGTAAAAAAAAAAACTTTGTAAGATACGGTCCGAATTGCGGATACTACTATTTGTCAACTATAGTAGAGATCGTTAATAGTACATTACGATACAAGTGCGAAAAATAGGAAATTCAAAACGAGTGGCGATAAATTAAAACACGACCGAAGGGAGTGTTTTAAATCGACACGAGTTGCGAATTACCTATTCGCACATGTATCGTACAACGTTTTACATTACATATGGTCCTTTAAATGCTCGACACAGTAACGTAAATATGCTTATTTTTGCACTAGTGCTATAAAGTAGCACCATATGTACTGTAAAAGTAGTTAAGTAGGATTATTTACTGCATAACAATTGCGTAAATTTGTATAAGTTCATTGTTTTGATTGTATAATAAAATACGTAAAATATGGCGTTTTTATTAATTTTTTTTTTTTTTTTATTTAAATACACAATAAGAAATACACAGAATAATTCCTTTTACATATTTAAAACTTAAATATATATTATAAATTTTAAACTTTTATTTCTTTAATTAGTTATTATATATACGAATGGAGACTCGTAGGGTGTTTTGGAACGATGCGGTCTGACTTATTTTGGGGGTCTATTATAAACCGTCGTAAAAGAAGTGTTTAAAAGTAAAATGCCAATAAAGCTGAAAAGGAAAGTTATGAACACATGTATAATTCCATGTTTAATATATGTAAGTCAAACGTGGAAATTCACCAAAAAAATCCAGAATCTAATAACTACATGTCAAAGAGGTATGGAACGTAGCATGTTAAACTTGAAAAAAAATCAAAAGATACGACACACAAGGATAAGAACAGCGATTAAAACTATATACCTAGATGCTCTCAACCAAGCTCAAAAGTTGAAATGGCGATGGGCCGGACATGTGGCACTACTAAAGACCGCAGATGGACTAAAATCGTCACATTATGGAAAGGCCTTAAGGCAAGCGACGCAGTGGAAGACCACACTCACGCTGGGACGAGGACATCATAAAAATAGCTGGACCAAACTGGCATCAGACCGATCAAAATGGCAAATTTGGAAGAGGCCTTCACCTGAGAGGGGTTCCTGTTACATATCTACAAATTATTTAGGAAATAACTAACAATTCCAAAACTAGTATGTAAGCAAAAAAAACAAAAAATGATTTACTAACCATCATAAAATAAGAAACAAATAATTGTACTAATTTAGCGGGAAATAAAAGGCTTTATATTTTATTTTATTATTTATATTATAAACCGTCAATATACCGTTGAATTACGTATGCACTTTTTTTGTCTCTTTCTTTTTGCTAATGACGTGAAAGGGACAAAGACAATAGAATCCGAATATTTCGAACTTGTATTAGGCAATCTTGAAATGACATTCGAATCTAAAGGTCACTTGAATGTTATTTTGTCTCACTAAGTGAGCAAAATGCGATTTTGCTCACTTTTTTTTAAGCAGCAAATTACCCTTGTTCGAGCTGCTGACGTGAAAACTTTAGTGTATTACATATGAAATGAAAGAGCTCATTGTGAAAAAAAAATTTTTTTTATAATTTTGGAATATACAGTTTAGTATTAGAAGTTATTCAAGAAAATAGGCATAAAAATTACCATTAACCCCCCCCCCCCCCCCCCCCTACCGTTACTTTGATATTAATTCTCGAGTAATTGTGGAGAATTCTAATGCCCTAATTTACAAAGCTATCGAACGATATTTTTCCTTCAAATGTGCGACAGGTAAATGGACAAATAATAGTACATTAACCAAGTGCAGTCGTGTTTGGCGCCATAAAACTTTGAAGACGAGCATTTATAAAATGGTTGAGAAAGAACAGGTATGGGGATGATTTGTCGATAAAAATCATCGTACTATCCGTGGTTAACGGCTCCACTATACCTGTACAAACATATTGTATAAATATCACAAGTAAAAATATAAAAATAAAGAGTGCTTAACCAAATCACACTGCCTACATTGGAAAGCCAAAAGCTTCATAAGATTAACTTTGAGTGGTACACACAGCCCGGGACTGTTTAAGCGACAGGGGCAACTCGTTCCACAACTAGTGCGCACCGTGAATGAATTTGCACACGTTCGCGGCTTATTTGAAGGAAGAGCAAGAGTGAGATTCGCACTTGAACGTAAGCGGTGATCACTTCCTTCAGTCAGTTAGTTAAACCCATCAAAAACATAAATGTGAAATGACAGCCAAAAGCGAAAGCCAAGTTCAACATTAAAGGCCTCCCCACGATTTCCATAGATTTTTGACAAGTTTTGAGTCGTATCACCTACATTTGCACTACAGCTAGAAAAATTATAAGACAAACGGCTATCGGTTATGCCCTGGGGAGCTACTGCAAATTTCGCAAATTGCGGATGTCTTTCTGTTTTACTCCAATGAAGGCGTAATTAGAGTGACAGAGAAAGATGCCCGCAATTTGCGAACTTCGATTTTCGCGGTTATAGCCCGGATGCCCGCCCCTTTAAGTCAAATCTCATATTCTCAGCTATATTCTAGAAAAAGGGGCAAACTATGATGGCACCATCTATGCAAACCTTTGACAGTTGCCAACCCCATTGTGTCGCTTCTTCCAACTTCCAACTCGGGTAAATCCATTCGACCCTCTCAGCAAATACCTATTATCTACCCTATTATTTACCTTTGTTAATACCAAAATCGCATAGCTGACAGATAGATTTACCAGAGTTTGAAGTTAAGCGACTCAATTGTTACTGGAAGAAGTGGAAGACCTGATATGTACTCACAGTAGGGTTCAAAAGTGCATGGACATGTTATGAATGACATCATTCATAAATTGTAAAAATTTGAACCTGATGATACGTGTAAGCAATTATAATTAAATTGTAATGTTTAGATAGTTACATATGCTTTTTTATGTGTGTACCTAAATATTTAAAGTTTTAGATAGTTTAGTATTTTTTCCCTGATATTTTACACTGTAGCTATAATATGGTGTTAAATTAATTTGTAGGTACGATTTCCGCTTAATTGTAAAACATGATGCTGTGTTGTTTTAGATCTCGTGCTATTTTTAAGCAGACTTCAATTTCATAGAAGGAGGAGGTTCTGTATCCCTGATTCATAATTAAATTCCATCAAATCTACCACTGTGTTGCCAGTAAAATGAAACGTTCCATAAATAGTAAATATATTATTGGCGAACGAATGCACGTAAGTAAATAATTTAATACTAATTTGAAATACAATATTTAAATACTTAGTTTAAATAATCAGACTTATGAAAAAAGTATTAATTAGCGTTAATTAATACTGAATTAAGACTATTTTGAGGTAGAAATGTTCGTTATGAAATGGTGATACTTCAGGTGTAAACAACATTTGGTATTCCGTTTTAATACAAAAACATTATCGTCTTAAGATGTGTGTATTATTAGTATTATTACTATACCTCAAAACGTAAATTCGAAAACGACAACTACAGGATAGTGTAATACGCCCTTATGGTACCATGATAGATTTATGGCGGCCATGACACTCACTTGTCAATTGGCAAGTCAAGTTGTCACTTCATTCGGCATCTGACGTCTGTTACTCATAGTATTTTTCAAACAGAAAGGGTAATCAGAAAAGAACAGACGTCATCTCAATACAATTTAGCGAGATTTGGCATTTTAAGATTATAAATTGTAGGAAATGACACCTCTCACCGTACCCAGCATGTTTTAAAAATACCCTAGTCCCCAACTGAGCAAGGCTTGTACTATATACATTATAATAGGGTTGTTCCAAATTTTTTGAAACGCTTGTATTACGTTCTATATTAACTAAAAGTTGCCCTAAAATTCAACTCTTATACTAAAAACGGCTTTAAATATGTTAAATTAACCAAATATATTTTGACAGATGCTTTGGCGCCCAAAACGCTCTTTGAAAATTGTGTGACGTCACAGTTTACGATTTGACACATAACTACATACACACGTAGAAGATACGAACTGTCAACTGACATTTGTCATTTGTTGTTTATCGCCTAACTATCAACAGTGTCAATCCGAGAGTTGTGACGTCATCAGAATCTTCAATGACGTTTCGAGTTTGGTCACATGACGTGTGCCAAAAGATATTTTAAATTCAATACATATTTGCAAAAATATGGTCATTACAGGTCCCCTAAAAGTAGTTTAACATGTTCTTATAATCCAAAAGAATTTATTGGGATACAATTCTGCCCTAAGATTTGTAGATGGAAACAACCCTATTGCTTAAAGACGATACATTTGAATGTAATTTTGTACGTATAGTGAATAAATATTTACTTACACATAACAAACATCTAAAAGTCGAAGTATAGGCGACACATTAAACAAAAACCCTTCACTTATGGATTTGGCAGCGTTCAATTAAAGGTATAGAAAATGGAGTGACCGAAACCGGTAAAACGTCCCACTTTGTCGCTTGCCATAAGGTCGACATTTGCTTGTATCTTTATACGAATAACCTGTCAAGGCGTCCTTATGGCAAGCGACAAAGTGGGACGTTTTGCCGGTTTCGATTAAATATTTTGACTTAATTTCTGTATTCCATACAAATACAGTTTTATTATGTTCGTCACCTTCAGTAAGATAATATTTTTTTTTTTATTCCAAAAAGGTTGGTGATATCTGGTCCGTCATACTGACGTTGACAGATGTCATTGTGACAGTGACATTCCTTAGTAGATTTGATGGAATTTAATTATGAATTAGTGATTTTTTTATGTGCGTTCACCGATTACTCACACACCCGTAGTCCGATTAGAGTACCTAATTCTTTTTTGTTTGAAAGGAGTCACATGCAAGGTGGTTCCATTTTACTTTGGTCCCGATCTGATGATGGAATCCATGAGGAATTAAGGGAACTCCTCAATTTTTAACGGCACATGTATGGTATGGTGATTTAGGTGTTTTCGAGCATTTTCTCTCGAAAATCACCAATTTGTAAGAGTGGACCTGATGAGTGATGATGATGATTGTTTTCATGATAATGATTTTTTAAATATATCTACATTACTCCAGCACCGGTGGTAAAAGTAACTCTTTTTCTGTTTGTAAGAAGTTACCTCCAAGTTGTTTCCGTAATATTTTTAGCTCTGATGGAAACCATGAGAAATTGAGGAAACTCCTCAATTTTTAAAGGCACGTGTATGGTGATTTCAGTGTTTTCTAAAGTACTTCAAGCATTTCCTCCCAAAAACCACCCATTTGTGCAACTGTAGCCTAAGCCTAACCACGAGTTTGACCTTACATATTCGCTAACGTCTTCGTAAACAAAGAGACTGAGAGGTGAGGGGTAGTTGTGAGAGATGAAGGTAGAGGGTAGTGTTTTGGGGGTCTGAGATTCGGGGTTGAGGGGTTGGGGTTTGACGAGTCAGGGTTTGCGAGGTTAGGGGGTTGAAGAGGCGGTGAGTTGATCGGTAGGGGACTGAGGGGTTGGGAGTTGATGGATCGGGGGTTAGGTTAGGAATAACTAGAAATGTTTGTTTGTTTGTTTCTTTGTTTTTGTTATAACAAGTAATATAATGTGTCTTGTTTGTGTTTACGAATAAAAATTATTTTGTTCTAAATGGAAAATAAAAAAATATAAATATCCTTTATGCAGTTTTCGAAATATTAGTAAAGTTTTTTTTTACTTTATTAAGTACACTTAACCGATATCGTACAATATCATGGGAAACATGTATGCACATTATGGCTTAATGAAAACTTTTTACAATAAAAGAAAACCGACTTCAAATAGGATATAATCAAATATTCCGTACTTACCGCCACCGACCGACACCACTTCTAATCAAACATATCAGTTGGTATATTGCATGTTGTATATTATTTGCAGTTGGTTGCATTAGGATGCAAGATAATATTTTATTTTATCCTTTTTGAAGTCGGTTTTCTTGTTTTGTAAAAAGTTTTCATTAAGCCATAATGTGCATGCATGTTTCCCACAGCGTTTCCCATGATAGGTATTGTACGATATCCGTTTAGTGTACCTAATAAAGTAAAAAAAAAAACTTAACACACACATTTTACCACTTTGGAAGTGTCTCTCGCGCAAACTGTTCAGTTTAGAAAAAAATGATATTAGAAACCTCAATATCATTTTTGAAGACCTATCCATAAATACCCCACACGTATGGGTTCGATGAAAAAAAAAATTGAGTTTCAGTTCTAAATATGGGGAACCCCCAAAAAAAATTTATTTTTTATTTTTGTGTGAAAATCTTAATGCGGTTCACAAAATACATCTAATTACCAAGTTTCAACAGTATACTTTTTATAGTTTCGGAAGAAAGTCGCTGTGACACGGACGGACAGACAGACAGACATGACGAATCCATAAGGGTTCCGTTTTTTGCTTATTTTATGTCTTTCCCATCGCGGGATAATAGGGATCCAGACAATTGGGAGGCGTGCGTGGAGCTGAAGCCAACACGTAGAGTCCCTTTTGACACTTATGAAATGTAAGGGTTACACCGAGCGGGTGTTGCCCTTGCCCATGTCATCTTAAAATGCACGCAGAGGCAACACCAGCCAGGGTGTAAGGACTATTGAGAGTTCATGAGATCTAAAATGAGCTAGACTAATCGGCTAAATTCTGGGCTATGGGATATCCCATTCCCATTTTATATATGTGACAGTCAGACAGAAAAGGATTAAATATAAATGGGACATTTCTCAGTAATCTCCGCTTTGCTGATGACATAATACTATTTTCTGAAACAGCATCGCAATTACAAAGAATGATTAATGACCTTAATGAGGCAAGCAGTAAGATCGGCTTAGAATTAAATATTAGCAAGACCAAAGTACTAACGAACCACCATAAAATACCAATAAGTGTTAACAACAACACACTAGAATACGTTCAAAGCTATGTTTACTTAGGCCAACAGGTGTCATTCTCTGCGACAAGAATCGAAGAGGAGGTCAAAAGAAGGGTTAACATAACATGGAATAAATTTTGGAGCAATAAAGAAACCCTAAAATCAAAGCTCCCTATGAAGCTCAAGAAAAAAGTTATCGATTCTTGTTTACTACCTTGTCTGACGTACGGCTGCCAAAGGTGGATCTATAATAAAAAAATTAAAAATAAAATACAAGTAAGTCAGAGAGCAATGGAACGGAGTGTACTAAATATGAGATTAAAACACAGAAAAAGAAACACTGAAATAAGAAAAACCACTAAAATAATAGATGCTTTGGAACACTCTCAAAAACTAAAATGGAAATGGGCCGGTCATATAGCACGCATGGACAAAGAAAAATGGACAAAGCGAATAACTACTTGGCAAGGACCAGCAAATAAAAAGAAAAGAGGTAAACCGAGGGAAAAATGGATCGACGATATTATAAGAAAAGCCGGCAAAGACTGGATCACACAAGCACAGGATAGACAGGCGTGGAGCAAAATGGAGGAGGCCTTTACCCGTAGAGGGGTCCATATTGAAAAAAAAAAAAAAAACAGTAAATAATTTTAATAATTCAATTTAGTAATTTCGAATTTTTGATCATATCTGCTTCGACATAATTATTATAGTGATAGAAAAAAAATAATTTATATAATACATATATGTAGTTAATGAAACTTGATTTCTGCATGGAACTGATTTTTTTTTAATTAATTAATCATAATTAGACTATATTTTATTTAAATAATCAATGTTGAAATCTTAATAATTAATGCATGTTGAATATGTACTTAGATTAGTTATTCATTATGGAAATAAAAGGCTTATTATTATTATTATTATTTGTATCTCCGTTACAAACTCTCGGGTTTTTAAGCCCGGTCATTTATAAGGCGTGCGTGGGGATATAGATCCAACACGTAGAGGCCGTTTGGAGAGCTTTGATGTCATGTAGAACGCCTGCTGGAACCCATTCATGTGTACATAAATAGATACCCATAAACCGGTTTCACCAGGCATTGGAGGCTATTGCAGAAAAATAGAAAGAGTCCTGGTCTATGGTTTGAATTTGGGTGGAAAATAAGACTGGGCTATTGCTCAGAGTTCCGGACACCTGCCATAACATTGTGATATACAGTGTTATCAAGGCAGGCGGTGACTCGCCACTCGCTAGATGGGCACCTGATGCGCCATCGTAAAGACGGCCAGGCGCAACACCGGCGTGAGCGGCAGTTACTCGCGGCGTTATGCCCTTTAACACTTCCACCCCTGGAGCGTATAGCTCTAACGTCTCCCCTCTGGACGGCCAATTAAGGCAAGCCAGAGCAGAGAGTCCTACGGGTCCCCTTGGGGTTCCACTCCGACCGACGAAGACACGCCGGAGACGGAGACCCTGACCGACTCTCTGGAGCACTCGGGTCCGTGGGGTCGTTACTCCCCAACAGCTCGCCACAAGCTGCCCTGCGGGCTTATTATTATTATTATTATTTGTATGTCTCTTACAAATTCTCGGGACCATGGGGTCCCGGGCATTTTGAAGGCGTGCGTGGGGCCGAAGCCAACACGTAGAGGTCCCTTGTAATAAGACAATTTACTCTAAAAGTAATGTGACACCAACCGACGATTATCCCTGTTCACACTATAGCAGTGCACCCAAGGACAAGCCCCGGTTAGTGTAGGACTATTGTAAGAAAAAGGTACAAAAAGAAACCGGGCTATTGGGTTGAGTTGCTAGTGGACTGGTAACCGAGACTATGGAGGTGACTATGGCACCTGCCCTGATCATATGTTAAAAAACACGAAAAAATGGACAGGTGGTGACTCGCCAACTCACAATATGGGTCCCCGAAAACGGCCGCTCGCACAGAGCGACAAGGGGACAACATTGCGTGAGCGGCTCAGGGTGTGGAGAGGTGTGCGCCGCTTTCTACCCAGTGGCTGTCAGCAGCCACTGTGCCAACTCGCGTCTTATGCATATTTCACTTCCACCCTGCGAGCATATAGCTCTGACACCCCACTCTGGACGGCCGGTAAAGGCAAGCCAGAGGTGAGAGTCCTGCGGCCCCTGCTCAGTATTCACTCCAGCCGGCCAATCAAGGCAAGCCGGAGAGAGAGGCCTGTCCGACTCTCGGGGGTATGGGACCCAAGGGACGTCACTTCCCATTCAGCTCGCCACAAGCTGCCCTGGGGGCTTATTATTATTATTATTATATGTGACAGTCCATATCAAAAGGGACCTTAAGGCGGTCGGCGCTTACGCCATTATTAGCGGCGCGCCAATACTAATGCAGAGGGCCTACCGCGAACCACGTTCGACGTGTTTCCTCTTTGTCGCTCTCGTAAATTCGTACGTAAGTGTGACAGGGAGGCAACACGTCGAACGTGGTTCGCGGTAGGCCCTCAGTACTATGCAGCAACGCGACGTAAGCGCCGACCGCGTTAAGGTGCCTTTTGATGTGGACCGTCACATATTTGAACAATTTTGATTTTGGGTGACAGCGTGACACCCACAATCTCCGCACCGGGTGCCACTCATGCTAGCTACGCCACTGGGTTCGACTGTGTGTTTTTATGTACCTACAGAAAATTATTATATTCATTGCCGCCGTGTAAGGCAATCCAACGTACGTACGTACTCGAACATTAAGTATATATATCACTACCAGGGATGTACATGTAAATACAAAATACAAGATACTAGATAGTCAAGTATCTAAGATATCAGATATGGAAGGTGGAGGTAAAGAATGGAATCTCCATGTATCAAAAAGTGTCATAAAAAAACCTTAAATAGGTGGCGCTACAATACCTAGAATACTTGAAAAAAAAAAACAAATTATAGACAGCGCGCTTCACTGCGTCAATAACGCCTAGGTTCTTAGCTACTCTGGAGAGATTTGGAACAATTATTTATAGCTGACAGCTGGACACTTTTGCAACAGCTCTATATTCTGTTTTTTTATTCCGTAGACTAAAATGACATTTCATGTGGTACTGACTTTCATGTCATGTCTTACATATGAAACGTCATTTTAGTCTACGGAATAAAAAAACAGACCTTACCATAAGAGATTTCCCTCCTTTTAATTCCACACTCCATATACAAGACATTGACGTATTAAAAGAAGAGGACGCCCAATGGCCAATGCCAAAGAAATGTGTCAAAATATATAGAGCTGTTTGACATTATGCAATGCGCTCTGGTAGATGCTAATAACGCTTCTTTATAATTTTAGTCAAGAAAAGTATTTCATACAAAAGTAAACTTAATGAAATACAGTTTTCAAACGGACATTTTAAAACATTGAATACTTTATGGTTAAATGACGTTTTCGTAAGTTGATATATCATTGTATAAACGTCAAAATGAATAGCGAGTGAATGGGAATCGGGTTGTATGGAGCCGCCGCTACTGCAAAATACATATGTCTAAGTTATGATGACTGGATATATTTTCATGTTTCTAAATTAACTTCGGTGCTTTTAGTGTCCTTGTTGCTACCGAACTTTTATTAAGTACTGAGTTATTACATGGTCTTTTTAAATACCTGTTATTTAAAATTTCTTCATATTATTAAACGGCAAAATAACATGCTCAAAGATCTTTTGAAGGGCCGGCAGCCGCAGGTGTTCAGAAAAACCATAAAACATCAAAGTGTTTGCCAAAACACGGTGTCTTTATTTTGTTTACTTTAGGAGTTCCTTTGGCCACCTTCGGGCTCCACCATCAGACCAGCTTCATAGCACCATAATATTGCACAGTCACCAAGTGCACCAGATACTACCAAATACCAGGCCAAATCGAACGTCGGGAAGTGGTAGTAAATCGACTCGCAAGATTGACCTAACGACAACTTCAAACTTCATTCTAATTCTAAATAACATGTTATTCCACTAAAACCTTATTTAGAATAACTCCATTCATGGAATATTCCGTTCCGTCTTTTATTCTTCATTTAAAATAAAAATTGCATGATTTATTCCAGTTCATGTAATTTTAAAATAATAAGGAATGGATTTATTCTTATTCCATTGTGTTGGAATAAGAATAAAATTTCTGTTTTTATTCTTATTCGAATTGATTTTTGCCCAACACTGCTCGCAACATGGTTTTTGCATCCGACTTAATGATTAAAGCTCGCCGTGACTTGAGGGACGATTGCCAAGAATTATGGGTTTCTTCTGGACGCCATGTTGGAAAACACTATGGAATCATATAACCAATTATACCTCATAAACCGTGGTTCTTCCGTTTTCATTCTGCTAGTAAATAGGCTACGTCTACACTCTGCCGTCTCCGATTGGGTCACGTCTGCACTCCTGTATTCCTCGCAAAAATTAGCTCTTTATGCGAGTGCTGTTTTGACGAAGGAACTTCGGATCACAATTTCTTTTTTTGCAACAGACTTAACCGCTCGTTATACGATGTATTACCGAATAATATCCAGCGGCCTATCAATTTTCAAACGCTTCTAGTTCTCATGGATCCTCCCATCACTGGAATTCTTCTTAAACAAGGTGAGGGGGTGAGTAAGGTTGCCAGAGCTTAACGAAGGAAGCATACGGGCCGCCTGATGGTAAGCAGTCTCTGTAGCCTATGTACGCCTGCAACTCCAGAGGAGTTACATGCGCGTTGCCGACCCTAACAACCCTCCCTCCCCTCTTTGAGCTCTGGCATGGCAACCTTACTCACCGGCAGGAACACAACACTATGAGTAGAGTCTAGTGTTATTTGGCTGCGGTTTTCTGTAAGGTGGAGGTACTTCCCCAGTTGGGCTCTGCTCTAGATCTGGAATGACATCCACTGTGCTGTGCCTTACCACACTAAGCGAGATGATATTCACAATACCCATACCTCTCTTGTGGATGTAGTTTAAGGACGTACCCGGGTCCATTGTCTTTTTGATCTACATTTATTTTTGGAGCTTTCTTTTTTCGCAGTGTAATGTAAACGTACAGTTAGTAACAGGTTAGACATCGACTTTATTACAACAATTCTGTGATTGTTGTTATGTTTTTTACGTGAATGAATGTTTTCAATACATTAGATGCTATTATAGAATTGTTATGGTTTATTCCCCTTCGCATGTTAATGTCTTTAAAAAGTTTCAGTTGTTTTGCAAATAGTAAATACATCTTCAGACGCATAAAAAAGCCCACCCATGTACAACAACAAAAAAACGTGTTAGCAACGCGTATGTGACACCCTGGTGTTTCAGGACCTCATTGGCTACGGTGAACGCTTGCCACCAGGTGAGCCGTATGCCTGTTTGCCACCAACATGGTATTAAAAAAAAAACTAATGTAGACTCCATAGATTTTTGTTCCGTGACAACCGTTAATTTGTATCAACAAAATGAATTATTAAATTTTTATTTCTGTTAAATTATCAATAGAACTCACTGAAAGAAATATATGCCATCCTTTTTTAGGGTTCCGTACCCAAAGGGTCAAACGGGACCCTATTACTGAGACTCCGCTGTCCGTCCGTCCGTCTGTCACCAGGCTGTATCTCATGAACCGTGATAGTTAGCGAGCTGAAATTCTACAGATTAAGTATGTATTTCTGTTGCCGCTATAACAACAAATATTAAAAACAGAATAAAATAAATATTTATTTCCAATCTCGAGGTTCTCATCCAATCACCGAAGTTAAGCAACGTCGGGCGTGGTCAGTACTTGGATGGGTGACCGTGTTTATAGATAATGGTACGGAACCCTTCCTGTGCGAGTCCGACTCGCACGTGGCCAGTTTTTTCTTGTTGTTTTGCTAATAAACGCATTTTTAGGGTTCCGTAGTCAACTGGGAACCCTTATAGTTTCGCCATGTCCGTCTGTCTGTCTGTCTGTCCGAGGCTTTGCTCCATGGTCGTTAGTGCTAGAAAGCTGAAATTCGGCATTGATATATAAATTAATAAAGCCTACAAAGTAGTACAATAAAATCTAAAAATTTAATTTTTTTGAGGGTACCTCCCCTACACGTAAAGTGGGGGGTGATTTTTTTTTTCTGCTTCAACCCTACAGTGTGGGGTATCGTTGGAAAGGGCTTTCAAAACTAATAGGGGTCTTCAACAAACATTTTTTGATAAAGTGAATATATTCGGAGATAATCGCTCCGAAACAAAAAAAAAAAGGGTCCCCCCACCCCCTAACTTTTGAACCATAGGTCCAAAAAATATGAAAAAAATCGTGGAAGTAGAGCTTAAGAAAGACTTTAAATGAAAACTATAGCGGATATGATAAGTTTAGCTGTTTTTGAGTTATCGCAAAAAGTTTCCCCTTCATAGTAAAAAGACTTTAATTAGGTACTGATTATGCAAATTTGCCTATTTGTTTAACTCGCGTTTCATCCCTTGGTTAACAATTTACTATACTTTAAGCTCCAGTTTAGCTTATTGTGACGGAAGAGTAACTACGGAACCCTACACTGAGCATGGCCCGACATGCTCTTGGCCGGTTTTTTTTACAGAACATTTCGTCATGTTTGACAGTTGTCGTGTCGACCGCCGAAATGAGACTGGGAGCAAAACTCGTGCTCGAGCCGTTCGAGCATTACTTTTGTGGGGCCATTTTTTTCGGCTGATAGTGAATCCAGTTAATTATACTTACATCAATGATACAATTTAAGATACCTACCTCTGGAAATGGTATTTGAAATACTAGATAGGTATCTTCTAAATACTTTTTAAGATAAAATACTTTTTGAAACAAAACTCCGTTTTAAACCGACACGTCACGCTTTACGCAGTCTATTATGGGTTAAAGCGGAGCAATGGCGTCCTACGTTGCGCTAGCCTAATCAGCACTGTCGCTGTCGCCACTGTCCATTCGTTACACATGCCCTAGCCACCGCAAGCGTTTTTGTTTGAGTAGCGTGGTCTCAGATCATAAGCGCGGTGATATTAGGAAGTTGAGCTATCTCCAGTACACTTTCGTTGGTACCCAGTAACCCTGTCTTTCCACGTTATGTTTATGTTTAGTATACCATACGTACCTACTCACTACGTACCTAGGCAGCGCACGTGGCAGGTGTAAATTCCGTCTTTGTTCCTGGGGGCCTACCGCGAAAATCGAAATTCGCGAAATGCGGGGATCTTTCTCTTTTTATATAGCGTACGACGTCCAGTTTTCAGCCCCCTACAAGAGTATGCTCAAGACACAAGTTTGGTAGACAGTCATTTTAGTCTTTTTCGTAAAGTGTTTGTTATTCCATACTCTTGCACATGGCTACGTCCAAGAGTATGGAAAGAGCAAGGGCTCTTCGACAGGCTTCTTATGATGATTTGATGAAGTATTCAGTATTCACCGCCATTATGGACAAAATTCAGCTGCGACCCAGTTACACTTGAGGGCCTACCGTGCGGGCGCTAGGGCGCGTTCGTGTTGCCTCCCTGTCACACTTAAGAAAGAACTAATAAGTGCGACAGAGTGGCAACACGTCGAACGTGGTTCGCGGTAGGCTCTCTGGTATACTAATAGGTCTTTTTTACCTTTTATTTTACATACGGTTTTTACGTAGTAGTCCCCTATTACGGTAGGTACGTGGAAGGTACCCTAAAAAGGGCAGCCAAATTAAGCCTACCAAAAATAAACGAAGTATTAACACGTTGGCTGCCCACCATACTTCACCGAAAGTGTTCCTCCCGTGCCCCATACAATTTTCGTGTTCCCAGCATCGGACTATTACTGAGGTTAATAAAGATGTAAGTAACAAGCTTTCGATTCCACCGGTGATGGTCATAGCGACACAGCCAGAGAGCTGGCCAGAGAAGATTACGTGATCCCACCGGTGATGTTTATGGCAGCCAACGTGTTAAAGATTAGCCTTCCTGGCTTTGCAGTGGTAATCTACATTAGGCTATATTGGTGGGCATATAAGTGAAACATCGACAAAGGTACAACGCCTTGTAATATATTTATAATAAATATGAAATACATAGTTATTAAGTAAATTTTATGTAATGACACATACATTAATACAAATTTATAATAAAATCATTTCTCATTGGTTCTTCATTTTCTACATAATTAGGCGTAGGCCGCTGTCTTTTTAATTCCATTGTATGAAATCCAAAATCAACAATAATCTTTTCATCACACTTGCTCGAAAAAGATCTTATTTCATGCAGGTGTGCTGAAGGACAAAGGCCTACTTTGTTGCCGCGGGATTTATGGATTGTGAAAAAAAAGCTATAACTCCCTAGGGAGTTATAGCTTTTTTCTTTAATTATGTCACTTATTCATACAAACCAAGTAGCCTAAATGAGTTTTACTTTTAAAATACTGACGTTTATAATTTAATTTAATTTGATTATTTTAACATCCGATAAAAATATTTTTACTTAATTTTCAATCGTGGCTGAATGCCGAATAGGTCTGTGCCTTCGATGCCTCACCTTCCAAGAAATCGGACGAATGTATGATATGTCACCGTATTTAAGAATTATTTCGCTTAAAATTTTGTTTTTTTTTCTTCGCAAGTGTGATGAAAAACATTGTGTGTAACTCCGGGGGTAAGAATATTGCAAACTCGAAACATACAAAAGACAGCGAACTACGCCTAATTATGTAGAAAAGGAGGTAAATTGTTTTTTTTTGTCACTGCACCGACCTTGACCCATTTCAGATTTGCCCTATGGTAGACTGGTAAGATGCCCGTAATTTGACTGTATTTAAAATAAATTATTTCACACCATGCATGAAATAAAGCACCAGATAATTATTATAAAAACATAGGTAGCTTTCCGGTGCAGACAGACAGACGGACATGGCGATACTATAAGGGTTCCTAGTTGACTACGGAACCCTAAAAAGGTACAGATTGTAAAGTAAAATTTTATTTTTAAAAATCAGATAAAATTACATAAATTTTGTGGGTCACACTAGGCTAAGCCTGTCCCGTGACTCCACGTTTGCGTATTCTGTTAGAAGCGACTTTCACATATATTTCACCTAATGGACAACTTTACAGTAATACATTTAACACAAACTTAACATTAAGTACAATTAATTAACAAATTCGCTTATAAATGTGAAAATAAGATGTCAGACTTTCGTAGGTTCAAAATTAATTAGAGGTATAAATTTCTTATTGACAGAGTAAGAATGATTATGTTGCAAGTATCTCATACCTAGGTTAAAAGCACAAAAAATATGTTTTTAAGTATTTTTTTTTTTCAGTTTTAAAGTTTGAGTAAATTAGTAACTCAAAAATTGGCAATTTTTGGACATGATTATTTTAATTTTTTCTGAGACGTTTTTGCTATTTTTTTTACCAAAATAAGAATGTAACTTAATGACTTATATGTTCTAGAAACCTATAAAGCACTAAAAGTGTGTTTAAATGTTGATCTCTTTCTTAAATTTATTTTAAAATGTTGCATTTTTAGAAAATGATTATTTCTGGAGATGTTGATTAATATTTTTAGGCATCTCTTTTATTTGCCGGTGTAAAGTCGAACAGCGTAAAACCAGAATTATTAATCTTGGAATAATAATCATTCTAGGCCAAATCGAAAATCATACAATTTCCTTCCTACAAAAATCGCATTTGGCAGTTGACATAGAATAGAGTACGAGCTCCAAACGTCCTGCAGTGCCGTTCTATCAACTATTATTGGGCTCAAATCAAAAGTGTATTAAAAGAGAAGAATGAAACAGCCAAAAAACATTAACAATTCCAGCAGGTGACGGGGTGATGCAGGCAAATATGAAAAACGGGTCCGTAAAAAGCTGCCACTGAATGCGCTAGGAACAAGCTGCCTATCACTCCTACAGAACAAATAAAAAAAAGTGACAATTATCTAAATTAAAAGTCGCTTTTTATTGTAGTTATTCTAAAAAACTTAATTTGTTCTCAACTGCATCAGTTTTTTTTCATTTGAAGTTTACAGTTTTTTTTCGGTACACTCCTTATACGAGTATATCGTAATGTACTAATTTTGATCTACGATTATATTATGACTTATTCCAATTCCATTTGAGAACTATTGACATGCACAAAAGGTTTACATTTGCTCCATGGGAAGCTGTTGGAGGAAAGAAAATTATGAAACTCATGAACTTTCCTTTTTCATATTTTACTGACAGGTTTTAAAAATGTAGTGCAATTTCCTTTACCAACGTATTTTCACGAAAACGTACGAACGTGTCATGCTTTTTCGGTCATTCAGTACAATAAGTATTGAGGTTGACTGAAGTAGCATGACGAATAGCAACGTTTCCGAGAAAATACGAAAAATAAATAAACAAGTATTAAAGGGATATTCTTACACAAATTGAATAATTCCCACATAGAAAACTTCCATGACTCAGCTACAAATATCTGTACTCATCACTAAAATAAATTCCGTTACCGCGAGATTCGAACCCAGGATCATCGGCTTCATAAGCAGGATCACTACCTACTAGGCCAGAGTGGTCGTCAAAATGGTAAAGGATTATGCACTACACCTGTAATCTACCCCGTGAACTTGAGGAATACCTCGGGCAACAAGATTAGTATTATATCTATCATTTTTTAGCGACGTCATGCACGCCTTTATAACTATTCGCATCTTCCCCTGCAACTGGCGAGAGACACGAAGACGTCAGACGCCCGAGGCGCGCGTCGCGCGTCCGGCGCCGGCGACCCAGCAGACTCATTCTGGCTGCCTGTATCAGCTCCTGAAATTTGAGATTTATTTTCATTAGAAACGTTGTTTAAAGTGATTTTATCTGTGCAACATGAACTTTAATTTACTTTCATAACTATACATTACAATTGACTAATATGTGTCACTATAGGTGAGCGTCAGGATGGCGGGTTGAGCTATGAAATCTTGTCATTGTACCTACCGCACTAAAATATGCAGTTATATTGCACATTCAGTGTACCTCTGTAAACCTTTAATAGAATAAATAAATATTATAGGGACATTCTTACACAAATTGACTAAGTCCCACGGTAAGCCAAGCAGGCTTGTGTTATGGGTACTCAGACAACGAAATCAGTACATCTATTCCTAAAACGACCTAGGCTTAAAAAAGGGTACGAAACCCCATACAATGGATTTCGGATATAATATAACGACGATGAAGGGACCACCGAAATTTCGTCGTTATAATCGTAAGTAGTAATAGCCAAAGGTAAAGAGATACAAACAATATATATATATATATATATATATATATATTTATATTTATATTTTCGTTCATGTCGTCACAGATATGGGTGAATATGGTATCGATGCATTCAGTGTAATGCCCTGAACACATTGACATATATCTAAGGACGGGCCTTAATGGTAAGAATGGGGTCAGTAAAGCGGTGTCACGCACACGAATTCGAGCCCATCGTACAGTCTACCGCCAGAACGCCAATTGTTGATGAGTTCGCATCACATGCGCGATTGGTCGCGACTAGTTGCGTTAGACTGCAGGATTGGCTCGTGAGTGACACCACTAAACTAGCACCATTCTTAGTGCCCGTAAGGCCCGTCCTTAGATATATGTCAATGCCTGAACACAAATATACGAGATGACAAGCGCGAAGTGGTGGGGGTAGTTGCTGTGACGTCATAAAGTCGGCAGTACAAACTTTTATTTTATTTTCCTTTAAGCATACCATGTGAGGTACCAAATAACAGGGCTTTGTGATTAGATAACAAATATATAACATACTGTAACTTTTTCAATACTTGCTCTAACAAATTAGTTGAAAACTTTCATCAATTTTGGCCATTTGGCGTAGACATTAGCTGAGCCACTTTCCCTTTCAATTAGTTTGTAAGCATTATTGTGTACTTTTATTATGTACCTATGTTTAAACTTTTTGAATAAACGTCTTTATTATTTTTATTATTAGGGTGCCTTTCGACGAGAGATGTGCTATGCTATGTTTTCAATCATACATTTGAAACGTAGCTGCAGCTGGAGCTGCGTTTCAAATGTATGATAACATAGCATAGCAAGTATGGCACATCTCTGGTCGAAAGGCACCCTTAATCTCTTTATTTATTTTGGGTCTTAGGTTAGACATTTTATAATATGATTATACATAAAAGTAAAATACAAAAAACCATACAAAAAGAATACAAAAATACATATAAACACATTATAAAAAACTTAACCTAGGGTGCCGCCAGTAGCGGGGCAGGGCCCAAGCTGCCGGTGGTCATGGCCGCAGAGAGGAACCGCCGGACTATCCGCGCCGTGTCCAAGATCATCGCCTTCTGCATCTGACCCTTGATACAACCACCTAGCGAGAGTCTCTCAAGGTGTTGATCGAGACTCTTTGCTATGCGACTGTTAATATCCTCTTTATAATGATAAAAAATAATTAACCAGATTTATCAAAAAATATTAATATTAAACTGCAACACAAAAAACCCGACTGTTCACATATATTTTTGAAAGAACATTTTACTAGGTAACTTTCATTTGGTACCCATATTGCTATGGTAAGACCCCCCCCCCCCCCGTTTTTTCATTAGCGGGCGCCATTTTGAAAATGTATATAGCCTGTCACTAAGAAAATTCTGACGAATTCAACCAGAACTCATATATCAAAAACCGTCCAGCCGTTTGAGCTGTAGGGCGTGCCAAATAAATAAACATAATTATAGACATACCCGCGCTCGAAAGACGTTACCCTCTTTCTGATGCAGTCGGGTAAAAATACTATTTTGTTACTGAAAACATATTTTTACCCGACTGTGTCAGGAGGAGGGTAATGTTTTACGAGCGTGGGTATGTATATAATAACCCCTACCACTTTCGCCGCTGTCATCTCATATATTTGTGTTCAGGGAATTACACTGAATGTATCAATACCATATTCACTCATATCCGAGACAACATGAGTGAAAATCGATTTCCAGAAGACTTTTTGTTTGCTGGCAGGCGTCCATAGGCTATGGTGACTGCTTACCATCAGGTGGGCCGTATGCTTGTTTGCCACCGATGTGGTATATAAAAAAAACCTGCATTTGTTTTGAGTCTATATCTCATTTCACGGAGAGGTACACAGGTTTCTATAAAATGTACACTGAAGTACAAAGAAGGTTTAACATGTTTATTTAATATTTTATTGAAATTGCTGACATCCACCTGCCATTTGACACTCACCAGTGTTGACCTCAGCATTGTTTTTTAAGATTAGAATTTTTCGAACCTACAAATTATTTTTATTGAGGTAATCTAAAAAACCTCAAACTGAGGAAATCTGAAAAAGGCGGACTATAATTATTTAAATTAATTAAGGTACATGTGTGGAAGACTGCCTGTCAGGTAACAATGTTGTTACATGACCATTGTAAATTTATCATATCATGCATTATAATTAGAGAATATATATTTTCTGAAAGTGTTATGTTTCTTTGTATTAAGGGGATCCACCAACATATGCATCCTTTTGTAGTTTTGCTCTTAAGATTGAGTTTTTGATGGTGTATGACCCATTGACCAATGACCCAGTCCCTGTTTTTCAGATAAACAGCTGTCTTAATGGACTCACCCTAATATATTTTGCAGAAACCTGCACCTTGTAGCATACACCTTGCTTTCTCAGCCAATCTCCATATAACCAAGATATTCTATTGAACAAATGGCCCATGTCACTGCTGGATTCAATCTGTGCTCTTCATAATCTACATACTGCTGTATTTCCCTCATGTAGTCTGCAAAAAAATTAAGTGAGTGTGGGGTAAAACCAAAGCCTGCTAACTTTGACAGCAACAAGTCATTATCAACCAGATCTAGTGTCTTTAAAGTCAAAGTAACCATTATCAGTTTGACTCCTGCTACCCACTATACATATTATCTGCACTACGTGACTAAGAAGATTGCTGGCCGAACTTCTTGTCGTTCGAAAGTCGAAACCCTCTGCCTTATCTCCTGATCCACCTATCAGTACTGGTTATCACTCAAGTAATTTTATAAATTTCTAGGAATACTTTTAGCTTGAAACAGAGGTGCAATAGCGGCTCCGCCAGCACAATTCTACAGTCCTTAAATACGCACGAGGGAATACCATCCGGACCAGAAGATTTTTTTGGCTTGAAGTTGTTGAAGGGCTCGTCGCACGTCTTGTATATCTAGCCTGTCATAACCTGAACCCCTACAGCGCTCTTCTCGGTGCCCGCTGCGACTATTGCGGGCTGCGGCGCTTACCTCCAACTTTCCACACCTTCACACTGTATACAGAGTGAAAAAACCTAGCAAATTCACTACTTGTTTACCGGACAAAGGTTCCATTAAATAATATTTTTTCCGTACCTCTACTGTTTCTTTTAGAGTTCATATAGTTCCAAAACGATTTAGGTTCTCTTGCCATATGATTTCATGCATACATTACAAGTATTAGAGCTCTTGAAAACCATACATTAAAAATAAAAAGATGATAACAAAGCGTAATGTAAACCAACACGTGTCAACACTGTCAATATCATTGAAAGATGTCACTAGAAAAAACCGATTATTTTTAAACTGTCAAGAGCTCATGTCAGAACGTCCCTACTAATTTTGACAGCTGTCTTAAAAAAAAAAATGTCTCTGGTTTTTGGCTTCCAATTATTGGGATGTACATTATTGGGTCGAGCATTCTCGACCCGTACCAATAATGCGCAGCCCGATAATTGAAAGCCAAGGGACTCAGATTAGTGGACGCGAATTATAGGGTCGTACATTATTGCCCTGTGAAAAGAGTGGCTTCGTATTATCGCCCCGGACCGAACTTGCACAGCCCGAGAATGCTCAACCCAGGAATGTACAGCCCAATAATTGGCGTCCATGATGGACGCCAATTATTGGGCTGTACATTCCTGGGTTGTGCATTATTTGGCTGTGCATTAGTGGCTCCCCTTGACAACTATCAAAAACGTTGCCAGCAATATTAACAAGTGACCGAATGATTTTATTAAAGCACCACTACACGACCAACTTTCTTGCTTACCCTCGAACTTTTTAATAAGTCTACCCTAAATTTTTAATGCAAAAGATGACAAAACAAATTTGAGTAAGCAACTATAAAACGAGAAACGACAAACCATAGGTACTTTATCAAACTATGCGGATCGAAGGCCAAAATGTTCAATAGCGAGAGAGTGGACTGTAGTTCGAAAAAGGGGGGCGATAGGGAATGAAATTTAGGGGTCGGTTGAGCAAGAAAGTTGTGTTGCGATAAAATTAAATTACTGAGTTGAGCTTGAGTGTAAAAGAACAGTGTAGGGCGGAGTTACCTTCCAGTCCGGGAGTTGTGGAGTGAAATCGTCGGTCGCCGCTGAAGACCGCTGGTGGCGATTCCGGCTGTCCTTTGTCGCAAGCTAGAAGTAAGCTTAGAACCGTTACCTTGAGTCATCCAACTTAGACCTCGGATTTTCCACTTCACGGATGTGCACGGCGTCCTTCGGCTACACAACACTGATACTAAATATGTGCTAATAATGTTACTGGTAGTAGTGCTTTGGGTCAACGCGAAAATAATAACGAGAATAGCGGAACGATGTGATCTAGTGGTAGGTTCGTGACACACTGGCTCTGTCAACTGTATGACAGGGCAACAGTTTATTTTTTGAATATTTGAATGTCAACTGTGACATGGTGTTGCCACAGTGAATACAGAAAGTATATTATTAAGGCGTAACTGAACAGTAGTATTTTCTATTCTGTACCTTGAACTGTACTTGAAACATTATTATACTATACTGAAAATATAACTGGAATTGCAGGAGAAACTGATGCACTTCCCAACGTGGATCGACCTTAAGGGCGAAGACGCGGTGCCCGAGACTGTGCACCACGTGGTGGCGCTGATTGACCCGCAGAAGGACCGCTCCTGGGAGACCCTGCGCAAGTAAGCTAACAATGCGTGTTCCCATCCTTCCCCACATTTACGCTGACGCGTCGTAGACGTAGTGGCCTGACTCGTACATCAAGTTTTTAACTGCCGACCCGTGGTATCGCGTACTTATCGCTCTGTAATAACACTAATTACTTTGAACAGCAGTGTGGCCGATTATTATGTATGATTAAGTGTAGGCACGTCCGGGCGGAAATGGGCGGGCTTCACTTTATATTGGTATACGCCATGCATGACTTCCCTAATTAAGTAAAAGGATAGCTTTGTACCGCAAAGATCGTTTAACTCTGACTTATAGTTATTAAATATCTCGTTTTCACTCAAAATGGTCTAATATCATATTATCAATAAGCGTTATTGCCATAACTAGGGTGACTGCTATAGTTATTGGCCCCTTCATAATAATTGGCCACTGTTAGCAATAAAACTTCTATTGCCTTGTTTCTTTCTGCCTTACTATGAAGTGGCCGATTACTCTTTAGGGGCTAATATTCCAAAAAGTGAACTTATCAACAAACAAAATAGCGAACGGTATGTCTATGTACATAATTTTTACAGACAAATAACAACAGACGCTGTTCACGCGAAGGACAACATCCGCAGCGGGAACACGACACCTGAAACGCTTTCCGAGGCCGTCAAGATCCTGAAGGGCGAGTACTGCGTGCGCGCCATCCGGGAACATAAGATGGACAGGTAAGGAAAGATTTTACTGAAGCCTAGTAAATGTGGACAGCGGAATGGACATGCAATATACAAATGGAAATATTCGCAAATCACAAAAGTGTACATATTTTTAAAATTGGACTATTGTTCGTTTTTTAGCATTAGAAAGAAGGAATTCGACTTTCTCTTTTTATTGAAAAACAAGTCACGGCAAAAATGTAACAATTCACATACGATTATTAGGCGGGTCCACACAGAGCGAGCATACGCGCGAGGCAATTTCCTCACGCACAAACTGGCCAGTGTAGACGTGCCGCCGATATCGCCTCCGCGTATGATCTCTGTGTGGGCGCCTGTTTACATTCTTTTGCTTTCATACAATAAGTACTTCCTTTGTTCCAATTTAGGGGAAATTCCAATATGGTGTGTATTGGGCCGGAGATGTAATTATTTTTTTATAAAGTGGCCAAAAACAGCGTCAGATCATCGACCTGCAAGTCTGCGATAGTTGACTTACAGGCGAGCGGGGTGGAATCAAGAAATTCATATCCGAATTCATCATTCGCTGTTCAGTCGAGTCAGTTAAGACCCTTCTGATGGCAATTTGACTGATATTCAACCAAACGTTGGCTACATTCTACGGGAAACAAACGATACCGCGATGTACGAATCGGGCCGGATGACAAAGTGACATCTAGCGTGGAATTGGGTAAACTTTGTCCATACGGTCGATGACCTTGGTTCACACATGTGGTTTATAAATAGTGAACTCTTATCATATTTAGCTTAACCTAAATCTCCCAGGGGTTTTAAATTTTTCATACATTTTGTACTAGATATCGCGATGGTCGAAGGCAGAAATAACTTCCCTGCCGACTCGATATCGCGACGGTGGGTCATGCACACTTTTTTACAAATATATATAATTATTTTTCAAATTGTTAATGTTAATTATTCTAGTTTACTAACAATTGGCCTTCATAATCCGGGACTTGGCCAAAACTCTGTATGTATACAGTGTGTAAATCTAATACTGGCGATAAATTAAACCAGACATAGAACTCATTAGTGTAATCATTAATTAAGATGTTTTTTTAAGTTACACTTAACTGTGACCCCATAATTAATTTTTGAAAATTTTATCAGCAGCAATGTACTGTAAACATGGATGCGTTACCAGAATATCTATTCGAAACGATTACTACGCATTTACAAACTTACCTAATATCTGCAGGAACAATCACATGTTAGTATTACACTGCGTTTAATGTTTTGTGGTTATATTGGTGGACAGATTGCTACTAGGCATGTTATAGTATTTTATGCAACAGTTGTATAAGAAGGGTCAAAAAAGGCGAGTGGCGTGAATTGTAAAGGAATACGCCACGAGCATTTTTTGACCTACTTATACAACGTTGCATACAATACTTTTCCTACGAGTCAACAAAAATAAATCTTAATTTAGGCAAATAAAGCAAAAGTACATAGCCAAGACGCGCGAGCATACCTTGTTACGCGCGCGGCCCGCCCCGGGCCGCGGCCGGCCGGTCAGCGACACCTTCTCGTAACTCATGAGGCCCTGGTACTTGCTACTTGCTAAATTAAATTTTTGGATTGTTTTTTCTCGATTTTGGCCACCGTAGCCCACTGAGACTAACAAGCAACGCTAAGCGGTCTTCGTAGTCTATGGGTGTTGCTATATTACGGGTGTCACATGCGTGTTTCTGACTTATGAAGTGATTGTTTTTACTATGCAACCAAATGAATATTTTGTAAGTTGGCAGCAATGCACTTAGTTTAAAACTGTATTCGTTTTGATTTTGTTAGGTTGGTAGCCATTAATCGCAGTAACGTTATAGCGATTAAAAGCACAAGAGCTGTTATGAGGAATAGACAATATAGACTTTTCTTGAAACCTTTTATGTATGTTCTTATAGTCGTGTTAATGAATGCATAAATGACAGATAACAGTAGTTAGTGTAGGAAATAAAGGTAGTGGACCCCGCAGTAATTACTCTGCCAGAAAAAACTTTACAGTATGATAAAGTATCAATAAATAAAAAGTATTGTCTTAATTTCCAAAGAATAATAATAATAGGATTTAAGTAAATACCTAAAGTATTATAGTATTTTATGCAACAGTTGTATAAGAAGGGTCAAAAAAAGCGAGTGGTGTGAGTTACAATGTGAGCCGGAGCCGAAGGCGTAGGCGAACATTGTAAAGGAATACGCCACGAGCATTTTTTGACCTACGTATACAACGTTGCATACAATATTTTTCCTACGAGTCAACAAAAATAAATCTTAATTTAGGTTAAGAGCTTTTATGAGGAATAGACAATATAGACTTTTCTTGAAACCTTTTATGTATGTTCTTATATTCGTGTTAATGAATGCATAAATGACAGATAACAGTAGAGGAGTAGGAAAAATCGTTAATATCTTTTTACGGAAAAATGTTCCGTTCAAACTTTCTTCACCAGACATATTCATGTAACGTATTACAACAATATATGAAATATCCAAAAAAATATCCCAGCAGAAATACCAATATTAATAAAATATATAGTACAAGTTTCATCAAAACTGGTTCAGTAGTTTTAAAGATCTCGACGGTTAAGTTTTAAGATATCGCAATTTATTAACGATAAGCATACAATAAGTAGGTAATCTTTATTACGTGGCAAAAATTTTAGAACCTAGTTGTTTTTGACGTCGGTTGTTATTAACGTCTTTAGCGTGTTATTATTCTAATCAATGTTATATAAAAAAGCGTAAGTATATATTATTCGGTACAAAGAAAACGCAAAAATCACTAAATGTAGTGTAAAGACTCACACATGAGTGACAACGACAACTCCCTTCTTAAGTGTGGACTGCGGGTCACGCGATCGGGTCGTACTAGTAGCACAAGGACACTAATCTGCACTTAACTGCTAAAGGAAGACGGTACATTATTGCGTAACCGCGGGATGGATTTATCTTCGCTTCAAAAATTTCGGTGTTCTGGATGATATTTCTTTTGGATATTTTGAATTTAAGTGTATACGTGACTACTTAGTATATATTTAAAAAGAATACAGGCTGAGAAATTTTCCACTCTCAGTTTTTAATAGTTTTAAAATACATACATTCGGGTATGTATTTTTTTTTTGGATATTCTTACCCACTACGCCAAATTATATTCTAAGATCATATAAGAAGAAAAAAATGACAGAGCAATTTTCCGATAAAAATGAGCGTCAAAAAAAGGAATTATCATTTAAAAAAAATCACGTTTGACAAAATTTTTAGATTTTTTTCTAGTATTACATACTGGTACAAATAACTTATTTGGTAAAATAATTTTGGACAGAGGAATGACTCGGTTAAAAATATAAACAGATTTATATTTTTACGTATAAATACCTAACTTAGAAGTGTTTTTTTTTGGATATTTATATGTTAGTTTCGACTCATACTATACAATAACCAAGCAAAATTTTATTGACTGAGAAATTAATGCATGGGTCTCCATACAACAACTTGCTTCATTTCCTACACGAAGAGGAGTAGGAAAAAGATATTAAATGTTATTTATTTATCATTTTTATCAACAAAGAAATGACTTCTTCTACTTCTAATTAATGTAATTTTACTCTGTCAGTGTCACGATAACAGCACTTGACGTGATGTTTCCTAATCCGTAGTTTCCTAATACTGAGCCAGAGACATGTCAGTCGCTTTATTTCTATGTACTGAGCATAGACATACTTTGATAGCACCTTTTCTGAAAATGCATTTCATATCAGTACCTAATTCTAGGAAGATAATTGTTTTGATATCAGTCATTTGTCTGATTTTGTTATACCAGATGGTGGGAAATAAGCATACGGCCCGCCTGATAATTGTATTATTACCAAAATTGATTTCGAGAATTAACTAAACAGTCTAAACACCACAAACTTTGGTACATTGTTTCAAAACGTGACTAACTCTTTGGTAAAGTTAAATGTTTTTTATTTTATTTCAACTTTGATTTGACAATGTCAGTCATTCAATTCAATACAGAAGTAATCGTAAGTTATAAAAATGCCTCGTTTAACAAATTTTACTGTTCCCGAATTAATGGACATGATTTTAATTTACGGTGAAGCATTACAAAATGGTAATCGAGCGTTAGCTCTGTACAGAGAGCGATTGATGATTTACTGAGTTATTTGAACTTAACAGATTAAACATTAAAGGTACTAAATCCTGGCGTAATAAAAATAATTGTACCTTCGCGTTTTTTCTTAAAAATGAAATCGATAATTTGAAAAATTATAACGCCTGCAAAATTGTAATAGCAAGCAAAATATAAAATGAGTAAAACTTGGAAACCAAAAATAAAATGACTCGTATTATAATTGAATATGAAGGTACAAAAAAGGTACAAAAATTTGGCTTTTATGGAATTTATCAATAACCACGGGAACGTAGCGTAATAAAGTACGACCGCCATTCTGACTGTCAGGATGGCGGGTGACCTGTTTTTTGGTGATAACTTTAAGTACCGTGAGGTACAATTTTTTTTAAAGGAGGTACTAAATAGGTAACCAAAATAAATATATTGGGACAAGCTTACACAAATATTACAATATTTTTAAATCAATTACAATAGCTATATTATCAAAAAACTAAGCCTAAATTAGCCTGAGGCATTGTTCCCAGGACACTGGCCGCGTTCCCTCTCTGCACAGTGAGGTACTAAATAGTACAAATTAGGTACAAAAATATGGTATGGTTTTCATTTAATTTTATTTAGGTACACCCGCCATTCTGACTGTCACAATGGGAGGCTTTTTATATGCCTCTTAGCTGCTTCGCATTAGTTAAAACATTGTTATTTAAATGCCATTAAAAAAAAAAATAAACAGATTTTAACGAACAATTACCTTAGGAAGCGTATTGCCTAAAATTATATATGTATTTTTACAGGGCCATAATTTTCTGCCGCACAAAACTCGACTGCGACAACATGGAGCGGTTCCTCAAGTCTTTCGGCAGCGAGTTCTCGTGCGTATGCCTTCACGGTGACCGGAAGCCGCAGGAAAGGAAGGCCAATTTGGAGAGCTTTAAGCAGCAGAGGGTCAAGTTCCTCATCTGCACTGATGTCGCTGCTAGAGGCATTGACGTATCTGGACTACCATTTAGTGAGTTGTTTTTTGTTTAGTGTGTTTATCTTATGAAAATATTACATGGTAGTTGCCGCCATAGTCGCTGCTAAATCACTTCGACTAGCACTTGCTGGATTTAATTTTATATAAACAATGAGATTGTATTGATATGATTTCTGGAGACTACTAACGCCACCTAGTGTAAGAACAAGTAAAACACACACGTATAATCTAATGGATAATAGAACACGGTCTACCAGTAATTCTTTAGAACAAATTGATAAGCGTAGATCAGTTTCGAGCAATTTTCGCACATATTTTTTATTTATCAACGTACGTTTTAACAGACTACCACCCAGGTAAAGAGGCATTTTACTTAAGTGTCGCTTACATAAGTACAGTTTCAATCTTTTAGATAATGCTAGGACGAATAGTTGGTCTAATAAAATTCCATGGCTTGGCTTGAAAAATATTTATGGAGTTAAAGCAAAACATATTCATAGCATTTTCTGAAAGATCAAAAGAGTAGCACTTGTAATCGACGTACTACTATTGTCAAAGAAAAATGGAACCTTGAAAGTTGTACTGGATGGCGTATCTGTCGTCAGTTCTTTATACGAAACTTCAACAATTAAAAATGTTTCAGTGATAAACGTGACCCTGCCTGATGAGAAGTCAAACTACGTGCACCGCATCGGACGTGTGGGCCGCGCGGAACGCATGGGGCTCGCTATAAGTCTGGTTTCCACTGTGCCTGAGAAGGTATGAAACTAAACCAACAACCAACCAACACTGCATATGCTGTGAAACAAGATGCCTCGATTGACATCCTTCTTCTCGGTTGTGGGCAATCTTCAGTCGTTGTTGAGATGTACGCCCAGTAGCAGCCTCGCCCATCTTGCGGCACCCACTTTGTAGTTATTTTAGCCTACTGCTGTGTGTGGGTGCATGCGGCAGAAGTGGTCGGACCAGTCCCAATTCTGCATGGCGGTCTTAACTCCAACATTATTGATGTAAACACGGATATTTGAGAGCAGAGTGATTAAAGATTCGTTCGAAAATGCCAAATATTTTTTTGTTTTTGAAACGCAAACTTTTTTTTTGTATTTAAATAAATTCACAGTTCGATTGTACGACCCCAATCGAATGTAATCGAAAAACAAATACGAAACAAGTAATCAGTATAAATGTAGAATTTAGCATATACGGCCAGTTTTACATGGGTGTTTACGTAACTTCCAGGTGTGGTACCACGGCGAGTGGTGCTCGTCGCGCGGCCGCAACTGCTGGAACACGAACCTCATCGACGACCGGCCCAAGGGCTGCTGCATGTGGTACAACGAGATGCAGGTGATTACACCGCGTTACACCGTGGTTACATCTAGTTAGGGGATATATTGGGATATTATCAAACTTATTAAAATCAAGATTATCCCGTCAACCCCAAATTGATGATGCGCCAAAAAATGTGGTCGCTAAAGATATAATTTTTCACACCTACATGAAAGCTGAATGCACTGATCATATCCATATTTTATTATTATTATAATTACCGAACAATAATCTCTTCTTTTTTTTACGAATGATTTTAATTAGTAGAATTCGGTGCATACAATCAAAGGGTTCGAAAAAAGTGAGGACACCTAACGCCATCTGTTAACAATTCAGTTGAATCAATCTAGTTCATATTTCTATTCTAGATGGCGCTAGTAGTAGTCAACTTTACAAACATTTGTACTTATATAAATTAAGAAACCGTTCTATTTGTGACCGTTAGCATCAATTTATGCCAGGATGTACAGTTTATCAATCGCAGGGTACAGTTAATATTTTCCTCTATTTGTTTTAGTATTTGGCCGATATTGAGGACCACTTGAACGTGACGATTCAGCAAGTGGCGTCCGACCTGAAGGTGGCGGCCAACGAGTTCGACGGTAAGGTCGTGTACGGACAGAAGAGGACGCAGATCGGCTCTGGCTACCAGGTAAGTGTTGTTGTACCGGGCTAGCACAGGAGTGGCGCGACAGTACCTCGCAGGCGAGATAGACGACCCGTTCCACTTTAATTAATAAAAAAAGAAAAAAGGGTAGTCTATCTCGCGACGGGCGAGATACTGTAGCGGCTCTCCTGTGCTAGGCCTACAGAGGCTATTATTTTATCAATAAAATAGTGGTGCAGTTTTTATTTAAATTGTAAATTTTTAGAGTTCAGCTCTCAGGATAATAGTTTAATATTATGTTATCCGCTGTGCAGGGATATACAACTATTTTTGTATAAACCTATGTCAGTAGAGTATATAATCTTTAATTCCAACGAGGCCTAGTTACTAAACATGTAGCCTAAGTTGTCACCCCCGTGTTTAGTTAAAACGAAACGAATCGGTAACGATAGCATTGAAACTTTTTCGATCTCATGGTTCTTTTTTTTTACACTAGAAAGAAGGTAAGCGATATTTTTATTAAACAAGTTTTGTTTATTTACTAAAAAAACACTTTTGAAAATTAAGTGTAAGAAAATATGTTACAATTATAAATCATATACGATTATTTAAATTCTTTTACTTAAAAGCGTTTATCAATAAAACGAACTATAATAGGAGAAGTATTCTGAAATGACTTGTATTTATTACCTCCCATGATGTTAGTCATACAATATTTTTCGAATCTAGTGTCGACATACATATATTATTATTTTATCATACTCTTTGGTGTCGACTAAAAAATGTTCATAAAGGATGAAGAAGCTAAGAGGGTTTTAAACATAGATTTAATATGCCTGTGGTTTTAAAGACTTAGACACGCGTAAAGTACAAACTAATTGTTTTCTTCGAGTTATGGAGGTTTTGGGCTTTATCTCGTGTCAACGAGGATTTTGTCTTGTGTTTCCACTGTATTTACAAAGTTTGTGTTGTTACAGGACCACGTGACACAGATGGCGCCAGTGGTCAAGTCCCTGCAGGAACTGGAGTCGCAGGCGCAGCTGTACTACCTCAAGATGCACCACAACGTCACCATTGCTTAAGCTTTAGATATTTATTTATAAGTTTCGTGAATATAACGACTGATCTTGCGTAACTCTGTTTTATTGTAAGAACATTTAAAGCCCTAACAGCCGTGAAATTGCATTGCCACTTTCTAAATTAATTCATTCATGTGGCCATCCAATTTTCAGCTCGCTGTATGTACATGCATGCAAACATCTGTAGTCTTTTCCACGAGTAATACTACTAAGCCTTACTGGAACGTGGAGTGGGTATTCGCCTATATTCGTATTGTATGCTTATGTTCGCGTTGTCTCCGTTTCGTGTCGGTAAAATGGCCAAACATCAAAGAGCTCTCGTGAAGTTTCGTGCTGGCGCAATACTGTTCCTCTGGCTGTATTGGGATAAAAGAAATAATACAAGTCACTGGCGCGTATGGAAATTTTATTTTAGGATAGGTTCACACGGCGCTAATTTTTCCAACATAAAATCGTTCACATGGCTAGACTGCTTTCACGCATAGATGCCATGTGGACGATTTTGAATGATGCCATACATGCTGTCTGGTGACAGCAGCTGTTTTCGATAAATCCCCGTATACGGTATACGGGAAAAATTAACGCCGTGTGAACGTCGTCAGATGACAACCAAAACTCACTACAAATTCAGAACAACAGTGTATTTATTAACACTTTTAGCATAGTGAGTTGTGCTTGTTACCTAAGTTCTCTAATGCAATGAATGATTAGGAAATAATAATTAAATAAAACACATTAAATCAAAGTTCATTATTTTTTTATATTTCACTCAATCACTACTGATTATTATTTGGGCAGTGCAAGGTGCCCTTATTCCAAAATAAATAAGTCTCATAACACCGCTACGTAGGAAATTAACCATAACAATACTGTTGCTAAATGTAATATCCAATCGGCAATTGTTTCATCTCATATTAATTAACAAACAAATACCAGCCTCTTAATAAACTGCCCATGACAAAAACAATTCATTTATAAATAATATACAACTACGTTAAAAAGTAGAAACACTTCTGTAAATTAAATATTGTTCAAGAAAAAAATATTCTACAGATTAAAATAAAGGCGCGATTACGGTACCCTTTAATACGGCGGTCGCGGCAGTCCTCATTTGGCTGCGTAGGCTTCGACTTCTTCGCCATGTAATTCGTGTAATCGGGCCCAACTTTAGGTGTTTATTTTGTCTTGGGTGATCTTAGCTTGAGGTGGTCTACAAAATCTATCCATTATACAAAAATAGTCAATTTTAACATGATTACGAATTAGGTAATTCGGCGACAAAACTTCGTAAATTAGATAACCTAGTAATGTGATAGCTTGTAGTATTGTAAATTCTACACAAAACTAAATAGGTATAAAATTCGAAAGTTTGCCATCCTCCAACATTTCATGTCTTACAGGATATGAATGTGTATTATTCTAGTAACTCATATTTGAACGTTTTTATCATATAACAATAATAAGCGAGTTTGGGGTGTTTTGCCTTGCTGCTGTGAACGTCAACAAAATTTTAGTTTTAACGTCGACCATAGACTGAATTTTATAAAAAACTTCAGTTTAAACGTTAAAATCTAACTCTAGACAATTCAGTTTCAGCATTAAGCTTAACTAGATGTTACGCTTTATTTTTGTTATAAATTTGATTCTCATTTTAAACATGTAAAAAAAATTGCCTATATCACGGTTATAATTGGATATAAAAGTACTTAAAGCTAGTTAATGTTCTTCCAAATAGGTGTAAGATACAATTACATGAGAAAGCCACGTGAATGCGACAAAGTCTACCATAGAACCGGTTTCCTTTAGAACTCGGCGTTAGTAGTTTAGTCACCAACGTACTAAGTGACTTAACGCGTGTATTCGAGGCATAATTCTACAAAAGTAACTCACAACATCTAAAAAATCATACCAACTCGAACCAAACCGCGGTTAACAGTATTCAGTGCTACCCGAATATTTCTTACGTGTTATACTTAAAACAAAATGCATTACATATTTGAACGGAATATATTAATCTATTTAAAATATATAATATAATTAACCTAGAGTTATTAGGATGTAAAATTATGCAGAGACATTTTTAAAACACCATTTGGTTGGTAGCACATTCAAACATATTGAAACAATCATTGTATAAACAAAAAGAAAGCTAAGAATATATTTTTTCATATTATAACGATCTTCAGCCGTATACCCATGTTTGTTTCAATAGTCCCAAATAACCTACCACACAAAGGTTCTAATAATTCTTGTCCAGTCTTACTAGACTTTCACTTTATTATATATCATAAGGCTTTAGAAGTATGTCAATTAACTAGTGTTAGAATCACACGAGGCGTTAGATTAAGTATACAGGAGTAGGAACTAGGAAATCAATACAATTATAGCGATGTGATGTTGCTGAACTGGTATAGGAATTTCGATTAAACATTTTTTTTTTTAAATTAGACCACTTGAATTTTCGTCAGAACTAATTTACATGGCGGCACTTATGCGAGGTCTCAGTCGTATAGTTATATTTTGGATAGCTCGTTCCTTAAACCTCTCAAAACGCAAAGCAAGAAAATTATCAGTTATTTTTTTACTTACTTGCTTGCTTAGAGAACCACAATCAGCAGCAGGTAACTAGTAATTTTTGCCGCTGACTGTACACTTTAATAACAAAGTGTATACATTCAGTCCAAGGTTACTATCCAGCAACATTAGCCTGTGTCATGAAAAGTTAGAAATCGAGTGCACGATAGGTAGTTGCAATACTATTCGTAATTCGAAGGTCGACCAGTATAAAGCTCCGTGTAGACGCGCAAAGGTCATTGACACTCCATTGTGGACATGTGCATTATAAACGCGTACAACTGGCATGCGGAACCAATGCTATGTTACATTTGACCTCGACTCTAAAACAAATGGTAAATTTCAATATACCATTTGACTCTTGTCTAGACAAGTCCTGCAGCCACAGATTCAAAATAATGTATTGTCTCTAAAATTAGGCAATCATAAAAGGTGATGTATACTGACGAATGGGATCAATTACCTATTTAACCGATGAATTTCGTCACACAAAAGCATGCATTCGTAAGATTTTTTTAAAAACAAGTACCAATCAAATCTTAACTATTAAAACCCTGGCAGTGATATATGAATGTCATTGCAAAAAATAATTCAATTGATGGATGTAGGAGAAATAAAGCGCTAAGATGCTTTTACCTTAAATTACTGGTGAACGATAGGCGATACAAGGACGTCATAAATATCTAAACGTTTAGTGTTTAGGGCTACCCACCGGTTCTAGCTTACAAATAATTACACTAAGTGAGATATAAAATTTTTCTTAACATTAAAATTTCTCTAACTGACGTGTATCAAATTTCGAGAGTCAACGATTTTCGAGTAAAAAATCGTTTAGAAATAACTTTTTAAACGTTCAATCCAGTCTTGGTAAATCGCTGACGCTCGAGGACATTTCTTTTATGTTCTCAATTTCTTTCAAATTTCCTCTCTTACTTTCTCTAATCGGGACACAGTCTCTATCACACTTACGCTTATGATCACTACAAGTCTCGCAAATGGACTTTTTGTATATTTCTATAATACAGAAAATGCAGGGAGATCTATATCCAGGGCGCGCCAAAAATTCCTAAATCAATAGGGAGTAGCAGGTTCCACATTTAACACATTCACTACCAACAACGCATATATGCGATCAGCATCAAATTTGTTCCCAGGCCACGCCCCCGGCAATGAATGCGATAATAATGTTGCTCGCCGAGATCTCAATTTGCCGGCCAGAAGTCGATATTTAAATTTTAAATTCAAAATTGAATTTAGTTTATCTTCGCTGACCCGATAATGCGCCGGTCGGAAGCAAGGAGTTAATCTATAGTATGTTATATATACGTCACCCCTGGATTATAATATTTATAATAATTTGAATAATGAATTAATGTGACTTCAAACATTCTGTGCGATGAACGTAATTTATCTCTTCGGTGGGCAAATTAATTATTTCTTTTAAATGAATGAGGATAGAGCATTTCCATTATTACGTCACCTTTTGATGATGGATTCGAAAATGAATGTCATTAATACACTGAGCAAATGTTACAACCGTGCGTCTTTCCAATGTTCAAATTAATAATAACTTAGAACTAAAGATAAATACAACACTATTCGAGTTAGTTGCGTGTCCGTAATTTAGGAATACAAGGTGACAGTCAAAAACTTATTACAACCTTCTTACCGTAAAACCAACTAAACAGAACCTTAGCCACAAATGATGCAAAACAGGAATTAAGTCTCGGATTTGGGTGAATGCACAGGCACGTAGCATTTTTCGTCAAAAAATGGGTATCTATCAAGCTGTCCATTTTCCCCACAGCCACACTACTATTAATGCAACCAACTCGGGCATGTTTTATGGTAATTTCTTGCATCGAAACAAGTGGTATTCAAGTTCAAGGATAATTTTTAGGATAACTTTAGTGTTGACGATGACGGCGCTAACGTCTCAGGCAGTAAAGGGCCGTCTCCAGGCCTCTCATGAAGGCACCATAAGACAGTGACGTCGGTCATAAATTTAACTTAAAACGCAATATTCATTTGTACTTGCATTTTATTCGAACGCAGTTGACGCTGTTTACTAGAAATATAAGTTGCTTCAATCACCTTTTGCTAAATCCCTTTGTTTGGCATAATCATTAAAAGTCATAATCGTAGTGATTATATGCTCTTTGGTCATAATGTAATAATAGTCATAACTCTGAAACCGTTAACTTTTCAGGAATTTCCTTAGGTTATGCTATAGATAGGTTAGGTTAGGTTTGTTTTATGGCAATCCTGAAATGTTACGCGTTTCTGAGATAAACCAAATTATGGCTAACGAAAATGCGGACAAGCAATACATTGTGACTTAAAGCTTTATGAGAAACAATAGAGACCCATTTCAAGCTGATGCATGGTTGCCCGGTTACTGTTGCAGTATTCAAAACAATTGTTCAAACTTGATGTCAATGTTGATTTATGTTTAAGATTTAATATGAATATTATAGAAAAAAAAAACTTATTTTTATAGTAAACCGCATGCGTGATTGCTCCTTTATAAAGTGGTGCTTTACTTAATTTTCATAGCCCATTATGTAAAACTATGAGTTAGAAACCTCTATGCTGGTATGTCGAATATTCATACATAAAACATCAATTTGTTATAGAAAACAGTGGCGTAGCGTGCCTTGGCGGGGCCCCGTATAAGGTTGTTAGGGGCCCTTAGGAAGGGTAAAGATTTCTCACAAAAACGCACGTTGGGGGCCCCGTATAATTGATACGGCAGGTGCGGCGGTAGCTACGCCCCTGACAGACAATCAAAGCCTTGAAACACATCATTTGGCAAACATCCAGCATCAATTCTAAACTCGCGTCAATTCAAGTAGTTAGGCCACTCGTCTTAATTCTTAACAACATTGAATATTATGTCCAACTTCAAACAAAGCGTCATAACAGAAAACTTCACAATTAAGCTAAATTATTAAATAACGTTCAGTAGTCCACCGGAGATTTCTGGAAACATACCTGTAAAAGAGTATACTGTGTGTTTATTTACAAATAAAAAATAACTGAGTTATTAGAGATTTTGGACAAACATATTACTTTGCTAACCCGCGAAAAAACAGCACGTATACTCAACCATTTTGATTTTTGGACCAATATTTACTCAGTAACAGTGATTATATTAAATATTGATAGCAGATTCAAGAGTCTTATGAGTTAAGAGTTTTGGGCATTGTGGGCTAACGTCGCAAGTCCCTTATCTTCTTCAAATGAAGTTAAGAGATTTGCATTTTAGGCGACGATATGTAGCATCAGGACGATCAGGCACTTGTACAAATGTAATCTCAGACTTACCTGTCACACGTCAGAGCGCGAGCCAGGGGTGGTGCTGCAGCGACTCCTTGGAGCGGTCGCCGTAGTCGTAGGTGAGCTCCTCGCCGGGCGCGATGTCCGTGGCCGCCAGCAGCACGAGGCGCGGCCGGTCCACCCACAGCGCCTTCGTGTGCAGGTTGTATGTAGCGTCAGGTACTTGTACACTCTCACCTGTCACACGTCAGAGCGCGAGCCAGGGGTGGTGCTGCAGCGACTCCTTGGAGCGGTCGCCGTAGTCGTAGGTGAGCTCCTCGCCGGGCGCGATGTCCGTGGCCGCCAGCAGCACGAGGCGCGGCCGGTCCACCCACAGCGCCTTCGTGTGCAGGTTGTATGTAGCGTCAGGTACTTGTACACTCTCACCTGTCACACGTCAGAGCGCGAGCCAGGGGTGGTGCTGCAGCGACTCCTTGGAGCGGTCGCCGTAGTCGTAGGTGAGCTCCTCGCCGGGCGCGATGTCCGTGGCCGCCAGCAGCACGAGGCGCGGCCGGTCCACCCACAGCGCCTTCGTGTGCAGGTTGTATGTAGCGTCAGGTACTTGTACACTCTCACCTGTCACACGTCAGAGCGCGAGCCAGGGGTGGTGCTGCAGCGACTCCTTGGAGCGGTCGCCGTAGTCGTAGGTGAGCTCCTCGCCGGGCGCGATGTCCGTGGCCGCCAGCAGCACGAGGCGCGGCCGGTCCACCCACAGCGCCTTCGTGTGCAGGTTGTATGTAGCGTCAGGTACTTGTACACTCTCACCTGTCACACGTCAGAGCGCGAGCCAGGGGTGGTGCTGCAGCGACTCCTTGGAGCGGTCGCCGTAGTCGTAGGTGAGCTCCTCGCCGGGCGCGATGTCCGTGGCCGCCAGCAGCACGAGGCGCGGCCGGTCCACCCACAGCGCCTTCGTGTGCAGGTTGTATGTAGCGTCAGGTACTTGTACACTCTCACCTGTCACACGTCAGAGCGCGAGCCAGGGGTGGTGCTGCAGCGACTCCTTGGAGCGGTCGCCGTAGTCGTAGGTGAGCTCCTCGCCGGGCGCGATGTCCGTGGCCGCCAGCAGCACGAGGCGCGGCCGGTCCACCCACAGCGCCTTCGTGTGCAGGTTGTATGTAGCGTCAGGTACTTGTACACTCTCACCTGTCACACGTCAGAGCGCGAGCCAGGGGTGGTGCTGCAGCGACTCCTTGGAGCGGTCGCCGTAGTCGTAGGTGAGCTCCTCGCCGGGCGCGATGTCCGTGGCCGCCAGCAGCACGAGGCGCGGCCGGTCCACCCACAGCGCCTTCGTGTGCAGGTTGTATGTAGCGTCAGGTACTTGTACACTCTCACCTGTCACACGTCAGAGCGCGAGCCAGGGGTGGTGCTGCAGCGACTCCTTGGAGCGGTCGCCGTAGTCGTAGGTGAGCTCCTCGCCGGGCGCGATGTCCGTGGCCGCCAGCAGCACGAGGCGCGGCCGGTCCACCCACAGCGCCTTCGTGTGCAGGTTGTATGTAGCGTCAGGTACTTGTACACTCTCACCTGTCACACGTCAGAGCGCGAGCCAGGGGTGGTGCTGCAGCGACTCCTTGGAGCGGTCGCCGTAGTCGTAGGTGAGCTCCTCGCCGGGCGCGATGTCCGTGGCCGCCAGCAGCACGAGGCGCGGCCGGTCCACCCACAGCGCCTTCGTGTGCAGGTTGTATGTAGCGTCAGGTACTTGTACACTCTCACCTGTCACACGTCAGAGCGCGAGCCAGGGGTGGTGCTGCAGCGACTCCTTGGAGCGGTCGCCGTAGTCGTAGGTGAGCTCCTCGCCGGGCGCGATGTCCGTGGCCGCCAGCAGCACGAGGCGCGGCCGGTCCACCCACAGCGCCTTCGTGTGCAGGTTGTATGTAGCGTCAGGTACTTGTACACTCTCACCTGTCACACGTCAGAGCGCGAGCCAGGGGTGGTGCTGCAGCGACTCCTTGGAGCGGTCGCCGTAGTCGTAGGTGAGCTCCTCGCCGGGCGCGATGTCCGTGGCCGCCAGCAGCACGAGGCGCGGCCGGTCCACCCACAGCGCCTTCGTGTGCAGGTTGTATGTAGCGTCAGGTACTTGTACACTCTCACCTGTCACACGTCAGAGCGCGAGCCAGGGGTGGTGCTGCAGCGACTCCTTGGAGCGGTCGCCGTAGTCGTAGGTGAGCTCCTCGCCGGGCGCGATGTCCGTGGCCGCCAGCAGCACGAGGCGCGGCCGGTCCACCCACAGCGCCTTCGTGTGCAGGTTGCCGGTGCGCGAGTGGTTCACTAGGCGGCCGAGGCGGCCCGATTCTGCTGTTGCGTCGATACTGCAATGTTCAACTTTATTACAATCTGATTTATATCACCTAGTCAGAAAAAGAAATGATTAGAGATGTAATCATCGTTTACTCAAAAATGCCGTCCGGCAAAGTAAACTTTGCCTGTTAAAAAATCCACTAGTTACCACCAAGTTGTGACCCAGTGGTAACTACTGGGAAAAACCAAAATTTTGTTAGCATTCAATACTAATAAATACATCCTAAATATAGAAAATGAATTATTAAGAGATAATTAATTATTGCTTTAATCAATAATTAATTATCGGTTGAATTAATTATAAGTTAATTAGTTATTAGTTTAATTATAAGTTGATTACTGTTTCAGTAAACTGCCTTAAAAGTGATCAAAAATATTGGGTCATTACCTATGAAATTGGCGTTTTTGTTCATAAGTGTAAGTCATGTCATAGTTTATTTATTTTAATAGTAACTACGAAGTATTTTTAAATTTCATTAGTGCGCAACATAACAACGTTTTTACATACAATTATTTGCTACTTTTATTGTTTTATGTGTCCCAATTAATTTAATTTAATGCAATTAATAGGCGCGTTTTCCTAGCCCGAGCGCGTCGCCTCAGCCGAGGCACGTCTACACCGTGGCCGTATTGTGCGTGAGGAAATTGCCGCGCGCGTATGCTCGCTCTGTGTCGACCCGGCTAATAAGATTAATTTCATCCTCACATTAATTTTCCCTCTTTATTTTTTACACTTGCACCGGTTTTAATATTTTTGATCACTTTTAAGGCGGTTTACTGAAACACTAATCGACTTATAAATATTTATTAAAGTACTCTGTAGTTATACTATGCTATTTCTACTGGACTTATTAGTATTGAACTCTAACAACTATTTGGTGCCAGCTATACTGGGAATTTTTTTCCCACCTTTTACTACTGGTAAAAAAATCCCAGTAGTTTTCCACTGATAACAACTTGGTGGTAAGTAGTGGAAATAACCCTTATTAGGTTAGTTTCGAACTTAAGAAAAGTTGACATGGTCATATAAAATTAAGGCATAGGTCCATTAAACAGCCAAACAGATGATCAGTACCTTATTATTACACGGTACCGCGACTATTTAGCTGTCTCAAATCATCATCATCATCATCATATCAGCCCTCTATCGCCCACTGCTGAGCATAGGCCTCTCTTCTAGTACGCCACTTATCCCGGTCCCGAGCCAATCTCATCCAGAAGTGACCCGCAGTCTTCCGAATGTCGTCCACCCAACGAGCCAACGGACGCCAGGCACTCCTTTCGTCTGTAAGCGGCCACCATTCCGTTAGCATTTTGGCCCACCTGCCATCACTCTGCCTGGCAACATGTCCCGCCCAGCTCCATTTTAATTTGGTAATGACGTGTCCGACGTCTTGCACCTTGGTGCGACGTCGGATCTCGACATTCCTCACTCGGTCTTGAAGTTTGATGCCGAGCATGGCGCGCTCCATGGCTCTCTGTGCCACTCGAATTTTATGCACAGTCTCCTTAGTGAGCGTCCATGTCTCGGCACCGTAGGTCATGGTGGGCAGGACACATTGGTTAAAGAGGCGAGTTTTCAGGCATTGTGGAATGTTAACGGGTTTGAGGATGTCCGCCAGTTTATTGAATGCCGCCCAACCCAGCTGGATCCTCCTGGAGATCTCCTTCCGTTGGTGTGTTTTGTCAAAAGATAGAATATGTCCAAGATACACGTATTGCTCGACCACCTCCAGTACTTCGTTCCCAACCATAATAGTTGGAATCGATTCACTAGAGATGTTCGTCATAACTTTAGTCTTGGACATATTCATCTTAAGACCAATCTTCAAAGAAGCATGGTAAAGGCTTTCAACCATGACTTGAAGCTCTTCCAGGGTCTCGGCGAACAATACAATGTCATCGGCAAATCTGAAATGTCTCAAATAGGTTGGCGTATTTTAGGCAGAGAAATACTCTTTAATTTTTTGATAAAAAAAGGCGGCAAAGCAAATCTTTGCAATAGTTTGAACGTTGCTTCTATAGTTATTTGTGTCCCAAGGGAGGAAAAGTGGGAAATTGCGTGCCGCGTGTAAAATTGTTACCCAAGCCGAAGGCGAGGGTGGCAATCACGCGGGATGGAATGTCCTACGTTTCCTCCCGTGGTACACATACTATTTTTCTGCTCGACGGAGGCGGAAAGCGGCAACTTCGTTTAGCGCAGCGGGAGCAAAGTTGATACTTTCCGCCCGGAGGGCAGAAAAAATATTTTCTGTTATATTTTCATTTCTTGTACTACTTTTGAGAAAAGCATATGACTCGACTGGAACTTGCTGTCTTCGGATTCAATTAAACGGACTCCCAAAACCGAATCCTCAGCCAGCAAGTAGCTACTTCCGCGCCTCGACAATATTCAATATTCAATAATTTTAATTCAGAAAATAAATTCCATACATTAAAATACAATATAAATTAAGATAAAAATAATGTACTATTATCGTTAAAGACTAATTGCTTTTCAAAGGATTGTGTTTAAGTTATTACAAATTGCGTTAGAATGGAGAGGTCAACTATTATACCCCGGTTTTTTAAGAATAGATAGATAAAGCGTTTATTTGTATTTTTTTTATTTGAATTTTTCTAACCTCAAAAGTAATGGTAATTAACTTTTTCTTCCGAAATACTAAGGTTTCTATGATATCTAATATTGCAGTACATTAATACGCAAACAAAACTATAATTCAGTGCATAGTTACTAAGATTTAATTTAGGAGGAAAAAATTAACTAGTAAAATTAGAAAAAAAACGAGGTATAAATGTTTCATATTATCCGAGTTTCCCTAACATTTTTCTGACTTTTAAAGACTCCCACTCAATGTTTATACAACTTTACTGCTCTGCTAGCTAGCTGTGTTCCAGTTAAAATGTAACAAGTATTGGCCTCTATCCTTCAGCATTGTGGATTTTGCTTTGATCACCGTTTTTTTTTTAAACATTTAAAATGTTCATACTATGTGTATTTATCATATTTCAATATTCTTTTTATTGGTTCTTTTCATAAATAACTATTGTGGGCAACTCCAGCGATCTCCACTCTCTAAGATGTCCGCTTCTGACCCTTTTGTATGGTCTGTATTTCGTAGGCTTTTAAAATGTATCTCTCCATCTTATGTTGCATATCCACCATTCTTTCATTCTTCTATACACCCAGTGATGGCCTTTGCAGCATACCAGCCAGAGTAGATTAAAATAACTCACCAATACTGTTGGTCCTGCAGTCTGAAGTAGTACATATAGCAGCCAGCCTCGGGGTCCTGCGCATACATGTGCTCGCGCTCGCGGGCCTCCTGCACGCCCACCAGCTCCCCCGAGTACTCCACTACGAAGCTGCCGCGGCAGAAGGGCCGCGTCGCGATTATGCCGCGCCCTTTGCCTTCGAAATATGCCACCTGTAGAAAGAATGCAAGTTTTCGTAAATTAGACTCTAATCTAAGTCACTAAATTTGTAATTTGTTTTAGTCTTTAGTAGTACAGTCATTAGCCGGGTCCACACAGAGCGAACATACGCGCAAGGCAATTTACTTACGCACAAACCGGCCAGTGTAGACGTGCCTCGGCCGAGGCGGGGCGCGCGTTTTCCGTATGTTCGCTGTGTGGATCCGCCTAATAATGGATTGTATTTTTTTGTGCTGAGATAGATGAGGGGATAAACAAAGTATGATAATGTCAATTTTACACTACTGTAACAACAAAACATTTAGTGTCTATCAAGTAACTTTAAAATATAGGTCAGTGCTCAATTGCTCATTTAGAGCAACACCTTATCTTAATATCATTTCCTGTGATATGTTAACGGAATAAAACAGATACTTATAATAATTATACTTTTCAAAAATTACAGTAAAATAAAATTATAATGCCTGTGTTTTGTAATACAAATTAAACTTTTGATTCTTAAAAGATTATTAAAAGTAAATATGTATTCATTTTTCGTAATCTATATTAATGGAGAATATCTAGATATTGTAGTAGCTCACAAATTCAGATTTTAAGAAGATAATTAAATAACAAATTATTTAAATACATATAATTAGATAATATTAAAAAAAAATCACCGCCAGCCCATCTTCTCTTTGTTCTCTCACAGCCCGTTCCAAATCTCTCATCTTCTCTGCCATCACACATTTAGAAGTCTTCCTAACACTACGTCTCACAGGGAAATACTCCGTTAGCTTATGATTTGAATTTCCATTTGTGATTTTAGGTTCTACTTTGACAGTCTTTTCTATATCTTTGGGTGTAGGAGGACGTTCAACCTTAGGACTCTTTAGTTCTTCCTTAAAATATTCAGTTAGTTTGTGGCTTTCTGCGGCACGGGCGGCGGCCCGAGCTGCTCGGGAACGCACACTGAGTCCGTTGGTCATGTTTGTGAACCCGTTACAATTTTTCAGTGGTTTGGATTTTACATCAATTTTCTTTATTTTTGGTTCAGATTTCACTTCTACATTCTCAGTCTTTGTGGGTGTGGCAGCTATAATCCTGTAATAGGATGAAAATTAATTATTATAATATGTCTAAAATTAATTATAATAATCTCATGCAGTCAATAATAATCTAGCTGGTTAGAATAATTAGCATAGTATAATATAGTGTTATAGTAAGTTAATATTAATTAAATAAATAATAATAAAGCCTCAGTTACCTGCGCTTTCTATAGGTACGGGTAGGTCTGACAGGCTGGTGCTCACATAACTCAATGCGATGAGGGGTCTTTACACCCTCCTGGGTGGCCAAAGTATTGGCTGGAACACAATTTGTGAAGTTTTTATCAAGGACCATCCAAAAGAAACAAGATATGGTTTTATCAGTTGACATATAATTTAAAGATTCTTTTAAAGGTTATAATATGAAAACTAGAAAGGTATATAATTTTTAAGAAGAGGGTAATAGATAAAAAAATATTAATAAGATTTCATTTATATATAAAAAATATTAATTTCATGTCAAGGATAATCAGAAAAAAAGACAGTCAAAATAACCTCAAGGTTTCCATGATGCTGATCATGTTTTATTTTGATAAGTGCCACCAATAGATTTTTAGATGCATACTGTGAACAAAGCTAGATTACAATATAACCCTGGACCTCTAATAGTTATGTAAAATTATACTAACCTCGAACCATGTCCTTCAAAGATTAACAGACGCAACAGAAAGACCCCAAAAGACCGTCAGAGAACTGGTCTTATCAGACGCAATGCTGAGGCAGCGTCGTGTTACGAATGTTTGGTAATAGACCTTGTCATGATATGATCGCGGGAAATCTTCATGTGATCAATCATCATCTGGTTCTTGTCACGAGCGGAACATGCAGATATTGTTACCTACAATATACTTCTTCAAACTTTAGGATGGCTTTGTGTCTTCGCCATTTATTAATTATAATTAGATTTCTTTTAAAAACTGACTCAAGATACAGAAGCTACAGGAGAAAGAAAATGGACGCTTGTTTTCGTTTTACTATTACCTTTTCTTTCATTGGCTATCAAAATGAAATTTTAACCAATGATATCTAATGAAATTGTATTCACCATAAACAATATGCAAACGCTCGTAACGATGAACTAAATAAAGGCAGCTGTTCTTTGTCAGACACTTCTATTCATTGAAGAGTATTTACTTTAGTACTGGCAGGCCGTACCTATCAACAAATTTTGATAATTTATATTACTGGTAACATTAACATGTAAAAAAAATTTGCTCCCGCCTTTTTATTGAAAGAGCTATAACCGCGAAAATCGAAATTCGTCAATTGCGGGTGTTTTTCTCTGTCACTTTAATTACGTCATAGTGAGAGTAAAAGATCTCCGCAATTTGCGAATTTCGGTTTTCGTGGTAGGTCCCCTGATGGGTGTCCTTGGTTCTTTGGAGCCAGAGAGCCTACCGCGAACCACGTTCGACGTGTTGTCTCTCTGTCGCACTTGTTAATTCGTGCGTAAGTGTGATAGGGAGGCAACACGTCGTACGTGGTTCGCGGTAGGCCCTCAGGGCTATAACTCAATCGTTAATTGCGGGCATTTTCTCTGTCATTCTAATTACGTCTTAGTAAGAGTAAAAGAGAAAAATCCCAGCAATCTGCGAATTTCGGTTTTCGCGGTTGGCCCCCTGGGACAGATATCGATGTGAGTCGAGTTCCAATTCCAGTCTAGTCGGACAGTGTAAGGTAGATATGACGACAAGTCGGCAACATTAATTATATTTTTATTAGTGGGTAGGAGAATATTCTTGACCTTCCGACGCAACCAGGCACTCGGCCATTTTGCCTGCGGCCATAGTGATCAGTCAGTAGTGTTATAAAGTATATTAGTTAAGTGCTGACGTCGGATTACGGAGACAACGACAGCTTATCTCTTGCAAGTTAAGTACGCTTGGTCTGATATTTACTCATTATATTATAATAATAATAATAAAGACGTTTATTCAAAAAGTTTAAATATAGGTACATAATAAAAGTACACAATAAAGCTTACAAACTAATTGAAAGGGAAAGTGGCTCAGCTAATGTCTGCGCCAAAAGGCCTCGGGGCACAGCGGCCCTAAACATGTAGTTTTACGGACATCGTAGACCATAATAGTATCGATTGTAGTTTGTTGTGATATTTGTGCGTGTGAGTTCCAGAATTAGTCACGGGGTAAGTGTACCGGCTGATCAATCCGCTTTATTGATGTCACTCTGTGATCATGGAAGGATTTTATATTAAAGTGTTATTCACACTCACTGTGCGACACTTTGTTCACAGCATACGGGAACGCCCTTCCTGTCGGATTCGTTTCTGAAAATTTAAACAAAAACTCCCGGAATAACACTGCGGAGGATACGTACTGCAATTTCGCCACAGTGTCATAAGACGATTTGGACTAGAGGCTCAAGTACTCGGCTGCTAAGCAAGTGTTCCGGGTTCGCTTCCTGCAAAGGCGAAGTCTTTTTATTTCTTTTATTTTTGTTTGTATTTAGTGTCTTACTTTTATCTTCATTCATTTTGTTTTTATTTTAATTTTTTTGGCTTTTATATAATTTACGTAAACAAGAGTTTCTGTAACTTTTAGTCATCGACGAAAATCTCTTGGCTATTTTGGCAGTATCGTGCACTGTAACTAATTCAACTTTATTTTAGTATTTAAGGTTTTTGTAATATTTTTAATTATTATACTGTAAAGAGTGTAAAGTTAACTGTCACCAATTGTTTTATCTATCATCGAATTCAAGAACCCGAGTCAATGCCAAATTATAACTAATTATAATCCTTAATTACCTAATTAGTATTTGTAAGAGTCTATAAATAGAATTCCCATAATGTCGCCCTTATACTTATGCCTTGTCTGATATTTATCTGTTATGACTCTTGATACTAAAGACCCTCCAAGAGAACTATAGAATGTTTGTCCGCGTAACTTGACTGTGATGTCCTCGACCGGTTGAAACGGACTGTGGTGATGGTGTCCCCAACCCAACGAGGGCGTGCGCCGGTGTTGGTGTCCCCAACCTTAATATCAGGCGTACGCAGGAGAGCTTTTCCTCAATCGGTTGAAACGGACTGTAGTGATGGTGTCCCCAATCCAACAAGGGCGTGCGCTGGTGTTGGTGTCCCCAACCTTAATATGAGGCGTACGCAGGAGAGCTTTTCCTCAATCGGTTGAAACGGACCGTGTATGGTGTTGGTGTCCCCAACCCAACGAGGGCATGCGCCGGTGTTGGTGTCCCCAACCTTGTAAGGCGTACGCAAAAGTGGATTTCCTCAACTAGTGGAAAGTGTATGATCTCCGGGACATTAGTGACTTACTGACTATGTTATAATGCAGAGTCTCCATGACGTTACTGACAGACCTTAACTAATAATATTTCACCCTCAGATGAAGGACGGTGGCGCCCTGGTAACGGCGAGGCAATAATAGGGTTGTTTCCATCTACAAATCTTAGGGCAGAATAGTATCCCAATAAATTCTTTTGGATTATAAGAACATGTTAAACTACTTTTAGGGGACCTGTAATGACCATATTTTAGTAAATATTTAATTTAAAATATCTTCTGGCACACGTCACGTGACCCAACTCGAAACGTCTTTGAAGATTAGGATGACGTCACAACTCTCGGATTGACACTGTTGACAGTTAGGCGATAAACAACAAATGACAAATGTCAGTTGACAGTTCGTATCTTCTACGTGTGTATGTAGTTATGTGTCAAACCGTAAACTGTGACGTCACACAATTTTCAAAGAGCGTTTTGGGCGCGAAAGCATCTGTCAAAATATATTTTGTTAATTTAACATATTTAAAGCCGTTTTTAGCATAAAAGTTGAATTTTAGGCAGTGGCGTAGCATGGGGGGGGGGCGGAGGGTGCGGTCCGCACCGGGCGGCACTTTGCCGGGGGCGGCGCTGCGGAGGTGTCAGTTAAAAAAAAAATTTTTTTAATTTAATGTATAAAAAAAAAGTTAATTTCTTCCAGTGTTTTTTTCGTCATTTTTTTTGTTACCAAATCCGGGTACCTATGCAGGTTCTATGCATGGGTGATGCAAGCACAAGGTTTCTCAATAACTATTATTTAGGAAACTTATTTCGTTTCAATGTTATTTTAAATAAATGTCTCCTTACGCATTCTTTGTACTTCACCGTAATACGGCAATGATATAATGATAGACCGTCGTTTCACATGACTTTGAGTAAAAAGCAAGATATAAAAACAAGCTTGCGAATTAGCGAATTGCTGCATTAGAATGATACTCGTGCGTAAAATAGCGTTCGTGAAGTAGGCGATTTCTCCATTATTCAGATTATTCTATTAAGTTTTCTCTGTAATGTTTCTAAGTGATATTCTACCTTCTATTCTATGTCAAAAAATGTTAATTTCACTTTTCAATTCAATAAATTATTCAATAAAACTAATAAAAGTACTCTTTTTACACCATGCCCAAATTTTTTATAATGGATGACAAAAATAAGAGGGCGGCAAATTTGGGATCCGCACCGGGTGCGAGTGACCTATGCTACGCCACTGATTTTAGGGCAACTTTTAGTTAATATAGAACGTAATACAAGCGTTTCAAAAAATTGGAAACAACCCTATTAGCGACGAAGCAGATAGAGATACTGCGATCATCAACAGAAAGATAAGGATTTAAATAATCAGATAATCCGTAACCAGCAAGTAACCAAGCACACATTTGATTAGCATCGCGACGCGACGCCCTCCACTTACTAGTATGTTATCGCAGTCATACTAATGATATTTAATATAATATATTATGTGTTACACATATGTGTGACTGATAGAAAGCAGATTAGCAGAGAAAGCGCTATTATTCTTTGTCCTTGATGTTTTTTGTTGCCCACCGTTCTTATGGTGGGCAACTAATAACCCGAGCAAATTACGTAGGTTGCTTTTGGTATGTTGTCATGAATGTTAAAACGTGTTTTTAATTTTGTCGCATTGCGTATGTTGTTCTACCCAGAGACATGTCAGTAGCTTCGCTTCCTATTTCTATGGTTCTACCTCACCAGCGCACGCGGTATAGCACATCCAGTGTTGTCACATCTACCAAATTTTCAGTAGATCTACCTATTTTGCCTGCGTTCTACCTATCTTCCTCCCTCAGCCTGAAATCTGCCTATTTTTCAAAATGGTACAATTGTAAGCAATTCTCAATACATGTGACGGAACATTACTTAATTTCTACCGAATTTCAATTCGATTTAATGAAAGCTTGCCAAAGAAACAGATTATACAAGCAGGTTTATTACCTACAAACAATGGAAATCCTAACTTTTGTTTAATTTTCTTTAATAAACACGTGTACTAACGTCACAATATTAAAAACTTATAAATAATTCAAAACATTTTATACACATTTTTAATCATAAAAATGTACTTCTATTGAGTGGTAGATCTACCTATTTTTCATTTTAAACTCTACCCATTTCTACCTATTTTTGCACCCTGTTCTACCATTTCGCTAAAATTGTATGTGACAACACTGAGCACATCCAGAACGTAGTGATTATATGCTCTTTGAGCACATCTATACCAAAATCTATATCTATACGATCCTAGGAAAAAGGGCGGGAAACTTCGACCTGTGCGCGCGTCTTTTTTTACATTTAACAAATTTTAAATAATTTTTGTGTTAATAGTGGTCCACTCTGTGTAAATACTTTGTAAATATCATTAGTAGTTAGTTTATTATATTTTGTATATATACATTCATCACCTAGGTAAGTTATTTGTACATTTTTCACCGCCATGAGCGGTGACGACGATGATCCGCATGACCCAGGGGGAGGTTGTCCTCCGGTTTCCCATACAATCACGATCGACTACAATAATAAATCTGATAAAGAAATGATGGAATATCACAGCGTGGATACAGATAGCTCTATATCCTCTGTGGCTAGGAAACGAAGGACAGCATCAAGGAAGATATGTCGTCATTGCAATAAAAAAAAGCGACATAATAAAGATAAAAATAGGGATAGGGAATCTATCAAAGATGATTGCGATTGTCAGGTTTCCATAAACCATAATAATGATAGTAGACATTCTCACGCTCCACTTACAGCTCCTGCCCCTGCTCCTGCTCCGGCCCCGGCCCCGGCCCCAGCCGCGATTCCTGCTGATGTTATCACCTCACAGCCCACAGCTAGGAAACAATATATTAATTCAGATTGTTCACCATACATTGTACATGTACAGAAGCAACAAGAATCTCCCAGCGATGGCACTTCTATACATTCAGTTGCTTTTGGCAACTTTTTAAAACGCAATCATTTTAAAAACATTGTAAATGGCAGTGTTAAGCGTATAGGTCGCAATAGAGTCTCACTATCATTTTCAAAATATGAGGATGCCAACCAATTTCTGCAAGACAGTCGACTGAATGAGAATAGATATAAAGCATTCATTCCATCCTTTAATGTTATTAAAATGGGTGTAGTTAAAGGTGTTCCATCTGAAATGTCTTTGGATGAGGTGAAGGAAAACATCAGTGTTCCAGTAGGTTGTGGTGAAGTCTTAAAGTTGAGGAGGATTAATTATAAAGTCATGGTGGATGGTTCTCCAGTCTGGAAGCCATCACAAACAGTTGTTCTAACATTTGATGGCCAGGTTCTCCCAAAACGCATTTTTATGTGTTATAACGCTCTGCCAGTAGATTTATATGTATATCCAACCATCCAGTGCTTCAACTGTTGCCGGTTTGGTCACACACAGGCTCAATGCAGATCTAAACCCCGGTGTTACAAGTGTGGACAGAGTCATACTGGGTCCTCTTGCACTATTGAAGAGGATTGTGCTTCTTGTTGCCTATGCTCTGGCCTTCACTTTGCTACAAATAAGTCTCGCTGTCCGGAGTATGAAAGACAGAAAAATATAAAGCTTACTATGGCCACAAGTGCTATTTCATATACAGAAGCGATAAAATTGCATCCTCCTGTGACGAAACCTTATGCAGATGTGGTTATAACCACTCCAACATCTCTACCGACCCAGACAACTAGAAATAATAATAATACAGGCACAACTACTCATTCATATAAAAAAACAGTCTTTCTGAAGCCTCGCAGCTTGCCAAAATCCCAAAAAGGTTTTGACACTGCCTCACATTACAATTTAGCTAAAGATTATAACATGCCATCTCCCTCCGGAAATGGTTGTGCCATTGTGCCACAATCTAACAATAAAACTACCAATGACCTCATATTAGAACTTATTCAACTATTAAGCATTAATCTTCATAAAAATCATTCAGAACCGTCCAACGCTGCACACATTACCAGTCCTTCTCATGTTTCCTCCAATAATGGCCAACAATTCCAAAATCCTGCAATGGAATTGTCGCAGTATCAACAATAAAAAAAGTGATTTAATACATTTAATTAAGAAATATGATCCATTTGTTATTACCCTATCTGAAACATGGCTTCGGTCTGAGTCATGTTTCAGAATTCCTGGCTATGCATGCCTCCGTGAAGATAGGTCAGATGGGCACGGTGGTGTAGCCATACTTGTTAAAAAATCATTTCATTTCACTCATGTTCCATTAGCACATAATCATGATTTTTCCATAATTTCAGCACTTGTAGATAACATTTGCATAGTTTCAGTGTACATACCTCATCCCTCACTCACCATACTTAGTGAAGTAAGAAATATCATATCATCTCTTCCTACTCCATGTTTAATATTAGGAGATTTTAATTGCCATCACCCTGCTTGGGGGTGTTACAACTCAAGCAGTTTAGGAGAGGAAATAATAGACATAGCTGATTATTATAATTTATGCATATTGAATACTGGTGTTCCTACTCGTCGGTCTGCTCCCAATGAGAATCCTAGTGCCTTAGATTTATCCATTTGTAGCTCTTCCATTGCACACTCTTTACTGTGGGAGGTACTTCCACTCTCCTATGGTAGTGATCATTTTCCAATTGTCATATCTTTTCCTTTCAAAAATAAACCATTACTTAAAAGATCTCCACTGTTGGCATATAAACTTCAAAATGCAGATTGGGATAAGTTTCGCAAACATATGGATGAGAGGTTGGGAGAATTGCCCAATGTATCTCGGCAACATTTGTTCAAATCTTCTGATGCTTTTGCTAAATTTATAATTAATGTAGCTGATGAAGTATTTCCACGTAAGAAGCCCTCTAAATTTAACATTCCCAGTCCTCCATGGTGGGATTCCGAATGTTCAGAAGCTGTTAAAAAGAGAAAACAAATTGAGTTAATGTATAATAATAACATGAGCGAAGAGAACTTTAATTCCTTCTTAGTTACTTCAAAAGAAACAAAGCAGTTTTTGAAGAAGAAGAAAGTTGACAGTTGGAGGTCTTTTTGTGCATCCTTAAGCCCCAGTACTCACCCGTCAGAAGTTTGGAGGAAAGTTAGAATGTTTAGAGGAGCTTTTGTAGAAAATAGTGGCATCAAACTTGATCATGCAGTAGCTGAATTTTTTTTAGATAGACTAGCTCCTCCATTTGCCCCATTTCCCGTGTGTCTGGAACCGTCTCCCTCGTCTAATACTGATAACGATAACTTGCAGCGTTTTAACAGTCCGTTCTCATTGTTGGAACTAAAGAATGTGCTATCTTATGTGAAGGATTCTGCACCAGGATGCGACGGTATTCCATATTCCTTTTTGACCCATTCTAGTGACAATATTCTAGGTTACTTTCTTAATATTATCAACTCAATATTTTTGACATGCGACATTCCACCAAATTGGAAAATACAGTTAGTGTTACCCTTTCTCAAACCGAATAAACCCCGTAATGATCCAAACTCTTATCGTCCAATTGCGTTATCTTCTGTTTTAATTAAGATTTTAGAACATTTAGTTAAAAATAGGTTGGAGTGGTTTATTGAAAGTAAGAAATTATTACCTGATATTCAATATGGTTTTCGCAAAAGTAGAAGCACATTAGACTGTGTTAGTTTATTAGTTTCTGATATTCTTTTAGCCTTTTCAAAACGCGAATATGTAGTAGCTTGTTTTATAGATATCAATTCTGCCTACGATAATGTAAATATATCAATTCTTGTAAATAAATTGTTCCTCTTGGGAGTGCCTGAACGCTTATGCAATATTATTGCTGCTATGTTTTATGAACGGTCGATCAAGTTAGATTTAGATGATAAAGTATTATACAGGACAGTTTGGAAAGGACTACCACAGGGCTCTGTGTTAAGCCCCTTACTTTTTAATGTATATACATACGACCTTAGTTCTAATTTGCCAGATTATATATCTATTATACAATACGCCGATGACATAGTTCTTTACTCTAGAAATAGATCAGTACAGAAGGCCTGCGAGCATATAAATGCTAGTTTAAAGGAACTAAATGTATTTTTAAATAATAATGGGTTAGACCTTTCAGTTCCGAAAACCTCGGCGATTCTATTTTCTCCAAGAAAAAAAACTGTTCATGAAAATTTATCTTATGGTGGATCTGCAATCTCCTTTTGCGAAGAAGTTAAATACTTAGGAATTGTTTTAGACTACAATTTGTCCACCAAGGGTCATTCCAATTATGTTAAAGGTAGATGCGAACGCTCATTAAACATATTGAGATGCTTAGCTGGTGTATGGTGGGGTAGCCATCCTTTCTATTTGAAGCTTATTTATAATTCAGTTATAAGAAGCGTTGTTGATTACGGTTCTTTTCTTTTAACACCGGGTACAGAAGAAGCCTTTAAAGCATTCAATGTCATACAGAATAAGTCACTTAGGACAATCCTTGGTGCTATGCGAACCAGTCCTGCTAATGCTATGCAAGTGGAGTGTGTTGACCCACCTACGCATTTAAGACGTCAATTTTTATCTGACAGATTCATTTTTAGGACTATGCAATTTTCATCACATCCTCTGATCACAAAATTATTGACTCTTTATGATCACATACAGACATCTCCATATTGGCGTAATAGAACTCCTCCTTGTATAATTAATAGCTACCTTAAATTTAAGTCTCTGTCTTCTCCTACTGTCAGATATATTTCCCTTCCTATATACGAGAAAGACTTTGACTCTTTGACTATCTCTCCACAAGTTATTCTAGACTCCAATATTATTAAGCATATAATAAGTGCAAAACCTGTATTTAACAACTTAGTGGGCGAAAATTGGTCTGGTTGGCATCACATATACACAGATGCATCAAAACTTTCTACAAATAGTTGTGTTGGGGTTGGTGTATTTCATCACCAGTATAATGTTGTAGAAAAAATTAAACTCCCTCCAGAGTCTTCGGTATTTACTGGAGAACTATTTGGTATTTATAAAGCTGTTGAGTACGTTTGCATGTTTAATTTAAATAAATGTGTAATTTTTTCAGATTCTAAAAGTTGCCTCCAACTTATATTAAAGTCACCTTTTAAAATGGCATATAATTTCCCTTTGTTATATGATATCCGAGAACTCTTGTTAAAATGCGAAAAGAAAGGGCTTACTGTAAACTTTGTATGGGTGCCAAGTCATTGTGGAATTCCCGGAAATGAGAAGGCTGATCGTCTGGCCGTAGATGCTGTTGCTTCTGGTGATATATTTCCGTATAAAAACTATTGCCATGATCTTCTTTTGCTCCCCAAAAGATATCTCAGGCTAGCCTGGGAGTTCTTTTGGTTTTGGAGCAGCCTGGAATCAGGAAGTTATTACTTTAAGATTCAAAGCGACATCCCTATAAAGCCGTGGTTTTACAATAAAAACTTTAAAAGACGTGAAATATCATGTTTAACACGCATGAGATTGGGCCATACATCTGCTCCTTCTGATCTTGCTAGATTTCAATTTATAAATGACCCTAAATGTGACTGTGGTGCTGATGAGGCTGATATTAACCATATATTCTTTTCTTGTCCCTTATACGATCGCACTGTTTTTATGGAAACTTTACAATCTAAACATATTCCCTTTCCAATAGACATTCCTTCCTTGCTTATTAACCCCGATTTATATAACATCTTAGCTTGGTTCATCTTCCATTATAACATTAAAGTATAGTATTTTATAATATTAAGTATATTTATCACATTGTATTTTTTTTATTGAGCATACCTGACCTGACCACTTTTTCCAAATTCCGAATATCCTTTATTCCTTTCCGCGTTTATTTCCCACCCTTTTACTTGACGTTGGCTATGGGCAACACCGCCTTCAAGTCCATACATAGAAAAAAAAAAAAAAAAAAAAAATATACGATCCTACCATTTATGTTTCATTGACCATTGTCATGTTTCGTGTTTGCGTTATTTAATTCTGTTTTGACAAATTTGTGTGATATGGAAATAAACATGAATTCTAAAAATGTTTGCTACGTATGGGACGAAAATTTAATCCAAGAATGTGATCGCCTTCCAGCTGTACCCGGTCGTGTAAGTTGTTTTTATACTTCGTGCTTCCCTAAAATACTAGATTCAGTAGATTTTATTACGCTATTTGTATTATACACAACTTCTATTTTTATTTTTCAGGCTTCTATGGTACACAGCTTGATTACAGCATATGGTCTACTACAGCACGTTAAAGTGGTTCGATCAAAACCAGCGGTTCATGCAGACTTAATGAGATTTCATTCCGATTTGTATTTAAACCATTTAAAGACCTTCACAGAAATAGATGACGAATATATGACGACTACTGTGGATGAAGAGTTAGGCATTGGTAAATTACATTCTTGTATTTTTAATGATAATTACAGCAATTACCATAATTAACTAAATGGATTGTTGTGTTTATAATGCTTTAATCTAACTAACATTGGCCCAGTGTATTATTAAGAGTATAAGAGGTCATAATGTAAAGGATAAAATTATGAGTTGAACTTTTATGAGACTAACTTTTAAATGGTAGTTTTCCATAGTCAATATTTTTCTGAAACATTTGCTTGGGTATTTAGTTTATGTATATAATTTTGCTTGTGGTTTAATTCACCTTTTGTCTCTACAGGATATGACTGTCCACCAGTGTCAAAAATGACTAAATTGGTGTCAACCCTGGCAGGTGGAACCATCACAGCGGCCCGATGCCTCACTTTAGGCTTAGCAAAAACTGTTTTAAACTGGTGTGGAGGATGGCATCATGCCAATAGGTAAAACTTACACATACTCAAAAGCTCAAACATATCTCCACATATATCTCTATACAAACTTGTGTAATACTATTTATCCACAAAATTTGTCAAATCCAGGTTTACCATTTCTGACTAGATTAAATTACCTTAATTATATCAATATTTTAAAATTATTAATTTATACATTTCCAGACATGGTGCTGAAGGCTTCTGCTATGTGAATGACATAGTACTTGGTATAGAATATCTGAGAGAAAAGTTCCCTAAAGTCCTGTACATAGACTTAGATGTACATCATGGTAAATATTCTTGAAGGTAAATTCTGTGCACTACACAAAATACCTATTATACTTAAAACTCATCTATCCTATTAGGTTACTAATTTGTAATTATTCAACCTAACAGCTAATATCTTACTACTTACACAAATAAAGTTTTGTCCATCTCTTCACATTTGCTTGCTTGTTACTAAGTAGTGGACCCGGGTACGCCCTTGTCCAGAAGAGAGGTATGGGCATTGTGAATGTCATCTCGCTTTGTGTGGTAGGGCACAGCACAGCAGATGTCATTCCAGATCTAGAGCAGAGCCCAACTGGGGAAGTACCTCCACCTTCAGAAAACCGCAGCCAAATAACACTAGACCCTACTCATAGTGTTGTGTTCCTGCCGGTGAGAAAATTTTGCCACAGCTCAATAAGGGTGTGGAGTGATACGAGTCAGCAACGCGCATGTAACTCCTCTGGAGTTTCATGCATACTGCTTATTATCAGGTGGACTGTGTGCTGGTTTGCCATTGATGTAGTATAAAAAAAATGTTATTGATGTTGCTAGATAGATAGAAATGTTTCATTTAGCTGGGCAGCCACCACATTCATACATACACTGGCTGTCATTTCATTTATTTGCCATAAATTGTATGTTTACATAAGATGGTACAGTTTTATAACATGTTGTTTGGTCTCAATACAATTTTACCAGATCGGTGTAGCTAATTTAAAATAAAACATTTACAAAAAATTGCCACATTTCAAAATACGTGAGTGTAATCCGTAGAATTATTTTAATGTTAGTATGTCTCACGACAGTTTAAATTCGAATAATAAACTACCTAGCATCATTAATTTGTACTGATCCAGTACTACTGTACTAAAACTGTTTAAAGTCTTGTTTGACTTAAATATCACTGTTCTTTATTTATTCAATGTCTTTGATCAGAATTTCAAATATACTTAGACAAAAAAAAATGCTACATTTCAAGCGGTGTGTTCCCATTGATCCCCACCGGGCCAGGCCTATGGAACTCTCCGCACGAGCTCGGATATATACCTACGAATCTCGTCCAGTTCACGGTACAAAAGCAAGCCAGTTGGTTGTCACACGCGCTCACGTACGCACGCCGCGTGGACGCGCGCTCGATTATGCCAAAATGTATGCGGAAGAAATATCTTCGTCACGAACAAATAACGTAGCTTGTAGTGTAGTTTTTGCATCCATCCAGGATGCAAAGATAACAAAACTAATAAAAAAAATCGTTTTTGCTCTTCCGATAGATAGGATAAGTAGACATTCTCAATATAAGTACACCTGTCGTTATTCTTTTTAATTACGATATACGATGTATGTATATTTATGATTTCTATCATTACTTTCTTTTTTTTAAGAAACCCATAATTTTAATCTCAGAAATAAATAATATAATAATAATTTTTCTTTATTGTGTAACATAAATATCTATCAAGTTTTAAACGAAGTTTTACAATTAACTTTTGCTGGGTTCATTGTGCGGTTTATAAAACGGCGTAAACATTGCGGTTACTGCACGGAGATATAACCTTTTAAAATGTTTCGCAGTCACTCGTCGGAATGAAACTTATAAACGGAATATTATAATTAGTTATTGGGATTTATCTCTTGTCTTGGTTGTCTGGAAGAGATCGATTTTTAGCGATAAGACCGCCTGTTCTTAGGTAAAAGTAGGTAGTCTTAAGCTTGTATTTCGCTTTCGGTGTATTTTTTAACTGTATGGTGCATAATAAAGAATATTTACTTACTTATCTTACTCATAGTTATTTTACGCTACCCTTTCATACAGCTAATGACAAGTTCTAATGCTAGTTTGACCATTAAAATAAAACTTTTATTTGTACCTACTTAAGTAGGTAGATATCTTCTAAAGAATCTAGTTAAAGTAGGTACTTATTTGTAAAATCATTTCTAAGCGTCGGCAACCCTAGCGTTGCGCCCGTGCGCGCGGTGCGGGGAGCGGCGTGTTGAAGGTCACTCCATTGTATTTTTGTGTAGATATTAAAACGGTATAGGTATTTGCGTTTTCTTTGAGAGATAAGTATCTGTTCGTAAGAACTATTATATAATGTGTGACCGGATCATTTCATATAAATCATTCCCATGTATTTGACCCCGTGTCATGTATGGCGGCGGTCATGTGGGGCGGGGACAAATGTTACTACTCCTTTCAAGCTCACTTTTTCCTTTCAAGGTAATGGTGTCCAAGACGCTTACAATCTAAGCAAGTCAGTGTTTACACTGTCCATCCACAAGTTTGAGCCTGGGTTCTACCCGGGAACAGGAGATATTGATGACATTGGGAACCTGGTAGGCAAGGGGTATGCTTGCAATGTACCCCTACGTGCTTACTATTCTGATGACACTTTAGAATATGTGTTTGGAAAGTGAGTTCTTAAATGGTAACTTTCAATTACATTGTGGATTAATATTTGTAGTTGTATTTTCTGACTGGCAGACAGATACTCTAAAAAAGGATATAATTTTGATTCATGTTAACAAAGGTACATTACAACATTCACCCCATTGGTTGCCACAAGACTTATTGTACAAGAGTGTTTTGGGCCTATGTTCCAACACTAGTCAGTCTAATGCGGATCAGGGCTCCACACACCTTTAAATTTGCGTGTATTCAGAAAATAAGAGCTTTTTCAATTACTGTGAAGTAATCGCACGTTACTATACTGACTTTAAAATTATGAGGAAAGAGGTTGAAATTTGGAAAATTGAATTAAATGCAAATATTCAACATTGCAGGGTATTCTCATCAATACTTGGCCATTTCTTCCCGGACGCTATTGTAGTGCAATGCGGCGCAGACGCACTAGCGCTGGACCCGCACGGCGGCGCGTGCGCCACAGCACGCGGGTACTGTAAGTGCGTGAGCAGTGTCTTAGAAGCCGGGAGACCGACCATGCTGTTAGGTGGAGGTAAGTAACCTCAATGTTAAGGATATTTGTTAATACTCTGTCATTTCCTCCGGCTATTGTGGTGCAGACGGTACAGTGGTGCGTCCCGGCAGCGGGTACTGTAAGTGCGTGAGCGCCTCAAGGCTGGCAGGCCGACCATGCTGCTTGGTGAACGTTCAACAACAAACAAATCCTCAATGTTAGAAATTTTCATCTATACTCGGTCGTTTCCTCCGGTTATTATGGCGCAGTGTGCGTCACCTGCTTGGCGAAGGTAACTGATCTCGTTGTTAAAGATTGACGAACGGTCTGGCCTAGTGGGGGGGTAGGTTCGAATCCAGGCCGGTGGTCCCGGGTGCGAATGCAGGTAAGGGCATTTATTTATGCGATGAACACAGATATTTGTTCCTGAGTTATGGATATTTTCTATGTATATAAGTATGTATTTATCTATACACGTTATCTGTGTTGATGGATTCCACTTATATCTAGACGGCGGTGTTTGGCTCGCGGGCAATACCTATACTCTTTATTTTGATATGATTCACACAAGTTATCAGACTTGCCGATAACGCGTACAAACTCAGAATCATTGTTTTAATTTTTTTTACAACATACCATTACAAAGTTTGTTCAACGATTGTTAGTTAAAAAAGTTAAGACCGAAAGATGACATTCATAATTAGACTCAAACATAGAGGTACAATAAATATAGAGATGAAATGGTAGAGCCGGCAGATGACCGAACGAGATGCTCTTAATATGGCACATTCAGTAGGAGTAGCAGAGAAAGTGCTATGATTGTGCCATGTTGACTTAAATATTTGTATGCCTAATGGCAAAACATGGTGATACGCTACTATAACCTAGACCTATTATGTACCTGTGTTTACAAATAAACGTACTGTTTGATTGTTTGTCCTTGTCACAGTCGAAAACGTGAATGTGCTTTCTCTATATTTTTCATACAACCATCATCACCATGTTGAAAAATACCCCGGCTACGCTACCTCTGCCATTGCATGATTGCACTGCAGCCTCTGTGCGCTTGCAACATTTTACACTTTCTTCTAAACATTTGTACCTTTCAATTGTATTTGTACATTTGTGTTGTTAGGATAATAATGGGAGTACCTTATGTGTTTTGCAGGTGGCTACAATCACGCTAACGCCGCCCGCTTGTGGACGAGTCTCACGGCCGTAGTGACCGGAGTATCGCTAGATGAGAACATTCCGGAACATAGGTACTGGCCGCAGTACGGGCCCGACTATACCGTGGCCATACAACCAACGCCGTCTAGAGACGCCAATAATACTACGTATTTGGACGAATGTGTCGGGAGGATACAGAGTACGTCCAATATTATATTGTTTATTTCATGAGCCATGATTTTTTTTTAACGCAATTATATGTGATTTTTATCTTTGAATTCTTCTTATAGGTAATTTAAACACACATTTACAAAAGGAGAAATGTGTCCCGAAGGAAGCACATGACAAACTCTCAGAAAACAGTTTATTAGTCAGGCAAAATCGGAGACTATTCGAAAAAATTAGGAAATCAAAACTAGATGCTGGAGAAGACAAGACAACTGACGACGTCTATGCGTTTACGGAATAAAATATCCCATCAAAAACATAAATGTGAAATGAGAGCCAAGTTCAATATTAATTTACGATAATGCGTCGTTGTGGAAATCATATAACATCTCAAGTGAAATTAATGCATTGTGCAAATAATTGTCTGTTTAAATTTCAGATTAAATATATATTTCTTATTAAGTAACATACATTGTGATAGTATCAAGAAACAAGCAATTATTATATAAATTCATTTTAGAATGTTGCATGTTCTTGTGACTAAAATTTCAGGATGTTCTGCACAGAACTTGGCACTCGTATAGATCTCAATTTTTTGAACTTGGCTCTCATTTCACATTTATCTTTTGGATGGGATATCATTACTTTTGTACAGTTGAAAGAAATAAAAACACGAGAAACACAGTTACAGAGTTAATTGAATACAATAAAGGCGAACTTATCCCTGTATGGGATCTCTTCCAGTTAACTCCGATAGATAAATAAATATTTGGGGACATCTTATACAGATCAATCTAGGCCCAAACTAAGCAAAGCTTGTACTAAGGGTACTAGGCGACGATATATATATGTATATAGATAAATACGTACGTATCCACATAGAAAACACCCATGACTCAGGAACAAATATCTGTGTTCATCGCACAAATAAATGCCCTTACCGGGATTCGAACCCGGGACCATGGGGTTCATAGGCAGGGTCACTGTCACTACCCACTAGGCCAGACCGGTCGTCGTGTGTGTAGTGTACACTCCCTTCGGTTGTGTTTTAATTTATCGCCACTCGTTGCGAATTCCCCACTTTTCGCACTTGTATCGTAATGTACTATTTCCATCGTATTATCAATAATTTTCAGTTTCCAGACTTTTTCCTCTTTATACATGTAATAGTCTACCTTGATGCCAAATATCGAGTTTATGGGCATTTTTTAGAAAAAAGTGTACCTGGTCTACTCTGTACTTTTTTTTACTATCGATTTCAGCAATATAAAAAGTGCCTCGCTTTGAATTGTCAGTTTTGTAACTAGGGCTTGCAATATCCGCCCAGTTTTCGTATCCGGATATTTCGAATATTTATTATTTTACTATCCGGATAAAACGGGTAATTCGAATACTTTTTATTGAATGAAACTCACATGAACTATATAAAAAGTGTAATATAATCAAATTTTACGTATAAAAGGCTGCGTAACGGCAAGTCTTAGGGTATTTTTAGACGTTCTACCTTTTCGGCGAATTTTTTTATTCCGAATTTCACTTGGATAAATCTTCGCCGATGCTTTACTCTCTGCTCAACGTTCGGCAAATTTGATTTATGAGAACGTTTTATTTTGTACAGTTATTTTTTTCAAAGTAAATTATTCTTATGAAAAACATTTGAATACATTTCATTCGCCAAATCTTTATTGGATAATTATTTATTAAAGGCGCGATGAAGCACGTTACGTCATTGTAAAATGTTCTTTTAAGTTGATGTGCAAACATACAGTTGGAGTTGTTAACCGTGAGATTAAGTAAGTATGAAACGAATTATTATGCTGAGACTGAACATCTTACGACCTTCAACAAGGAGTTTTGGCCGAAGGGTGTCAAGTTTGGGCGGTTCCGAGGCCGGCTCTCTGACACTGCGGGGTTGCGAAATGCATCGCAACCATATGATTTGTAGTGTTTAGTTTTAAAATATATTGTTATAATATGTATGTCAGAGCACAGACTTGGTCTTTGACAAAAGTTCAAAAAATCAAAGTCAAGGTTTGTCAGCGAGCAGAAGTATCTTCTGTAAAGTTTCTAGGATTCACTTTAGATGACCATTTACACTGGAAAGACCACATCGAGCAAATTTGTGATAGACTGAACAGATTTGTGTTTGCTCTACGAAGATTGAGAAACACAATATCTGTGGAAGCAGCTTTGGCGGCTTATCACGGATGTGTCTTCAGTCCTTCACTACGGCTTGATTTTGTGGGGTAATTCTGTCGATGTTGAAAGAGCATTCATTATTCAGAAAAAATGTGTTCGGGCTATCTGTAACGCCTGGCCTGAAGACTCTTGCTTTCCACTGTTCAAAATATTGCAGATATACTCCCCTTACCCTGCTTATACATAAAATAAATATGTATGTTTGTAAATAACAATAATTTTTTTTTTTTCAAAAAACGTGGGGAAGTGATACAGACAGACCCGACCAAATATTATAAATTTGCTACATAAACCACGAGCTTATAAAATTATTTACAAAAAAAAAGTATATAAATTGTGTATAGTAATATATAATTGACTAGATTTTGCTTGGTGCGCGGGGCCCGTGGGCCCCGCGGTGTGCATGGTGCTGTAGTTGGTATTGTTGTTTTTGTAGTTGGTGCTGTTGTTGTTGATGAGTTATTGTTGTAGGTGCCGTTGTTTGAGTGAAAAAGTTTGTTTTCCAAAGGGAAGAAGTGTTGCAGTTGTACTTTTGTTGCGCGTGCGAGCATGCACTCGGCCTTGCGTATGTTGTTATTAATATTGTTGTTTATGTGTTGTTGTTGTAGTGTTTGTTGTTGTTGCTGTTGTTTAGGTGTAAAAGTTTGTGTTTTCCAAAGGGAAAAGGTAAAGCAGTTGTACTTTTGCTTGCAAGGAATGGTCCGCGTGCGAGCACGCACTCCCGCAGCTCGGCCTTCGGCCTCGCGTGCTTGGGCGATCCAATGGGACGCTCCGGGCCTTCGGCCCTACGCGGAGCTCGGCCTTCGGCCTTCGCAATATAGTTACTTTGGGGGTTGAAGGGAAGTTGGAGCGTAAACACGACCCAATAGTAAAAGTGTCTTGACAAGCTCACGTCGGGCCTACGGCCTTCGGCCTCCGGCCCGCCGTTTCGCTTGTCTAAGACACTTTTACTATTGGGTCGTGTTTAAGCTCCAACTTCCCCGCTGGCGAACTTCGAAGGGGACGCTTCGGGCCTTCGGCCCTACGCGGAGCTCGGCCTTCGGCCTTCGCTAGCCTCGACGCTTCGCCGTCGGGCCTTCGGCCCGCCGGCTCCGCTTATTAAGACAGTTGACTTGTTGCCGGTTCGCTTTATAACTTTTCCCGTTATTTTTGTTGTTATTAATATAAAGAAGATTTGTTTTCCAAAGGGGAAAGTTAATGCGGTTGTACTTCCGCTTTGGGCCGCACTCTCGCAGCTCGGCCTTCGGCCTCGCGTGCTTGGGCGATCCAATGGGACGCTCCGTGCCTTCGGCCCTACGCGGAGCTCGGCCTTCGGCCTTCGCTGGGTTTCGAAGCTCAGCGTCGGGCCTTCGGCCCGCCGCTTCGCTTATTAAAACAGTTAACTTGTAACCGGTTCGCTCTATAAATGCATTTTTCCCGTTATTTTTAGTATAAAGAATATTTGTTTTCCAAAGGTGAAATGTAATGCGGTTGTACTTCCGCTTTGGGCCGCACTCTCGCAGCTCGGCCTTCGGCCTCGCGTGCTTGGCCGAACCAGTGGGACGCTCCGGGCCTTCGGCCCTACGCGGAGCTCGGCCTTCGGCCTTCGCTGGGTTTCGAAGCTCAGCGTCGGGCCTTCGGCCCGCCGCTTCGCTTATTAAGACACTCGGGGAGGGTTGGTTTCGCTTCGGGATTAGTGCGGGAAGTTGGAGCTTAAACACGACCCAATAGTAAAAGTGTCTTGACAAGCTCACGTCGGGCCTACGGCCTTTGGCCTTCGGCCCGCCGTTTCGCTTGTCTAAGACACTTTTCCTATTGGGTCGTGTTTAAGCTCCAACTTCCCCCTCTCAGGTGACGCTTCGGGCCTTCGGCCCTACGCGGAGCTCGGCCTTCGGCCTTCGCTGGCCTCGACGCGTCGCCGTCGGGCCGTAGGCCCCCCGGCTCCGCTTATCAAGACAGTCGACTTGGTAGAACGCTTGGGAGCACCGTACGCACGCAGCTCGGCCTTCGGCCTCGCTTTTAGTTACTGGGGGTTGCACGCTTGGGGGTCGGGGTGAAGGCTCCGGGCCTTCGGCCCTCCGCCGGGGTCGGCCTTTGGCCTCCCAGCCTGAAGCTCGCCCTTCGGGCTCGCTTAACCTACTTGGAAATTTTACTTTGCCCCTGTCCACCGCCATTTTGGATTTTTCCAAAAAACTTTTTTTCATATGGTAATCTTGGCCCCCCAGGCTCGCCGCATGCAAAATCTCAGCGCGCTCGAACCAAGATTAAAAAAAGAAAAAAAAAAAAGTCGGCCATTTTGAATTTTTTTTTGATACAGTTTTATTTGTCTCGGGGCCCTCTATGACATTTGGTCGAGCACCCCCCACCTATCACGCACCGTTTGAGAGTTGCCATACAAAAGTAAACTGGCCATTTTTCCGCCATCTTGGATTTTTTCCAAAATTTTTTTTTTCCGTACGAGTCATTGGGGCTCCGAGATACCGCGACCAAAATTTCAGAGCGCTCGGACCTTTTTGAAGTTTTAGAAAAAAAAAAAGTCGGCCATTTTGAATTTTTTTTTTCTTATTCAGATTCCACTCGGAGCCCTCTATGACATTTGGTCGAGCTCCCCCGACCTATCTCTCACCGTTTAGCATGTGGGGGATTCGAAAAAAAATCCCATACAAATTTTTTTTCGAGCTAAAAAAAAAAAAAAATTTTTTTCGAATGCGGGGGCCCATATGTACCCACATACCGGTTCTCGGCGCTCTCGGACCGTTTTGAAATTTCGGCGCCATTTTGAGTCGGCCATTTTGAATTTTTTTAAATGCCATTACATTCGTCTCGGGGCCCTCTATGACATTTGGTCGAGCACCCCCCACCTATCTGTCACCGTTTAAAAGTTGCCATACAAAATAAAAGTGGCCATGGTGTCCGCCATCTTGGATTTTTACCAAATTTTTTTTTTCCATACCGATCTAGAGGGCCCCGAGATTCCGTGACCGAAATTTGAGCGCGCCGGGACCGACTTGAAAATCGGCCGCCATTTTGAATCCGCCATTTTGAAAAAAAAATGGCGGCCTCCGAAACTGCCCAGGGTCCTCTGTGACATTTGGTCGAGCACCCCCCCACTATCTCCCACCGTTTGGCCGGGCCGTCAAACATTTTTCTGTCCCGATCCGGTAGACCGAATGTTGGATTTTTCCGGAGGTCACCGGACCGCCCTCTGTACGACCGTACCAAACTCGAATCCCCCCCGCGCCTCCTTCCGGGAGATCAATTCGCGTCAATTCACGTTCGGGCTGCAGCTTTATATAATATAGACTAGATTTTGCTTGGTGCGCGGGGCCCGTGGGCCCCGCGGTGTGCATGGTGCTGTAGTTGGTATTGTTGTTTTTGTAGTTGGTGCTGTTGTTGATGTTGTTGTTGATGAGTTATTGTTGTAGGTGCCGTTGTTTGAGTGAAAAAGTTTGTTTTCCAAAGGGAAGAAGTGTTGCAGTTGTACTTTTGTTGCGCGTGCGAGCATGCACTCGGCCTTGCGTATGTTGTTATTAATATTGTTGTTTATGTGTTGTTGTTGTAGTGTTTGTTGTTGTTGCTGTTGTTTAGGTGTAAAAGTTTGTGTTTTCCAAAGGGAAAAGGTAAAGCAGTTGTACTTTTGCTTGCAAGGAATGGTCCGCGTGCGAGCACGCACTCCCGCAGCTCGGCCTTCGGCCTCGCGTGCTTGGGCGATCCAATGGGACGCTCCGGGCCTTCGGCCCTACGCGGAGCTCGGCCTTCGGCCTTCGCAATATAGTTACTTTGGGGGTTGAAGGGAAGTTGGAGCGTAAACACGACCCAATAGTAACAGTGTCTTGACAAGCTCACGTCGGGCCTACGGCCTTCGGCCTCCGGCCCGCCGTTTCGCTTGTCTAGGACACTTTTACTTACACTTTTTTCCCCGCTGGCGAGCTTCGAAGGGGACGCTTCGGGCCTTCGGCCCTACGCGGAGCTCGGCCTTCGGCCTTCGCTAGCCTCGACGCTTCGCCGTCGGGCCTTCGGCCCGCCGGCTCCGCTTATTAAGACAGTTGACTTGTTGCCGGTTCGCTTTATAACTTTTCCCGTTATTTTTGTTGTTATTAATATAAAGAAGATTTGTTTTCCAAAGGGGAAAGTTAATGCGGTTGTACTTCCGCTTTGGGCCGCACTCTCGCAGCTCGGCCTTCGGCCTCGCGTGCTTGGGCGATCCAATGGGACGCTCCGTGCCTTCGGCCCTACGCGGAGCTCGGCCTTCGGCCTTCGCTGGGTTTCGAAGCTCAGCGTCGGGCCTTCGGCCCGCCGCTTCGCTTATTAAAACAGTTAACTTGTAACCGGTTCGCTCTATAAGTGCATTTTTCCCGTTATTTTTAGTATAAAGAATATTTGTTTTCCAAAGGTGAAATGTAATGCGGTTGTACTTCCGCTTTGGGCCGCACTCTCGCAGCTCGGCCTTCGGCCTCGCGTGCTTGGCCGAACCAGTGGGACGCTCCGGGCCTTCGGCCCTACGCGGAGCTCGGCCTTCGGCCTTCGCTGGGTTTCGAAGCTCAGCGTCGGGCCTTTGGCCCGCCGCTTCGCTTATTAAGACACTCGGGGAGGGTTGGTTTCGCTTCGGGATTAGTGCGGGAAGTTGGAGCTTAAACACGACCCAATAGTAAAAGTGTCTTGACAAGCTCACGTCGGGCCTACGGCCTTTGGCCTTCGGCCCGCCGTTTCGCTTGTCTAAGACACTTTTCCTATTGGGTCGTGTTTAAGCTCCAACTTCCCCCTCTCAGGTGACGCTTCGGGCCTTCGGCCCTACGCGGAGCTCGGCCTTCGGCCTTCGCTGGCCTCGACGCGTCGCCGTCGGGCCTTCGGCCCGCCGGCTCCGCTTATCAAGACAGTCGACTTGGTAGAACGCTTGGGAGCACCGTACGCACGCAGCTCGGCCTTCGGCCTCGCTTTTAGTTACTGGGGGTTGCACGCTTGGGGGTCGGGGTGAAGGCTCCGGGCCTTCGGCCCTCCGCCGGGGTCGGCCTTCGGCCTCCCAGCCTGAAGCTCGCCCTTCGGGCTCGCTTAACCTACTTGGAAATTTTACTTTGCCCCTGTCCACCGCCATTTTGGATTTTTCCAAAAAACTTTTTTTCATATGGTAATCTTGGCCCCCCAGGCTCGCCGCATGCAAAATCTCAGCGCGCTCGGACCAACATTAAAAAAAGAAAAAAAAAAGTCGGCCATTTTGAATTTTTTTTTGATGCAGTTTTATTTGTCTCGGGGCCCTCTATGACATTTGGTCGAGCACCCCCCACCTATCACGCACCGTTTGAGAGTTGCCATACAAAAGTAAACTGGCCATTTTTCCGCCATCTTGGATTTTTTCCAAAATTTTTTTTTTCCGTACGAGTCATTGGGGCTCCGAGATACCGCGACCAAAATTTCAGAGCGCTCGGACCTTTTTGAAGTTTTAGAAAAAAAAAAAGTCGGCCATTTTGAATTTTTTTTTTCTTATTCAGATTCCACTCGGAGCCCTCTATGACATTTGGTCGAGCTCCCTCGACCTATCTCTCACCGTTTAGCATGTGGGGGATTCGAAAAAAAATCCCATACAAATTTTTTTTCGAGCTAAAAAAAAAAAAAAAAATTTTTTTCGAACGCGGGGGCCCATATGTACCCACATACCGGTTCTCGGCGCTCTCGGACCGTTTTGAAATTTCGGCGCCATTTTGAGTCGGCCATTTTGAATTTTTTTAAATGCCATTCCATTTGTCTCGGGGCCCTCTATGACATTTGGTCGAGCACCCCCCACCTATCTGTCACCGTTTAAAAGTTGCCATACAAAATAAAAGTGGCCATGGTGTCCGCCATCTTGGATTTTTTCCAAATTTTTTTTTTCCATACCGATCTAGAGGGCCCCGAGATTCCGTGACCGAAATTTGAGCGCGCCGGGACCGACATGAAAATCGGCCGCCATTTTGAATCCGCCATTTTGAAAAAAAAATGGCGGCCTCCGAAACCGCCCGGGGTCCTCTGTGACATTTGGTCGAGCACCCCCCCACTATCTCCCACCGTTTAGCCGGGCCGTCAAACATTTTTCTGTCCCGATCCGGTAGACCGAATGTCGGATTTTTCCGGAGGTCACCGGACCGCCCTCTGTACGGCCGTACCAAACTCGAATCCCCCCCGCGCCTCCTTCCGGGAGAACAATTCGTGTCGATTCATGTTCGGGCTGCAGCTTTATATAATATAGATTACCTAAAGACATCAAATTATTGAAAGGAAATAGATTTAAGAATAAACTGACTGCTTGGCTTCTTGATAATTGTTTCCATAGTATACAAAAATATTTAGATCACAACTGACATGCTGCTGAAATTTCTAGTTGATAATTGACATTCATATTCAGGAAATATTGTAAATTCTATTTTATTTATTATAACTTTGACATTTTGTTTAACTTCGACCCTCGATTATTATTTTACTTGACATTGTGTAAAGGGTCTAGCAGGCTAAGCTAACAAGAAGTGTGCCCCCAACGATGGATTTTGTCGATATTTCTGGTAGTGTACTGTTAGGTCCTAAGGACCCTCCATGCTTAACATCAGACCTCGATTCTCTTTTGTTTGCGAGTTATTCAGGATAACGTAAAATAATTAGGGTATCGTTGAAAGTGTCATATTTTATAAACGATTCAAGTTACGTGAACCAAACAAATTTATATTTGATAACAATAAAAAAAACTACAAAATGCATATGCATCCTGTCCTTAAACTTCATTGCAAAAAATAAAAATATTTTTTTTCTTCCAATTTTTTTTTTACTTTTCGCGGAGGTACTCCTTCAAAAAAAATATGCATGAGTAGCCACTAATTCCCACTACATACACATATAAAAATATTTGCACAAATGTTCGTGCTTCATGTCAAAAAAAAAACGATTCTCCAATAAGTAGTCACTGGCATTATATGTACAGATAGCAGTACATCAACGATGACGTGTCAGCTTTGATAACATCTGACACATAATATTATCTGCATTTGTTTTTTGCATTTTGTAGTAGAAAATGGAAAACATTTAATGCAAGTCTTGTAAAAAAACATTAAAAAATATCCGTGGGAAACAAAAATGCATAGAAACAGAGCAAGAGGCTGATTTATATAGCAAATGCACTAATATGTTAATTTGCATAAATGATTTATTGTGTGGTAAGTGTCGGCTTTTAGTGTATAAACATAAAGCAGTAGCATCAACTTCTGCGAGTACATGCACAACAATTGGCGATGCTGGCTCTTCGTCTGCAACCTACTGCTTTATGTTTATACACTAAAAGTCGACACTTACCATAAGGAAATCAAAGCTTTGCTTGACAAGAAGAATCTTGCTAAATCGAGATACAAAAGGAACCCTTCCGACTCTAACAAATCTCGTTACCTTACCTTGCGCAATCGCTGCAGTACAGTTTGTCGTGATGCACAGAGAAGGCATATCCACCAGTCCGTTGAAAACGGGGAGCCTGCTAAAGTGTGGAAATTTCTCAAGTCGCTAGGAGTTGGAAAACCACAAGAGCACTCCTGCCCCAAAGATATCGATCTCAACCGGCTTAATCAGCACTTTTCCACTTCCGCTATCTTTGATGGGCCTGCCAAGAAGAAGACCCTTGAGGTTCTTGCCTCGCTTCCGACTCCAAACTCATCTTCCTTTTCTTTCACGCCTTTTGCCGACAGTGATGTTAGGAGAAGCGTTGTTTCCATAACGTCAAATGCCGTCGGTATCGATTGTATTAGCCGTACTATGATCTACCCCCTTCTAGACTTCCTGGTCCCCATTATTTCCACTATACTTAATAATTCCATCTCCACATGTTGTTTCCCTACGCTATGGAAAGATGCTTGTGTTGTCCCGATTCCAAAAAAACCAAATCCTTCTACTTTTCCAGACTTTCGTCCCATTTCTATTCTCCCCTTTCTTTCCAAAGTACTTGAGCGTCTTGTTCATCAGCAGCTTGTATCCTACTTGAATAAACAAGACCTCCTTAACCCCTGCCAGTCTGGTTTTCGGCCCGGTCATAGTACTGCTACTGCTCTCGTCAAGATCACCGACGATATTCGGGCGGGAATGAATGATCAGAAGTTGACAGTATTGACGCTACTAGATTTTAGTAATGCGTTTAATACTGTTGACTCTGACATTCTACTTGGTATGCTGCGGTCCCTTAACATATCTCCTGCGGCAATTGGCTGGATTCGCAGTTACTTAATTGGTCGTCGGCAATGCATTAAGGTGAATGATCTCTGGTCTTCTTGGTGCAACACGCTGGCCGGCGTACCGCAAGGCGGCGTGTTGTCTCCTTTATTATTTTCAATTTTCATAAATTCCATAACCTTCAATCTTTCTTCGCATTATCACCTGTACGCCGACGACCTTCAAATTTACTCGCAGGGTAAAACTGATGATCTTCAGACTGTCATTAACACCATAAATAATGATTTAGTGAAAATCTTGAACTGGAGTGTTGCTTTTGGCCTCAAAGTAAATCCTTCAAAAACGCAGAGTATTATTTTCGGAAGTCCAAAATTATTATCGAAGATAGACTTCAATACACTATCCCCAATTTATTTTGATGGCGTTCTGATCCCGTATTCGAAGCAAGTAAAAAATTTGGGACTTCTCATGGATAGTACCCTATCATGGGTGCCTCAAGTTGGCGAAGTAAGCAGGAGAATGTTTGCAGCAGTGAGCTCTCTTAAAAGGCTACGAAATCTTTTACCAATACCGACCAAAATTGCGCTTGCCCAAACCCTCCTTCTCCCCATTTTGGACTACGCTGACGTTTCATATCCTGATCTAACGGAGGAGCAACTTAATAAACTTGAGCGCATCCAAAATATCTGCATCCGGTTCATATTTGGGTTACGCAAGTATGACCATGTTTCTCTTTTCCGATCACAGCTCAAGTGGTTGCCTATTCGTTTTCGTCGTAACTTTCATATTCTGTCTGTCCTATTTTCTATTCTTTTCCTTCCAGCAACTCCCCGCTATCTCAAGGAGCGTTTTAACTACCTAAATTCTGTGAGGCTGTCGCGCAGCCTGCTTCTCTCCGTCCCATCTTCTTCTACAAAATTTTACAACACTTCATTTACTTTTCAAGCTGTCCGACTCTGGAACTCCTTACGCGTTGGCATTAGATGCGCTCAATCTCTTGCTGTGTTTAAAAAATCACTCAAAGAACATTATTTATCTCTCCCTTAGTGTTTATATAGTACATAGTTATTTTTACTCTGTGGCTGACATGCTGCTGTCATATTTAGCTATGTTTCGGTTAATTTTATATATATTTATATGTATGTTTATGTATGTCTATTTATATTCCTTATATGTGTATGTTTATTCACTGTAATTGTGTGTGTGAATCTAGGCTTCATAACGGTTTAGCAACACCTACTTTTTCGATTAACTTCTCTATTTCCGCTACCCAAAGGTTGTCTGGAAGAGATCGCTTTTTAGCGATAAGACCGCCTGTTGTCTGCCTCTAAATTTAATCAATGGTTTATTTTTCTTGTATATTTTTACTGAGGTGTGCCAATAAAGAGTATTCTATCTATCTATGTTAAGCATGGAGGGTCCTTAGGACCTAACAGTACACTACCAGAAATATCGACAAAATCCGTCGTTGGGGGCACTTCTTGTTCGCTTAGCCTGCTAGACCCTTTGATATTTTTAAATTATTTTCTATTTTTATATATATTGCCTGTTTTTTTTAATATTTGCACGCCTGCATGCAGACTGAATGCACGGATTTTCTTTTATCTTGTAAGACCTTTATATTACTGTGTACTGTGTTCTTTGAGCTATGGAGCGTAGTATTCTGAGCGTGAAGTCAACCGATCGCATTAAAAATACAATACTACGCTCCAAAACTCGAATAACTGATGCAGCTTAAACTGCCGCTAAGCTCAAATGGCACGTCTGCCGTATGCCCGATGACCTGTGGGCCAAAACAGCCACCTGTTGGGTCCCACAGGTTGTAAGGCGTCACGGTAGACCTCGGCGGAAACGGCGGGACTAACTTGACGCCTTTGTGGGAGACTTTCGAGGATAGGGACACGTGGAAGAATAAGAGGGATGCCTTTGACCAGCAGTGTAACAATATGGGCTCAATAATAACATATTTATTAGTTTTAAGGTGTCTTGTCTATGGGCCACTAGTTGCCTGAAATAAAGAATTCATTTCATAAAATGCGGGACGGTTCTCCTTTACCCGACCAATCTGGGTATGGTATATTGACCGTCAACGTATTGAAAAGCATGAAAAATTATAGTACAATTAGGCAGGGTACTGCCGAGCGAGCGAGTGAGAGCACGGTGTTCTCGCGCGTTACTTTCAAATCAAATTAGGTACCTACTAACTCTACAAAACGGGACAATCGCCCCTTGCGGGACGCATACACTAGGGCGCCAGAAACGGGACGTCCCACGCATACCGGGACGGTTGGCAACCCTAGGTAAAAAGTACAAAAGTAGTTCGAAATGGTTCGTGTAATATTACACACGGTTGCTGCGTCGCCGGTTCCTTTACTTCTTTTCTTATGAACTTGGCTGGACACGCTACCGCGTGTCTAGAGAAGAAATAAGGATTAGTGTTTTTTATATTTTACCTAAAATACATTACATCCGTCAGTATCGTTATGGGATTTGTCAATAAGCAAACAAGCTTTAATTCGGAAAAAATATATATTTAAAGTTCTCATTGAACTGATCAGCACACCTGTTGTAGTAACCCAGTAACATATCAACTTAAAAAAATATTCTAATACATATATTAAGGATTGATCATTATCAAATTCGCATTTAACATTTAGGACCAACAATATTACACAATGCAGTAGACCAGGGGTTCCCAAAGTGTGCGCCGCGGCGCCCTGGTGCGCCGTAGAAAGTAAAGAGGGGCGCCGTGAGTTCTATCATTATCCGAAACTACAAATATTCGCGGGTACCTATTTGAGCGCTCGCATCGGTAAATAATATGGCGCCGTGTCACTCTTTTTCGACCGTGATTTTAAATTTACAAGGGCGCCGTTGCAAACTACTAAACTTGTAACTGCGCCGCATGTTGAAAAAGATTGGGAACCCCTGCAGTAGACACTACACAACGTTGAGACAGGTGGTAGCTGCATTCCTCAAAATTAACCAATTTTCCAAAGGCATTCTAAAAGACAGGTTACAAATATAAAAACCCAACAAAGCCTGTAACATTGATCAATCAATACCATTTAAAATGCATATTACTATCAAGAAAACCGCTCTAACACTTAACTTTTGTTCGCTCAATTCTCTGGCTTCAATTTTTTTATTCTTTTCATATAATGCAAATATTTACATGTACACATTTCCTGACGGGATCATAACACTTGCATATTACTTTACTTTCGACATCAAGCATAAGGTTTACGAACTTACGAAGTCCAAAATAATTAAAATAATACGCAGATAAATTTATTGTCTCTCAAGGTCAATTGACCACAAAAATTATTTTGAGACAGATATAAAAGTATTGAAATAATTAATTTTCCAGTTACCTGACTTATTAAATACAATTCCAAACCTCTAATTTAAGAATAAGCATTAATTTTAAGCTTTTATCTCTGCAATTGCTTCACTAATTGCTTAGTGTATATAAATCTGTGCACAATAGTTATTACAAGCAACATAGTAGTGAAAAGCTACTTCAATGCTAGAAGATAAGCTGATGTAGCTGAATTAACAGCAGTACTACTGAAATTCTTGCAGTTGACAATTGACTTTGTATGTTGCATATTATCATATAAACATACTTTTAATAAGACTAACTTCAGAAATGTGACTTAAATAAGTTAATGACACAGTATTATTAACAACTACAAAATGCAAGTTCTCAGGGTAACATAACAGGGACAGGAAAACTTAGTAAATAATATAAATAAATGGAGGTAAGTAAACCAGTAAATAGCAATATGACTTGCCCACTGCTGTTAATCCAAGCTACAAAGGCCTAATCAATGAGCTTAGTCCGAAGGCCGCTTCTCACTATGTTTCTTAGTAGATTCCTCTGCATTTTTTGTAAACTTCTTTCTGTCTTTGAGGAATTCTTCAGCAAGTTCTGCACGCAGCGGGTGCTCTGGTTCGGGATCATTGACAAGAGCAACTAAGGCTTGGATAACTGAAATAAAACGTTATGCTAAATAAACACAAGTGCTGCGATATACACGCATCAGCTCCAAGAGCTGCTAGTGTATCAAATAAAATGATTAGTAATTAGTTACATATAAGTATAATAATGCATGTGTACTCGTATTTGTAGTATAGTGTTTAAGTCTAGTGTTCCAAATTAATATGTATGAGTCATTATGTTACTCGAAATTAACGAATTTTAATTTTTTTTTTTAATAAAGTATAAATATATGTAAGTCTACATATTTTGTGCAAAATTTTTGTCTTATCTAAAAATCAAATCAAATTGAGTGCTCAGAACTTTTCCCCATAAGTTAAGGAAAAGGGTTCTTTAAATAGGCATCTGCTGTGTGGTATGAAATGAATGAAAAGATAATGTTAAATAAATTAGGTTAATTATTGAAGGCAGGGCTTGAAATTTCTTGACTACCAGGGGTTTTTTAACTTTCCTAGTCTGAAAATTCCAATATTTCTGCCACCATAGCCGATTACTGCACTGTTCTGCCGCCAGAGTGCAGCTCTAGCAACTTTCGTAAACCAAAGAGTAACTTATACATACTGTGCCTTAAACTGTTGTTGACATGTTTTCACAGATATTAAAATATGACATTGATGCATCAAGGCGATTTGTTTACAAAGGGCCTGGCAGGAAATGCGAAAATCGAAATTTAGTTATCTGCCTGTTCATCACTCGAATATGCAAGAGTCTTCTTATTCTTGTAAAGGGATCAAACTCTTTAAATTAAATTCTTGTCTGCCAATGCTTTGCCACTTCTAGCCCTCTGGGTGTAGCCCTCAGGAGATCTTTCTCAGTGCACATCGTTGAGCACAGGGAACATTCAATCATGTGTTTTGTTGTTTGGAGGACTCCACACTCGCAGAAAATATCACCTTGTCGGCCAATACCCCATCTCAGAAGATTATCTTTTGACCGACCCAACTCCCGTTCGAAGTCGGTTAAGGGCTTTCCACACTGCCCAGTTTTCCTTTCCCCCTGGAGGCAGGAGTTCCGCAGCTGGTATGCGTAACGATGCATAGTGATAAAAGGTTATATAATGAAATTTCGATTATCTTGTTTCACGGGAGACCCGCAGATTGTGATGGATTATGGTAGTGACGCCCCCTACGCAGTTTCGCATAATATTCCTATTGAAAATTATTAAAATTTCATTGAACTAAATAAGTATTACAGGTAGGACCCTGGGCCATAGGAGGATAAAAGTGTATGAAATATGTGACATTATCTATGAAAAGGGACCTTATTGTCGATGGCGCTTACACCGCACTGCATAGCGCGGCGTTGTTTATAATATGGGAGCATCATTGATAATGGTGTAAGCGTCACCGACAATAAGGTCCCTTTTCATAGATAATGTCACATATCTTATATGTGATATAACTTACCTTGATCAGTCTTGGTGGCTGGCTTCCAGTTCTCAGCGCTGATGATAGGCAGACAGACCTGGCCTTTCTCATCTATGTTGGGATGGTAGATTTTTGTCTTGAAGCTAATCTTGGGAGGCTTGAATGGGTATTCAGCAGGGAAGTTAATCTCAATCCGGAATGCCCCTTTGTTGTAAGGTGGGTTATCCTACAAAATAAAAAAATAAAAATAAATATATTGTGCCTTTAGTATCAAAAAAGCTTCTGTAATTTTAACCAAAATCAAATATTTTTCAAATTGTATAAGACATTTCTTGAAATTTTACTGTAAAAATTATTATGTATACTATACTTAATTTATATCTCACTTTCAATAATCTATTGTAGTACTGTAAATTCATTTGCAGATAAGATCAAGATCGCTTAAAGAGCAGCTTAATGACTAGTTTAGTCTGAATTCTCATTGGATTTGAATACATGTACATATACTTACTGGTACAATTAATCCTTGCCATGTCAGGATGTTTGATTCATCTACCTGGATATCCCTGAACGATTTTAATCCCGATTGTCTAATATCATTTAATTCCTGAAATAAATGAAGCAACCATTGGTAAGACTCCTAATTCTATTTCTAAGCGATTTTAACCAATTCGACATAGTTGATGTTTACATCAAATCAATTAAACAGCGAGGTGCTACATAATTTAAATGAAAGCACACACGAAAAATGCTTAGGAATAAATTTCTAGAAAAATACCGAGCAGTACCGTGCGATTAAAAGCGATGTCTCACCTTTTGAAGTCTCCTGGTTGCAGCCATTGTACTATCTGTCAAATATCACGTCGCTATTATACGAGTATACGCTTTTCCAGAAACAATATTATCCCTTATTTTGTTAACCGCATGAATACCATAATTAACAACTCAAGTTTCATAAAATAACTAGATTAACGACATCAATGCCCCGAAACGTAAATTCTGCCTTAGTCCTACTTCCACCATTACAAACTTGCGTTTTATTACACCATGAATGAATCATGCGGCGTTACGTCAAAAAACCGGTTTTGCTTAGATTTCTATAAATCGATTGTATAAATGGTTTTTTTTGCAATGATAATATTCAATAATGCTCCTGTGATCTGCTTCATGCCGTTTAAATGTTTTGGCTTGAAGATTTTTTTAAAAGAAGCTGTTTATTTTCTGTACATTAACTAAACGTTTCATTGGTGCTGCCATCTATTAGATGGCAGCACTGTGAGATACTTATTGTGAAACGATATAAACGTATCGAAACTTGTTTTCGTAGTCGGAATTATTTATTTGTCGCGCTAGATGGTGTTGTTTTACGTTTTCTGTTTAAAAGCAGACAGGACACTTTTTCGGGGTTCTTGGCGCCCAAGTTCTAGAGTCCATACATATCTACATACACGGGTGTATTGGTAAATAATGAAACACAGTTTGTGACAAATTTAATAATTTTATTACACTGCGATTACAATGCGAGCGATTGAAACCAGGCTATTGAAGTTTACGGAATCAATTAAAAACATGACGGTCGATCTAACCAATAGTTACACGGAGCGAAGACAGGCTCTATACACTTTGCAATATTTTTACGGGGTAATTGCACTTTTTCAAGCGCAATTACCCCGTATAAGTGCATCAGCTCCTGGGAGGTAAGAGAGTTAACGCACCAATCGACCAATCGCACGATGCAATAGACGTTAGTTCGACATGTCGGCCATATGCAATTTGTTTGATGGTTGGTTTTGGTTGGTTGGTGTGTTGACCCCCCAAGCCGGCTAGACCGACTAAGGCTGCGTTCACTCGTCGTGCGAGCGCTCGTCGTCGCGGCGACGGTTGCGGGTGCGGCGGTTCCAGCCGCCCTCGCGCATGCGCTCTCGCTGCCTCCCGTCGCCGCGGCCCGCGCCCCCGCGCTGGAAGAACGAGCCTTGCTTCTCGAAAATACGCTCGTTGGAGTCTACGAGGTTACCGACCTGGGAAGTACAGAAATATAACTTATAAGATGGTTATTCCACTATCAACCATAAAAAATTATGAACATTTCGAGATCCTGTTCAACAATGATTGCGATTTTGTTGAGTAAAACGAGTTAAGCGACGAATATTCATTGTTCTAAATAGTTTAGTAAATAGGGTTCTGGCACAATGACGATAGACAATCTTGTGATGTGAATGTTCTTATCTTATTCATATGTTGTGACATCGCTGACATGAAGGTGCGTCCAGAGTGCACGCAGTTAAAGTTACGCAAACACGAACATTCATAGAACACTTTTTCCAGCTCCAGAGAAGAGAAGCCTTTTACGAAGTGATGTGTGACAAGATTTACGACACATACCTTGTCAGCGAGCTGCAAAGCGAGCGCCTGCATACGAGTGGGCTCCGAGCGATGCAGGATGGCGCACTCGCTGGGGTCATCCAGCGACGCCAGCAGCTCCTCGTTGATGATCATTTTGGACACCAGAGAATGGACCTACAAAGATATAATGTTATTGCAGCATAGAAAAAACAAAATAAAAAAATACAGATAATGCTACTGCCCGTTTTTTTACATTGACTGTAGGTGGGTACATATTAGGCGCACAGCATTTGCTCGACGAAGGCTCAGATTGGTAGTTTAATCTCATGAGGCCATGCATACCTACAATATATGCGACTTCCTTGAAAGAAGGAGGATATGCTTCATGTGCATAAAGACGTTTCCATCAGAATAGGGTTCTTATGCACTTGGAGCATAAGGACCCTTCTCTGATGGAAAGCCACATAGGGAGCGTGCATGAACTGTAGGAGGTAGCACAAGAGCACTGTTTATTGGTGTGAAATGTAAATGCCATTAAGTTAATAATTTACGCCACAAGATGGCGGAACTTACAACGCACAAGCTAGCGTGATTGTGACCTATAACTTCTATGTTTGGCAATGTGCTGTAAATGTAAGTTGGTTACATAAATAAATACAAGTACCTTCTGGCGAGGCAGCTCGAACATGTCGGCGAGCGACTTGAGCGACAACGAGGCGTAAACGTGGGCGTACGTGAACAGGTAGGTGCGCAGGGATTCCTCACGGATGAGGCGGCCCAGCATGGCGCGCACGTTGTCGGCGCCGACCATCAGGTCCCACACCTGGAATGAGAACATAATTAGGCATGTAGAATTGAACTCCCCGCATAACAGTTGGCTACGCAGGTGCGTAACTGTAATAAGGTTATTAACGGACCTTGCTGTGTACGCTTTGATTTATTTTTACATATACATATATTGAAATTCAATTTTTTTGCATCAAAGTTAAGGGGCGCCAATGCGCTGTAAACTTAAGTAGTAATATAGCTATAAGCTAGGTAATAAAATTATACGATAAATATGAGAACAATGAATAGAAGCTACCTATGTTGATTCACAACGATTCGTCTTGTACAAATCTGTGTAGGTATTGCAGAAATAACCGTTATCAACCTTTGGGTTATTTAGGATCAAACCTGCACTTTGAAAGTCTCATTATTGCAATGGTGTGTAAGTATATCTTCGTAAAATACAATAAATAATAACTTTTATCCCTATGACCAACAGACTACAAGAGAGCAAGAGAGGTACGGGCATTGTGAATGTCATCTCGCTTTGTGTGGTTAGAGCAGAGTCCAACTGGGCAAGTACCTCCACCTTACATAAAACAGCAGCCAAATAACACTAGACCCTACTCAGTGTTGTATTCCTGCCGGTTTACTTTACTCGGTTGCCAGAGCTCAACGGGGGGAGAGTTTAGGGTCGGCAACGCGCATGTGACTCCTCTGGAGTTGCAGGCGTACATAGGCTACGGAGACTGCTTACCATCAGGCTTGTATATAGGTATGCTCGTTTGCCACCGACGTTTGTACCAACCAAAAACCGACCAAAAAAACGATTGAACAGTGTGGTTACCTTGGCGTTCATCTTCTCGTTGACGATGTAGTCGAGGCAGGCGCGCCAGTCGCCGCGGCGCATGGCGCGCGCGGCCGCCACGGCGTGCTCGCGCATGGACTCCGGCGGGCCCACCAGCGCCTGCCGCTCGCTGGCGCGCAGGTTCTGCGCGCCGAACATGTTCGTGTTACCACTCACGTAGATAACGAGTGTGTCGATCAATGGCGTAATTATAACGAGACAGAGCGGGCTTAATGCCAGGAGCCTTATTGCATTAGGTATAAGTTACATATATTGGTTGCTATGCCATTGCAGCGAACTTTGAGCCCCTGGCCTGAAAGAGGCCCCAATTCGAGCGAGAGACCATGAGCGTCGGCCTGCATTTGATAATTTGAGCCCGAGTTAGTCTGATAATTATGTCATTCGTTATGTATTTAGCACAACAACAGTACATTTATACCTTTAACCATGACCAGGATTTGAATCTGCAAACTTTCGTCACGCTGGTTCACCCCAACGTAGCGTAAGTTTGCAACAATTGACTGAACTAGCGAACACCAGTTGAGTGATGATTTTTTCATAATTTTTCTGTTGAAAAACTAGTGAATTTCAACTTAGGTTTGCAAGAAGCACTATTTTAACGCCATATATTTTCCTAGACAGCTAAAAGTGGATACAAAAACGATTGAAGCTTAGCTTATAAAAATGAATGTTATTTTTTAACGAAAGGTTGTAAACTTCAAAACCGGTTGTTTTTAGCTCTTGGTGCAACATACCTGGTAGAATGTCTTGCTGATCATACGCCGGCGTGCGTCGAACTCGTGCGCCGCCATATACGGGATCTCGATCATCATGGCAGACACCAGGTACACACACTCCAGCAGCTCCAAGTTGATGTGCATGTGGAACGGCATCTGCCGTTGCTTCTCGATCTTCTCCTGCTCTTTAGAGCGCTCGTGCTGACGCTGAGGCAGCAGCCCTTGGGCTAACAACTCCTTAGGTTTGCCGGTCATCATCAGCTCAGCCAAACATCCGTGAGCTTCCTTCACGTTGCCGCGGCGGAACGCGCAAAGACCTAAGTTAGCCATTGTACGATTGTACAAAATCTGCGTGCTAGGATCAGAATGCTGCACAGTTTCTTGAAGATGCGACATAAGAAGCAGGTCGCGCGCTTGGAACCAGTTATCATGGAGCGCATGATGGTACATATGAGACAAGATGGCGCGAGTACGAAGACGGTCGGATTCATCATGAGCGTAGATGTACTTGCAGAGACGCTCCATCTTCTTGATCGAAGTTTCTTCGCCGGGAGGCAGGTCTTTCCTGACAGCTCTCGTGTCAAACTTGTAGTACAAGTGATCTATCTTACGAAGGTACGCGCGGCAGATTTCCTGAGGTGTTCCATCTCGTTCGACAACGAGGCATACGCGGTCGATTAAGGTGGAAACACGGACTTCATCTTTCAGCCTCTCGACGTACTCGTTGGAGTGAGGGTCGCACTCTTTAAGGAGCTTGGTGAACTCGTCGTCAAGACGCTCTAAGGCGGTGAGCAGGCAGCCGCGGACGCGGTACGGAGGGGTGACGAGTTGCTCGTTCTCTTCCAGGATGGACTCGCTGAGGACCATGTCCTCGTGGGCCAGGAGTAGGGTGACCATGTGGTCGACGTTCTCTACAAGTCGTGACCAGTATTCAGGCTTCATGGCGTCAGACACCTGTATAAAAAACGTAAAATTGTATAAGTAGTTATCATTTAACTCATCATCTCTTCCTCTCCACGTAATTTTCCAAAAAAAAAAAAATTTTTTTTGTCAGTTTTGCAGTTTATTAAAACAATTTTTGTCATAACGTGCTTTATAATGTTGAAAGTATATTAAATTTGGAACAATTTAAACCTACACGCAGCGACGAATGTCAAACCGTTCTTCAGATATGATGGAGGCTTCAAAAAATGTCTTTTTTTTTTTACTTCTTTATGAAATGTTGAGTATTGCTTATATCTTTAACAAACTGTTGGCAGACGGTTGTGCTATGAGCTAAATTGTAATAAATCAAGTTATAGCATATTTTATTACCTTTCATTTTAGTGTAATAAAGGGTCTGTAAGTCCAATAGTTTTCTAGTTGCCAAATAATGAAATTGCGATAATAAGGAAGGCAAGTAATATTTCATTTTTTTAAATCCTTACAAAAAAAAGCCCAAACGTTGAGAGCGTAATCTACGATTAGCTTTTACCAGCCTTCCCCGATAGCAACCGAACACTGTTAGAGACCAACCATTTTTAAAATACATGATGTAATCCTGTTATTCCTCATGCACATTTTGAAACACAGGGCGCAGCGCTCAATTTGAGCTAAGCGCGTCGGTCAGTCACTCGAGAGAGAAGAGTTTCACCTTAGGGTTGTAGTCAAAGAGAGCAGCAACGGTAGCAGCGCGCAGTTTGAGCTGCAATGCGTCGCCCAGGTTATGTTGCTGGGCCACAGTGCGGAGTTCGTGCAGGAGCTCGAGTTGCGCGCGACGGTCGGTGCGCTTGCGGCCTCTAGCGGCGCTGATCTCGCCAAGTTTCTTCACTACTAGGGCTGCGTCGATGTCGCTGTCCTATAACAGATAAAGGTGGTTAGATAGCTCAATAAAGGGGTTCTATTTATTATTATTATTGGGGTTTTTTGGGCCTTAGAGTGCCACGTCGACCAGGTAGTGATCTATTGTGACAGCCCTTTAAAGTTCATTACTGATTAAAGAGGTTCTAAGTAGTGCTTTATAGTAGAACCTGAGGTCCTTGCTTTTTGATAATGTGCAAGGTTGTTTCCTTCTTGCGAAATAATTTACTTCAGATTCACACTTTTATGTGGGAGAGTGCCGAGTGGTAAGTCTCTCAAGTGACCTCGGAAAATTTGTTATAAATTACATTTTTAGTAACATGTTTAACAGCTGAATGAAACGAAACGTCTCACCTTAGCAAACATCTTAGGCTTGTCAGATGTAGCAGCACCCTTCCTGACAGTCTCCCACTCGCCACCATCATCAGCCTGGTCCTTCTTGCCAATCTTAGCTCCACGATCCCTTCCCTTCCTACTCTTCTTCTTCTCCTTTTCCTCATCTTCGTCTCTCTCTGTGGTCTTCTTCAAGAACTTGTCACGGAGGGTGGTTGCACCGCGCGCCTCGTCGTCAGAGCTGGAGCTGGAGTCGTCGGAGCTGGAGCCCCAGTCCATGGAGTCGGAGGAGTCGTCGTCCTCGGGCGGCGGGCGGCGCGGCGGCTCGGGCGAGCGCCTGGCTTTCACCTTCTCTTTAGGCTTCTTTTCCTCTTCAGACTCATCTTCAGAGGAGGAATCTGGAATATATCAACTTGATAGAAATTCTATTGTCATTGTAAAAATCAGGATTCACCAAACCAGATTCAGGATTCTTTTGGTTTAGTGCAGCAGTTTAATGCAGTCTAGTCTAGCGTTTTTCATTGCATAATTGCTGAGTAAATTAAGGTTTCTATGTTAAATGCCTTACATGTGTTCTACTGTCAGCACTCTTTTTATTCAATTGAGCACATCACACACGCAAGTCTGTAATTGAGCACCTTTTTGAGGTGCTTCTAAAACATGCCCACAAAAAAAATGGGTACTTATTAGGGTACTCACAGAGCGAGCATACGCGCGAGGGAATTTCCTCGTGCACAAACTGGCCAGTGTAGACATGCCTTGGCTAAGGCACGTCTGTTCAGGCGAGGAAAACGTGCGCGCTGACTCGGCCGCGGCACGTCTACACTGGCCGGTTTGTGCGCGAGGAGATTTTTCGCGCTTATGCTCGCTCTGTGTGGGCCCGGCTATTGACTATGGAACATCAAAAATGGACAAACATAAGAATCATTTTAAATTTGTTGACATGATTCTCAAGTCAAGAAACATAGAATTATAAAAATAAAGCACAAAAAACCTACCTTTCCTTTCCTCATCTTCCTCATTATCATCAGGCAAGTCAGGGTTCTCACGGAACTTGCTAATCTCAGCTTCAAAGTCCTTAGTGTATTTCCTGAGCTTTTGCCTCAAAGAGGTCAGGGCTTTGCTGTTGCCCTTGGACAGAGTCTTTCTGCTGTCCCAAGCTCCGGCGACCCAGTCATCAAGTTCCACCAGAGCTCTAATAAAGAACCGAGGAGCAATGCCATTTTCCTCTTTTGCTACAACAGGAGCTGCACGTGTGTAAGCTTTCTGAAGCTCTTCGAAGGAAGCAAGAGCTGATGAGAAGTCTTTGATCTTGCGGTGGTTACGAATATTGTGGATTATCCCATCTAATTCTTCGTACCTCTTCTCTTTCATAGAGCGCACAACGCGCTTTGTTTCCTCCTCGTCATCACTGAACTAGAATTAAAATTACACATTTTATTTTTTCATATACAGCAAAAATAACAATTAAATGCCTCATTATTAATGGGGGCCTAATTGCCTATGAAGTTTTGAAGAGGTTGCTGTACATAAGTTAATAGATATGAAAACAATATTCATCATAATTTTATCTGATATTCATTTACATTATATAATATAGGTTTCATAGCATGAAAGCTTTCTTTAAAAGTTCTTGGCCCTTGTTTAGGGGAGAATGGAACAAGGGAATATATGTAAACTAACAATGTTCTGGCCTAGCCGGGACTGGCCATTTGTCCAGATATTTGGACGGAAGGTGGACCTTAAGGGTAACAGAATGGACAGGACCAAGAAAAAAAAGAGGATGAGGAAAACCTAGGAAACGATGGGCAGACGACATTATAAAACTAACTGGAAAGAACTGGATGGAAACAGCATAAAACAGAGAGAAATGGAAGGGTATTGGGGAGGCTTTCACTCAGTAGGGATCAGTGCAATGGACTGAGCAAATAAAGCTATAATAAATAAATAAACAATGTTCTGCATAATGAAACAGAATACAATACATATACTACACACAACAATACATATACATATAATAGAATATGAAGTTTAAAAAAAAATATGGCTTAGGAAACGAGTAAAATGGAACTTACCGTGTAGACGGGGGCTGCTGGGCGCACTACCTGATCTTCCTCGCTGGAGCTCTCCTCACTGGAGTCCGTACCAGTCGCGAAAAACCGACTCATTTTGAATTGTCTACGTTATTTACCTGAAACACCACTCACCATTGACAATCACAATAATAATAGTCGAAAATTGATTTTACACCAAATAGGAACGTAAATATAATTGAAATAACAACAAATTGAAGTAATTAAATACGATTTAGCCAAATATGAGGTGTTGTCTCGTCCTTTTTAGGTTAGGTTATTGTAATAATGATTTCTGGCGTCTTATTACAGATTTTTACCTTCGGTAAAAAATAATTTTCTTGTTTCTGCTAGAAGCACTTGTTAAGAGTGGTAGCTTCATGAAAATATTTTGAAAAAGAGTAGAAAGTCGAGGCAGTCCAGCTTGCCCACGACGCACGTCACTCTAAAAAGAGAGAGTGTTTATATTAGAAAAAGATGGAAAATACATCACACGTTGTCAAAAACTTGATAAAAGAAGCAGTTCATGAAATAGCTCAAATAATCTAAGAACGAAATAAACGGGAGTGAATGAATGATAATCCAATTCCAGTCGTTCAGATATTCAGAAAAAATGACGTTTCGATAGAAAGACGCATTTTCACCAATTTTATTGCATTTTCTCTAGATGTAAAATAAATTAATGTTATTCATTACGACTTCTTGATGCTAATACTTGAAGTTGAAATGAGATGAAGAAAAGCTTTGCAAAGTTAAATTGGTAAACGTCCCGATTAAGTTTCTACACACCCATGGAGTTCACCAGCTTGATACTGCCTCTTACAAAAAATATTTGTCGTACATGCCTCGCGGAGTCAGATACTGAAATGCTTTTAAATGTACAGGATTTAATCGAACATGAAATGAGCAAAATCAAACTTATAGATATTTTAATATATCTGAATTGTTTGGAGGTAAGAGTCCAATGATTCCAAAGAAGCCTTTCATATTCCTACAGCCCTACATTTAATTATAACATATTTTAATTTATTTACAGAATAACGATGAGGAGAATTGGCCTAGTGGAATGTGTGCATCATGTGTATCAACAGCACTAGTATCCTACAATTTCAAATTGAATTGCCTAAAGGCCAATACTACCCTGTCTCAAATATTTATTCAAACATCACCTACCAACCTGCAGAGATCTGATATAGACTCAATTGATATCAATGTTGTGTATCAGGACCATGAGTATGAACTGCCCTTATTCAGCAGTCAGCCGGCCTTAGATTTTGACCATCTGCCAGCCACTAAGGAAGTAACTCCATTGCCTTCTGTCTTTGAAATAACATCTACAACACAACCTCCAAGAAAAGAAGGAGAGAAACGGTATGCTTGCACTTTTTGCCCCAAATCATTTACTAGGATTTATGGACTGAAGTACCATATGGCGAAACACAATAATATACGAAAACATCTTTGCCCTAAATGTGGAAAATGTTTTCACACGGCCAGTGGGTTGAGACAGCACTCAATCTCACATCAAGAAACTGCTCAATTCAAATGTGGTTTTTGCCGCAAAACTTATAAATCTAGACAGTCCTTGAAGGAGCATTTCCGTGTGGCTCACTCAAAAAATCGCAAGCTGTTTGTTTGTGTCACATGTGGAAAGAGTTTCACTGCGAAATCAACTCTTATGATGCATATTAGAAGTCATAGTGGAGAAAAGAAGTTTGTTTGTCAGCATTGCCCTAAGACATACACAAGAGCATCTTATTTGAAAGTGCACAATCTCACTCATACTGGGGAAGAGAGACCTCGGCTATTTGTATGTGAGAATAAAGACTGTGATAGAAGTTTTTCAACAAAACATTCTTTGCTTGTGCATATTGCACATACACACACTGTAGAGAGGCCACATAAGTGCAACATTTGCCTCAAAGGATTTGCTACTTCCTCTGGGTTGAAGGTCCACTGGGAATCTCACTCTAAACAGGAGATAAGCTGTAATATTTGTGGTAAATCCTTGGCCAATAAGAGAGTGCTGCAGAAGCATATGAAGGTGCATGATGTAGATGCCAATGATATGATTCTTGAGACGGTTGTGGATGATGTGTTCTTTGACCAGGTCTATTGATTATCATCTGTGTTAAAAGTTATTCAGAATTGATATTGTAATAAGTTTGCAACTTTGTATATGGTATAGTCTTATTACATTAGTACCCACCATAGTAATGTAAGATTAATAAAAAATAAAATGAAAGGTATTGCTGTTTTTGTTAAGTAGGTATTCCAGTGTTGTCTATATAATATAGCTTTTCCCCTACATACCCTTGATAATTGCATCTGAAATTACCATGCTTTTATCAGTGAATGAAGTACAATTGAACAATAATATCAACAGTTTGAACAATTATCCTGTTCACAATACACATAAATTAACATAGAAAACCACATTGCTGCTTATAAAGTTTATTTATCACATATAAAATAACACGGACAATTTTCAATTATAATATATTTATGGCATACTTTTGGTGATAATATGCTGATAACACTAATTAGTATGTTTTTTAGCTATTACATTTAATGTACAAATATAAAAACTACAAATATGTGGGCATAAAACCTAAAAAGATAGTAACAAAAATAAACAATGGTGAACATATATTTAATAATTTTAATAAAATAATAATGTGGAATCTTCTAAAATAGTAAAAACTAAACCTAATTACATTGTTCTACTTTTACTATAGACCATTCATTCTTACTCCAATTATTTGGTAACAAAACATCAAATCTTTAAAAAATTGCAAATAATGTAACCCAAAATAAAGACAATGTTATTATTAACATATTTTTGTTAGAGCAAACAATCCAAATGTGTTTCTGTTTACCAATTTAGACAAGTAGTTTGACATTATACATCTAGCCTTATACTAATTATATCTCATTATCTAATGTCTGAGAGAACCAGAACACAACAATTTATAGGTGGTCTATATAACTATGTAAGGGGTCATCCATAAATTACGTCACACGAATTTCGAGATTTTTTGACCCCTCCCCGCCTCCTTGTAACAGTTGTAACACTTGGTCACATTTATCAAACCTCTCCCCCCCTGGTGTGATGTCACGTTTTTGGCAATTTTGTTTTCAAGGAAATCAGCAAATCTAATTAGGTATTATCAAAATATTTTTAGACTAGGAAAGAAAATTAAATAAATAAAAATGATTATCCAAAAACTCATTATTTAACTGTACAGGAAATAAAAAAAACCTTTAAATAAATTCTTGATTACTGATGAAGTTAAAGTGACGTCTCAAAGTTTGTGACTCCCCCCTCTTCGTGTCACAACATGTCACATTTTTTTAACCCCCTCCCTCCCCCCAAACGTGTGATGTAATTAATGGATGACCCTTAATTGATAGCTGAAATCAGTGATTGCAAGTTGAATGCCACTTGGATTGGGGGATACACAAAATTTGGGTTTTACCAGCCAGATTCATGATGGGTTTTTCCATATAAGAACCAAGTTTCACTCCCAACAACGGATTGCCAGTAAACAGGTTTATGTTTGGCTTCATTCCAAATAAAATAAATAATGGGGAAATCCTTATTCCAACTTTTCCTCACAACAAAAACTTGTTTGAGTATAAATCGGAACAAATGGGAATTCAAAACAAAATGCAACCACAAGCACATTTATGTACTGAAATAGTTCATTAGGTAACACATTGGTGCAGCATGCACATGCTACCTCAGTTTCTTTCTAAGAACGATGCCCAGCTTCATAACCATGCACTATTTCCCCAGTAGTTTGTTCATTTGCTTATTTTGTCGGCCAATTTTAATATCTGCCCCCTCAACTTTGTCCTGGATGGTGTCTATGAGGTCATTTTGTTGTTCGATTTCTTCCCCAAGAGCTGCTCCCAAACCTTTAAGTCTTGTAATAGCGTGAACCATCTCATCTAAGTTAGCATCTAACATTTTGTTAACACGGTCACTGTCAGTCACAGGGTCAGCCATGGTTTGCTCATTCATTCCTCGTAGCCGAGTGGATGGATGTGAATTGTAATTGTCTCCAATGCCTGAACTCATTGGGCCTAGATTATCTAGAGTTTCATTTAATCTGCTGCCGCTAGCACCAACCCGGCCAGTTTGGGAATTAGGAGAGGCTTGGCTCCGGGATGGAGGTTGTTCAGACTTGCCAGAAATGTAGTTTTTGAGGCCCCAGAATACTGATTTGATTCCGTTGAGATGTTTTTGCGTCGTGTTTAGGTTGGTGTTGATTTCATCGAGACGGCGGTTGGTGTTGTCGAGCGCGTCGCGCTGCCGCGCCAGCTCCTCGGCCGTGGCTATGCCGATGTTTTCCGAGTCTCGCAATAGCTGCACGCTGCGTGCGGAGGAGTCCAACGTGCGCTGCTCGATCTCTCTTTGTCTCTCCAACATTACTTGCCTTTGTCGTTCTAGGTTTGCTATGTGGCCTCCGTACGCTGTACTGGACGTGTTGGCAGGTCGAGTCACGGCTGATGGTGGCGGATTACGACTCCTGTACGCGTTCACAAAAGTGTCGTCGTCTACGTCGTCCTCGTCCTCGAACAAATTGTTTGGATTAATATACTTGTGCCCAGCCATTTCAAGTATTTAAACTTCTAATAACGAACTAGTTATGACTTAGACCACAATAATTTTACTGAGACAAAGAAACACAACAAACAATTTAAATTGGTTCGAACCAGATGAGTAACTTATTGTAATTACTTCGTTTCGTTCGATTTCCTTTCACGATATGACTAAAACGTCATCATGACAATTTCCGAGTTCCGCCCCCGCCACAGATAAACGCAGATAAATGATGAATGAGTCCTACATTCATTTCAATGCATAGAATCATAGATGGTAGGATCCTATAGATATGCTATACGCGTGCGCCTGTGAGGGACAGCACATACGCAACGCGACAAAATTAAACACGTTTTAACATTCCTGACGACTTTAAAAAAAAACCTACGTAATTTAGTCGAGCTATTTGTTGCCCACCATATAAAATTACACCAGATACAAAAGATAAGACTATCCCGTTCGACCATTTCCCCCCACCGCTTATGCCTGATCCAGTTAAATTGGATTCATGTTTCAATGAGTTCAAACATAGAGCCACAGTATAGAGATAAAATGGTAGAGCCGGCAGATGACCGAACGAGATGCTCTTATGGAACTTTCAGTAGGAGTAGTAGAGAAAGCGCTATGATTGTATATCCTTGTCACAGTTTAAATTTTTTTTACTCTCCACCGTAAATTGAGGTATGGCTTCTGGTAGGCAATAAATAACTCGACCAAATTATGTAGGTTGTTTTTGGTATGTTGCCAGGAATTTTAAAACTTGTTTTAATTTGGCGCATTGCGGATGTCCTGTCCCTTGTCGCGGCGTTCTCATTATGTATACTATATAGACAAATAAATGTACTAGACTACGACAATAGTCTACAGACTATAGAACGCCGCGACAATAGAAATAATGGTATAGTGTGTATGTGGGTGTAGGAGTGGTTAGTCCTACCTTATTGTCCCGTCGTAGTCTCGTCTATCTGCTTCGCTCTTTTGCCTCTCATGCACCATCTGTGGTTAAAGGTATTATATGATTACAACGATCACCAAGTGTTTACAGCTAAGTATGGTATTTTTTCATATATCTATTTCCAAGGGTGATGGCATCATCCATCAATACACAAGAGTTACATATATATCTATCAGTTAACTCTAGTACACATGAGCACCATCTTACCCGGCCGGATGAAGGGTACGAGTTGCCAACTACCTATGTAGCTGTATAGTCAAGGGGGCGTACCGCAGCCGAAGCTGCCCCTTGCGTGCTGATAAAGGAGTAACTAGCGGCCGAAGCCACCTTACTCCTACACGGGGATAAAGGAGAACCTAGCAGCCGAAGCCACAGAACTCCTAACGCCTTTCTCTGGATTCAAGGGGGCGTACCGCAGCCGAAGCTGCCCCTTGCGTGCTGATAAAGGAGTAACTAGCGGCCGAAGCCACCTTACTCCTACACGGGGATAAAGGAGAACCTAGCAGCCGAAGCCACAGAACTCCTAACGCCTTTCTCTATAGTAGCAGCTCCCCTTACGGGGAGCATCTAGCAGCTAAACCTGCCATTCTCTTACACATTGATATAGGAGGATCTGCAGCCGAAGCCGCAGACTCCTACACATGCATAAAACACCCTAGTCCGCCTTAACTAAGATAGCCTCTAAACAGCCTCCACGACGTAAATCGTGGCAAGCTCAACTCATACAAACTTACTGCTTCCACGGCAAAGTCACGTGGCAAGCCAAAAGATTAATTAGTTAAATGTATAAGATATAAGTATATAACAAAGCGGTAAACACTTAGCTTTCTGGTAAACCAGCCCATGTGGTCACCGACTCCACGCGTCGCCTTTGTTCACTTTACTAACACTTGTTATCACCGTTCTAACCACTTGAAGCTCTAACGACAAAATGGCTGTCCGTTAGCGACCGCAGCGTATTTAAATCTTGATCTACCTACATGAGTATCTATAAATGTAGTAGAAGTTGTCAGAGCTGTCAGACTAGATTTGAACCTTCGCGATACGATCCGATTCGACTTAACTCGATCGGATCGATCGTCGCGACACTCCCTACACACGGAAAGTGACTATTTGTCGACACACAATTTTGACTACGTCATTTCTCTCTATCTACAGTTTTTAACCTTCTCATCATCAAAGTTTCCATCCACTTCAAACCCTTTCTGGGTGTAATCTGGTGTAGTAACGTCGAGATAAATTTCAGCCGTTAAACTTGTTATACTCATTTAAATAAGTTAAAAATATTTAAGAATGAAGGTATTTTAGTTTAATTAGTATCGATATCTATCATTGTACCACAAAATAAATCTGATTAAGCTCAGTCTTTAATTTACTGTGCCATATGACTAATAAATTGTGTCGTCAGTTACTTTAAATCTCTTAGATATTTGCTCCAGATCAGTCGAATCAATACCTCTTCTGATATGTATAATCATCATGAACATCTTGAAGATATCACATTGCTAACAACTTAAGCGAACCCAATTTCAAATTTCTTTGTCTTGAAATTGAAACTTGTATTATGTGCTTTAAAATCGTATTTCCATCTATCCAAATACTATCTCTGTATTGTGGGGACTTCTAACCCTGTTTAACTTTATGAACTCAAATCATATTCTAAATCTACTATTCGCTTTATATGATTACAAATCGTACTCGGATATCTTTATGGGCAATACAAACATCGATGCCACAGCAGGCCTTACACGATGCATAGAAATTGCATTTATCGCTTCATGCGTGATCGTGAATGTAAACATCAATGCCACAGCGGGCCTTACACGATATATAGAAAGTTGAATTCACCGCCTCATGCGTGAATATAAACATTAATGCCACAGCGGGCCTTACTCTATATCACAACAAAGTAGGGGTTGTTAAATCTAGCAGCGATTGCCTGCACCTGCAGGTGCCTGAACCTGCCTTCTGTCTTTCCTGTTGTCTGACTTAGTCTGTCAACCTTCATTATTACTGTATGGACTTGTCCTGGTTGACAGCCCTCCCCAATAAAGGGGAAAAAAAAGGGCGACTTATGGTACTTTCAAGACGTAATTGTTTAACATTGATAACGGAAATATTTAACAGTCTATATACCAACAAGACTACACGCACCGTGTTATTCAAACACCTATCATATTTTATTCGTATAAGTTATCAAAACTTGTTTATTTACTGAGTTACATCCCCTAGAGGTGCCTTTCTATTCAATATAGAAACTACTGTCTTTAGGCGTAATCTGGAACAGGTGGCTTTAATTTTAATTGAATATGAATTAGACTTCGATTTAATTAATCGAATAATAATAAAATACTTCCGCCTCTATACGTCCCACTACAGGGTACAGGTCTCTTCTAATAGACTAGAGCGCTTGGGCTATAGTCCCCTCGCTTAAACAAGGCATAAATAAATTAAATTAATACCCGTGCAACCTAGGCTACCAGTGTAGCCAAAGAAAAATCGAAAGGTTTAGAACCATATATCTCAATTGTTGAACTATGTAATCACTGTTCAATTCAGTATCTAATACAGCGATTTCATTTTATAATAATGCAACCATGTCATATATCAAACATTGTATATAATTAAATAAATTTTATTCAGGACGCTAGAACAACAAAAAATAATAATCATAGTCATAAAAACGGGTTATAACGTCACTCGTCACTGATAAGGTTTCCACTCAGCTAGATGTCAAAGTAACTTTTGCATACCTTGACGCTAGTCTTACATGGAAGTCGTTCCAAAAAACGCGATATAAATTACTTGCTCTCTTTCGTACACGAGACTAAAATCTCAGATAAGTTATTCAGTGACAACCTTATTTGCCTGTAAGCAATATGTAGGTCTCGAAAGTCTAATTTGATTTAATCACAAAGACTGTCTCTGTCATACATCAAATTTTCATTAATTTATAACGTTGTGTAGTACTACTTCATATTTACACTCGTTTGACTACTCTCTAAGTCGTGTACCAATTTCGTCATTAATTTTCCAATATGATACGTTACAAATCTACATAAACTCTTTGTTTATTGAATAACGTTTCCGGAACACAAATCAACTATATATCTTCTGGATCTGTAACTGCTAACCAACGTATGTGGAGTAGTAGTAGGAGATATAGCAAGATCTATTCTGCCCAAGTTTTAATACTTTTCACTGTTTCATAGCAAATAAATTATTAAAGAACGGCATTCATAACCTAAACGGTCAACATTTTAGCTCAAGATTGGTTTTCATTGCTGTGAAACGCTGATTGCTTTATCATCCGCGTGTCCAACTAGCTATTTTATTTCTCTTTTATTCACAAACTATATAACAAGAAACCTCAAGTGCGTCGGAGATGTAGACACATAAGAATCATAAGATGTAAACGGAAAGTAAAGAAAGTTTATAAGCAATGCATATGATTGTATCAATAAGATACTTGTTGCACCTTAAAGTAAGGTAAATCGCTATTTTTAATTTATTTCGCGGAACGCACAGTGTCTGTCATATACATCTGATAGAAACACGTCTATCTAGTAACACATAACTAACTAGGACCACATTTTCCGATTCCTCAAAATAAGAATTCTGATGATATGTGATGAGCATGATCATTATTATCATACCCTATGAATTGCTAGTAATTTTTATGGTAACATATTTCCAATGTTCTCTTTGAAACTTTAAAAACCACAATATACTTTATAGCTTAGCTCATCGACTATGTAGTTGTACGTTCGTTCTGACTAACATCACTAAAGTTGTTGCCATCTATTGCGATTGATTACTAAACCTCACTGACTAGTAAGTAAGGTTTCAACCAGATAATGACCTTTCATCTCTAAGTCAAATTCTCTCATTAATTCTCCAATGACTCATACATTTTGTTATTTAAACTTCTAAACCTATTCAATAGTTACATAAATTTGTTTATTATTTAAATTATCCAACTAATATAACGGATGAGTAGAATTCATAGGTATTGTATACCTACCAGAAGATCCTTACTATCCTAAATTAACATGAATGTTTTAACAGAAAAACATTATTTATTTTTTGATTTATTTCTTCAATATCGAAATCCGTCTCTGCTTTGTATGCTCAACAAAGCATCTAGGCCTTTGGCCATCTATCTATCAAACAAATTTGATTTCAAGATAAAATTTTAGTCAGATGTGTGATGATGATGATGATTTCAAATTAATAGAAACACACTGGATGTGTCTACCTCAGTTATCTTGTATGGAATTGTAGGCCTGCTACGCATAAACACATTTATCACAATTATACTTATTTGTCATCAGCTCAGTTTTGAGCTATGCAAAATTAATAATGACTCAATCTCTACTAGCAGTTTCACTCTTAACTTACTTACTTCTCATCCAAGAAATACCAGGTAGGTATGTATTTATATGTATACCTCTATGGAAATTTTTTAAATGTAAGTATTTACAGTTGATGCTCACTATAGCATAAAGAAAACATGGTGAAGAACTAATCTTCTGTGATTATTATGAAACTAATATCACTTTCAAACAACTGACTGTGACAAGCAACTATAATACATTACATTATAATTTAGTCCATTTATAATGTTAAGTGGCCGTCTTATTTTACGAAAATTATTGCTACTTCTTATTCTTCCCACGCAAGCATTTTTATATTCACTATCACATTTTATTTGATGTATTACTCATTCAAAAGTTTTTTCACAAACATTCGCTTTTAGTGGCCCATAAAAGTTACTATTTTAATGCGTATCTAGTATATGCTTGTACGCACTTGCTCATAATGAGCACTACACGAAGACCTAACAGTCGGTTTAATTATTTCTAGCACGTGCCTAACGAATCAAGAAACTAAAATTTTCAATTATTCACTTAATTGTAGTAATTAGGTAAGCATCTATCTTTACTATATTTTTGTAATATGTTTATGTCTCATAGGAGTCATAGGCAATACTTTCAATATTAGTAAAACAACTCATGAACCGCTCATATCGAACATGAGCACGCTAATTGCCAACCGCGACAGTAACAAGTTAGGCTTTAGAATTTCAACTATACCCCAGATTTATTATTTCTTGAAAGTAATATCTTCCTTTATACAGCTACAATTTTTGCCTGGACATGAAATTAATACTTTAATTTTCCAAGTAAAGCCGATTCAACGGGTATCGCTTATCCTTTTAAACTTTACCGCGCTAATTAAATTAGATACTTTCTTTATACTGTAAAGATGGAACAATTATTTTCCTTTATTATTCTCTACTTAACCAGAGTTGCATTAAATTATCAACAACTACATTTTTATGCAAGCGTAGAAACCCGTTACTCAAACGAACCTCATGTTTTAGTGTTCGCGCGCGAAATTAGTTTGGCAGATTGTCAGTGACAAAAGGTCATTGACCTTCTTGGTGGCTTGATCAATTATAAAGTTTGGACTTCTCTCATTTAATTGATATGTACTGTGCGCGATATAGGTACTAAAGATGTACGCTGCGTACCTACTTCTATGAAGAAGCAGTGATTTGTGTGCTAAACCCCTTTAACGGAGCGTAAAACCACGGAGCACGGAATGATAATACGTGCGACTACCTGTTTTAATTCGTCAAGACAAAAGTAACTCAAAACCTTTAATTTACTCAACAAGAGCTATGCGATTGAACTTTATGCTTTAAGTGCACAAATATAACTGACTTTCTATTTAAACAACACTTGAAATAAGTCTAACCTTCACGAGTAAGTTTCTACGTGTAATCGTCTGTGCGAACATAGTACGCACTTGTATGGACATAAGGGAGCTGCACTGTACTTATTATGCCTTAGACAAACATCAAAACTGTAAATGTTCACTTCAAGATAACAATCAATTTGCTTTTCATTACTTGATAGCACATTATTTTATGGGTAAGCAAAATGTGAACAATTAACATCTTTCACTTGAAATTTACTCATTTCTCATAAAAGCCTTACTGTAATAGACTGATATTAAACTACATTGTCATTGCTATGTTTTGTTTTCTTTTTATCCACAAGTATATCACTTTCCTCATGATGTCAAAACAATGAAATAAAATAACCACTTTATTAGTCTTATACTTGTAACCTAATATAAGCTATGCATGGAATAGCTTTGAACAGAAGCAAATGGATCGAGTTGGAGGAGGCCTTCACTTCACCTAAAGAGGAGTTCACCACTAAGCAAAATAAATAAATTAAATGTAAACTAAGAAATGTGAATCAAACTTAGTGTGAATAAATGGCTTATTTATTTTATTATACTTATAACCTCTTAATTAACATCTTGGTTGATATTTATACTTTGCCATTCCGAATTCTTTGAGGGTATCAATACGCTATTAGTCTTGAATAAGAATACACTATGCCTTATTAACATGTAAGTATATGTTAAACGCACGCAACTAAGCAACCAATCTAGAAATTTGAAGTGGTATGTATGAAGTGGGTAATTTCTCTGATATATGCCTTTAAACTCAAGTACATCCAAAGTGTAATAATTTAGGTCATCATTCCATTTCAACAGCGTTCAAACTGAATTTAAGCTTTACTCAACTTTGTAAGTGAAAGTAATCATAAAACTGTATTGACAAATATTCTAACAACTGTTCAGTGAATGTATTGTGTTGTCGAATTCGAATATGATTTAACAACTTTTTACTTTTTAGTGATGTTGTAAATATTCTGAATTCAGTAAGTACCTTTTTTTTTTTTATTATCCTGTTATTTGCAACAATCATAGTAAAATGTAACTTGGCTGTACAGACAAGAGCACATAGAATCAAATTTCAACTAAGAGAGTCTCTCTGGTTTACCGATCAAGTTGGTACATTTCTGTTTAGTAACTTTATATTGAACTCTATTCATCATATTCCGACCAATATATACCAACTATGGGCCTTCCCAACAACAAACATTATGGGTTGAATACGACTGCTACTAGCAAGTAAAGAAATATAATAATGTAAGTATCCTATATGCGTGTATGTGCTTCTCATTTTAAGGAAAATAAACTGGAATAAGCTAGATAGTACATTATTTTAGCAACCAAGTAATGTTCCCTTTTTGGTAGATAGTATAAATATATTTTGAACTGTACTGGTAGGTATTTCATTTTCTATGTACATTTAACTTTATGTGTACAACAAATAATACTTATTTATTTACTAAATACAGCAGGTAAGTACTATGTATGGTCAGCAAAACTATAGATTTTCACACTAAGTGTTCCTTCAAACTCCTGATGACTCCTGAACTCTAGTAAATAAATTAACTGAGTTTATAGTATGGCAGGTACTAAGGTAAGGTGAATTCTATGCAACCAAAGGACTACTTTGAACTCAAAAGTCAGAAAAAAAATGTGATCAGACTTGATGATCATTACTTTTGGCATATGATCTCAACAAGTACAATTTTATTTATTTTGTCTAATCAAATAATAAAGGTATTTGCAATGGATTTGTATTTGTTTACCATTGACTTAACATTTATTCATAATACTTATGGATGGTCACATATGTACATTTCAGTGATACTAAAGGCGCAAAGGGTCTCAAATCTAAGCTCACATTTTCTAGTAATATTTTCATTTGCGAACAAGTTCTTGTACAAGTGACTATAATTACTTACTTGACATCTGATATTTTATTGAACTCAAATCTAACTAGTAAGCCTCTTCAATGCTATCTTATATTTGCTGCCCAGAACCCGTTTGGTGGTGGTTGGTATTGTAGATACCTAGGTATTGGAAATGAAGCGCTAGACACTGTAACTGTAAGTGTTAAACTCTATCTTGCTCCACAGTGATAAACCCATGCTTTATTTATTAATTATTCTTGGTTGATCTATCGGACCACAACAATCAGCATGTGTATAGCCAGTGAATGTCTACTTTCTAATCTATCAAGGAAATAATTTAATTCAATGTTTATTTGCACATTATTTTATCATAACATAATTTAATTGGGTACAATGGTAAGTAGGTAAAGTTCCAAGTCATACCGCACTAGTAGAGAACGGGTAATTCACTCATAGTCATCATAACTCATATTAATATGTCATAGTCTATGTGGTATCCCTGTTTTTCCAATAATTTGTAGATCTTATGTCGCTCTAGACAAAATGCTATTTATTCAGTGTCAGTGTCTGTCAGACTCTACAATTATAAAACAGCTTTTTTATCAGTCTTCAGTAATATCAAGAGAACTTTAGGGCAATTTAAAAACTAAGCACTTATTAGTTTCGTTATTTAGTTACTAATTTAAATCAAACATTTGATTTAACGACAAAGATTCATTTAACCATTTACTATATATTACTTTGTTATCGGATTCTCTAAACTATATCCCTAATACATGAAACATTGATCACGAACACCGCCAAGTCCCGGCCGCAGACCAGACGATGCCGCCATGAATGCTTCATACCTAAACTAATACTTACTTCAAAATAAATACCGATAGAACAAGCGTTCAAATAGAACTTTACTCGAATTTATCATTAACTTTTAGCCCTTCCAGCCATAATGAGATTAAATTGTATAGCCAGCGAGTATCAAGGGTGAATTTACTCAATGCTACAAGCACTGACCTATCACACATAGACAGTTAGTCCTCATAAGGCTAATCTGCCAAAAGTGAAGCCGAAACACGATCGATGTGTGCGTGCGACGCTCGTGTCTTACGCTCAGCGACACACACATATATACAAAAACGGGTTGCCAGAGTTCATTTATTCCCCTTAAAGTAGATGGATTTTAACCACATCCTTATACTTGGCTATCAATCATTTGGGAGTGTGTATGTAGATATTAAATTTATAGCAAAAGCTTTCAAGGTTTCTTTTAAGGACTTTGCATTTCTGTACTTTGTGAAATAATGTTTAAATAAAAAACGTTTATTTTTTTATTTTACAAATGTGCACAAATAATAGCTGGTAGAATTGACTTTGGAATAATGATTTTAAATGATAAATATTTAATGACGATCATTTGGATTCGATTTGGTTTGATTTTATTTGATATCTTACATTTAATATTTTCTTCGGGTTGGTATGGTGAAAAGTTTTGTGTTTCACTTGGGGCAAAATTTGTTTAACTCTCGTAACTTGAAACCCTCGCAACGCTCAAGATTCCATTTTTAGAAATTTTGGGATCTTTATCTACTTAGCTCGATAATATTGCTAATTAGCACGAGCGGTTAAACAACAACTTTCCCTCTTGTAAAACAAATAACTATTTATCGTCAGTACTAGTAATTGTACCTGCCGGCCTAGCCAAGGTTGCAATCGCTATTGCTTCGACAACGAAACGCTTTGTGTCTCTCTATCAGTCTTCCATATAAGTGCGACAGTGACAGTTGAGTTTCGTTTTTACAGACCTTAACTGTAACACCTGTGTTCCACAAATAAAAATTTATTTACTTGCTCATCAAAATGGCGAGAGCATATTCGACTATGTTTAGTCGGTTTCCATATTGCATCGTTCCTATTTAATCTAATTTTTTCCATCCATCTCGCAGACAGAAGCGGATCAGTCGGAAATCTAAAACGAATATCACACAAAATAAAAATATGAATTTAAACTATAATTTTATAAAAGACAAAACATAATTTGAAATAAAAGAATGAAAAACTAAAAAAGAATATTTTCTATAGTCATACAAGGAACTTAAAGTAAGCATATTAATTTTATCAATGTAATCGTCATGCCTCATTTGGAGGAAAAAAGATTCATATCACCTGGCAACATTTATAAGTAATGGCGGCTGACGAAAATTTGGATTTTTGTATTTACAATTACGTAAAAATATCACATTAAACTGGATACTGACGCGTGAAATGTTATATCAGGCGGTTTGTTTTTATTCACTGATGTGTTGTGACACCAATTCACCGCACAAACAACCATCTTTCTTGTATTTTTTAATTTATAACCTGGAGGTGTACACAAACCAACTCGACCTTGAGTACTGCGAGGGCCGTTCGGATACGATGACACGAGGGCGACATAATGTCGCCCTCGAAATGGCTTCACTAGGGATGTACAGACTAGGCATCTAGGCTAGTTATAAATCTATGGCTACAAGTATCTGCACCTGTTCAGTTTTGACAGACTTGAAACTAAAGCAAACCTGCGACGCTCAATACGTTTAAAGTAATAAAACCTGTCTCTCATCTCAACAATCACAAATGGTTCGGATCCAACCAATCCTCAGCACATCTTCACCATTTTGTCGCGGCGTTCTCATTATGTATACTATATAGACAAATAAATGTACTAGACTACGACAATAGTCTACAGACTATAGAACGCCGCGACAATAGAAATAATGGTATAGTGTGTATGTGGGTGTAGGAGTGGTTAGTCCTACCTTATTGTCCCGTCGTAGTCTCGTCTATCTGCTTCGCTCTTTTGCCTCTCATGCACCATCTGTGGTTAAAGGTATTATATGATTACAACGATCACCAAGTGTTTACAGCTAAGTATGGTATTTTTTCATATATCTATTTCCAAGGGTGATGGCATCATCCATCAATACACAAGAGTTACATATATATCTATCAGTTAACTCTAGTACACATGAGCACCATCTTACCCGGCCGGATGAAGGGTACGAGTTGCCAACTACCTATGTAGCTGTATAGTCAAGGGGGCGTACCGCAGCCGAAGCTGCCCCTTGCGTGCTGATAAAGGAGTAACTAGCGGCCGAAGCCACCTTACTCCTACACGGGGATAAAGGAGAACCTAGCAGCCGAAGCCACAGAACTCCTAACGCCTTTCTCTGGATTCAAGGGGGCGTACCGCAGCCGAAGCTGCCCCTTGCGTGCTGATAAAGGAGTAACTAGCGGCCGAAGCCACCTTACTCCTACACGGGGATAAAGGAGAACCTAGCAGCCGAAGCCACAGAACTCCTAACGCCTTTCTCTATAGTAGCAGCTCCCCTTACGGGGAGCATCTAGCAGCTAAACCTGCCATTCTCTTACACATTGATATAGGAGGATCTGCAGCCGAAGCCGCAGACTCCTACACATGCATAAAACACCCTAGTCCGCCTTAACTAAGATAGCCTCTAAACAGCCTCCACGACGTAAATCGTGGCAAGCTCAACTCATACAAACTTACTGCTTCCACGGCAAAGTCACGTGGCAAGCCAAAAGATTAATTAGTTAAATGTATAAGATATAAGTATATAACAAAGCGGTAAACACTTAGCTTTCTGGTAAACCAGCCCATGTGGTCACCGACTCCACGCGTCGCCTTTGTTCACTTTACTAACACTTGTTATCACCGTTCTAACCACTTGAAGCTCTAACGACAAAATGGCTGTCCGTTAGCGACCGCAGCGTATTTAAATCTTGATCTACCTACATGAGTATCTATAAATGTAGTAGAAGTTGTCAGAGCTGTCAGACTAGATTTGAACCTTCGCGATACGATCCGATTCGACTTAACTCGATCGGATCGATCGTCGCGACATCCCTTACGGGCGTATGAGTATAGCTATAATAGGGTTGTTTCCAATTTTTTGAAACGCTTGTATGTTCTATATTAACTAAAAGTTGCCCTAAAATTCAACTTTTGTACTAAAAACGACTTTAAATATGTTAAATTAACAAAATATATTTTGACAGATGCTTTCGCGCCCAAAACGCTCTTTGAAAATTGTGTGACGTCACAGTTTACGGTTTGATACATAAGTAACTACATACACACGTAGAAGATACGAACTGTCAACTGACATTTGTCATTTGTTCTTTATCGCCTAACTGTCAACAGTGTCAATCCGAGAATTGTGACGTCATCAGAATCTTCAATGACGTTTCGAGATTGGTCACGTGACGTGTGCCAAAAGATATTTTAAATTCAATATTTACAAAAATATGCTCATTACAGGTCCCCTAAAAGTAGTTTAACATGTTCTTATAATCCAAAAGAATTTATTGGGATACAATTCTGCCCTAAGATTTGTAGATGGAAACAACCCTATTGTGCCAGAACGGCACAACTATACGTATAGCACATCTAGTTGATCCTACCATCTATGAGATCAAAGAATGTAAGAATGTTCATCATCAATTCGTTCATTCGTGTCATTAGTGTTTAGTTTTGTGCATATTCTGTGGTTCTACTTTGTCATGTTATGAATGAATGAGATGATGATTGGATTGTGTGATGACTAAAAATGAAACCAATAGTTTTTACTTAATAAATAAGATTAAGATAGATATTTTCATTTCAACTCTTCAATCATGATGGCAGGTAAAGGTAAGTTAAATAAGCAAAGCAATAAGAAACCAATACTTTTTGTTTTAAGACATGAAAACTAAAGTTGTTTCGTGCTACACTGAATTTAGAAAATATCTTATTTTAGGTATGCCGGAGACAGAGGAACAGAATAGGATAAGGTTTCAAGTGGAGCTAGAATTCGTTCAATGTTTAGCCAATCCAAATTACATTCATTGTGAGTATAGAGGTTATATTTTGTAAATAAACTAAAGATTACCTACATAAGTATGTGAGTAGCAGCCAAAGGTAGCAGCCCAAGACTTGCGGCTTATGATAATAATAATAATAAAATTCTTTATTGTACACTGCATAAAAAACAGATACAGAAATTGAAAAAATATATACATTGGTAGGTAACAACAGGCGGACTTATCGCTAAACAGAGATCTCTTCCAGACAACCTTCAGATAGTGAGATGGCAAACGAAGCGAAGTTAACGGGTGGTGTATAATAAAGAAAAAAGTAGTAAAAATACAATTTAATACATATACTACCCCTTAATTAGTTAAGATAGACTACATTTATTACTATATACAAAAAATATATACATATATATAAATCACAAAGGAAGCCATAACAATGACAAAGAGTTTAAAAGAATATAGGTCCATCATGAAATAGACAAATAATGTTCTTTTATTAGGTTTTTAAAAATGGAAAGTGATTTAGCATGTCTAATATCAATGGGTAGATAATAATACACTATAATACTATATAATAATGTTCATTTTTCCGTCAGATAGATGCTTTTCGTAATTTATAGATAATTAATTCCTACTTTTTAAAATCTGAATAGCTACATATTATATTAGCTTATTTATTATAGGTACCTGTTTTCTTATCTAGTGAGTTATATTATTAAGACATCACATTTTCAGTTCTAGCACAGCGAGGCTACTTCAAGGAACAGACCTTCATCAACTACCTGAAGTACCTCCAGTACTGGCGGGAGCCGGAATACGCTCGATACCTCAAGTACCCAATGTGCCTACATTTTCTGGAGTTGTTGCAGCATGAGGCGTTTAGAAGAGAATGTGTATCAGCTCAGGTATCTATCAACAGAAATGATTGCTGGGTCACTTAACTGCTTTATAGTTTTAAGAGATACTCTTTTGTAAATAAAGAAATGCAATTAATGTAATAAATCTGTCAATAGGCGGGTCCACACAGAGCGAGAATACGCGTGAGGCAATCTCTTAGCCAAGGCATGTCTACACTGACCGCTTTGTGCATGAGGAGATGAGCCTATATGAAAGATAACATAAAAACTATTGGTGAAAGATTCTGATCTAATTAAGAATACATCTTCATTGTTTAGAAATAGAACTGGATGTTCCATGTCTTGATAGCTTATGATTATTTCACTCAATTTTTATACCTGTCAAACAAACTGCACTATTAATAGGTTTCTCAAATGTTTGTATACTCTGCCTGTTACAGTTAAAACTTATAATTATTGTTTTGAAACATGTACTTATTGTATGACATAGGTATACATACATAAGTAAGTAAGTAAGTAAATATTCTTTATTGTGCACCATACAGTTAAAAATAGACAGAAAATTAAAAAACACGTAAAAGTTAGGTAACAACATACTGCTTTTCTTGCATTTTTTTTCTTCACCAAAGAGTAATACTTCAAATGATATTCAAAATAAGATAGATATCTAACCAGTTTTTAATGTATTTGCATTGAAATAAAATGTATGTATATGTCATACAATAAGTACCGGGCCTAGGTTCTCCCATGTGTTGGAAGATCTGATGGCAGTATTTTTTGTAAAAAGCAGGGTCTGTAAGAATTCTTATTTCAGGTTGTCAAAAGTAATTATGAGGCTCCTTTGGGAACACTAAAATGACCCCACCATAATGGGAAAATAATTTTAAATTTGTTGTGCATTGTGCATGATTCCACTAAACAATAGAATCTGTTTTCCAAAGGCTATAACAGACCCTTGGAAAGAAAGAAACGCTATGGTCAGAGGAATTAACATTGCACCCTTTTCATTCCAGGTGTGCAAGTTCATGGACGACCAGGCGATCCTGCTGTGGCAGCACTACACGCGGCGCCGCACGCGCACGCTGCAGCCGCCCGACGCGCCCGCGCCGCCCGCGCCGCCCGCGCCGCCCGGCCCGCCGAGGCAGCAGTCCTAGGGTTAGCTTTTGATAAGAGGAAAGGGAACGGCCGCTTCTCCATACAAACGTAGTCTCCATTTTCCTCCCTGAATATTGACATTCTGGAAAATATTGTTATATAATTTGATGTATATGAAGCATGCTATTATAATAATTAAAAATTCGATAAAAATCAAACGTAAAGGCATAGCTGTGGTTAATATGCAACTCATACTCATACTCATATATTTATTCATAATAATTCATATTATATGTCACAATTTTATTTAAAATAAATTATTTACAAAACATTATTTGTAACATTTTACATAATAATAAAAAAAATAAAATTAATATTAAATCTAGGTTTTTAGGTACTTATTTTGTACTCCATAAACTAATTAAAGCTATGAAAAGTGTGCTCGATAAGCCATTTTTTCAGTTGCATTTTAAAACTCATTAATGACTGCGCATTCGTGACATGTCCCGGCAGTCGGTTGCATTGTACACAGTCGGCCCCATCACGAGAGTCGCTGACTTAGCTATGCTTAACACCCAAGAGTTTGTGGGCGTTCCGCAAGTTACGACCGTGGATGTCAGCCCCTCTCACGTATTCATTAAGGTGTCATCGCACATAGACGGCCACGTGGTATATCACCATGGAGGACAGTGTGAGTATCTGGAGGTTCTAGAAGTGCGGTTTTGCAGATGTACTTTGTCCTACCTGCACAATCGCTCGGACGGCTCTTTTTTGCACTCGGTAGACAGGCTCCCATTAGGCAGCGCGGCCCCACAGCTCCACGCCGTATTGGAGGATCGAGTGCACAGTGGCAAAATAGCAAGACCTTACCACATCCCTGGACACCACCCTTGCCAGGCGTCGCAGTGCGAAACAGGCACTTGCCAGTTTGTTACAATCTTTCATAGTGTGTGCTCCCCACTGGAGGCCCTTATCAAGTTCAATACCCAACAAATGGTATCAACATATTTTCAATAATGTTAATATCCAGAGAGGAAAATGAGGACTATGTTTGTATGAAAAGGCGATTTCGTGCGAGTCCTCCACTTTCGTCTTAAACTTTTCCCATTCTGTGAATAAAAGGCTGTTAGTCTTTTCTGGTCTTAAAGACTAGTGGCTTTTTTTGTTTGAGAATGGCAGTGGAGGTCATGATACGAGAGAGAGGTAGGTAGAGATGTGTTAGCATATGCTGACACTAGCAGCGTTAATTGTATAATTCTGCGCTGAAAAAACGCGAATGTATATATTAAATTTAATATAACCTCTATTATCCGAATGAATTGGGACCGTGAATAGTTGTGGTTTTGGATAAACTAAGTCAGTGTTCGAGTAATTGGAGATTCGAATAGTCAAGGTTCTACTGTATTGGGTAGCTAATAATCATAATCATAATCATTCTTTATTGCAACCATGGTACAGTATAGATGTTATACATGATATACAATGTCTCACATGGACCCTGCAAGGGCACAGCATATAATATCTTTTACAGTACATATGGGGCTACTTTATAGCACTAGTGCGAGAAGTAGCATATTACGTTACTGTGTCGAACATTTAAAGGGCCATATGTACTGTAAAACGTTGTACGATACATGTGCGAATAGGTAATTCGCAACTCGTGTCGATTTAAAACACTCCCTTCGGTCGTGTTTTAATTTATCGCCACTCGTTTCGAATTTCCTATTTTTCGCACTTGTATCGTAATGTACTAATTCATAACTCATAACATATTATCATATTATTAGCAACATTATCAACTTATTTAAGAAAGTCATGAAGCAATTCTTATATTACACATGAGATCACTAATAAATGTCAAACAAATAAATTAATTAATGCCTATGCCTGATATGCCGTACTCAGTCCATATCTATATTCTTTGGAGGCTTAGTTTGTTATTGGCAAAGTTATTGATTGTATATACGAGGTGTAAAGTCTAAACAAAAATCCTGCAGCTGAACTGGATGGCGCTGTACTGCGCCATATGTTGTGTAGTAACTTAATGATCAAATAATAACTTGACAGCCCGAGTTACCACATAATGTACAGAGCTATATAGCGCCATCTACACTAGATGTCAAATTATAAGCACAAATATGTCTGGTACAGTCAAGTGCAAAAATATGTATCGAAAGAATCGTCTCATAAATATGGTACTATGCTCTTATTACACTGGAATAAGATGCTATGGGACATATTTTTGAGTAAGATGTGTACACCTATATTTCTACACTTGACTGTACTTTACAGATGTAATAATACAATACAATCAATGAATGTTTGGTGATAGGGTTCCTTTGAGCACTCTTCAAGCCGAAAAAATATTGAATATAAGTCTTATCCTAATTTAATTTTTTTTTAATTTGTTTGGGATCACCAACAGACAATACATCAGAGAAAAAATAATCTGTAGCTTACATAACAACAGCTTAATGAGGGATAAATTAATAAAATTTAACCTTTAAAAAAATCTCATTTTATTTATGTCTGTTTCTGAAATATTGATAGACTGATTGATGTATTATCGTAAGTTTAAGTAAGTAAATTAATTAAAACAAATAATTTTTAAATTATCGCTCCATTCTATTTTCCCTAATGGTCGGAAAACATGAAAAAAAAACCCTTAATATTAGATACTAACTAAATTCTTACCCCCTTATTCATAAACGTCTAGTAAAGTTGACAAGCCGCTAATAATCGTTTGTCCCTTTCCATCATACCAATACGTCGGAAAGGGACAAACGATTATAAGCGGCTTGACAACTTTAGTAGACGTTTTATGAATAAGGGGGTTAGAAGTTAAATTAGTAACATTTTCCCTATAAATGTCACAAAGTATAAGTGACGGAGATAAAAGTAACATAACTAGTTTTTATGACGGCATCCTTAAGGTGCAGTGAGTTCAGTTCTTCTCCGAACGCAGCTCGCCGAGCACTGAGCGGACGGCCGTGCATGCCCAGGATTGTGGATATCATCGCTATTAGTTATTTTTAACGAAATCGATGAGATCCAGCAAAAATAATTAATAGCGTTTGCTGAAATAGTTGCAAATATTTAATAGTGCGTCTTTGACCTAAGTTTGTGATTTCTTTCTATTTAGCGAAAGTTGTTTTTAATCAGGTATCAAATCGATGAATTTACTAGAGACCTCAAGATTGCTATTCATATTTTTTGTCAACCGTATCATGGTCTCGAAAAGCGCTACCATTTTTTATAAATTCTGCTGCCTGAACCCATTGCACTTTAACATGTATACAGCTGAAAACCACAACCAAATGGAATTTGTCATTTTATCAGCCAATAACTGGAACATAAAAGTGTGGCGGTCGTACGTCTCATTTGACTTGTTCAAATGGTAGTCTTTGAACCAATTGTAAGATTCCATAGTACGCCTAATGGATAGCGTCAATATAATTGCTGCGAAGTTTAGAACAAAACCAGTTCTATATCATAAGAATTCCGGTTCAAAATCGAATGTCACTCCACCCAGAGTTATTGTGAATATTGTGTGAAGTGATGCTTAGGTTTTCGCCGCGTCTGGCAAAGGGCACGTAGCGTCACGTAGTAGATCAGTTCTACTAGGCTCATCATGCTGAAGCCCATGCACAGGCCCAGTAACCCTCCAGTGTTTGCTGCTCCGGAAACAAAAAAGTATAGGTAGGTAATCACTTGTGTAGCCATTTCCGTCAGTAAAAAAAATACGTGTTCAAATTTCCGCGCCAGTACAATAGACAAAAATATCGAGCTAAAGAATTTTGAGCCAAGAGTCAGATTTTGTGGAACTTATGGACTCGAAACCCAGAAGTAGTAGGTAGATTGAACAGGTGAGAGAGAACGATTTGCCCATGTATAGAAATAATTTACTAATGTATACTATATGAGGAATTCGAAGAATTTTTAGGGTAGGTATTACCCTACCCTACGCCTACGTAGAATAACAAGGGGGTCGCGTCATTAAAAAAGGTTGAAAAGCACTGTCCTAGAGTAAAGTTATTGACAGTATCAAAAGTAACTGATCAAACTACGCGTCAGGTACTTTTGAACGCAAACTAGAAATATATCTCTATTTAGAAGAGTAGGAAGGGAAGCAGATACTTTTGGCGTGTTGTTTCATTCGGTACCTCCTATTCATGTTGACTGTACATATGCGAGTAAACAATGTTGGTAATATTAAGTAATTTATACTTACACAAAAACTCTGTGAGGCCGAATATTTCGCCTTTGGTGTACCTTGTAAAAGTACGGTCCTCGAAATAAAAGTGGATTATAAGCATGTTGTTTCTGAAAAACAATAATTTAAGGTTACATTTTGATTCAACTTCAAACATACTGGAATACTAGTAAGTATGAGATCTCTGTGCACGCCGGAAGGCACTCCTCGCCTGACTGTTGACCTGCAGTAAAGACATACTCACGTAACGTATTCAGCCGTTTTGTTGCCGCTGAGCCGCTTGGCGTATTGCTCAACCATCGCCTTGCTTAGTCTGGCGGAGCTCATACGCTCGTAGTATGAGATCTCTGTGCAAGCTGGCAGGCACTCCTCGCATGACAGTTGACGGCCTGCAATAAATACTATCGATTTAGAAATTTACTGGTACTTTGATAAGAAGTTACAAATAAAAGTTTAATTGTAAGGGTCGGCAACGCGCATGTAATGCCTTTGGAGTTGCAGGCGTCCATAGGCTACGCTGACTGCTTACCATCAGGCGGGCAGTATGCTTGTTTGCCAACGTCGTGGTTTAAAAAAAATTGTCGCGGACTTTACCTAACACCTGAATCAATAGGTCTTACCTTTTCTAATTAAATTTATATTAGAATAGCAATTTGCGTCGGCTTTACCACAAACCCGTGTGGTTTTGTTTTCTGAAATGATAAATAACTTGAATTAACTAATTCTTTAAATAAGAAATAAGACAACTAGGTAACAAATCGAATTATTTTCTTTTATTTGCTTGCCCTGTTAGTATGTACGGGACAAATATTGCAATTGGTTTTCGGTTTCGGATGAAGCCGAAAATTTGCATACATATATGTAAGTCGGGTGCCAATGCAATATTATGGTACCATCAAGCTGATCTGTAGCCATAGGAACTCTGTGATAAAACAACGCAACCTAATTTAGTTTGGGGTTTTTAGAATTGTCTCGTTGAGTATTAGTTGCCTGTGGAAAAAAGTACAGTTAGCGATAAATGCTTGTACCAAAAATTAAATCTTTGCCAAAAACTTATTTTGGATGGGTTGGTCACTTTATCTTTACCTAGTATATGACATCAATTTCAGTTAGACGAAGTTTGTTGCGCAGTCCGGTTAGTACCTACGCTTCTGACGAAGCCTGCGCTGTGGATTTAGATGATGGTTGAGTTTTACTTACGTTTTCGTTTAATAGATTATTTTTATGGTTCAGTTTATAAGAAATGAGACAGTCTTAAGGTACTTTAGAAAGAAAATATTTCAGCAATTCATTCAAATTTAAAGTAGGTAGGTAATTGAACCTGTGGTGTTGATTAATATTGTTATTTAGACATACATTTTCTACTTACTAGGCATGTAATATAATACACATTTGCATAAGGCCAGCATATTTCGAGCTTCGCACTCCATCTCACAATTTTTTAAAGTGTAAGTCCTGAAATGAAATTCAAAATCAATTATTAAGTAATAGTGGCGTAGCGTGAACTGATTAGCCGTGGGCAAAGTCGCAGCTCCGATGCCTTTTTCTTTCAATATGTATTTGTATTCCCAAGGTAATAAAAAGTTTGGCTTTGCGGGGGCCCTTGAAGTGGGAGGCCGTGAGTGAGGGCCCACTTCGCCCATGCCTAGAAACGCCACTGTTAGGCAAGTACATTGTAGTGTATTGTACTTGACAGTAACAGGTTCAACCCTGGAGCCTACTACAAGATTTGTACATGTACATATTTTTATGTCCACAGCGCTTATAAAACTCTAAATATGATGATCCAAGCTTCTATGTAAGGCCCGTATATACATATATCGGAGGTTCGCTATTTTGGGCTATTCGTACACTATAAAAGACCAAGGCCTTCTCACAGGAGAACAGGCACACCTGCTTATTGACATCGATACCCCGGCAGGGAGTGCGCTGTATCTATGATTTGGGGGTTGGATGGCGATACGAGCTTCTATGCCTGGCCCGTATATACATAACTGGTTTGCTATGTTGGTCTATTAGTACCTACAGTTACCTGCGGAGATCAAGCACACCGGCTTATTGACATCGATACCGTGCAGTTAGGGAGCTGCTTCCATGATTCGGAGTTGGATGACGATAAGAGCTTTTGTGTCTGATCCATACATCTCAGGTAGGTACGCTATATCGGGCTTGAAGTTACTTACCTGTAGAAAACCAAAGCCTTCTCACTGGAGAACAGGCACACCCGCTTTTTGACATCGATCCCCCGCAGGGAGGGAGCTGCGTCCATGATTCGGGGTTGGATGGCGATACGAGCTTCTATTCCTGGACCGTATATATCACCCAGATTCGCGATGTTGGGCGTTTCCGTGGGATTGTGCAAAAGGATCTAGAATTTCATTTCAAAGTGGCATGTAAATTGGTTGTCACACGGTCGTACGATGTTAATAGAATGATTGCAACGAGAAAATACGTATGTGACTGTATTTGTTTCTTTGGGGCTCTTCACAGTTTGAATATTTTGACAGAATTTAGATGTGTCATGAATTACAATACAGTAGACTAACAGAGTATTGTTTGCTTCAGCAGAAAATAGCTTTAGAATCATTTCATGTGATCAATGTGGTCAGACTTGCCTTAAAACTGGGGCTTTTCGTGGAAGCACAGTAGTATTCAGCCACATTCGCGTCCAAAACCAACGTCAAACCATGATCAGTTCCGATACCTACAAAATAAGTTTTTTTTATTATTACATTTTATATTTCTCGGTAGGCAAATAAGGTAATTTACTGCTCGGTTTATTATGATTGAGTACTTAGATAGAATTACGTTTCCGATAGGTTTTCTTTTAGTAAAACTAGTCCGGGGAGCCGTGAGACACGAATGACACGAAATTATATTTCTCAATCACAAGTTCAACACTACGTGCCTTAGACATCAGAATTTTATCTGTAGTTTCTAATATCTCTAAACAGCACGTGTAAATTTGCATTGGCGATAATTAAAATCTATAGGTAATTTGTTTGCTCCGTCCGTCCTTTCTAGGTTCCTACTTTGTAAGACAAAATGTCCTTAAAAGTGAAAATAACGTAGGTGGTGTTAACGTTTGCATACGTATTGTTGACTATTACTAACCTCTGGGTCTCCATGGAAAACCGTTATACGGCGCATCGGCCGGGTAACCGCCTTCGGGAGTCCAATCAACCGAAGGTAATGGGAACGTAAAATTCATATCGTTTAAATCTTTGCTGCAAACATTAAGCATACCTTAAATTTGAATAAACGTAACGACGAATTAATTCAATAGGTTTAATCTTGTATCAGGTATTACGGATTGCGGAACAGCTTGTTGCGATGGACGACGTTGAAGGTGCAACACAGTCCTTCGTCGGTAAGTTGCGCGTTGAACAAGTCCTGGCAGCTCATCTCGCCGGAGTCCCAAATGCACATTGCTAACATCTCGCTACATGGCTGGGTTACCTAAAGGCAAGAATAATTTCTCAGAAAATATTAAAAAGGCGGTTTTACGTTCGTACATTTTTGTTTTTTTATTTTGGGTCTTATGCCAAATGTGGACTACGAGTAGTAATGGCTGTGTGGAGAGGAAGGGATATTTTAAGAACAACGAAGAATTTGTGGGGCATTTTAAGAACATCGCATAGTTTTTAAGACAAACTCACATTTATTAAGAAGGAGCGGAAGTAGTTCCAATCGGCGCTTTGAGCAACGTCGCTTTCAAATATTTCTGTGTCATCCTGTGATGTGCATAAGCTTTCGAGCAATTTCTTGTTCACTGGATCACTGACAAAAATATTTCAATAAATTCACAAAAAATGTTTGTTTAAAACTATGGGTTTGAGAAAACTTTAGTTAAAACAATAGTATTGCTTTGAGAAATAATACACTCGCTAGTAGTAATCGTGACGCGTTTGGAAAAAAAAATACTTAGGTATTATATTTACCCGTCTTGTTTATAACGTTTCGCGACACTTTTCTTCGCCTGATTGACATTGCACACAGTAATGGCTGGAAAGGGCAGGTTCTGGAGAGCCATGTTCTCAGGGTTGATGCTCACGATCATGGGTGAACTTCGCCATTTGTCATAAACGTTAAGGATAAAGAATCCTGCGCAAACTATGGAGCAACTGAATGCCCCTAACCAGAAGAATCTGTGTGCAGAAGAATTTACTACGATAATGTTGATGATAAAGTCCGCAGTTTTACCACTTTCGCTTGTAGACTCGCTAGTCGAGCTACTCGGGTGCATATAGAAATAGAGTAGTTGACTGCTTAGTCAAATCAGTTTCTTTTTTCGAACTGTCAAGACGATTAGCCACTATGAAATACAAAATAATGACGCCACGGTCATGTTACGGTCTCTTTATACTTCTTTCGGATTTATTAAATAGAAATTGTGTCTGAAAATAACTTAGGCCTAGGCTTTTCTAATTTTTCTGGTGCTTAATTTCGTGCATGGTGTGAAATAATTTATTTTAAATACAGGAAACATCCCTATTGAAGAGCTTTACATTGAAAGGGTCGTGAACCCATCTAGTCAGCAAGGGTTTTTAACTTTTCAGAGAGAGTGAGGGAGAGATCCTTATTTATTGCGATGGCATCAAATAACGTTAACGCACGCGGACCCCTATCGCGTACCTTTCAAACCAAGTTAATTTCTTTTCTCCCACGTATCGGAGACCATGCAACGTGGACGTCAACAGATATTCTCTTAGGTCTTTCCGTACACCTTTGCCACCGCAACCTGATATTATATCCTGGTGAGAGTGGTGAGGTCTCTCCTGTGTAAAAAGTCTTTCCATTATAAAATAAAACTAGGTAGGTTATACATATACTCATGAACCTCTCTTTGTATTTTTACGTGTGTTCCACCGTTCCACAATATGGTGAAGAGTAAATTCGTTTTACGGCTTTTGATATTTACTTATTTATTATACTAATTTCCGAAAAGAAAAGAAAATCCGTACCTAGTCGCTAAACCTACCTCACTCTTGCTTCTGGTTATAGTTCGTTTATGATCCCAAACATACCACGGTGCCGGATCTTGACTATTGTCAGTGGTCCAATAATTAGTTTTTTGCTGAAACAGCGCTTTTTTTTAAATTGTTAAATGATATTACGTATATTGAAATTAAGACCGGATCTGAAGAATACCGGAGAGAAGAAAAATTGCCGGACTAGACAAAATTACAAAACGAAGTTAGGAAAATGGAACAAACTACAGGATTAAGCGATATAATAACGACCGTATCGTTAATTATGGAAACAAGGGGCCTTATTCGACATGCACAACTGTCAAATTTCGCGTCCACATCAAATCAACACTTGATTCTATCGCATGTTGATTGTATCAAGTGTTGATTCTATCAACTGTGGATATTATCATTTGGAACAATCAAAACTCATTCATAGAAAAAATAATCAAACTAAAATCAACTTTGTTTATTACTACTATACAGTTTGTAATGGCTCTGAACTCGAAGTGGATCGGTTTGATTTGATTGTCACCTGACTGTGGATTGCTAATGTCAAATTTTGACAAGTGTTGATTTTATTGCTAGACTTTATTGTCTATGGGCTTGGGCACCATCTTGGATTTTTTGACGTACGACAGGGAATACCCTTCCTTTCATACAATATATGGCATAGAGTAAGGCGTCTTTTTTTTTTAAAACATAACTTTACAAGAATCAGCGACATCTTGTATCCGATAGTATAAGTAATGCGCTATGAATAATGCGGCGGCGAGTAGTGAAACTATACCTGACAATGTCAATCAATTAAAAAGTGACCACACAGTTGATGGTCGATAAAGGCGATTATTAATTGAATTTTAACGACAATAAAGCACTATTGACATGCGATCTTTTTGTTGAACCCACACCTACACGTCGAATAATGCTCGCTCCACATATTCTCCTAGAAACGCTCAAAATTGTAAAAAAAATTGATGCAATTTACTCCGCACCCAGTCTCAAGTTGCTTCTAAACCACGTTCACGAACCAAGTTGTAACCTAACACATCTGTAAATATAAGGCATATGATTTAGAGATAAAGTCCGTTTTTTTTAAATTACGAGATGGTTCATGAATAACCTTTATTACTATAAAAATAATACTACATTTGTCAAAAAAAAAATCTGTATTGCGCTATTACATAATGCATAAAATTGATATAAAGATAGGTACCATAGTAGCTCGCTCACTTGGTCTATCAACAACTATTTTAATGCTCTTTGTACTCGTATACGCGACCCCATTGTATGTACAGTCGCCATCAGATATATCGGAACGCATGTATGAGATCTCAAATTATTAAGATAAGACCTACTGTCCTGTCTATATTACTTACCAAGACCTAAGTACCTATTATTTATATGTACCTACACAAAGAGAATTCCTATGTTAAAAGGAGATTAAATACATATTTTGTTATTCAACTACAAATAAAATAAAATTTATCTTTTTCAGTTAACACATTTTTTTACCGATTTCTTTAATAAAATAAAACATTAAAGTATTATGTGACTATATTTCATTGTCTTCGGTGTAGATTATTTACTGATGTTCCAATTTCCTGTATCAGTTTGGTACCAGGAAATATAAAAACTACACCTCTTCAAAAACTTTGCTGGTAGTTCGACATCTGTAAGTTTAAATATAAAACATGATAAAAACACTTAAGTCAAAAACGTATACATTAAATATTTGCCCTATATTCTGGTCGCTCGGTAGGGTGCCCAGAAGGCTGGGTGCATTTCCGCGCTGGTTAACAATGCTGATCCTCTGGTCACCAGAAGCCTAAATAAGGCGCTCTCATAGAGCCACGCTAGTGCCCTACAGTTTCAAATTCAACCCCAAGTGCCACAAATGTAGTTAAGGGTTTAAATTCTGGATCAAGAACATGGAATACTATTCGCTAGTAAGGCCATAGGTATTAGAAAAAAATAATAGTAGGAGACGGCCGTGGTCATGGTAGGTGGTACAGGTGGGCCAGGCAAGCTCTGAAATTATGCACCTATTTTACTATAACTTTGTTCACCTGTGTATATTTACTGTTTCCATGATAATCATTTTTAATATGTAGCCCGTGTAATCGGGCTGTATAATTGGTCTCATATTTTTTAACACAAAATCATAATTTTAATTCAATAATTAATGGTGTTTTACATATTAATCATTAATGTTTAATGTACCTATTTTGCAAAATTTTCTTGCATATAATAATATTGTTTACTTCAATTGACGTGTTTATTATTTTCGTTACTATGTCAACGTTAATACTTAAAAAATTATAACGTGAAGGTTGAGTCCGCAGTACAGTTACAGTTTACGTACATAGTGGCATTAGCACAGTCGGATTAGGACCAAACTCGAAATGTCTGAACAGTCATGAAATTTGGTATGTATATACGCCCCTTAAAGACCCCTTTTTCATGCCCACACCATTTGACATTTGGGGACCTCGAGGAACCGCAGCCATCTTGGAAAATGTGGACCATCCAGGAGAAATTCGCGTTTTACTCTAAATCTACGTTCTTTATTCAATAATCGTGTAAGGCAACATTCAAGCTTATAAAATTCTACATAAAATAGTTTTAGACATCTTTGCGAAAAAAAAATGATATTGCTGTAAAAAATACTTGCTAAACCCAGATTTAGCCCTTATACCCTTTCATGGGATATTCTCTTAATAGGAAACTTGGAACAATAAAAATTCCACTTTTAACTATACATTTGTACATAATCTACCCCAATATCAATATTTTACTTGACTGCAACTTAACCAGAAAGTAGGGTTATGGGTATAAGTACTGAGGATTCAGGACACCCTGTACCTTAGGATACTGGACGGATTTTTTAAATGACGTATTATTTAGCCCTAAACTTTTTTCTTCCGTTAATTTTAGTAACTTTGTATTGCATAGCACTTGTATACTAACTGTGGATCTACTGATGTCTGTTTTACTGTACTCCGCTCAATAGTTTAGGCGCTAGAAGAAAAAATATGATTTAATATTCGGAGTCCTCTCAAGGCGGCTGTATTGATTTTTCTTTAATAGAACAAGTAAAAGTAGGTTGTGAATGGCAAGAGAAATCTAACGATACGTCATTTAAAAAAATCCGTCCAGTATCCTAATACCTAGCTACTGGGTGTACTGAATCATCAGTACGTACACCCATAACCCTTCTTTCTGGTATAGTCACAGTAGAGTAAAATGTTAATATTGGGGTAGACCACGTACAAATGTATAGTTAAAAATAGAATTCATATTCCTCCGAGTTTCCTTTTAAGAGAATGTCCCCTGGAAGTGTATAAGCGTTAAACTTAGATTCAGCAAGTATTCTCTATAACAAGATGTATTGTTCTGCAAAGATATCGAGGACTTTTTTGTGTAGAATTTAATAAGTTTTAATGTTGACTGTTGTGTTGATGGTACACATTTTCCAAGATGGCTCGGATTCCTCGAGATCCCCAAATGTTAAATGGTTTGGGCATGAAAAAGGGGCCTTTAATTTATATACATAATAAATTTCATGACTGTTACAGAGATTTCGAGGTTGGTCCTAATCCGATTATGCTACATAGTGCGTCCGCAGCAAATTCGGTTCTCCATACAAATGTAATTACGCTCTCATTTTAAAATGACTTGCTAGATTGCTCTGAAACTTTGTACTTATAATATGATATGGTATGTCTATGCCTATAATTAATTTAAAACATAAATGTGAAATGAGAGCCAGTTAAGTTCAATATTAAGAATATGAGTCGTTGTTGATTCGCCGACAACGGAATTGAGATCTATATGGGTCCCATGTTCTGTGCTGTGTAGAAAATCCTGAAATTATAAAAGATTTGTCTTGGTTAGTTTTTACGTATAGGCTACGTATCACCGAAACGTCACAAACACCACGAAGGTTCGGCTTGTACGGGCCATCGTTTTTCCTATATTCTTACACGCTGCGGAGACCTGGACTATCCGAAAGACAGAGGAAAAGACGATAGACGCCCTAGAAATATGGTGCTGGAGGAAAATGCTGGGGATATCCTGGACCGAGTTTCGGACTAATGTCTCCATCCTTAAAGAACTCCGTATCAAGCAGCGCCTTTCGACTCTCGTAAAGACCCGCATACTCAGTTTTTTCGGTCACGTCTCGAGGAGGAACAACGACTCCATAGAGCGTCTAGTGGTGCAGGGTAGAGCAAACGGAAAAAGACCGCGCAAAAGGCCACCTATGCGATGGACTGACCAAATCAAATCTGCCATGAAGGGTCCCCTGAACGCATTTGCCAGAATGGCCCCCAACCGCGAAAAATGGCGAGAAATCGTACGGCAAGCAACATCTGCGCCTGATATCAGCAGTTGACCACGACGCTCTGCAAAGAGTACAACGACAAAGAAGAAGAAGACGTATCATATTTGTCTAAAATTTGGTTTGTTGGTACACACACAAGGGATAGTCTCTAGCTAGGTACGGGGTGCCACACTCGTCAGCGCGACGGCGATATTTTTTACCTTTTACCTAAAAATCTCAAATTTGTGTACGGGCTCAGCTCCTGTTTCGTCTTAAGCCTGAATTTAACAGATTCTGACTCACAGGGGGCTTTGAGCATGCTGTTGCGTTCGTTTTCAAATTTTGAAAAAAAGAACTAGCCTAACAACACAATAAATGCTTGTTTTTCCGCATTCTTCACTATATCTCCCTGTCTCACTACTATCTGACCTTCTAACCCAGAGGGGAAAATATACCTTATTGGGGCTACTCCATCTTCCTCATGATAATTATATATTTTACTTTACTGTAAAGCAATCGGTACATGTTACAAGATGCACATTGTTAAGAGCCGGGGTTAGAACCCACGACCATTGGTTTTAAAATGAAGCTTTGTATATAATTTGTATTTTTATAATAAATCTGTTTTCTTGTTGACATTTTGTGGTATTGTATTGCTTTATGTTAATTGTCAAGATAGTTCTTTCATCCTGGACAATTGTCACATGCGTCACATGTACGTTTTATGATAGATCTACATCGACGCAACTGCATGTCATTGTCAAAGAGCATATAATCACTACGTTTTAAGAGACGGGACTTCCATACTAGCGAGTGGAATCAGTTTGTTTCGCAAATCATTACCAAAATGTACGACAAAGAACCGTCAAAGAACCATAGTACCAACATAAGCGATTTAAATAGTGTAGTACGCTACACGCTTACGATTCTTATCGATATCGATAAAATGGGGAGGGTTGAAACATAGGCTCCTGTCTACAAATTTTGTACTCGAAATCAGGTTAGCATCGAGTCCACATTTAAGTTGTATGTTATATAGTGGATAGTTCTTAATTGGACTACTATCTGGTCGGGCTTAATGTGGACCCGAATTATTTTAATACAGTTTTTAAGTCGTGTTTTTTTATTTTATTAAATGCTTGATTTTCATAATTATGAGCACATACATGTTTGAATAAATGTAACTTTTCTATGGGAAAATGTATCAGGTCTTCGTTCCCAACAAATTTGGCCCACTGCATGCATCTTAAAACATACAGCCTTGGAAAAGCATGACTTTATCTACAGTTTATATTCCATGTGTTTGCTAATGAGATGATCAACTGATTATTTCGCGCTAATATGCATCTATAAATCATGTTTTTCGGCATCCAGTTATCAACAACCCTATATCAATGCTTTAACTTTTTATGTATTTATATGTCTGTTAATCATGAGAACGGGTCTGGCCTTGTTGGCAGCGACCCTGCCTATGAAGCCGATGGTCCCAGGTTCAAATCCTGGAACGGGCATTTATTAGTGTGATGAGCATGAATATTTGTTCCTGAGACATGGGTATTTTCTATGTATTTATAAATACTTATAAATTAGGTTTATGTACATATATATATACATTATTGCACAAACTGACTTAGTACTAAAGTATGAATGGCATGTGTTGTGGGTATATATATATATATATATATATATATATATATATATCGTTGTCTAAGTACCCACAACACATGCCATTCATACTTTAGTACTAAGTCAGTTTGTGTAATAATGTCCTATAATATTTTTTTATTTATCATAAAAACAGAGATTAATTTTCTTACATTTTAGGTTAATATATTAAATAATCACTAGATAAAAAAAATATGTTAACTAATGACCATTAATGCATAAGTAATAGATAATTTATGCATTATTAATCTTCGACGAATTAATTATGGTCATATTGCATGCTAGTTCTAAGGAAATTTCACATATTTAATTTAATTATTTACACTGATATACAAATAAAACTAGTTATCGATAGTTATAGTACATCCCTAGTTCACAACGAAAAATAATGTAAAATATCTAATTTTCGATGTGTTTATAGCCTGCTGACCCAAAATAAGGTCAAAAGTATCTAAAGCAATACTTACCAGTCTTCATCCAAGGGAAATTTCGCCATAAAATCCCTTTTTTCGTGATTTTCTCGAGTGGCTCGCTTGCCACATATTTCACACTTAGTAAACCGTTTTCTCGCTGGCATTGTAACAAACTCGCTCTTTGCTCTGATCACGGTTGACTATTTTCGATTTTTGCACTAAATAATAAAGAAATTACACGAAATACCCGAACAAAACATTGAAGCCTTCAAAACAAACAAAGCAATTAGGCTGACAGTAGACTTGATGTAAACTTGACAGAATAAATAGCACTGACGTTTTCTTTTTCTTCGTTGGCAATGATTTGCGAAACAAATTCCATACAAAACTTTTTTCTTCCTAGTTGCGTCAGCCTGATCGGAATTTGGCAGCTAACTCCATCTTGCGTCCAGTAGAAGAATCAAAATCGTACAGGTAAAACTACTCTCTGCCTTAGGATCCCCTTTTAAATGTCATAAATCCAAACATGGCAGCCATACCCATCGACAAAAAAGTCTACCGTTGATCTAATTTCATTTGACAGTTAACTAATACGTATTCGACACGCTTATATTTGACAACTAGAATCCTGACTAGAGCTGGGACTGCGTACCAAAAGTACGTCTCTGTTACTCGTACCAAAAGTACGTCTAAAATACCAGTTTTACGAGTATGACCCCCAATAGGCAGTTTACGTATTTGCCGTGCTTAGGCGTCTTACAAATAAGGATTATTTATACAAATATCGACTTATTATTTCGGTAAGGGTCGGAAATATGGTGACGTTTTGAGTGAAGGCTATGAATCTATTGTCATATTTTTGTTATATATTATTACATTATTTTTAGATACAACAGACACCCAGACGACCATCTGTTAACAAAATTTTATTTTACCTAAAGTAACGGTAAGAATGGAGGTACGAGGTGATAAAAGTTTCATATTTGTTTTATTTCAGAAATCAAAGTCCGTACTTTTAAATACTCGACAAGCTAAAAGTAGTCTATTACAAATAACCTGTTCCAAAAACTATTCCGGTACAACGGCCCGCCTCTAGTGTGGATATTGTTCACTGACAGGTGGTGATAATAGCAATTCGACAAGTCACAATATTTCTCACATCAAATGGAAATCAACACGAAACGTCACTTTTAGCATGTCGAATAAGGGCCAAGTTTGCATAGGCGTCGCCCATGAGGGGAGGGGAGGGAGCAGATCCCACCCTTAGAGAATAAAATTTATAACTAAATGTATGTTTCTTCCCCTCCCCTTGAACTGCCCTCCCTAGGCCATCAGCTAAACTAAACTAACATAAAATCGAGTAATTGGAAACTGAGTGGTTTTTGTACCCAAACAACCTTCAGTACAATCGCTGTCCAAGAGAAAATGATGAACAGCAAAATCAAATTCAGGAAACTGGCTGATGGAGCCATTAAATAACTATAGGTAAGTTAGCTTTTAATATTATGTTTAAAGTTGCAAGAATATCATAGGTAGTTTAATATTTTTTCTGTAACATAATGATGACCTAAACAGAACACTAGCTCTTACAATTAAATGGTTAGAAATAAATAATTTGAAAATAAACCTAGAGAAAACCAATTACATCCAATTTCATACAAACAAAAGCAACTCACAACAAGTAGACATACAATATGAAAATATCTCCATAAAAGAAATAGGGTAAAGGCACCAGTAGTCAGCCTTATAACGCAATTTTAAAGTTTGTACTCTCGGCGTTTCTACAGGATTAGTCGGATAAATAAACGCAACACATGGTTAGATCGAGTGTTTATTATAGTTTTAAAATAAAATATGTCAAAAAATAACAATCCTCTTTATAATATTTATAATTCACTTTAAACAAAACATGACACTTTTTTCCAGTAGTCAGCCTCTAAAATCCAGTAAGCAGCCTTCGTGTACCCAGTACTCAGCCTTTATAAACTATTAATAACAATTTGATCAAAATCACTATTATTTGTATCAAAATTAACGATATTATAATATTTATTATTTCTTATACCTAACTCTTATAAGTACAATTCTCATGCTACGAAATTTGTTGGCCAAAGGTGCTTAAAATTATTCTTGCAAACTAATAATCACTGTATTTATCTTCTTATTTTTTATTAATGAATCTGTTTTTAAAACGAACTATGTATTATAGTATTTATGTTCCTAGTATTCAGTAAAAATATTAAACGAGTCTATGCAGATTTAATCATCATTTGAATTAGGTACTACTTGTATTTAATAGGTCCATTATTTTTCGGTTGTTTATGAATGTTTGTTTTCTACTACTAATATTCAATACTGGTTTATTTAGAGTAATTTTTTGACACAATATGTGTACTCGTGCTCGCGGAGGCTACGGCATTGAAACAATATTCTCTTTCCTAGGGAAGCAGACAGGTTTATTAGACAGAATTTTAACTTTGGGTTCCTTGTCACGCGTTATTTTCTTTGCTTTAGATCGTGTTATGTCACTAAAAGCTGCGTCATTATCTGATAAATCTGTCATCATTTCACAAATCTTTTCCTTATATATTTAATATTGATCCTACTAAAGTTCAAGGTTTCATTTTGTTGCAATAGTTTTTGCTTTTAGTTATTTTATGTTCTTACTAGTTTTTAGGGCTTCCTTTTGTCTTTATTTGATTGCTATCTTTTCTAATTTTTCTTGTTTTATATTTTCCCCTTTTAATTTTCTCTCTTTTTCTTTTCGATATCTCTCCAGTCTTTAGATGATATGGCTCTAATTCGATTCATGACTCTGGAAGTACTAGATGTTTGTATAGGAGATATGTATACACTTTTGAACCTAATTTCAATGAGTTAAGGTTCAAAATATATTAATGGCCGAGTACTGGATCCGCGAAACCCAGTGCTCAGCCGCATTAAAACATTATTTCAAATGCGGCTGACTACTGGGTTTTACTTTAAATTGACTATGACATGCCTAACTAAATTTGAATATGTAAATTTAACGGTCCTAACGGTCGTATTGGCTCGAAAATAAAAAAGTTAACTAATAACCCAAAGGTCAGCCGCGGGAGGCTGAGCACTGGATTTTTTGTAAAAAAGTGGTATCCAGTGGTCAGCCTCCTCAATTTATAAGTTAAATATTGATATTTTTATTCAAATATGACGCAATTTAATAGATAAACTAACAAATAAACCCATCATTAACAAAAAACAGTAACTTTTAATATTAAAACATAATTTTTCTTACACGTTAAGGGAACACCACGTGCAGTAAAAAATATGGCGGACATGACACTCCAGCTCTCGTCAACAAACATCACCTTTATGAACGAGTATATTTTTTCCCCCCGATACCTCACCGCACCTGTCGCGTTACGTATTAAACAATAAGGAATCAGAGCTCCTATTGGACTACTAGCGATTTGTTTAATTGAATATTACAGATATTTATGACCAATAAATGACTCAAAAGGCTGACTACTGGTCCCTGGCTGGCCACTGGTGCTGTTACCCTACTAGATGAACGATTTCTAGGTATAGTTATTGACAATCAATTGAACTGGAGAGAACATGTAGATAAATTATGTACCAAAGTAAATAGGTTCGTATTTGCTCTAAGAAGAGTGAGCCAAACTGTTTCCACACAAGCAGCACTAATAGCGTATAATGGATATGTTAACTCAATTTTAAGGTATGGCGTAGTAATCTGGGGAAACTGCACTGATAAGCATAATGTATTTATTGTTCAAAAGCGTTGCATTAGAGCCATATTTTCAGTTAATCCAATAGTCATGCCGTCCATATTTCATACAAAATAATATTTTATTTTATTTATTTAAGGTTCACCAACAATAGGGTTGTTTCCATCTACAAATCTCAGGGTCGAATTGTATCCCAATAAATTCTTTTGGATTATAAGAACATGTTAAACTACTTTTAGGGGACCTGTAATGACCATATTTTTGTAAATATTGAATTTAAAATATCTTTTGGCACACGTCACGTGACCAAACTCGAAACGTCATTGAAGATTCTGATGACGTCACAACTCTCGGATTGACACTGTTGACAGTTAGGCGATAAACAACAAATGACAAATGTCAGTTGACAGTTCGTATCTTCTACGTGTGTATGTAGTTATGTGTCAAACCGTAAACTGTGACGTCACACAAATTTCAAAGAGCGTTTTAGGCGCGAAAGCATCTGTCAAAATATATCTTGTTAAATTAACATATTTAAAGCCGTTTTTAGTCTAAAAGTTGAATTTTAGGGCAACTTTTAGTTAATATACAACGTGATACAAGCGTTTCGAAAAATTGGAAACAACCCTATTGTTGACATCGATTCATTCAAAACGTACAAGCTAATACATGTAAGGAGTGGTGTCACAATTACTTACAGGTAAACACGGCATGCGAAACAAATATAAGTAAACAACTATAAAAGTACCAAAATTTTAACTTAAATTCTAATTACTTATGTTTAAAAAAATATTTTCAGTCAGATTTTATAAATTTATTTAGTGGGTCATAGTGCATATTCGCCTTGTCACAGCAACCATTAGCAATTGCATATTGGAGAGTTAGTGCCTGAAACTGATCTTCTAAGCGGGGCGTAAAGAGGGGTGAAAGCATTACGGGGGAAACGGGATGGAGCACGAAAGTTCAACAATGTCAGCAGTTGTGGACAATCTATTTTGTGATTCACTAACTTGTACAAAAAAGTTGCATCTAGGAGCGTCCGTCGGTCTTCTAGGGAATCCATCTTGAAATATTGCAGTTTCCTTTGATAGGATATTGATCTTTTAGCCATAACACGTGCCTGAAAAGCTAAGTGACGAGTGCACCTTTTTTGAATACGCTCTAACCGTAATGAGTATTCTTTCTTTCCCCTGTCTTTATATCTATGAAGTATTCTTTCTTTCCCCTGTCTTTATATCTATGAAGTTTCTGTTTTTGTTCACAAATATCACAAAACATGATATTACATGATATTACAAAAAACCATATCATTGGGTGTTCGTGTTGTTAGACCGAAATACAAACACAGGTTACCTAAACCATATGTTAACCTGTCACTTACTTCAAAAAACGCCTATATCATGTGCATCACAATCTACAACAAATTACCTGATCATTTTAAAGACATGGATCTAAAGCTGTTGAAGTCGAACACAAAAACGTGGCTTATAAAAGAATGTTTTAACTGTATAAATGATTTAGATAATAAAAGTTTCTCATGAGTGTTACTAGTATGTAAGTAAATATGTTAACATAATTATATGTGTATACTGTAAATGTATGTACACCTGAAAAGGTAAAGGTTCGGTGTGACTAAATATGCAATTGTATATTCGACCTACAATGTAACCTGATTCTTACATACAATAAAAAACTTTGAACTTTGAACTTAACACAAATTGTCATTTTATTTGTTTCCATAATGAACGATACGAGATCCTTATAACTTAACTAACGAATATATGTACTTAGTTAAATCACCTAAAAATACTTTTACGAATATTCTGTAATTATAAACCACCTTTCTAAAATCAGTCGAATCTTTCCGTGGCCGTATTCCAAAGTTGTGGTGAGGGTAGACCATCATAGCACTGTTTACGAGGCAATCGCGTCGAATTCAGAAAAAGTAGTGACGGCAAAGGCAGAGGACTACTTGTAACGTAATTCCCCACTGTAAATGTTTGCTGGTAGATAATCGTTTGATTGTAAAGCTGAATGATAGATCGACCTTGCCCCGCCTCAATGACCAGCTTTCGATGGCACGATTATAAATTTTCTAGTTATTTGTCGTCCTGCACTGATCCATGTAATTAGACTTGTAGTTGCGTTCATTCGGCGGCGAACCTTTAATTTCGTTAATTTAGATTTGATTTTGATAACATGTTTGAACAGTTAACGGCATCGGCATCTACAAAGATTAATTTGATAGGAGATTACTAAGGCACGTTTTAACTAATAAAAGGTGTATTTTATTTTTGCTGCGCTTCTGTTATAAAATTTGCCATTTATTAAGGTAATACTAACCTAACCCAACAATAAAAAATATCTAAAGGAATATTACAAAGTGTAGAATCAGGAATCCAAGTTTAATTGTTTTTCAATTTGCACAAAATCATTGGGACCAATATACTGGGTTGGGTAACTGAAGAGAGCCTAGAACCCAACGCTTACAAATTTGTTCCGCTCCCGTTACAGGCAAATAAAGATAAATAAATCCATCCGGTAAATAAGTTAATTTCATTTGATCTCGAGTTATGGGCGGTGAGTGATTTTTATATATCATCGTAGGTAAGCAATGAATTTAGAGATTTACTTTGTCGTAACTATTTTTGTTAGATATTGTATTTTTCTCAAACTTGCTATGAAATGATGACATGACTTACGTCAAATTAGGTCCGGAAATACTACATATCAGGTGCGATGAGTGAAGATGATATGTAAATGAATTTCATACTGCCTTACACACCTAGGACTGTAAAGCAACCTTCTTTTTTTAAACGTCAAATTATGGCACGTCTTGGCATTCAACCTTAAATAAAAAGCGGCCAAGTGCGAGTCGGACTCGCGCATGAAGGGTTCCGTACCATTTATGACGTATTAAAAAAAAACTACTTACTAGATCTTGTTCAACATTTTACCACTTTGGACACACATTTTACCACTTTGGAAGTGTCTCTCGCGCAAACTATTCAGTTTAGAAAAAAATGATATTAGAAACCTAAATATCATTTTTGAAGACCTATCCATAGATACCCCACACGTATGGGTTTGATGAAAAAAGATTTTTTGAGTTTCAGTTCTAAGTATGGGGAACCCCCAAAATTTATTGTTTTTTTTTTCTATTTTTGTGTAAACATCCTAATGCGGTTCATAGAATACATCTACTTACCAAGTTTGAACAGTATAGCTCTTATAGTTTCGGAAAAAAGTGGCGGTGACATAATCGGACAGACAGACGGACATGACGAATCTATAAGGGTTCCGTTTTTTGCCATTTGGCTACGGAACCCTAAAAACCTATAAGCAAAATTCAGCCAAATTGTGACACATTGTCTTGGCATCCAACCATCAGCTAGCTTCTACCATCAGTTGGCTTGGTACGGTGATCTGTTGTGCATATTCGTTGCTAAGGAACGGCGGTGGCGCATCGCGCAGGCGCGCGGACTTACGCGCGTAAGGTTGTACACCGCTGGTAGAGTGGCGAGCCGAGTAGTTCGCCACAAAACAAATTGACTACAATTTTTTGTTTTAATTGCAAGTTTGAGTAAAGCACTATACATATCTCGGCGAGAAACGGGGTTGCCGGCCGCGTATCTCTATCCGGCTTCGCTACGCTCAGCCGTATCTACCTGCAACCCTACGTTTCCCGGCTTCTATAGTAATGTACTATAATCTGCCCTATTTTTCGAGGCACCTCTGTACAATATGTAATACTTACATACTCGTATAATCTACCTTTTTCATTGCTCGCAGGTGATTCGTGTAGCCCATTTGGCTGCTTCTACCGTGGTATTAGCGGAATGCAAACTATGACAGGGAATGTAAACTCTATTACGGTTTGTTGACAACTGTTAATTCAACCTTACGTTGACCCCTTCATGCTGCATCTTCAATTATGTAGTTAGATTGAGTTGATAAATGACATGAAATATCGATTTGAGTGAGCGTGTCGTGAGAGAACAGAAATAAATAGCGTTAGCCGGCGGATAGCTCGAAAAGAAGAAGACAAGTTCTCCAATAATTTTAAGTAAGTTATTTATTGTGATCTTAACATTGACTCCGTTCTACAAAGGATATGCAAATAAGTGTATGACCATACCGGCCACGCTTGTATGTCAGGCCGTGTTGAGCCTGAATATTTCCCGCTAACCTTGTCTGCTTTTACAGATACCAACCTACGTGTGCAGTGGAAAGGTGACTCAGTAATTGAAACAATCAGGTATTTTCCGTTCCATATTATTCGTTATTACGCATACATACATAATTATGTACAAAATATCATTCAATATAATTTTATAAAAGTAACAATAAGCCACAAAGATAGAAAGAGGCTGACGCACTTGCACTTGAAGTGTTCCTAAATGAAGAAGAGATCGGAGGAAGAAAGAGACGGTCGGGCGGAGATCTAGCGTGTGACGGGCGCGGCTCGCCAGGAGCGCGGGTCACGGGCTAGCGCTGCGCTCGCGCCGCCGGGAGGGGGAGGGAAGGGATTCACCAGTGCTGCTGGGGAGCGTGCTGCGGGGGCGCGGCGTGGGCGGCCTGCTGGTGGGCAGCTAAGTGGGCGGCGCGCGCGGCGGCTACCTCAGGGGTGTCCAGGATACCGGAGCCGTCGTTGGCCAGTCTGATCTGAGCGGCTTGGTGTTGGGGGGCACCCTGCCAGGAGGGAGCACCGTTCCACTGGTTGTGAGCGGGGGCGGCATTCCACTGGTTGTGGGCGGGGGCGGCGTTCCACTGGTTGTGCGCGGGAGCAGCGTTCCACTGCTGGGCGGGGGCGGCGGACTTGACAGCGGACAGGGCGGCGAGGTGAGCAGCGCGGGCCTGCGCTACCTCAGGGGTCTCAGCAACGGGGGCGGGAGCGGGGCCGGCGGCGTTCCAGGCGGGAGCGGCGTTCCACTGGTTGTGAGCGGGGGCAGCGTTCCACTGGTTGTGGGCGGGGGCGTTCCACTGCTGGGCGGGGGCGGCGTTCCATTTGGGCTGCTCAGCGCGCTGCCAGTACTCTTCGCTGTCCCAGCGGGGATCGTAAGAGCCATCGTCCTGGGGGTTGGGGTTGTTCTGGGCGGCCTGTTGCAGGGCCGAGAGATGGGCGGCGCGGGCCTGCGCTACCTCGGGGGTGTCGAGGATGTTGCGGCCATCCTGGGACAGCGCGATGTTAGCCGGGGGACCAGCCCAGCCCTGGTTAGCCTGGGCTCCGCACGCCAACGCCAAGCAAGCGAATACAATCTGTGAAAACACAGAATATACCATTACTAAAATGAACTTGTAACTATCCACTCGCGGTACATGTAAACGAAGGATAAATGGTTGTTTCCTGCATTCAGGTATTGATTTTGTGTTTGATAGAAAACCTACAGTGTTACTTAAATCCCAGCAATTGTAATAACCGCGGCTATAGTTATTATTTATTGTACCAACTAGCAAGATAATATTCCGAGTTACTCGCCCGCACCGTGTCTAATTGCTAGCTGCCTCTCGTTATACAAAACGAGTTGTGGGTACTTATCTGGATTTAATATAATTCTAGTAGTCTGATAAGGCGCCCTCGATAGTCAGGTGTCTGTTGTCTCGCAATTCAGGTACCTACTTTATGTTCGTGTAAATTATACGATTAATAGGTACAAAAAGGATATACCTAAAAATAACAATTCATTCATAAAGTAGAAGTTATCTAAAAACATGAAATTATGTTGGTAACTAAATATGAGCTTAATGTTAAGTTTTGTGACTTATAGCTTGCCATACTTAATGCCTTCGAGCAGCCTTAGTTACTAAAGATTGTACATTTATTTTAATGTATGCAAACAACCCAGATAAAGCTGCACCGGGTGCTGTCAGTGATATGGAATGCGCGAGGTAAAAAGGTCAATTTTAAATGTACGGCTGACCATCGATACCATTTTATTGCTACCTATAATGGGGGCTTTTAAAAATGGTATCAAAATCATTTGCTTACTAAATGTACGCGATGCGAAATTGGTAAAAAAAAATCTTATGCCTTAATATATTTAAAATTTACTTGACACCGGTTACTTGCAATGTCAAACAAAAAAAAATACATATCACCGAAAGTATAGGTAAAGTCCAATATATTTACATAAATGTAAGTTACACCTGAGCTATATTTTTTAAAATAATATTATTGCACAAGTTAGAGTTGTTTTCATGTACACAGTATATTTGATCTCAATATTATTCATTTATATGATTAGTGGGTATTTAAGTAGCTTAAATATATGTAAATTAATGTAAATATACTAAAGCTTGGTCATAACAATGTTTACGTTCTAGTTTGCATCTATTCTTGCAATTTAGTGGGTAACAGTGTTGTACTGTGTTCGCATTAGTCACAATATGAGTCAAACTTACTATAATAATAAAAATAAAGAAACAAAAAAGGAATCTATATAAACAGTAAAGAAACATTGATTGTCTTATTCGTCACTTCGAATTTGAAGCCTACATACTCTATATTATTTTTATAAATTTCAAGTTAAGTAATTTCAATTTCAGATGGACAATTAACTCAAATCTCGAGAATCGGTTTTCACTTTTGTGCCTATTTCTATTTGTTGGTTTCATTTGAAGCAATACGTCTTTCTTGCTTTTACAAAAACCCATTAAAAGTGTTTTGTACTGATGTCTTCTGAAAGTTATAGAACCCGTACGGCTTCAAGCTTAAATCGTTTGCATGATTTATATATTACAAGTAAATAAATTTCGTTTAATTTGAATATAACGTTGCTTAAAGTGTGAACGAAATAGTTAAACTAGATTAGAAGTTTATTTACGAGGCAATGCAATTTAATGAGATGAGAGCATAGGTAAAGAATTTGCGGCGAGCGTAAGTTCAGGCTCGCGTAATGATGTCAGGGCTTGTGGTCGCGATCTCGGCCAGGCCCTAGGTATGATCTAGATCTAGCCCCTTATTGCAACTGGGCACCAACCACAGGCGAGTGATCGGCAAGCTCACAAGTACATACAAGGGAGCTCCTATTAGGAATTGCTGCTACTGATCTTGAAGTCACACTTATGCTGGTGGGTCTACCATAACGTGAACTATGGAAATAGACCTAGACACATAATCGAATTGCAGATTTACTTGTTTCTACATAGCGGCAGATTTACCAGTTTACACGCAAAGCCTTATAAGTGCCGATCAATTTCCAATAAGTTATACATTTCTGACTACCTTTCCACTTTACAGGATTTATTTTCGTGAAAACTTCTTAAAAAAATATGCATGCAAAAAAGGAAAAGTTCGCGACTTACTTGCTCTACGAATTGGGATATTTAGAATGAACATTGTCTTAATCTAATCGGATCGATATAACAACGATCGATGACATGAATTGAAGAGCACGCGATCGCTAGCGCCGTCGCGTAAGGTTGTATTAAATCTAATTTGGAACGAATTTCTATGATTGTCGCGCTTTACTCTTCGTTCTAAAAGACACTAATTGAAAATAAATATATAACTGTTAAACTAAATGCGCGTTAAGTAATCCACGTCCGTTCTTGCGCGTGACGTTACAAAACGTGTGATTAAAATCGCGGACACTCACTTCTCAGAAAATGTAGAGTTCATCCTTGAATTCCAGATATGGCGAAATTATGTAGGTATCCAAATAATTAAAATATATTGTTCTGGAACCAGGCCAAAGTGATAAACATCTAAACAATAGGCAGTTTTAATTATGAAACGTTCTAATTTCAATTAATTCGGTCGCGATAATAGGAAGTACACGAATAGTACACGACAATGAACTTCAAGTTGCAAAACGAACAAAAAATGTCACAGGCGTGGTGGCATGCGCTCTAAGGTACTGGTACAAGTCACAAGCTGCAGCGGTTTTAAGAAATTATATCGACTACAGCTCCGTGAAACTTGCTTAAATCGAAATTTGTAAGAGATTTATTTTGTTTACAAATTGGTATTGAACTTTACGGATTCGATCTAGTTGTAACTTCATAATCAGTTCAAAAACGCGTCCACCTCCGCTCTTGCGCATTTCCAATAAAAGTAAGTCAGCGAGTGAACGGCGCCAAGGTCCGAATCCGAAGGCCGGCCCAAGGTCGCGGAGCAGGAAGCCTGCCTTCCGGACTTGCCTCCACACTGACTGACCCTCATATGTCACGTTGGCATTTGCTTTCCATGAGAATGCAATTGCATTTCCTATTTTGACATACACAGCTATAACAGTAGCTTCATAGATTGGTACATAAAATTCGTACCTGATTTAAAACGATAGTGTTCCCTACGTAAGCGAGTGCAAGCACGATGCCTTGTTGCGGCCACATACAATATGAAGTTTGGCAGCTATTCAATTAAAATTCTTGTTAATTATCTCCATTTCCTTATTAAACACACTTCCTTTATATTTTGGAAGGTTGCAATAAACATTCGCACGCAAAAAGTCGCTATTTTGCCAACGAGTAATCAAAGTTAGAAAAAAAAAATTAGGTTGCAAAGTTTAAGTTTAACCAGTTCCTACTTCAGTAAATATTGGCAACATAAAGTGAGACATTCAAGTGTTAACTGCAACATAAATCGCACCAGCCGTACTGCCTCATTGCCCACGGGTTATTGAATTTTTCATGCTACCACCATTTATCTTAATACGTTCGTATAATTTTACAAGGGATAAAGAAGGTAATGTCGTATTTATCGAGCCGAAGTACTTTTTAATGCTATAAGATATCGAGGATCGACCTTCTTAAAAGTTGTTTGCATTTAAAGTAATGGCTGATGCAACTCTCCCACGCGATGCGTCATATGTGGACAAATTTAGAGATAAGATGCTGATAAACAAAGACAGGTAATATAAACTAGGATTTAGATTTCAGCGTAACCTATTGCTCTAACTCTAACACTGGCCACTGGTGGGTGTTTTACGTATAATGTATAATTAGGATATCGATTAAACTGCCGCGGGGCGGTGCGTGGGCACCGGGCATGCCCTTCTAAATCGGTGCGCACTGGAATGCAGACAAAAAGCGCCAGTGAGCGGCGAGGCTGGCGACACCCGAGCGCAACATTCGAACTATAAAAATCTGTTATTGATATTTATTTGACATTACTCTCAGTACCTACAGCTCACCATTATAGGTACGTGCACGCGAGGTGCATTGCAAATATTATAAATCAAAATCAGATGTCTAAAAGTTCGAAAGCCGCTTTAAGCCAGGTCCCGTGCAGCGAGCGCTGGGTGCGCCGGCGCCGCGGACACGCTGACAAAGTTTCCCATCCCGACGCAGTCATCAACCAATCAGACTACATTGATTTAAATCATCTGATAAAGTAGTCGAAATTGAAATGTTATTACGAACAATAGGCACATTGAAATAGCATCAATAAATAAAGATTGTATCTGAGCGAAACTAATTCAAGCGACATGAAATTGTCATTAAAATAATAATAAAGATACCGCGGCTTGGATTATAATATTGGATAATATGTGAGAAGGCGGGCTAATCTGTTGACAATTGTTGACGTAAATGGAGCATGAAAAGGCTGAACAGAAACTAGACAGCTAGTTTACTAACACGATGCGTGGGAGGTGCGAACTTAGCTATCATGTACGCCCATAATGCCAGTTTGAATTCCTAATGTGCAACTCTGGCTGAAATCGCTATCAATGTCAGCCAGTTGTCACTTTTTTTTATCAAGTGTCACGCCATAAGTTGTATGTCTCAGTTACCAGTACTTTTACTAACAAAATATATATGCGCAATTTCTTACAATTTGAATCAGAAACGGCAGTTTACAATTCGTCGTTAAAACACAATTAGGTAGGTATGATTTAAATATCTAGGTGGTCGTAAGTTATTTTAAAGTAAAGTTGATTTAATGAACGCTAGAAGGCAATAATTTGCATTTGTACATTATCGATAATCTTATCTGATCCTATTTCCCTTTAAAGAACTGAGAATGTTAAATTTGGAGACAATTGAAATGAGGAATGTAATATTTCATTTAATTTGGTGCTAGTTACCGATGAATTAAATTTGATCTCATTAAATTTAAGTAGTGCAATGTCATTGTCAAGTTATTTAGCAAGTGAAGGTTCTTTTTACTGGCACAATGACTCTGAACTGGTCGCTATGGATTAGATTATGAAATTAATCTCAAATCGATCAAGCGTAAGCAAATTTTTTGTACCTTCCTATATATTATCGGTATCGGCTTATATTTTACCGGTAATAAGTTGATGATTATAACTTTTCATCTGTAGAAGAAACAAGTTCTCTAACATGGTGTACCGTGATGTTATTTTTCTTTCATCTGTCAATCTGGTTATCCGTCAATCCTTTCTTGCCCCGACAATGGTGGTACAATGATGATTATGCATTTATAAGGACAGGTCGCCCTTGCCTTAAAGATCAATATCTTGGCAATTGGTCAACTTTCAATGACATTGGTGCGGAAACGGGTCGGGTTTCGTTTTGTACTCGTTTTCCGAACACCTTAACCGCATTAGTTATTGTTATTGCAAAAAATGTGTACTTTACTAGCTCTTGCTCAATTTTATTTCTTTGTAGCGTGCGTACCTACGTTAAAAATAGACAACTTTCGCAGTATCTATTTAAGGAAGTACATACCTATTGATAAAAAACTTTTAGAACATGGGGTATCCAAGTACAAAAAGGTTGTCTAATGTGATGATGTCACGTTTATGTAATGGAATATGGAATGTTAATTAATCGGCAATTGGATGGAAATAGAGCAAGTGAAGATGGAAAGGAGGTAGATAAACATAATTAATAGTTGGATGCTCGATAAGAAACTAGTGAAGCTTGGATTATTTAATCGTCTTTCGTTGTTTTCACAACATTGTATTTTTTTTTCCCTATAGAATAATATCGATGATAACAAATAATTACGCAAGTTGGAAAGTATCCGATAAAAGCCTGTGAGCAAATACGGAGATGAAATTTATTATGAAGCTTTATATCATTTTTTAATACTACGTCGGTGGCAAACAAGCATACCCGCTTGATGGTAAGCAGTCTCCGTAGCCTATGTACGCCTTCAAATCCAGAGGACTTATATGCGCGTTGCCGATCCTAACACTCCGCGCCACGTTAAGTTCTGGCAACCTTACTCACCGGCGGGAACACAACACTTGGTGGTGCACCTCTATTTTGCAAAAAAAATAAATTAGCCAACAAGTTGATTATTCTTAGGACTCTTCCTAAAGGTTTCACTGACACGTTAAAAATATATTTACAACATATGATAGTCAAGTTATGATTTTATAGAGCATAAATGTTTTGAATTGTAAATTTCTGGCAATGACCTAAGTCGCGTGCGCCGACCTCACGTGCCGCGTCGCTAACTTTTTAATTTTCGACACAGGCCTAGTTGTGCACGTTCTGCCAGTTAACGACATAATTATGACAAAGTGCATTAACTTTACTAATGAATATTTTGTAATGCACATAATGTGATCATTGTTTACATTAGCACTCTTAAAACCACCTTATAGCGACACAAAGTAGGTAGTTTTGGTGATATGTTATCAATATTTGATAAGTTTAAGTATATTGACTTTCGTTAAGCTCTGTTTCTGAGAAGCATTCTGTGGCGAGAAAAACTTAACGACAAATGAAAATGTACAACAGAAGAGACAAAATACGAACTGACATGCAATCTACTGAATTGTTTTTTATTAATATATTTTAATATTATTGTAATATATTTTAGAAATTAGATTATAATTTTTGAGGCAAACATAATTTTTCAAATATATAACTCTGTGACGTCGGATGAAATTCACGTATTTACAAAAAATTAAAAAGTATATCATATTAAAAAGTATTTAGTAGCATGAAAGAAAAACGCGGTAGTCGAATTCGTTTTGTGACTGCTAGTGACTTAGAAATGTTATAATATACATTATCGTGTACCGCAAGTGGACATATGACTACTACGTAATTTTGATAGTAATTCAGACCATAGTGAAGAAGTGTCATTATACACGTCATATTTTCATAGACATGCACAAATTGTTAGCTTGATCTGAATCTATCAGAATATTATCATTTGGAGGATATTCCATTTAGAAAGAGAATAAAGAAATGAAATTGAATTATGACATTAATGGATTAAACACATGGAACAATCAATTGTTTATTGTTAAGAAATGTATTATATTTGATCAGAATTGATTGCTTTGTTATATTGTTAGAAGAACAAGTAGAGCCAATAAGATTGAGTAGAGGTCAGGTATCCTGCGGTGCCTGGCGTAACAAGCAGGTTGGGCAAGGCAAAACAAAGTGCTCTACAACTGGTTCCCAGTATCTGATTTAACAACAATAAATTGAGTTATCGCAAACCGAAACTGCCGCTCGAACACCGTTAATCATTCGAACGGAACCATAGAATTTGCATAAGTGATCTACGACACATCATTAGATCAATATAGATCATTGCTAACTGTCCGATTGTATCGAGCCCCGAGGCATATTTAATTAAGTTATTCACACATGTCACTGTCTATTTAGGTTTTGATTAATAACTTTCGGAATAGAAGTTTTAAGTACTCACCATGGGATTCATTTTTGAAAGGATGTTAGCACAGAAGTGAAAGAGAGAGATAGTTTTAGATTATTTAGCGAGTTTCGTTAATAGCGCTGCTGGAAGACTAGAATCTTCCAGGACTCGCTATAGTGAAGTGCAACTTGCGTCTGTGTCGAATCAGGGCGGGAGCGAGCTTATATAGTTGGGCAGGTAGGGGGTAGGGGAGGGGGCGCGCCCGCGCCGCGCGCGTGAAAGTACTGGGACAACAATATGCCATTGATAATAGCTGAATATCAACACATTTCAATGGCAGTGCGTAACCATGTGGCCGGCCGTTGCGTTTTCGGTGATTTTTGACTATCGTGCCCGTTTGATTGACTTTTCGGAATCGTGTTCGTAGACTGGTGAATATTGATTACCTAGTAGTTTTACAGGAATTGAATATATCCTTTTACTATTGATGTATTGTAATTATGTATTAAACGTAAGTTTTTATAAAAAATGATGTTTTATTTCATAATATTTTTTTTTAAGTGTTTTAACAGTGAAGAGTTAAATTATTTTGTTTAAATATTTCTCTATTTTATTTATGTGTTTAACTAAGTAAATAATACATTGTGGAAAACGTTATACCAATTTTAGCTCCTTAAAATTATTCTATACAAGTATTTTGATAAAGTTTACGGCCGCAATTTCATATTAAACTTCTAATTCCATATGCACTTAAGTTTGCATTATGTGCATTATGAACTAAAAACATTACTTGTGCTTTAAATTTTGGTGAATTTAAATAACATTACTTTCTGAATTTACTGATTCTTTTCATAAACCGAATAATTCATACAATTTATTAACTGTCATTGACCTACACTACAAAAACATAATATTATAGAGTTTCTTACTTTTAGTGGTTATAGATAAAGAAAGTGACGATTCGTAGGTGTGTAATGACAATTACCTATAGTGGTTAATGTGAAACAAACGGCCCGATTCTAACTTTAAGATACGTCAAACATTTGCTAAAGATACGATATGGATTAGATATGTCAGTGTTAAAAGCGACGTTTTTTGTTTCAAGAAGCGTCACTTTTGACACTGGCTAATTTGATTATTCAAACAAAAACGTCACTTTTGACAATGATATTTCCTATCCATATCGTATCTTTAGGAATTTTATGACGTATCTTAAAATTCGAATCGGGCCGTTAATATTGGAGCGGCATCGGCATGGAGAAGAAACGGGGAGAGTGTGTAGTTGCGTAGCCGCGTAGCACGCGTAGCAATGCTACGGGTGCGTTAAGATTTGCTGCAGTGGATGCTGCCTTAATGCCTATACGGCTCGATCCGAAGAATAATTAAGACACGTTTAAGATCTTGGATCTATAAAAGATCGATAACTAAACGATATGTCAAAATTGATGTTTATTTCGATTCCGCTGTGATCCCAATAAGATCTATCTACGATATTTCTAACGTCAAAGTGACATTGGTTGCCCGAATCGAGCTGCTTCTGTCAATTATACGACATATAAGTTATAACCGATGTCTATACGAGAACTTAGCTAAACCAGAACTTATCGTATCTCATTCTTCCAATCGGGCCGATACTCCGTAATTGATACAGGATGAATTAATTTATTGGGCCCTTTGGGGAAACTATCTTATACTCCGTAGTAAGGCAGAAAAAACAAGGCAATAGAAGTCTTATTGTTAAGAGTGGCCAAATACTATAAAGGGGCCACTATAGCAGTCACTCGAAGGGCTTGTTTCTTAATGTCACAATAAAGTATTGGATAGCCAATTGACAAATAAATTAACTTCCAGATAAAAAATACCTACAAAACTTGCACTTTATCTACCAGTTAAGCTTATTTGAAGATTGTGAAACGCCAACGATGACCTTATGTCAGATAAGTTGCAAGTAGCTTATTCAGGACTTTACTTGGACATTGTGTAACTGGCCTTAAGCATTAAAACGTTACTAAGGTATCGTAACTTTTTTTTTGGGAAGAAGCAATTTAACAACCCTAAAACTGCATCGTTTATTGCATTGTTTTTTTTTCAACGCAAATAGGCTATCAAGAACATGCTACGAGCTGGCTACGAGATTTCAGAAGATTCTTCGTAACGTAATTGTTAAAAATAATAGAATCTGATGTGTGTGAATTTTTACAGGGTCAAATAATTAATAGAATCAGGCGTTACTTTGCGGAAATCCATGCTAATTAAAACAAGAAATATTACTTTGCTAATCCGCGAGAAAATAACGTGTTAATCAATCAGTGCTAACCCGTTATACTTACTTGCGTATTTTTACATGCAATTAATGTTCCCACCCTCCCACCGCAAAAATAAATACGCAAATAAATATAACAACTAGTACAGTAGTGTAGTAGTGTAGTAGTAGTATAGTGGTAGTAGTAGTATAGTTTTGTACTTTTGGTGGCGGGTTGTTATATTTATTTGCGTATTTATTTTTGCGGTGGGAGGGTGGGAACATTAATTGCATGTAAAAATACGCAAGTAAGTATAACGGGTTAGCACTGATTGACTAACACGTTATTTTCTCGCGGATTAGCAAAGTAATATTTCTTGTTTTAATTTTACAGGGTCATTCTACTTTTTACTGCAGATACTTTTTATTGCGATTTTAAAAAATCTTGAAATTTTAACATTCGTAATGCGTTTTAACGTACACTAGCTTGTAATACACGGTAAGCACAGAATAGGCCTCAATATTTGAACCTTGACTTTTTTATTTTTAGAATTTATAGCCTGGAGTATGCAAACATACAACTATGTTACCGTCCCTGCCCTTTTACTTATAACGTCAACTTTGTTACTTATAAAAAAAAAACAAAAATAGATTACATGTTTTTTCTTTGGTTCCAAGGTATCTTTAGTGCGGTATAAGGTGTTATACATTGATAAACAATTTATAAAAAAAACATAATTTACAAATATAAAAATCAAATACTTGCTTCTGGGGACAAAAAAAAAACTGCAGTAAAAAGTATAATGACCCTACAATACTGGTTTAATTATATCTGTTTGTAAACAATGAACTAAATCTATACGTAATTTAGTGTTTATAATCTCAATTCGATCAACTAAGAATCGATTAAACGTGATTAATGATTATTTCCTAGAAGGCTTACGATTACTATCAGATTAAGTTCTTAATCCAGTTTGGTCAATGAGATGTAATCTATCAATCATTTGATAAATATTTTGCCACGAGTCTATCAAATAAAGTGAATAGTACAGTCTGCATCAATTGCAGCGGATGAAACAACGCTACAGAAGTATCTGCCATCCTAAATTATTTTCTTAATTGAGGAGGTATATTTCTACAGTTACGGTTCTAAATAATATGTCACAGTTTAATTGTTTTACCATATTTATTTATATATTTTTGTTATGCTATTATAGAATGGTAGTATACTTTTGACGCGTAGTTTGATCCGTTACTTTTGATACTGAGTGTACCAGTAGACATTCAAATCAGAGGTTTGTTTTTTATGATGTTTCTAGCCGTATTACCTATACTTAGAGAGAGGTGACCCTCCTGGATAGACTGATTGTATCAGGGGTCACCTTTCTCTGCAGCTGACTGTATAATCGGTGCAACGGTCAAAATCACGAATGCCATAAAAATAAATAAATATAAATAAATATTATAGGGTCATTCTTACACAAATTGACAAAGTCTTACGGCAAGCTCATGAAGGCTTGTGTTGTGGGTACTCAGATAATGATATATATAATACAATATAAATACTTAAATACATATTATAAAACGCCCATAACTCAGGAACAAATATCTGTGTTCATCACACAAATAAATGCAGGATAGGATGAACACAGATATTTGTTCCTGAGTCATGGGTGTTTTCTATGTATATAAGTATGTATTTATCTATATACGCATGTATATCGTCGCCTAGTGCCCATAGTACAGCCACATCTGAAAATATCTATATGAAAAATGTGCCAAAAATATGTATACACTACCTTAACATATGGACCATAAAATCGTGTATACATATTTTTGACACTTTTTTCGTATCAGTATTTTCAGACATGACCGAAGCTTTGATTAGTTTGGGACTAGGTCGATTTGTGTAAGATTGTCCCCAATATTTATTTATTTGTATGTCTTTCCTATGGTTATGACCGAATAATGGTATTTTGGACCTTTGCCGAAGTCAATTAGTAGAGGCCCTTTTTACACTTTAATGAAATGTAAGGGGTACACCGAGCGGATGTTGCCCTTGCCCGTGTCATGGGACGCACGCAGAGGCAGCACCCACCAGGGTGTAAGGACTATTTGAGAGTTGATGAAATCTAAAATGAACTGGGCTATTGGGTGAAAGTGATGAACTAAATACTGGGCTATGGGACATCTGCCTAATAAAACGGTATACAATTTTATTTATTTTATTTTATTATTTATTACACTACTTTTCGTGTTGTTTTAATGTGCCATGTGTGTATCAAATTATTTGTGAATTCTATGTCACTAACCCCAATTAATTTTAAGATTCGTTGTACAGTACTAACATTATATGGATCTCCCTAGATTCGATGCAAATAAATAATTGAATTGAATTGAAATTGAATAAATTTTTAATCATTATGGAATATATATATAAAAAAAAACAAATTATTAACCTACCTTTCTTAAACTAATCAAAATTTGGGCTCACGTAAGTTCATAATTCAGCTACGGCGCGCGTGTTCTCTTATCGCTTTTAATTCTCTCTCATATCATTCCGTCTCATAACCACAATGTTGTAAGTTTCTCTAAGACATATAAATCTGACATATTTAATACCTATGAACATTGTAACTCGCAGTCACGCTACTGATAATGATTCTTTTGCATAATTTTACATACACAGCGGCGATATTCGATCTTTGAATCTTATCAGGGTACCTTGCTAAGATGCCAATAGTTTGTGCCGTAGCGAACGAAAGGCTAATGTCTCTCTGTTGCACTAATATGGAATAGTGATCGAGAGAGAGAGAGCTAAGGTGCAAACGATTGGCATCTTGCCTAGGCCATCTGGATTTGATATTCGGGCGAGATGCACAAAGAGTACTACCAGATCAATGTAACAAATCACCTTGGTTTTTAAAGTTCAAATGGCGCTCCAGTTTCGTGATATCGGCTAAATAGTAGCCGTCACTTTCTTGTAATTCTGTGCGAAAGTGCTACATAACACAATAGACAATAAAAATGCAACCGGGTCATATTACACATTTTATAGTATGCTTAACTCGTTCGCGTCTTTCCCGTAGATATCGCAAAGTTAATGGAATAGTAAGCAAATTTTTATACTGCACACTGATTGGCGATATTTTTTTTCAATATTTGAGACTTAAATAAGAAAAACGGGATATAAGTATATGTACCATAGTCGTTAACTTTTATTGTGTTATCAACAGAACCTTTTTCTAAAATGTGTTTGATCCAACTATCATATTCGTATAACTTTGATAATGGCGTACTGACCTACCGACTGGCGGTGGAGATAGATAGCTATTACCATCCAATTACCTGAGAAAATACACCAATTACTGTCAAAGATCGCAGTAAAACTGTCATGACACTGTTTTATTTACTGCCACTTAAATTAGGGACTGTGCATATATAACCACCGTTAGTGACATTGGAAAACTGTTTCGAACTTGGAATTTAAATCGCGAGAATACGGTGAACAATGAAATGAGTTTTCGAATGCCATTTAAGGTTATTATGTGTTGTGGGGGAGTCCTGCGGTATAGACAAAAGGAACCGAAGACAGCGACCATCTTAAATGCCGGTATTTAACCTGTTACCAGTAACAACAGAAAGGTACCATTTAAGCTTAAGCTTTGTACTACTTAAAAAGTATTGATGTAATTGATGAAAGCCGTAGTAAAATAGAGATACCCCGAATCATCAGCTTATATTGTTCATAGGAAATACGCTCGTTTTAAACCTATAGGTGGCCTTATGAAGTTCTTAAAACCCACTTCTATTGCGCTTGGCTCGTCTTAAAAAACGCCGAAATGCAATAATCAATTATTGTTCACGATATAGCACTTGATAAGACGACCCGGTTTGGCAACGAGCACCGCTCCAACACGCACATCGAGATCGCTAATTGATTGTGTTGCTTGCGTTTAGCCTAACGAGTGTCAGGTTGTCATTAGATAACACCATTGCGATATGTTTCACACGTTTTTATGTAAAGCAAGTCTCGATGACATCGGTAAATATATAAACATATTTGTACTGCTAAATTGTAGTTGTCAATTTAATTAATGTAAGATAGTTCTTTCATTCAATCTTCGATTTTACTTAATTCATTTTACGATACCTCCCATACAACTTATTATTATTAAGTAGGTAAGTATTAAGGAGTGAGCACTTTTAGCTTACTTTGTCGACTTTTGTAATGGGGTTCGTTTGCGTCAAATCCGGTAGTTCTGATTTTTTGCAGACTTGTTTATGGTGTTTGACTCAATGAATAATCCAAGTTTGTGACCTCGAGCGCCGAACGCAAGTTTTTTAGGTTTTCAACAGAAAACCTAAAAAACGCGATTATTTTTTTAGATTTGGCCTATTATAACCCTAAAGGGCTAGTTTTTGATGTTACCATCTCGAGACGTTTTTAAAGTAGACTAAATTTGCTACAGTACGAGACCAGAATTGTCTCTGTAGATTTAATAGTTTCCGACATAAAACCTTTCAACGACCTGAGAAGATAATATAAAAAAAAAGCGGCCAAGTGCGAGTCGGACTCGCCCATGAAGGGTTCCGTACCATTTATGACGTATTAAAAAAAACTACTTACTAGATCTCGTTCAACATTTTACCACTTTGGAAGTGTCTCTCGCGCAAACTATTCAGTTTAGAAAAAAATGATATTAGAAACCTAAATATCATTTTTGAAGACCTGTCCATACCATACGTATGGGTTTGATGAAAAAAAAAATATTTTTATTTTATGACTTATTAAATAAACTACTTACTAGATCTCGTTCAAACCAATTTTCAGTGGAAGTTTGCATCGTAATGTATATCATATATTTTTTTTAGATTTTTCATTCAGTTATTTTAGAAGTTACGGGGGGGGGGGGGGACACACATTTTTTCACTTTGGAAGTGTCTCTCGCACAAACTATTCAGTTTAGAAAAAAATGATATTAGAAACCTCAATATCATTTTTGAAGACCTATCCATAGTTACCCCACACATATGAGTTTGATGAAAAAATATTTTTTGAGTTTCAGTTCTAAGTATGGGAACCCCCAAAATTTATTGTTTTTTTTTTCTATTTTTGTGTAAACATCATAATGCGGTTCATAGAATACATCTACTTACCAAGTTTGAACAGTACAGCTGTTATAGTTTCGGAAAAAGTGGCTGTGACAGAATCGGACAGACAGACGGACATGACGAATCTATAAGGGTTCCGTTTTTTGCCATTTGGCTACGGAACCCTAACAAGTCCTTTAGGGTTATAATCGCCCAAATCTAAAAAAACACGAAATTTTCGCGGTTTTCCCAATTTTTGACAAGGTTGCGTTCGGCGCTCGAGGTCACAAACTTGAATTATTGATAAGGCTAACATCATAAACAAGCTTGCAAAAAATCAGAGCTACCGGATTTGACGCAAACGCTTATGTATAAAGTTACTGTATTATTAAGAGTATGAGTCGTTGATAACGCTTGGGCGTTACAACCGCCCTAAATTATTTATTTGGATACATTTCTGTCGAAGTGTTGAGAAATTTTAATGATATTTCTGGTTAATTGAGTCAAGGACCACCACCAGAGAGACAATCAAAAATATCCGAATTACTCGTCATAACTACATAAGACCAGAAAAAAATAGTTAGGAAGCCTAAACGCACTGATAATGACCCTGGTATTTTTATGCTGTTTAATTGTGTCGGTGCAAAGTGCATATACAAAAAGCATAAGGGAATGCCGCGTATTTCGTGTACTTAGGAAATTTTGATATAAATCAACACATTAAATAATTATATATTAAGTTTTCTCTTGTATTATGCGAATAGGATACATTAGGGCTACAATTATCTTATTAAGTATTTATACTTTTAGCTTTTGTCAATTCCATTACACAACGAAGTGTTTGTTTAGAAATTGACCTCGTGATGGGTCACGACTGTAGCCAAAATATCGAGCAACAAAGTCCTAACGTGCTACAAATAATGCAATATCATCGGAACTACGCAATGATGCCAAATTCAAGTTCGATGCGGACTATTACTCTGTTTTTTTTTTGGTTAGTAAGAACCTCGCAGAAATACCTAAGAAAACGGTTCTTGATAAAAAGAAGTAAATAAACTTCTGTGGTTTCTAATGTTAAAAAATTAAGTTATCTACATGGCATTTTCATTTTTTAACAAAGGCTGTTGGAATGATAACCACGTTTGGACAAGAGTAGCATGGATTGGGTGAGACTTCCCGCGATCTGCAGCACTGACTTTATAGCACACATAAGGCTGTTGATTGATGGATTTTTAACTAAAAGTGTTGTTTATAGGCTGAAGCTATCGCATTATTTGCGGTCAAAATTTACGTTTGTGAAAATTCGTTTTATTTTGTAGCATAGATTTTTATGGGTAAATATAAATAATAAAGTGGTAGAGGTTTGTTTCCCCGAAGCAAAATAAATATTAAATTTGTATTGTCACTATGAAAATTTAGGGGTTTACAGACACATATCGCGCTTAGTAATTAAAAATACGCGTGTAAAATCGAAAATAATTTACAAGACACGACGTACTTGACGTGTTCACCATTTTTTCTATATAAATAACTTTGCGGAATACATTCAAATTAAGAAACCTGTTATTAATTATTTCGGGTAAGTTGGTGCCTAAATAAACTCGGCAAGAGCTCGAACGTGACATTTATGGTCTTCACCACTGTAATTGGCCTACAAAATATTTATCTTTTTATTATTACTTATTTAATATCTTCCCATAAATTTACATATGTATGATCAAGATATACAAACATAGCTCAGTAACATAACTTACTGCTCCGCCGAAAATGGGCTTATAGTGATTGTGCATGTTCTGACAAGGCATACCCATCGAGGACTGAGTCATACTTCGGTGGATATGATTTGTATCTTAATACTGGGCATTCGTGCAGTACAAGCTCTTCGCTTTTTTAAGCGTTAAATGCATATAAGTACACGCATTTATTTGGTTTCATCCATTAATAATACTTCATACTTAGTGATCATTCAACTCTACCAAAGTGTTTTTTTTTTTGTAAATTTGTTCAGAAGCCTTGGGTGGGCCACACATCATTTAGCTGTTCGATTATTATTTAGTACATTCCTATTCTAACTTTGGATGTTGGTGACATTAAAAGATTTATTACTTTGACACCAACCCCGAAATCACTAATAGGACAAAGCTTTCAGATCTACTTACCCTGGCCGCACACGCACCGAATTTTCCGTACGGAATGACACGAGCAAGCGAGACAGTGCTATGCATGTGTAAAGAGAAGTCCCGTTCACACATGTCATTCCGTACGGAAACCGGGTAAAAACTCCTTGCGTCTGCGGCCAGCTCTAATCAACCGAAATAGCATTTTTTATTTATTGACGACCTGTCTGGGCTAGTGGGTAGTGACCTTGCCTATGAAGCCGATGGTCCCGGGTTCTAATCCTGGTAAGGGCATTTATTTGTGTGATGAGCACGGATATTTGTTCCTGAGTCACGGATGTTTTCTATGTATTTAAGTATTTATAAATATGTTATATATATCGTTGTCTAAGTACCCACAACACAAGCCTTATTGAGCGTACTGTTGGACTAAGTCAATTTGGATAATAATGTCCCTGTAATATTTATTTATTTATTGATGTCAGGTACCTGGGTATATCATAGTAACACTCGTTTACAAACATTCCTTATGTATTCAGCTAGTGTAAAAGTACCCAATTGGCCACTTCATGTTATGGTGTAAGGTCAAAACACAAATCACCTGGAGCACGATTCTGATTCAACAACTTGTTACGGCTATGAACTGGTTTTGACTCGACCTTGACTATCGTCTGGGAGATTGGCGTGCATCTCACGCACGACTCACTTCATTTGGCATGCACCAATCAGCGTGAGCGATCTTCAAGGTCAAAGCCGTAACAAGTTGTTAAATCTGAATCGGGCTCCTGGGTGCTTAGCCAACGTGCCAATCGTCAATGCTCCGTAGCGCAGCGCAGCGCGTAGCGCAGTCATCTCTCTCTATCACTCTTCCATTTTAGTGCGACAGTGACAGTTGCGTTTCGTTCGCTACGGAGTGTTAATTGGCACGTTGGCTACGTACCCTGGCCCATACTTTACACTACAATAACAGCGCTGGACAGCTCTAACTGTCCATGTACACTTGTACAGTTGTGACCTGATAGTGAGAACTCGGTAAACGGCTTAAGAGTCACACTAACCAGCCGCCGAAAAGCGCGGCACATATCTTTTGTTCTTTTCTAATTTCCTAGCTTTTTTTATGAGATAAACGAGCCCATGGACACCAGAGGGTTTGTAAGTGCGTTGCCTCATACGCTCTTTTCTTGAAGGTCGTATCGGTCGGGAAATTCCACAGTTTAGCTGTGCGAGGCAGAAAGTAGCTTAATGAAATTTAACATGACCATTCAGTCATTCAATATAGCTTCCTTGTAATACAATACCTTCTTTGAAAGCTGTTCGTTTCTGTGTGGGGTCGCAGTTCGAACCCAAACCTACTTTGAAATATAAACGTGTAGTTCGACATATAAACATGTATTATATTTATATATTGAACAAATGAATTACAATGTTTAGTAGTCCTGCCATTTAAAATACTCTGAAACGATTCAGCGATCAAGTACCTAATATTCGTTTAATAGTATTTCTAAGAAGTAAGAAAACTTTGAATAAATATTAGATGAAACAAAATAACACCAAACTATGTTACTAGAACTAAAATTTAGATGAATCGTTGTCGATGAAAAGATTTTCGATAAAAAGTTTGTTGGCAAAACAAGGGGGTAGGGTATCATGTTGTCGTTTTAAAATGAGAGCGTAAATTCCATTGTATGACGGCGGCTAGCTTCGTGTGACTTAAAACAAGTATGTATCAAGTATGCTTTATAAGCACTCGGTAAGGATAAATGTCAATTTGAATAAAATATTCGGCGCTACTTTAAACGCGCGGATAAACATTGTATGCTAATGATTACATTTGCGCGGATCTTAAATAGTTTTAATTTCGTTTTTATTCTCGCGTTGACAATTTCCATGTGACAGTTACAATGCTGTGCCATCAACACCTCAAGGTATCGGCATACTCTACTGAAAAAGGCGTTTACATTGTTAAGTTTCCTGCCAATTTGTTTAGGTTATAAATGTATTAAATTGTCATTGTTTCATCTAAGACTGTGCGAAACTTTGTAACCAGTACCAGTTTAATCCAGTTTAGTAGAATATTCTTCACAATATTAAGTAATATATTCTGGAGAACTATTTCTTTCAATAAAATGAAATAAAGAAATATTAATTAATATAGGTATAAATAATTAACATATAAATAGTATTTATTTTAATTCGGGTGTTGGTAAAATTATACTCTTTTAAGTACATAATTTAAGTTTAGATTGCCGTTTTCCATCAACGATTGTCATCTTGGTTAGGCCCTTAGGAGATAAAAATAGTTATCTATTTACGATACAAGTGCGAAAAATCGGAAATACGTAACGTAAATGGCGATACATTAAAACACGACCGAAGAGAGTGTTTTAAATCGACATGAGATGCGAATTACCTATTCGGACATGTATCGTACAACGTTTTACAGTACATATAACTCTTTAAACATAAAACAACACACTCTGGCTAAACATAAAACTTACCACTTATCGTATAAACACCTATGTACCTGGTAATGTTTAAATTTTCTGGTAAAATTTTCGACATAGTCACATAATGTGCTAATTTACGCACTAGTGCGGCAAAGTAGCACCATATGTACTGTAAAGGTATTATGTGTTTTTGCTAAACGTACGACTTCGTTGACTAGGGTACCGGTCCAGGAATTACGTTTGCCTGTATCACCTGCCCCTCGCCGCGCGGACGGCCGACACAACCTTTATACGACAACTGCCTCATTCATTTTGTTATTTTAATTCGGGTAATTTTCAATTATAAAACAGACTCATTTGGATAACTGCACTAAAGAAGAAAGAAAACTGTTGTATACTGGCCTATTTCGCTGGAGTGCCAAGTTGTAATTTGGTGACTATGGTGTAAATACAGGAAAGTGGACATAATTATGATACCCAAAACTCTGAAGAGGGAAATAAGAATAAATAGTTATTTTTTACTGTGGGGTTGTTACTGTTAGTCTGTTGCTGTTAATATATGTTGGTATATTTTGGTTTGTGTCTTATGTATGTTTACGTATGTCTATTTTTATTTTCTTATAGATAGCTTCATAACATTTTTTTTCTTGCAACACCTACTTTTTTGATTAATTGTTTTTGTTTCTGCTACCCAAAGATTGTCTGGAAGAGATCGCTCTTTAGCCATAAGACGGCCTGTTGTCTGCCTCTATCGCTAATCAATTGTTTTTCTTTAAGCTGTATCTTTTACTGAGGTGTGCCAATAAAGAGTATTCTACCCATCTTCGTATCTATGAAAACTTATATGGAGTAAACTATTTATTTATAATTTTCTTTTTTTTTGAAACTAAAAATAAATTAGAAGTAAGGAATCGTTTTAAAACTTTGGGCAATAGTAAGGTTCGTTAAAACATTACATTAAAATTTCAGTTTGACGAGAGTACTGCACCCTTGATATTAATAAAGCATTAATGTAATTGAAGTGGTATTGATAAAATAAATATATTCGTAAATTAGTATACTTTAAAAAAAAAAACCTTAATTCATATAACTCAACGAAATCTGGGTCTGAAATAAATCTAATCTATGTAAAAAAAGATTAACATTTGTACATTTTGTTTTTGAATACCAATTTAAAGTAATTTTATCTTCATCGCAATAAACACGTTGTATCGAGGACACAACAAGGAGTGATTTTCATTAAAATAATTGATTTTAAATTGGAACGTCATTTGTTAGCTGTCACATGCCTCTCGAACCTTGGAGGTTATCGGCTTTTTCGGTGACAATTTGACAAATACGAGTAACTGCTTTTGGTAGGTTCAACTTTCAAGATGTGTTATAGTAGGTGGTAAATAATTAACGTTCTACCATGTTTTACTAGTCGGACAAGCTATTAAGAGGGAAATATACCACTTGATCGTTCATACAATGTTTTTCCACTTCTAAATATGTTCCATACTCCATGATTTTTTAGTATATTATTGACACAATGAAAAACTAGGTTTATAGGTTCTTCTTTTCAATTTTTTTTTTTTTTAAGTGAGACTTATAAACTTAGAATATATTACGCTGAAGCGATCGACATCAAAATCAAAGTGGTTTGTCAAGATTTAGTTAGTGGAAAACGTTTTCTCCCGAAATGGAATTTCATAAAAAAAGTACCGTTATTTCGTTAGATTCAAAAAGCTATTATTTCCTCTTAACTCTGCTTGGCGTTTGTAATGACATTGAGGACAGTTCAAACTTATATTTGACTTAAAAATGATACCCGTGTGTCTCACTCGCGCTAATACATGTACGGACAAGAGTCCGAGCGAAATGAATGCGCGAATGATTATTAAATGATATAATTTAGACATTTTTTTGATGTCAAGTGTAAATTCGAATCCTAATCATAAATATAAGATCTCTATTAAAATATGACGCTTATTTATAATGACACTCCTATATGTCGTTTTACTAAAGCTTAAACAAAACTTATTAACTAATTAATAGGCTCATGTCTCAGGGACTCTGCTTTAATGAAACCAATGGTTTGCTTTGCTTTGACTTCAACTTGGTCTATAACTTCAAAAATAAATAATGTTTAGCCAAATTGTTTTTAGAGTTTCGTAGCCATAATGGCAAATACAGAACTTATTATAGTTTCTTCATGTGTAGCTGTCCGTACGTTACAGCTATTTTACTCGTAAATTTGGAGCAAATGAAAAAAAAGGAAAAATGTACAAAATATACTGATAGTGGGTGGGTCACTGCATATGTGTAACTTAAAGTGAAAAAATATCAGTAAAAAAAAACCCGCGACATATACTAGTAACACACTGAGATAGGCCTATAAAAATAATATTAAGGTGGCAAAGAGCGTTTATGGATCTAGCGAATACTTTTGAAAATCATTGCCAAAGGTCCAAAATAATGTGGCCTCTCCCTCTAACTTAATTTTGAACCGGGCAGAGTGGTAGGGTCGGCAACGCGCATGTAACTCCTCCGGAGTTGTAGGCGTATTCACATAGGTTACGGAGACTGCTTACCATCAGCCGGGCCGTACGGCTTGCTTGCCACCGACGTAGTAAGCTATTAACGAGTTTAAAAAAAAATTATCTTTTTATTAAAATGACGTACCTGCCGCGAAGATACTTCCTTTTGCTTGTATGACTACTTGTATCGTACGAATCCCTCTAATATGCATCGTGTTCCGACACACTCACTTGGCCGGTTTTTTTTAATATACGATATTTAATAGGTCTAGTTCAGAGAAGGTACTAGAGTAAATTAATAATTATTAAAATTTAAATGCCTATTAAGCAATTTTGAAAAGTTGATACTTGGTAGTAAAGTAGGTACCTAAGTACTTGGTTTGATTAAAAAGGTTACGACACGGTAGAATATGGATGTACGGATAAAATAAAAATAGAAATAAAATAATATATATAGAAAAATGGATGTATGTATGGATGGTTCGGTTCTTACTGTACACACCTTGACATTTCTCTGTTTGGCCCTATAGTTGACTGGTAGAGAATGCCGCCCACGAGACATTAAGTCCGCCATTTGTACCTTTATATGTGCAATAAAGTTTAAAATAAATAAATAAAAATATGGTACATTTTCAATTCACGTGCGACATAAAGACGACATCAACGCGCTTCGAACGATTATTTTACAAGTTTTACAACAAATGCTTTGATTTGATAGTTTCGGAATGATCTTCAAAGTCAAAAATATATTTATAATAACATTAATAAAGTAAAAAGCATACTTGGGTCTCTATCTGGGTAAACTTCTATGTGTAATTTTACTACTATGAATAGTGATGTGAGTATGCTATGTCTTTATTTGCCAACCTAATGAGTCGTCGCGACCTTACACAGCGGACAGAAGAAGCAATTTTCACGCCCCAATAGCGTTGCGGTGGCGCGGCATTATCCCACACCACGAACGTGTAATAGCTACTCAAATAATACTAATTTACAGGCTACTCGGCTTACTGTGGTGTGAAGCTATGCATGTTTATTACATGGTCTTACATTCTGCGAAAACTATATTAAATTTTAATACGTTTTTGTGTACCTATTCGAGACTTGACATCATATTTGTATAAGGATTTTAGTATTTCAGGAATTGGATTATCTATCAGCTTGGTGTTCTTCCTAATTCGTTAAAAACTCTTAAACTTGCTTGTTAAAAGCTTTTGAAATAATAAGTAGCGAATATTTGGTAGAGAATGCCTTTTGGCATTAAGTTCGCCATTTGTACATTTTTCTTTATGTGTGCAATAAAGTTTAAATAAATAATAAATAAATATTACGTACATTAAAAAGCCGTACATTGATATACGAGCATGCTTGTATTTTTTTTATGGTAGAGGAGGCAAACGAGCAGACGGATCACCTGATGGTAAGTGATTACCGCCGCCCATGGACACCTGCAACACCAGAGGGGTTGTAAGTGCGTTGCCGGCCTTTAAGATGGGAGTACGCTCTTTTTTTGAAGGTTTGAAGGTCGTATCGGTCCGGAAATACCGCAGGCGACAGTTCATTCCACAGTTTAGCTGTGCGAGGCAGAAAGTTCCTGGAGAAACGCACAGTTGAGGACTGCCAACCATCTAAGTGGTGAGGATGGAAATTGATTAATGATATCTTTGACCTTGACTTTGCATTAAAAGGTCATAAAACAATCACAGAATCTTTAAGAACAGTTTAACTAGTAATAAATTATATCAATAAAGTTACTATCGTGTTTTACACTTTTTATTAACAAATATACCTATCGCCGTTTAAACGTAGAAAAAAAGTAAATAAAACACGACGTCGGTATGCGACCTCGTGCATTTCCCTATCAGTGCTTCCGTTCCGTGACACGCGCGGGCGACTAAACGGAGCGACTTCTAACCCCGATCGATTTCTATCTGCATTGATTTTGGGTGCTCGTGCGAGGGACTAGATTGGTTGCTAGGCTAGACTGTCAAAATTGGGGAACCTAAGGAAATGTATGTAAAAAGTAAGTGAAACACGACGTCGTATGCGACTTCGCACATTTCCCTATGCGCGAGCGACTAAACGGAGCTACTTATACCCCGATAGATTTAGATCTGCAATTAGATTTCAAAATCTGTTAACTACTAAGGTATTTGTGTATGCGTATTAATTGATCAAAGTAATTAATGAATTAATGAGTATGAATTTCAAATAATTAAAAAATGTAACTACTTATACTTTCGTTTAGCATGGTTCGTTGACTTGACACTCTGTGGGGCATTGATATGAAACAAAATAGGTGTTATTTGGTATCACAATGCAGGTCAAGCGCAACTGATCGTTAAACCCCCTTATCGATGTTACAATTCATCAGGGTTAGCTAAAATACGTACCCTAAATTCGTCTTTAGTACATAATTTCGCCTTAACTAGCATTCAAATCATAATTCCGCCTAAATTGTGAGATTCATGGGCGTATTGACAATTAAGATTTGGAATAACTTTGTGTAATTTTCACAATAAAAAAATTGTAATAAAGGCGAAACTGGGGACTGGTGGCAAAAAAGGTTCTTTTAGAAGTTTTTTTATTTATTTTTGAACTATTTTTACGCAGTGCTTTTTATAGTGAATTCAATGCATATGTATTTCTTGGTAAAATTATTATTTTAATACTAGTGCGTCCCGCTCCAGTTTCGCACGGGTTACACGAAATCTTAACAAATTATTATTAAGCCTTCTTCAAGAATTACTTTATTGATAGGTGACAGCCGCATGAGAATCCGTTCAGTAGTTTTGTTTTGAGTTTCTCGCGAACATACAGACATACAGATAGACACACGCGGCGGAGGACATTGTTTTATAAAGTATTGTAGTGATTTGACTTGGGCGTAGGTGAACCAACGGTGAAGTTAGGGATCCCTACGGTAAGCATTTTTACCAAGCCTGATTTTCAATGAATTGCAACATTGATAACGGGGTTTGCTGTTCGTACAGTCGCCATCAGATATATCGGGACGGTCGAGATGCTCAAAAATATCTGAACACGCACTCTAACGCCTTGGCAATAGAGGCGTGTTCAGATATTTGAGAGCACCTTGGTCGCTCCGATATATCTGATGGCGACTGTACTCTACTTCTAATCCCAATAGGTCACGCGACCTGGTTTGACTCGTGAGCTCATGACATTACTATCTAGATCACTTTTATATGGCTTTTACCTTCCATTTCATTTCGACCTTACTAAAGTTCTCGGTGAACCAGTCTTCATTTGCACTTTGTTAGTAGGTCGGGTTAATGCAATAAAGTTGATGTTGCCTTTTTATTTGTAGATATAGTGAACTTAAAACCGAATTGCTATTAGCAATAAGAAGTTCAAAATGACAAGGTTCTATAATTGCTCCATCGTGCATAACACCTGTAATACTGTCAGCACCAAAATTATCTACCATACTCTCAAATTCAAATGGATATTGACATTATGGAAAATATTTTTGCATAATTTGATACACATTAACCTTAGCTATGCCCCTACGTTTGACTTTTTTCGATTTTATGATTATTGTAAAAATTAGGAGCGAAAAACAGATTTCATACATTTTTTTTAATGCAGGAGCATTTAAAATAAATGTAAACTCTTATAATAATTAAATATTCGAAAAAAAAAAAATAAACGTAGGGGTATAGCTGTGGTTGAAATACAACAAATTGTGTCAAAATATTTTTAATAATGTTAATATCCAGGGAGGAAAATGAGGAGTACGTTTGGATGAAAAGACGATTTCGCACGGGTCCTCCACTTTCATCTTAACAAAAAGAGATATGTCTTTATATTAGGGCCCATTTACACATTGATTAGTGTTTAGTGCGAGTTCATACATTTGCTACTTGCGTTTAGTGACAACTCACCAATCAATGCCAATGTCATTCAATGTCTATGTGTAAACAAGCCCTTATAACAACACTTGGACTGTAGTTGGAAAGTACTATAGGACGCTGGATAATTTTGACGCGTTGTTTCATCCCCTCGAATATTTTGACACCAAGTTTGTGATGTGATAATTCAAAATGGCCGCCGTAAAATTAAATATGGCCGACGGAGGAGTTGGTTCCTATCAAAAACTTAATGCTATAGACCTAACAAGTACCTGAAAAAAATTGGTGCTTTTGTCCAGTGTGTCCACATTTACGACAATTTATTCGACAGGTTGCCCACTGAGTTTGCCCCACTATTTTTAACACATCGGTTTTATAGAAATAGATTTCAAGTTTTATATTACATATGTTATAAGGGCAAGCGTTAACATATCACATTGTAACGGTCACCAAAAATCATTCTTTAAAAAACAGTTATAGATATAGATTACCAAGCAATCTATCAGCATTTTCCAACTTTCTGTAGCAGGCAGTGTGGATTGAGTAAGACTCAATTTGGTATTCGTCCAATATTAAATATTCACAGCACTTTTAAAGGTGGGACTTAGTTACTGAGAAATTAATGTTACCCACGCGCGTTACACTTAATCTTGTCATACAAACGTCTTAAGTATTTCTGTTAGAACCTTGAAATTTCAAGTTAATTTCAATATTTTATTTGTACTTAAAGTTCATGGCAAAACAAGTCGTTAGTGCAATACCCAAAAATACATAATGTACTTATACTATGACAGCTAGAGCACAGTGCCCATACTCGTTACTACATTTAACCTCCTAAGGCCCAAGATCCTACTTATAGTACTAATTCAGTTCATAGAAATTCAAATCATACTCAATTGGGACAGAGTTGCATTTGTTTTGTTTCGTTCAATTTTCAAACAATATAAAATCAACTCTATTCCCTGTACCTGGATTTTTCGTTTGTATGGCTGGGCCTGGGAGGTTAAACTAAGCTATTACTAATTGAATATTAACTTTAAACAAGTTTTTTCGCGGTTAGCAAATTACTAGTAGTCATTGCATATTAAATTTGTCATTTTGGTAGTAATTAGGTAAAACTAAAAAACCCAAAAGACATATCTATTCGCAATAACATAAAATCAATCTGTGAGCCTTTTGGAATAATTCTGCAAAAAAAACCCATCATCATCATTTGCCGTAAAGCGTACTTTTTTGTCGTATGCAGCGAGTTGCACTTCAGTGAAGTGAAATAAGGTTGACTAAAAAAAAAAGGGTTTCCAGCTATACGTATTCCACGCGCAGGTTACGCAGTAGTGGGCGCGACGTGACCGGCCGCAAGGGCGCCGGGTCACACTGCGCGCCCCCAGCATTCTTTCCCATTGAGTCCTCTATACCTACTTCGTACCTTTAGTGTGAACTTTGTTATTTTGTCACCTACCTCTAATTTGAAATTTTGTAGATACTTTGTTCCTTTTTTTAGGGTTCCGTAGCCAAATGGCAAAAACGGAACCCTTATAGATTCGTCATGTCCGTCTGTCTGTCCGATTCTGTCACAGCCACTTTTTTCCGAAACTATAAAAGCTATACTGTTCAAACTTGGTAAGTAGATGTATTCTATGAACCGCATTATGATGTTTACACAAAAATAGAAAAAAAAACAATAAATTTTGGGGGTTCCCCATACTTAGAACTGAAACTCAAAAAATCTTTTTTCATCAAACCCATACGTGTGGGGTATCTATGGATAGGTCTTTAAAAATGATATTGAGGTTTCTAATATTTTTTTTTTCTAAAGTGAATAGTTTGCGCGAGAGACACTTCCAAAGTGGTAAAAAGTGTGTCCCCCCCACCCCCCCCGTAACTTCTAAAATAACAGAATGAAAAATCTAAAAAAAATATATGATATACATTGCCATGCAAACTTCCACCGAAAATTGGTTCGAACGAGATCTAGTAAGTAGTTTTTTTTTAATACGACATAAAAATTAAAAAAAAAATTTTTTTTCATCAAACCCATACGTATGGGGTATCTAAGGATAGGTCTTCAAAAATGATATTTAGGTTTCTAATATCATTTTTTTCTAAACTGAATAGTTTGCGCGAGAGACACTTCCAAAGTGAAAAAAAGTGTGTCCCCCCCCCCCCCTGTAACTTCTAAAATAACGGAATGAAAAATCTAAAAAAAATATATGATATACATTACCATGCAAACTTCCAACGAAAATTGGTTTGAACCAGATCTAGTAAGTAGTTTTTTTAATACGTCATAAATGGTACGGAACCCTTCATGGGCGAGTCCGACTCGCACTTGGCCGCTTTTTCTTGACTTTTTCTTTGATTGTTTTGACAACGTCAAATAAAATCTTTTACCCCTTTTTACCATCTTTTAGGGTATCGTAGTCATACTTACTTTAGTCTTTGATCGTAGTCAACTAGGAATCTATAAAGTTACCATGTCCGTCTGCCCGTCCGAGGCTTTGCTCCGTGATCGTTAGTGCTAGAAAGCTGCAATACGGCATGGATAAGTGTACACATCAATCATGCCGAAAAAGTGGTAAAATAAACTAGAAAAATATTGTTTTGGGGTTCCTTTCTCACACGTAAAGTGGGGATGATATATATTTTTTTATGTAACCCTATAGTGTAGGATGTCGTTGGATTGGTCTTTCAAAACGGGTACGGGTTTTCATGAACATTTTTTGATAAAGTAAATATTTTCTTAAATAATCGCTCCGAAAGAAAAAAATGCGTGCCCCGCCCCTCTAACTTTTGAACCATGGGTCCAAAAATATGAAAAAATCGTGAAAGTAAAGCTTGATACAGACATTAAATGAAAATTATAGCGAACATGATCGGTAAAGCCGTTTTTGAGTAATTGCAAAAAGTCTTCTTTTCTTAAGACGAAAGTGGAGGTCCCGCGCAAAATCGCCTTTTCATACAGACGTAGTCCTCATTTTCCACTCTAAATGTTAACATTATTGAAAATATTTTGACTCAATTTGTTGTATATTAACCACATAGCTATTGATTTTTTTTTTCAATTTTTAGTTATTATAAGAGTTAGGAGCATTTTAAAATTTGTATGAAGACTGTAACTCCTAATTTTTACAGTAATCAAAAAATCTAAAAATGTAAAACGTAGGGGCATAGCTATTGGTAATATACATCAACTTATCTAAAAAAAATCGATAATATCAATATCCAGAGAGGAAAATAAGGACTACGTTTGTATGGAGAAGCGGCCGTCCCCTTTCCCCTTAAAATATACATATATACGTCACATACGTAGACCTTTTGTGACGGAAGGGTAACTACGGAACCCTACACTGAGCATGGTCCGACATGCTCTTGGAAGGTTTTTTCTTAACTGGAATCATTAGGTACAATTATTGAACGCTGAGGAGTCACTCACTGCCTTCGGTGTTTGGTTTTGATTTAAGGGATTATAATTGTAATAAAAAATCAGCCAAGTGCGAGTCGGACTCGCACAGGAAGGGTTCCGTGCCTACAAAAACGGTCGCCCATCCAAGTACTGACCCTGCCCGACGTTGCTTAACTTGGGTGATTGGATGAGAACCTCGAGATTGGAAAGAAATATTTATTTTATTCTGTTTTTAGTATTTGTTGCTATAGCGGCAACAGAAATACATAATCTGTAGAAATTTCAACTGGCTAAATATCACAGTTCATGAGATACAGCCTGTTGACAGACGGATGAACGGACAGCGGAGTCTCAGTAATAGGGTCCCGTTTGACCCTTTGGGTACGCAACCCTAAAAATGCGTTTATCAAAACCAAAGGTTGAATCTAAGGTCGCGAAAGTTGGAAGAAACGCTATTGCATCAGAATTGTCGCACCAACATATAATTTGTATAATGTATAATTTGTAATTTTGCATTTACACCGTGGAAGCGCTTTGGTTGTTTTTTACTTTTGGTATATGTAAAATAAACGATATTACATTTGAAATGGAAGTAAAGTACGGAATATTAAAACAGTGGTACGTTACAGAATAAGTAAGATTTTCCAATTAAATATTCGTACTTGTTAATCATTAGGAAACGCCTCATGATTCCTAAAAGCGTAAATGGGATGAAATTCTAAAACCAATTAGGTATTATGCCACTAATTGATCCTCAGGCATTTTTATTTAAGGTATAATGAATTCCATGAATGTTCTTAATAAACTATGGAGTCATTACGCACTACTTCTTTTTATTACAAGTTTAGTACTACGATATAAATTATGTTAAGATGCTGCGATATTTGCATCATGAAATCATTAATATTTTTAGCAAGTTATTAGGTTTGTTCAAGAAAAATCCTTATTTGAAGTTTGAATCGCTGGTTTAACGACGTTATGATTATAGTTATAATGCTGATTTAGCTTGTGCAAAATTTTACCTTGTGACCTCCATCTAATGTGTGACATTAAACTTTACTTATTTGTTTTATTACCTAGACCCGGACTAATAAAGCAATTTGATTTGACGTCAGGTTAGGTAGATATTTACGATTGCAAGCCAATTTCTCTCTAAGCAAATCTCGCGGCCAAGGACTGTGCAGAATAAGGTGGTACCTATTAAGACGGTATTGCTGCTAAGCAGGTCTAGAGCCACGTGACAAAGTACCTAAAATCAATTTGATATCGATATCACTGGCTGCATTAAATGTGTATTTTATATCTTTCGATGTGCTCAAAATGGCAATACAGGGTGTATAGATTGTGTCATTCACGAAGACGCGTGCTTTGACTAGTAATGTCATGGTATTAAAGGTTAGATTTGACAAATCTGCGCGTCATCGTTGATGACATGACAACAACTATACAAAAGATAAGCGTGAATACGATTCATACAAAGTACTTATAGTAATAATAAGTAGAATCTCTCTTAACACGCAATTATCCTAAAAGTGTAGTTAGGTTTATATCTTAATACCAAAACTACGTCGACAATGTGCACTAGGACACGTCCTGAACATTTTACCAACCAAATTATACGATATGAGTGATATTTTGATACTTTTCTAAGTTCGCATATTTTTACTTGACTACACCGAAGTAGCTGAAATTTTATCCGACATTTCTGGTTCGAAATTTAAGGCACCAATTACAACGCTAATATATCATTCAGTACCTTTTTCTCGCTAAACGGGTTTCTTTAATTCTTCGGTCATTTGTTAAAACTGCTCTCGTTAAGCCGGCGGTTTGCATTTCTCAAACGTATAGTTGGTAGCATAGCGGCCTTATTACAATCATTAACCAAGCACAAACCAGTCGAAGGCTCGGGTTCAACCAGTATAAGTGCATTCTCCGACTATGCAGATTTTTTATTTAGGTATTGCAGACTGACTTGCGATTGACCCTAAACTCTGTTTTATTTCACTTTTATTCCAGATGACGTGAATTGCTTTTGTATTAAATTGACACTTGTATTGGGCAAATTGTGGACTGGATAGTCAAATTGTCATTTTGGTATATGGGATATAAAATAGACCACTATGTGGAAATTGACGACCAAGGTAAAAATAAAGCCCACTGTCATTGGAATAAAGTTTCCCAATTGCTAAATGTATTCGACAGTATAACGCGATTTGACGATAATAACGACGGTGAAGAAATATATGTAGCTTCATCGCTGCAGAATTCTATGTTAAAAGTAAAACTGCTTACTCTCCTGATACAGTATATGTTCATGAAGGACTCATTCGTATAATAACCTAATTAACTTTTTTGTAGAAAATAGCTGTGTGAGTATACCCGGGGTTTTAGATACTTACGGGAATGGTTTCGTGTATTTGTAACTTTGTTTATTGTATAATTGTTACCAAACTATGAAAAATAGGTAGTAAGCTCCGAATGTGCTTAGAAATGGTAAAGTAGTTTCTATTGGTACAGTTTTTACCTATTATTGGCTAGTGTAAAACATTACCTCACCAAAACCCCTGCATGTTTATGTTGTCGAGATCATCTTACGTTGGTGCCAGAGAGCTCCACTCGCGGTGCTTGCGCAAGTAACACAGGCTGTATATCAAGGCCAAGTTCGCAGGCACTCCCGGTGCAACTTTTACACCGTGTGGATTTCCATTGCCTTGTCGATCCAGGTGAGTCGAACACTCAGAAACCCAGCTGTGTGGATGACCTTTGGACCTGATGGACCTTTAGAAATCCCAAAAATACATCCAAAGCCTACAACGTCGGAACCGGTGGTCGTGGTTTGTCTGAACTGAAGCCGCCCGCTTATACCTAAGAGATACCGCGAACCACGTTCGACGTGTTGCTTGGGATATCACACTTACGTATGAATTTACAAGTGGGACAGAGAGGCAACACGTCGAACGTGGTTCGCGGAGCCCTCAGATCCTACGTACATCATCTTCCTCGCGTTGTCCTGGTATTTTGCCACGGCTCATGGAAGCCGCTTGGCAACTAATCCCAAAAATTGTCGTAGGCACTAATATTATGATCAAATCATACGTATATATAATTTTAATTTTATATACCTACTCGTTGCTCGTCGAAGAAGAAAAACGTAGTGTTCTTCGTTGCCTGCTTACATTTGGGAAGGAATTCAATGCCAATTTCCATGGACGTATATAGACTGGTGGGAATTTAAATAGTTAAACGTTTAAAGCGTTCGTCTCGCCTGCGCTTGGCGTTGGAATGGCCCTGGCTGTGTAGGCGGTTGTTGCTAAGTCCAATGACAAAAGGGTATGTCGACCCTTACCATGTGACCGCGAATCATATCTCTAGGTCCGGCATACGAATTAAAAGACTTGGATCGATCTCAATTTGATCTCAGATTCAAAGCACTTGCAGGAAAGAGTGCACGGTTGCAGTCTCTAGTGATGACAAAATATATCAAATTGAGATCAGATGGGTGAAATTCGAATACCGTTCGTTGGATTAAACACTGCTTGGTTTGCCTGTAGAGTGTAGATAAGATGAGCGAATTATATTTCGTACGACGCTTTTGCTTATGATAATGGGAATACATAATGGTGCCTTTATCTAAGTTATAGTATAACTACATATCCCTTATACGATCCATCACATACATTTCAGTAGGCACGTCCCACATCTGAATTTGGACAGTGGTCAAAGGTTTTTTAAAGTTTTATAGTCAATGTCATACAACCAATAGGACAGTACAAAATATGTATGTCCAACGCTTCTTTTATTTGACGTGGCATTGGATGAGTGCGACCTTGCTTTTGAAGCCCTATTTTGCATATAACATAATCACACATTCTACCTATTCTATTATTGCAAAATGATTTTTTATTATGTTACGTCACGGTTTAAAAATGTATTCGTACTACAAAAACAGATTTTTAGGGTCGCGTAGTCAAAAATGGCTAAAACGGAACCCTTATAGTGTCGTCATGTCCATCCGTCTGTCCGTATGTCACAGCAATTTTTATTGTTGAGCCTTTTAGAAATTTGTAATAACAATAATGGCAGCAGTTTTGAAGATGTCAGCAATAGTTTTTTGAATGAATTATTGTTAAAACAGTGGTCAGCTTCAGAAGTACGCGCAAAATTTGTAAGTATATGGTTTTAAACATTCTCTAACAGCTTAATAAAAAATTAGATATGTTTCAATATATAGAATAATTACTTACACTGTAAAAAATAATTCTAAACAAGAACTACAGCGATTTATATCTATTTGGAAAAGTATAAGAGGTTGTGGCAGATACTGTTGTTTCATCTGCTGCTATTGATGCGGACTGAGCCTATCTACTAATAAGTACTTATCATTTTGTCTTCCAGTTATATCCTCCACTTAATGCATAACGGGTCGGACCTCTATACCGTCTATAGCATTGATTTACGAGTGTAAAGGTGTTTTATTGGTATACATCATAATACAAACAGGTATGATGCCAGTTCGAATGGAAGAAGAGGTGTGCCGCTAAGGACGAGGACGAGTCACTAGTAACAATGAATACGAATTGTAGTGGTTTAGTTTGCCCAATAATTTTCTATAATTCATTCTATAATTGTGTGAGTGACGTTCTGACAAACTCGGAGGGTATAGTGGGGTTATCCAACAAACTCGTTTACCGAATTCTGAAATGTTATATCTTTTAAATAAAGCAATGCCTGCGGATACACTCACCGTTAACTCTTATTGTGCCTGTAACAGTAGGTAGGTGTAAGTAACTTTGTGTCGTGTGTTTTATATACATGGTATTTATATATATGTTACAGAATTACCTACCCCAATTATATTAAATAAATGCATTGAAATGACATCCTTTTTTCAATTGAAACCTAGGGAAGTACCTATTAAAAAAAAATGTATTACTTATACAATAACGAAGAAATCATTACGCAAGTCTGACTGGTCTTAATGGTATAAGCTACTTTGATTAAACTTCCTAAATAATCCTAAATCCTTTCATTAAGATTGGGGGATTGATATATTACCTATGTTATATGCGTTAATCAATGGTTAAGATAAAAATGATTTAGATTTGATAATTGATTAAGATTAGATACTTGGGCACGACGCACGAGCAACCTTGCAGCTATACCGAGATTCGGATTTGATTATTATAGCGCGCGACTGCAATTTGGTGCAATATTTTTTCATGATTATGATTTACTGCACAGTCAAAAGAGTAAATAGTAACAAGACTGTTAATTAATATAGTCGAATGGAGTCCCAAATGCGTGTGGTCTGGCTAAACTTAAACAAGGTAGTATATGTCATCCGCTGGCCAGCCAGTTTATGCATAAAACACTTTATGCTCGACTATGCCGGTGTCTATTATAACGAAACACTGCTATTCGAAAGAACTATACGTAATAAAGGACCAGAGCGTAACAGATCTTTCTGGGGTAATACGGTAGTTAATCTTTGTAAACAGTAACTGAACTGGCGGTAAAAAAAACGCTGGAATGTTGATCGCCTTCTTAAAAGAGTGAAGCGTGAAAGGTACGCGTTTGCTCTGAATGGCACTGGCTCCATGAAATAATGAACATCATGCACCTTATGTGGACATTGGTCTACAATGATCACTTTTTAAGTTTTTATCCATCATTGCCGTTATTGGATGCTTATTACAGGGCTCTTGTTCATGGTTATCAATAATTTTGACCAGAATGACTCTGATCTACGCTTACGCAGTGGTTGCGAAGTAAGAGGTCAACTTAAAAATGAAAGGAGGACTTGTGTCCTGAGATGAGTGTATATAGGTTATTGAATTGCATTTAGAGATTTAGTATAATTTATAGATAATCGGTGTCAGCTCTTGTAAATGTAGGTATCTCTATCGGCCTGGTCAATGTGTAGGGCACTAAAGCATATAAGATTTATTGCAGGGAATAACCCCATAGGGCAAAAACTCTTATTTGAATACGTACGTCGCTCAGATACAGTCAGAAAAGAAGGGATTCGCTCCTTCGCCTCGACCGACCTTCTGTAAGAGGAGTATGCGTACAAAGTACAAACGCAAGAGTTTAAAGCGACAAAAGAGCTCATCGACCTTTCTTAGATAATTCTTAGTAGACCTTGCATGAGGACATAGCGAGTATTTAAGGAGCTTTCGACCTGGTCCCGGTACTACCTTCACATATGTCAACTTGCAAAAAATGAGATACTTAATTAAATTTAAATGAATGCCTCCAAATAAAAAGCTCGTAAAAAAGTCAATGTCATTACCGATTTAAGTATAAGCAATGTCTCACAGCCTATACTTATAAGTTTGAATGATTAAGGAAGACTAATGCATTAATTGTGGAATCGAAAGAACATTCAACGCAATAAATAATGTTGGCACGGTGGAGGTTCCGATCTTCTGATTTAAAGAGAGAGATAAATGTAAAAGTGATCAATTATTGCTTTAAATACATGATCGGCACAAATATATTGGTTTGGAGGATTTAACAACTGGAGTCGCCTTTAAGAGCTTACCCCTATATCGAAAACCTGGGCTAATGGTCATATATATTGTATGGACTGACGTGCCCCGGCCCCGCAAAAATTGGTGGACTGTTTTGTACAGAAAGCTACCAAACAAGGCGTGTCCAGTTATATTGGACTTTTAATGTCTTCTTCACTTTTCATTTGCATAAATGCTTACTTCCCATACGGTAGTCTGTAAAATCATCTAAAATAATTCACATCCGTTAGCATCCTTTAGGATAGGGGCTTGCCCGGCACCCTAATCCCAAGAATGGGTAGAGACAGTATTTTAAACGAAAGTACTTGCCGTCTGACCTTCTACTGACGAATAGGTACAGTCGCCATCAGATATATCGGAACACCCAAGGTGTTCACAAATATCTTAACAAAGCCTCTATTATCAAGTCAGTAAAGTGCACGTTTATTTATTTTGAGCATTCATTGGTACAATCTATGAACCTACGATGTCGGGTTTAGACTGTCCTCGCCGTACCGGTCGGCTAACGTTGCTCTTAGAAATAAATAAGCATTTATATCAATCAATATGTTAAGAATACTACGATTAGAGTTTACAGACTGATGTACAAATCATTTTACTAAGAGTAATTGGTATTTTACCCGGGTGCGTAGACAAGATGCCAATCGTTCGTATCACTCTTCCATATTAGTGCGACAGAGACAGTTGCGTTCGCTACGGAGCGTTAACAATTGGTACCGTGTTTACGCACCCTGCGGTGGCAGCATGGCTCATTTTTATCACTTGGTACTATGCCCGTCACTTTCGCACTTACATACTTGTTAGAACGTGACAGGCATGGGGACAAACGATAAAGAGCCGATCATCTTAGCTCTACTGAGCTCAGTTTAGTTATATACATAGATACATTGTAGAGAAAACTGCGACTAAACAAACTCCATTACATATTTCCTATGTACCAATGTAATTTGTGCAGCTCTAAAGTAAGGTCCGGAGTAATTACTTAATTCAAAATGACTTTCGTCGGCCTGTCATTACGCATTTAATAAGCGTACACTTAGGCAGTCAATGCTGCGTGTTTATCTGAACCCAGCCCGCCCAGGTCACCAAACACATTTACACATTACACAAAGACCCAAAAAGCGACTCCTTTATAGGCTAATATAAACCCTTTCCCATTAAACTTAAAGCGCAATTTATAATGGGCGACCGGAGTTATAAGCTCGTTAACTGTGAGTGCGAATTATTCATGCTAAGAAATGCAAATAAAGTAGCCTCTATCATGAAGACGTAAAGGTCATATTTGATTAGAGGTAGTCAGTGGGCTAGTATACAATTAGAGATCCGCGGAGTAAGATTCTATTAGAAATATTGTTACCAAAGATTAAGTGCATCGCATCATCGAAATTGTCTGTATCAATTACAGCTTACAAGCTTTCATTGACTTTATGTAATGTGATTCCTAGTTTTATTGTTATGGTAATTCTCCTCGTGTGGTTACTCAACTCTAATTAGTACGGTCACGTCTGAAAATATCAATAAGGACAAAGTACCTAATATATGGGCCATAAAGTCGTGTATACATATTTTTGGCACTTCGATCGTGTCGATGTTTTCAGATGTGACTGTACTATACTACTAGTACTCTGATCTAATCAATCCTTTACGATGTGTCCTGTTTGACCACCTTGATCCAAGTAAACTAGCTAGTCCAACTTTCTCCATGTCTCCTCTACTACTACTACTACTTGCTAAAACTACCGTGTGTCCAGGGGTATTATGTTATTTTCCTAACCCCAAGCATCAGGCATTAATTGGGGTAATACAACCACAGGTGTAGAATCATGCTTAGGTACGGTAGGTTAGGTAGTCTTCTATCTTCTATGATTGTTTCCCCTTGAGTCATACAGATATGTATGTTAAGATTGTTAAGTTTGTCGTAAAAAAGGAAACTAAACTCTACCTACATACTTATCTATAGTACTTTCAACGCAAGAGCGACTTAATGAACTACATTACGGTAAAAAGATCGGAATTCGTTAAATAAATCAAGCTTACTTATCTATACGATGCAGTAATTTCTGGACTGTGGGGATGGGGCCTCTAGTCGATGATTCAATTACAGAGTTCGTGTATAAGATTGATTGATTGATGCCTGATATTATTGATTATTAATGCGCTGTCGCTCAACTTTTATTATGAACAGTTAGCTGCACAGATAGTTGACCCCTCCTGCAAAAATAATCTATGCAGGCCCCCCCTGTATACATAATTAATTACTACATTATGTTATTAAATTCCGCAAGCAAGCAAGGGTTATAGTAATCATAGTCCATTTGAAACTTTGAAAAAAAAAAGAATTATGTGTTATTTAAAAATCACCAGATTTTAAACAAATGTGTTATTTATGTGTATCTATTCGTACAGAACTCTAACTACGAAAGAACTAATTCATACTTAGACGTTCTCTACGTAATCGTTAACGCCCATACATCAAAATTTGGACTGAGATCCAGAAGTCATAACGCATATAAATCAATTTTATTACCCCCGTGTTGTATCACTCAGCGAACTATGATTTATTGATGTCGTTATAAAAGTATAATAATAGTCTTTGGCTTGTAAAGCTACGTATGCTGGAATGCTGTGTGTCGCGTTCTAATATTCTATTTTTTGCCCCGAGTCGTGACAAGTATTATGCTTATCTAGTAACGTAAAAGTGTTAATATAGCTGCATTGCTTTAATAAACATTAATCTGACTAAAACACGTATTCATTTAATTTAAGCTTCTGTGTTGATGAAGCTGGATCTTTAGCAAACGAGTTAGCGGTACCTACCTATAGGGGTCTAAAGAACTTTTAATTACGTCTACAAATAATTCTTTTTCAAATATTTCTACAGCATAACAAAAAACATTATGCCAAAAAGTGCGTCGCTTAATGTATTTAATAAAAAACAAATTATTCTCGGTTTTTTAAACTCTTCACATTCACACATATATACATACACGCTATAGTTATTGGCCCCTCCATAGTCCATAGTAATTGGCTTGCTGGCTTCAGTGGCTTCTCTTAACAATAAGACTTCTATTGCCTTGTTTCTTTGCCTTATTATGGAGGGTCCAAACACTATACCCTCCCCAAGGTAGGATAAATCTTTTAAACAGTGAATCCAACTATTGGTCTCTCGCTAAGGGGCCCACAGATTACCAGTTCGCCGGATGATATTAGTCTGTCAATAAATTGCAAAAGGTTTCGGACTGACGACTAATACGAACCGAGAGTGTGTGGCCGCTTGACGATTCCGGTCGGAGTTGACAAATATCGGCCGGACAGTCCGTGGTCTTGGGGTGAAAACGGACGACTTTCAACTGCTAGCTAGTGTGTAATACTCGCAGAGGTGGCAGCAGGCTATTGCCGGCAGGCAGTAAACGCTTATGACTGTGTGCAGACCTTATTGGCCTAGGACGGCAGGCCACCCAATAGGACTAGAGGCTGCAGGCGGACTGGTAATGGGTGGGATCCTTAGTTACAGTTTAACTGACCTAACCTTGATGTAATAAACCTTGATATGTTTTATGTGAATAAGACATCACAATACACAGGTAAAGTCTTATACAACATTTTACCATGACTGTTAATTCTTGCAACGTCGTGAACCTAGAATAGCCAAAACGCCCGCGGCCGGCCGTTCGGGGCAATAAATCGTTTCTGTATCAATTCAAACATTTGTAATTATAGTGTAACATACAAGCCAATTAAAAATAAGACATAATGTAGCACGGAAGATATATGGCTTCTCGATAAATAAGTGGGTACAAATAATTGTGGTTAGTGGCGTCAGTTGGGCGAGGTCAAGTATTGTACACTTCAATTGAAATTTGTTTGGTATGTGAGGTGATCGTTACATTCTACTTAATATTACTAGCTTTTGCCCGCGACTTTGTCTGTGTGAAATTAGTAATTTGGGTAACTTATTTTTACCAATCAGTTATTTATTGTTTCCCCATACAAACTTGGCCCTGGCCTCCCATCAGCAGCGTCTCCAGCAGAAACTTGTCCAGCACCGTCTTGCAGGCGCTGAGAGACGCGTGGGAAGTCACCTCCAGGTGTTCCAGGTCTTGGAGAACGGCTTGGTCAACCTGATCACACCAAACAGTACCTACTGCACGTTCATCGTGTCGTAGCTCTGGTCAGGCGCCTTCATCTGGCAGCCCTCTAGTTGTTCCAGGTCTTGGAGAACCTAACCGGCGTACAGTATTTCATAACGACTTCAGATTCAGTGAGTTTTACCCCTCATCTGATGCATCCAGCAGCACTCCAGGTGTTCCAGGTCTTGAGCTGTCTCTATCAAACAATACCCAACACCACGTTGAGCGAGTGCTACCCCTAACCCTTTGCACCCATCAGCACTCTAGGTCTTGAGCTGCCTCCATTAGATCCCGGATGTAATTTTCTAACGGGAAGATTAAGATTGGAAATTAGTAAGGTATCGGTACGGCAGAGGGTACTCAATAATCCTCGTACCTATTTTCACTAAATAAATACGAAACTATATATGGCTTGGCCGTTTCGCTACCGTCACATGGGCGTAAGGTGAAAAAAATATTAACTATACAATTTCTCTTGTAGTAACGAAACGGCCAAGCCACATATTTTGACTTTTGACTTAGGTGTAGAGTTTCTGAAGTTAGGGCTTGCAGAGTTAGACGCTTGAATCTACAAGAGATCTTATAACTTTTTGACAGTGCGAGCCTTAATCCCGAGAATTTTGTTTATCTGGTATAATCCAAACCCAAGTTATGAGGGTTCAAAAAACGACGAAGCGCTTCCCGAAATAGTAAGTAGTGCCATTGCGCTTCGCTTTGCTCGTCTGGGCGGGGGAACTACCGTGCCCCCAGATATGATTAGCTCTTAAACAACTTTTAATTTGTGGTCAACACTTAAATATTTTGTTCTTAATTCAAATTTAAAATTTTGTTGTAGACTGTACACTTGTGCAGTGTCATTGTGTTGCTCTTATTGATTTTGACGGACGACTTAGGTTTTTAATTTACGGTAGCACTTTGCCTTCGAGACTCCTCGAGACCGGTTAATAGGTACAATCGATCAACGAGTTGTGTAATAGTTGTTTAACAATAGGTTGCTAGTGATGTCCGAGACAAGCTTTTCTGAGCTCATAAAAATATATTGAGGTAGGAGAGAACTTTGTTTCAATTCACTAGCTATAGGTAACTGCTAAAATAAATAGGTAGTAATTGTTTAGGTGGGTAAAGGCATATTAGACATAAATACCTAATGACATACATTACATAATAGGTAATATACAGACAGAGGTATTACAGTAACTGTACAAATACTACACTAAAGTAGAGAAGTAGACTCTTGGGACGTTATCCAAACACCCTAAGCCCGGTCCCACAAGTTTTTTTGGAGAAATCGCGAAACGTCTGGTTGACGTAACTGGTGACCGAAGAGCTGGCGGCTTCCTCGCACAACGTATCAGTATTGCGATTCAACGAGGAAATGCTGCCAGCATCCTTGGTACAATACCTCAAGGGCCTATTTTAGATATAAGCTAGTTATAGTAATCATCTTTATATATCCATTAGTATATTGTTATTGTAAATAAATACGTTTTATAGCCCGGTAATATTAAAACGATATTAAATACGGATTGTAACAGTAACGTCGCTCTTGTAAAAATATAGGTAAATACCTAATAATTAATAATCAAACGAACTTACCTGTGAAGTTTGATTACAATTATGCGAGTATCCAAATCCAAGACAACAAATATAATTTACTAGCAGCAGTACACGTTATCGTGCAGTCCAAGTCACACATTTTAGAGATTATAGTATTTAAAAAACAAGTTCGCGCTGTCCCTCTCACTCGCTACGCCGCGTTCCTGCTTCGACATCGCTCCTCCAGTACTCATTATTTCAGAGTTATTTTTGTGTTATTAACAGAGACTATTTTATTTTCATTTTTGGGGATGGGGGGCGGGTCTTTGTTGTCTTGGATTTGGATACTCGCATAATTGTAATCAAACTTCACAGGTAAGTTCGTTTGATTATTAATTATACTTCGTATCCAAATCCAAGACAACAAATATAATTTACTAGCAGATGTTCAGAGCTTTGTATTTAAATTCAAATCCTGAATGCGAAAATAAAATAAAATATCGATATCAAATCAGTATGTTACGAACATACTGATATTATTGATTTTGACTAAAGAGAACAACGTACCACCTAGAAGTTATTAATTTATATCCAATTTAAATAATTATTTATGTATCCACATAGTATAAATGTAAAATGTATGTATAGCATAATAAAATTAAGGAGTGAAATTGCTCTTGGTATTTCATTTCGTTAATATTAAAAAAGTATAAAACTTTCTTTGATTTCACTGTAGTATATTGATAAAGTTGTATATATCTTAATATTCACAAGGTACAACTATTTTTATGTCATTTACAAGCCAGGACGCCATTAAGTGTAAATGTGTTTTCAAGCTTTAGTTGGCTCTAAATAAGTTTTAGATGGGCATTTTCTGTCTGTAACCATATAAACAAACCATTTTGTATAATTTAGAATTTACCAACCATTCTCTGGATGTAATTACAACGGAGACAAACAAGCATACGGCCTGCCTGATGGTAAACAATCACCGTAGCCTATGAATGCCCGCTACTGCAGAGGTATATTACATGCGCGTTACTGACCCTAAAATATAATCTAATTTTATGTTACGACACTTTAAAGTTAATTTTGAATACAGCAATCAATACTTTCCTCGGTAAATAGCCTTTGAGTGAGGTAGATAAAGGAGAATTTTCTTCATTGTAAAGCTACCATAAATATCAAGGCTATATGTAAGTACTTTAAAACTAAATCTGGACAATTACTAGTAGAGTATCCTGTAGGTATTAAGTATTTGAAACTTATCACTTTGAAAATATAGATGGACTAATTTTAGTTATTACCACAGATCAAGAAATAGTAATATGATATTATTTATAACTAAATAGCTAATCTCATCTGCTTATGCGTATCTGAACGATGATGGCTACTACGCTAACAAGTGGCAAGGAACTTAGGTAGATTATGTGTTGAGTTATGATATATTTGTGAACAAAATATCTGGCATGACTTGTAACTTGTACTTCATTTTAAGGAGTAACATTTTTTAACGTTACCTACAATAAAACTGTACAGTGTGCATTGCGACGAAAAATGAAAACTATTTAAGCTTTCTTTTACAGCAAGACAATATGACAACCCGAGCATTTACATTTCAGACAATAATAATGTTATTGTTAAAGGATTTCAACCCTTTACTGCGATTATTAATCTAGCTACTTAGCGCAAGCGACTGCAACACGTGGCAGCATAACTCTAGTTGCATGGTTGCACAATTTACAGCACTTATTTCGCGTCGCGGGATAGTGCATCAACGGCGGTTCACCTCTTGTTTGATGCGGCGATGTTCCCCTGAAGTTTGGAGCTTAGAATCCGTAAGTAAATTGTACCGGATTTATTACATTAGGCTCGTTGATATGGTATATTCTTGACAGCATATCAAAGCTGACGTTTGAAGTTATTAGGAGTATATAACAGCGTGATATGAGTACAAATCATAAATTTGGGTTAAAGGGTTTACAGATATATTTTTCCCTATATGTTGTTTACATACAGCATTTCTTTGTCTGTAAGGGCAATGACATTGCGTACATTTTGTTTAAGGTATTTTAGGCCGCATTAACACCTATTAAATTACCTCAGCGTAACAAGAACCTCCTTTATATTTCATTATTTTTACAAGTCCTGTAAACTTTAGCTCAACCTTAAATATTTTTGCTCTTTAGTCCCTTATATTTACATGCGTAAAGATACTTCCAATACTATTAAAGTCTTCAATCATTACATTGGCATCAACACTGTTATAGTAGAGCAACGTTATATATCTTTGACGATATCATTTTGAGATATGTATAATGACCGACTGTAGACCGAAGAGCGAAGTGACCGAAGAGCGTAGCGACCGAAGTGCGAAGCGACCGAAGAGCGAAGCGACCAAAAGGAGCAAAGCAACCGAAGAACCAAATGACCGAAGCATTATAACCTCGACACTTAAAATGAAGCACATATAGCCTCGACGCTGCGGAAATGGAGGCCTCGATACGATTATTGTGGAATTGTATAGTACATATAACTTAAAGTGCGGCATATATCTTCGTCACTGCGACAGCTGCGACAGCGGACCCCTTGACACAATTATTGTGGAGTAATGATAGCATCCTCACTATGACGTGGGGCAAACTTAGCCTCAACACTACGACAGCAGAGCCCTCGACACAATGATTGTGGAGTAATGATAGCCTCCTCACTATTAAAGTGGGGCAAATATGGCTTCAACGCTGTGAAAGCGGAGCCCTCGACACAATGACTGTGGAGTAATGATAGCCTCTTCACTATTAAAGTGGGGCAAATATAGCTTCGACGCTGTGAAAGCGGAGCACTCGACACAATGGTTGTGGAGTAATGATAGCCTCATCACTATTAAAGTGGGGCAAATATAGCTTCAACGCTGTTAAAGCGGAGCCCTCGACACAGTGATTGTGGAGTAATGATAGCCTCATCACTATTAAAGTGGGGCAAATATAGCTTCGACGCTGTTAAAGCGGAGCCCTCGACACAATGGTTGTGGAGTAATGATAGCCTCATCACTATTGAAGTGGGGCAAATATAGCTTCGACGCTGTTAAAGCGGAGCCCTCGACACAATGGTTGTGGAGTAATGATAGCCTCTTCACTATTAAAGTGGGGCAAATATAGCTTCGACGCTGTTAAAGCGGAGCCCTCGACACAATGGTTGTGGAGTAATGATAGCCTCATCACTATTAAAGTGGGGCAAATATAGCTTCGACGCTGTTAAAGCGGAGCCCTCGACACAATGATTGTGGAGTAATGATAGCCTCATCACTATTAAAGTGGGGCAAATATAGCTTCGACGCTGTTAAAGCGGAGCCCTCGACACAATGATTGTGGAGTAATGATAGCCTCATCACTATTAAAGTGGGGCAAATATAGCTTCGACGCTGTTAAAGCGGAGCCCTCGACACAATGGTTGTGGAGTAATGATAGCCTCATCACTATTAAAGTGGGGCAAATATAGCTTCAACGCTGTTAAAGCGGAGCCCTCGACACAATGATTGTGGAGAAATGATAGCCTCTTCACTATTAAAGTGGGGCAAATATAGCTTCGACGCTGTTAAAGCGGAGCCCTCGACACAATGGTTGTGGAGTAAAATATAGTACCATGTCGACATCTCATTTATAAGAAAATATTTATTTAATATGTGTTTTAATTTTGAACTATTAATTAATGTGCATTATAAAATTACATTAAAACTTTAATCAACACAGTTAATACCGATTTTCTGTTTGATGAATATCTTGTTGCACAGTAAACCTAAGCTTCTAAGTACTCACGGAAAGGAGAATTATTATTAGACGGAGTCCACAATATTACACAAATCAAGTATATCTTTCCATAATATATTTCATTTTAAAATTATATTATATTATGTTAATCAAAGCTGTCTAATAATAACAATGCGGGTAACTAACTGACGATCAAATTTAGGAGGCGACCACATCGATTGGACCCAAGACTCGACGATACCGCGATGTCCGATTAAAGCCTACTACCTAATCCGTCATGATCCATACGATAGATTCACTATGGCCCTCATATGGGGCATGGGGCGCACGGTATCGGAGCACGCATAGCACGTCCCGTTTGTATACGTCGATTAATGGCATTAAACACTTTAAACTGTCAGTCAGACTAAATAGTCTTCCAATGTCTTATTGTGTATTGATTGACATTACTCCTGTATATTTATACCTATAGGTATCCTCATAAGACGCTCATTAAACTTGTTGGTACTGTGTATGTACATTTGCATAAAGACGCGTTTTGTTATCATTCATAGGCACTTATTACCAATCGGCAAGGATTACCATTGTTATCTGTTTTATTGTATGGTAGGGTAGATCGGACATGGTAAAAGCCGCTTTCATGAAACGATTACCTAGTATATATTAACTTTATTCAGATATGGTTTGTATATTTAAATCTGTACGCGAAAGCATCTCGTAAAAAAAAAAAAATTGTGAGTGAACATTGCATTTTATGCAATCATAAAATGAAATCTAAATAATATTATATTAGTAAATAATACTATAATAGTACGTATTACAATTATTTAAAGTTCAAATTGTAATCTATTTGTAGCCCCATACTTATTTTTTCCGTAATTTATTTATTCAAAAAAGAAGGTAGTTGTAGTAAGTGATTTCGTATGAACGTAAAAATAACTTACTTGATTTCTTAGGTAATAAGTTTATTACGCTAAACGAATATACCTACAATTTCAAATTGAAAGTTTAACTGCCATGTAAGTATGGCAAACGAGACTAGACTTGCCGAGCTGAATAAACATCAATTTTTCGTTCGAGGGTACGGCGGTCGGCAGTTCAAATAATGTTTTGATTCTATACTTCTTATTCAGCGCACAATAAACATTAATCGAAACACAATTAGGTACACATATTTAGAGGAACACTATTTTGGCGAAAATACGTGTGACTCGGACTAACACAAAAACATGTAATGAGTACTGGAGGAGCGATGTCGAAGCAGGAACGCGGCGTAGCGAGTGAGAGGGACAGCGCGAACTTGTTTTTTAAATACTATAATCTCTAAAATGTGTGACTTGGACTGCACGATAACGTGTACTGCTGCTAGTAAATTATATTTGTTGTCTTGGATTTGGATACGAAGTATAATAAGCCGCACGCACGTAAAGATCAATTATACTATGAATAGATTTTTTGTTGCTTACTCAACAAAAAATGTCTCCGAATGCTAGATCCGACAAAGCTATGAAAAAAATTTGTGTAGGAATATAGTGTTTTGATGCGTTCTACTATAACATGCTTCGTCAGTCAGTACCTATTCCTTGGCACTTGGGTAGCAATAAGCGTACTTCAAATAATGATTATTGTCTGGAATTCCAGAATAGTCCAATCGAGTAAGGTTTAGACACTTTACCCAGTATGTACTTTGAGATAAGTTATGCATACATTGTTGATAATTGTTGAGCTAACGCACCTCAATTGGTTGCTTAACCACACTATTGTTTGCTTTGGCTAACATGACAAATTGCTTAGTTATTACTTATTACTAATTAAGGCAATCCACAAATGACCGTCGTCTAATTATGACATTATTGAGCAATATTCAAATAAAAATGTCAAGGTGTTCCATATGCTTGACTAGACTTTGTCTTAAACATGTTTTTGATACTTACCTATCTAGTCCTAATGTCCTAGATTTGCTATTAACTCCAAGATATATTATTATATATTTTTTAGATATACGATCTAGAGATACGATCTACATTGTAGGCACCTAATTTTCTTAAATGATATGTCATATTTTATTAAGCAAACGAGCAGACGAATCGCTCGATGGTAAGCAATTACCGTTTCCCATAGACACCCACAACACAAGGGCTACTTATATAACCGCGAAAATCGAAGTTCATCAATTGCGGGCATTTTTCTCTGTCATTCTAATTACGTCTTAGTGAGAGTAAAAGAGAAAGATCCCCGCAATTTACGAATTTCGGTTTTCGCGGTAGGCCCCCAGAGGGGTTGCAGGTGCATTGCCGGCCCTTAAGATGGGATGTTATTTTTATGAAGATCGTATCGGCCCAGAATACTGTGAGCGGCAGTTTAGCTGTGCGAGGTAGGAAGATCCTGGAGAAATGCACATTTGAGGACTGCCAATTATCTAAATGGTGATTGTGGTGAAAATGTAAATGTAGTCGCGTAGAGCGTCACTATGTACGAGTAGGCATATAGTCATATACTAATCTAATAGAAATATATGAAGGAGAAAGAAGAAGATGTCGATGAAATAAGGTTTACAAATGGTTAGTTAACGTTATGATACATCTGGCATTGAATTAATCATCATTAATCGAATAAGGAACCCTCAATTTTTCTATGCTAGGACTTATATAGGACTACCTTTCCATAAACTACTGTTCATTTACATAAACTGTACATGTAACTCTATTTGTATAACATGGTTAGGTATTTGCACTTATATAAAATCTAATTATTCGCGATAGTATCTTTCTATCTCTAGTTACAAAATAGATATAGTAAATAACAACTTCGTCAGTTACGTGTTTCCAATTAAAAGAAAGGACGCACTGTATCAAACACCAATCAGTGACCGTGGACCCGTAATTAATGTCCACTGGGACTCAATCAATTAATTTGTTAAGATTTTCAATTCAAATTATTAAGATTTCATGTTTTATAGCTAGTAACTAACTTTCTATAACGTCTAATGGAATTCAAAATGTGGACCTAAATTGATTATCAGAGTACTTGGATATCTTTATACAGTACTTATCAGCAATAAGTGGACAGATAACTAGGTATACACTATACAGGAAGTAACAAAAATAGTGGTGATCCGTTTAAGGGCATATTCGGTGTAATGATCTGATTTTAAATAAACCGGTCAAGAGCATGTCGGGCCACGCTCAGTGTAGGGTTCCGTAGCTACTCTTCCGTCACAATAAGCTAAACTGGAGCTTAAAGTATAGTAAATTGTTAACCAAGGGATGAAACGGTACCTTTCACCCGAGTTAAACAAATAGGCAAATTTGCATAATCAGTACCTAATTAAAGTCTTTTTACTATGAAGGGAAAACTTTTTACGATAACTCAAAAACAGCTAAACTGATCATGTCCGCTATAGTTTTCGTTTAATGTCTTTCTTAAGCTCTACTTCCACGATTTTTTTCATATTTTTTGGACCTATGGTTCAAAAGTTAGAGGGGGGGGGACACATTTTTTTTTTCTTTCGGAGCGATTATCTCCGAATATATTCACTTTATCAAAAAATGTTTCTTGAAAACCCCTATTAGTTTTGAAAGACCTTTCCAACGATACCCCACACTCTAGGGTTGAAGCGAAAAAAAAAATTCACCCCCACTTTACGTGTAGGGGAGGTACCCTAAAAAATATTAAATTTTTAGATTTTATTGTACGACTTTGTCGGCTTTATTGATTTATATATCCATGCCAAATTTCAGCTTTCTAGCACTAACGACCACGGAGCAAAGCCTCGGACAGACAGACAGACAGACAGACAGACAGACAGACAGACAGACGGACATGGCGAAACTATAAGGGTTTCGTTTTATGCCATTTGGCTACGGAACCCTAAAAAAGTAGAAGAAATATTTTTGCTACACGAAAATAGTTATTTGTACAACAAGAGAGCAAAGTTTGATATTTCTTCGAGTGCTTGTTTTGAGTCCCGTGCAAGCGAAAGATTCTATAATAGATTCACGAGCGTATCGAGTGAATCTAATTTAGAATCTTGAGCGTAGTAAGGGACTCAAAAGCGCACGAGATGTAAATAACTTTGATCTCGTGTAGTACACAAAATTTTTCACGTCAGTCAGCCATCAAAAAATACAACCTGAAAAAATTTAATCCGTCTTCATCACTATTTCACTCATGTTTTCTGAAGGTATTCTAACAATTAACTTTAATTACCGCAATAAAACAAAACGAAAGAAATTTCAATAAAATGATACGAAAATAATGAATTAACGAACATCAATTATTGACACTTCAATCGTCAACTTTTTTTTGTTAAAAAAAACTTTGTAAGATACGGTCCGAATTGCGCATACTACTATTTGTCAACTATAGTAGAGATCGTTAAAAGTCGTTAAGTAGACTGCGTAACAATTGCGTAAATTTGTATAAGTATATTGTTTTGATTGTATAATAAAATACGTAAAATATGGTATTTTTATTAAATTATAAACTTTTATTTCATTAATTAATTATTACGAATGAAGACTCGTAGGGTGTTTTGGACCGATGCGGTCTGACTTATTTCGGGGGTCTATTATAAACCGTCAATATATCGTTGAATTATGTATGCACTTTTTTGTCTCTTTCTTTTTGAAATGACGTGAAAGGGACAAAGACAATAGAATCCAAATACTTCGAACTTGTATTAGGCCCCGCACGTTGTAATGACATTCGAATATGAAGGTCACTTGAATGTTATTTTGTCTCACTCAGTGAGCAAAATGCGATTTTGCTCACTGTTTTTAAGCAGCAAATTACCCTTGTTCCAGCTGCTGACGTGAAAAAATATTTTTTTCTATGGAGCAGATCGTTCCAAGTCGGCCAACCTTCATTCATACAGAGGTAAAAAGTTGTTTGCATCATTGTTTTTCTTTTAAGTACGTTTTCCTAGAAAAGGTCCTACTTAATAACAAAATTATGATCACATTATGGTGCGTCCACCGTCCACATGTCCACATGCTGGACATGTGCAAGTTTGTTGTTGTTTCTAGCTGTTCAACCTTATGTATTTATTGTTTGTTATGTTTAGTTATTTTGATGATGACATTGACTTATTAGATACATAGGAGTTATGTATTATATAAAACTTGTTTTATGATTGTTAGCTTAACAGTCTCTTGACGTGAAACATGTATTTCATACATTTATTTTTATTTTTTTATTCTTGAACACTTGGAGAGCCTTTACACCTCCAAATCTTATTATTGTGTATTATTACTCTTTCAGACCGTGGGGACCTTATACATCTCCAAACTTAATGTATTAACCGTGGAGACTATACTGTATTATTGTATAATATTCTTGACTTGGTACATACTAGTTATGTATTCTGTAGCATTAGTTTATGAGACTGCTAGCTTAACAGTCCAGACGCGGTTGATTTATTTAGTATAAATTTTATTTTGACACTTGGAGAGACTTTACACCTCCAAATCTTATTAGTAATAGTACTCTGACATTGGGGACCTTTTACATCTCCAGATTTAATGTATTTTTAACCATAGAGACTATACATCACTATGGTATTGTAGTAATTATTTATTTTAAGATTATTATAATGTAATGTTTACCCAGGTATTGGCTGTTGTGTTTATAAAGGCCTACTTGCAGATTTTTTTTTTGAATTTTGTATTTTGCTTCAGATTGTGCGCTTAATACGAAAGGGGACGGCCGACTTTTAGATTTTTTGATTATTGTAAAAATTAGGAGCGAAAAACAAATTTCATACAATTTTTTAAATACTCTTATAATAATTGAAAGTTCGAAAAAAAAACGAAACGTAACATAGCTGTTGTTGATATATAACTAATTGTGTCAAAATATTTTCAATAATGTGAATCTATCCCTCTTCACCGCACTGGGTTCATGTCGAATTCGTTTTCCGTGCAGGCGGCCCGTCTTTGGAACGGACTTCCCTACGGCATCAAAAATGCTCAAAATAAGTTTGCATTTAAAAAATCCTTACATGCTTTCTTTGCTAGCAGAATGAAAAATAATAATGTATGTGTAAGCTCTATATGTTTTGTCGTTATTTATGTATATATTATAAGAAATATAAGTATGTATGTATGTATTATGTATGTATGGTATGTTATTGTATTATATTTGGTTGTTGTTGTTAAAGTAGCACCGCCCACAATCTCTCTGCTTTGTCTAAAGGTTGACTGGTAGAGAATGCCTCATGGCATTAAGTCCGCCTTTTGTACTATAAGGTTTTCTTTTGTGCAATAAAGATTAAATAAATAATAAATAAATATTCAGAGAGGAAAATGAGGACTATTATTTTACGTTTGTATGAAAAGGCGATTTCGCACGGGTAACTTTCGTCTTAAATAACATAAGTCATCTCCTCTTTAGTCCGAAATAAAGCCTCTTTAGTCCGAAGTTCCTAAACATTTGCTGGATCTGGACGGATTTTTATAAATTAAATTAGATTTTCGAAAGCAACGCAAATTTTTTATTTTAATATATTTTATCAATTTTGAAATTAAAGCCCGACCAGAAATATATGATCATTGTCAAGAGGGCGCTGTAATTCTCATGTATAGGGTGATAGTTCAATTTAGTATGAAAAATTTAGTTCCAATTAAATTCTGCAATATGGCGCGTGATCATATATTACTGGTCAGGCTTTAATGTTAATTAAATAAATAAATAAAAAATAAATAAATATTATAGGACATTATTACACAAATTGACTAAGTCCCACAGTATGCTCAATAAGGCTTGTGTTGCGGGAAGGTACTTAGACAACGATATATATACCTAATATATGAATATTTATAAATACTTAAATACATAGGAAACACCCATGACTCAGGGACAAATATCCATGCTCTATTAGACTATAGGACCAAATTGTTCATAGTCAGGGGCGTTAGGGCACATTATTCATGTTTGTGCAAATGGCCCATACTTACTCATTTTAAAAAAACGGAAAGTACACATTTTGATTCCCTTGAGACTGTCCGCGTACCTCCAGGTACCCCAACGTGTTCCCGAGATAAAGGGTCTTGACAGACAAACAGACGGACGGACGGACAACAATGCGATCATATAAGGGTTCCGTTTATTCCGTTTGAGGGAACCCTAAAAAATAAAAGTTAAGTTCTGGAAACGTGTTTTACTTTTAATGTATATATAAAAAAAAAATACTTAATTTCTAGGGTAGTCGCTTAGTCGTTTATTTACTGGTGACACTACCCTAAATGTAACATCTATATATCTACGCCACACGATTCGTATGGTTATAAATTTAAATAATGTCCCTAAAAGGAACTCTCCAGATAACTCGTTCATGAGGTCATGACCATTGTATAGAACCTGCTTGTGGCGAATCGTTCTTGAATTACCTACGAAAATAAAAATACGAAAAGAAAAACTTATGGGATTAACGTGTATGTACCTAAAAGTATACATTTCTATTATGTTTACATTTTGAAATGGGGCTTCGGGCATCTTTTTACGAACGTAGATACTGTAAATTTTGCGTAAGACTTATTTAAAATAAAAAAAATATATAATCAAAATTATTCACGGCCTTTTAGTTTTGGCGAGATTTTTCAAGTATGCCCCATTTCTTACTAGGTAAATATCAGTTTGAGACGCCAGTAAGTACTGTTTCGTATTCAGATTTCATAATAAATTCTTGCTTCCATGGTAGGTACATATTTCGTAGTTACACATTTATATGGCTTCACATGGCTCCTGAATAAGGTGTAGCAAATAGAAATGCAGCAAACATCTATGAAATTATGACGTTTAAAATTACACTTGCACAGTCTGTGCTATCAAAATTGCTGCAAAATTATCTTGGTCTAACTCTAGTTATTTAACTAACTTAAATATTCAAAATTACTTAAAATTAGATTTAATTAGACGTGTAATGATCCAGTAGCAATCTCGTTAATTATTAAATGTTACTGATTCGAATGGCAGCAATTATCATCAACATCATTGTAAACTCGCACTCATTAGTCATTACTTCATTAATGCATTCAGTTCATTGCTACACGGGAAATCTTTAATATTAGTTTTAATTACCTAAGTTTACTACTTAAATACTTATTAATGCAGGTACTTGTTTGTGTCATGTCATTACTATAGATTAAATAAATATTTGCAATAAAACAATTTCTTGACCTGTTCAACTAATGCATATATCTAAGTACTTACTAGTTAAAATAAATCAACAATATAACAATATAATTTTCACGTCAGCAGCTCGAACAAGGGTAATTAGCTGCCTAAAAACAGTGAGCAAAATAGCATGTTGCTCACCGAGTGAGACAAAATAACATTCAAGTGACCTTTAGATTCGAATGTCATTTCAACGTGCGGGGCCTAATACAAGTTCGAAATATTTGGATTCTATTGTCTTTATCCCTTTCACGTCATTAGCAAAAAGAAAGAGACAAAAAAGTGCATACGTAATTCAACGGTATATTGACGGTTTATAATAGACCCCCGAAATAAGTCAGACCGCATCTTTCCAAAACACCCTACGAGTCTTCATTCGTAATAATTAATTAATAAAATAAAAGTTTAAAATTTTATATAAAACACTATATTTTACGTATTTTATTATACAATCAAAACAATGAACTTATACAAATTTACGCAATTGTTACGCAGTAAATAATTCTACTTAACTACTTTTAACGAGCTTTACTATAGTTGACAAATAGTAGTATCCGCAATTCGGACCGGATCTTACAATTTTTTTTACAAAAAAAAGTTGTCGATTGAACTGTCAATTGATGTTCGTTAATTCATTACTTTCGTATTATTTTATTGAAATTTCTTTCGTTTTGTTTTATTGCGGTAATTAAAGTTAATTGTTAGAATACCTTCAGAAAACATGAGTGAAATAGTGATCCGTCCGTCTGGATTACATTTTATCAGGTTGTATTTTTTGATGGCTGACTGACGTGAAAATTTTTGTGTACTACACGAGATCAAAGTTATTTACATCTCGTGCGCTTTTGAGTCCCTTACTACGCTCAAGATTCTAAATTAGATTCACTCGCTACTTTCGTGAATCTATTATAGAATCTTTCGCTTGCACGGGACTCAATACAACCGACGATTTGACGACCAGTTTGGCCTAGTGGGTAGTGACCCTGCCTACGAAGCCGATGGTCCCGGGTTCAAATCCTGGTAAGGGCATTTATTCGTGTGATGAGCATGGATATTTGTTCCTGAGTCATGGGTGTTTTCTATGTATTTAAGTATTTATAAATATTTATATATTATATATATCGTTGTCTATGTACCCTCAACACAAGCCTTATTGAGCTTTCTGTGGGACTTAGTCAATTTGTGTACTAATGTCCTATAATATTTATTTATTTATATATTATTTATTTATTTAATACAAGCACTCGAAGAAATATCAAACTTTGCTCTCTTGTTGTACAAATAACTATTGATTTTTTACTTACTCCGTTGGCTCAGTGACCCAAAATGTGACATGGCCTCCGACACAAGACAGCGCCACTTTTCTCGGTCCTGTGCGACTTCTCGCCAATTGTTGACTCGAATTGGTGTTAGATTTTTTATCTATTTAAATTATTTTACTTTTAGTAAAATTTTTTTTTTTTGGTATGGATACTTTTTAAGACAGTTTATTTGAATCAGATATTTTTTATCGTTGAATGTCCCAAATTCTGTTCCCGAATGTTGAAAAAATAGGGTAGGCCACCGCATATCAAATAGTGTATTTAATAAATAGTAAGTGTTGTTTACTATTATTGCAAATTCATTTCAAAATTGAGGCATGGCAAAATAAGATTAATAAGCCAATATAAAAAAAATCACTATAACTTTTGAGTAATGTATCCTATTGTGCTAACCTGTTGTATTATTGTCTTACACCTTGTGTTTTACTGCACGTAATGTGAAAGGTCAAACCATTTATCAGATGCACAGATAAAATCTCGCGGAGGCGTGAGTCCGCTATATTATTGACAAGGATCCCTGGATTCTTATTCCCACTACTTACCGAAATCATCTCGGGTAAACTTGTATGGTATGAGCTTTGATTAAGAAAAGATTGTTTGTATTTTTGAGCTCATCTATACTTTTGTTCAAAGTGTTTCGCTCTTTGCGATGAGAAGAATGCTCTTGATGAAGTTGTTACCTACTCGTTTAGGTATTTAAATGAACACTTAACAGAACATATGTGCGTGAATTGTGGGTAATGAAGTGTCATAGCAGTTGTAAATATTATTTTGGTGTCATAAATAAGTAACGTTAACGATATGTAAAATATTTATCTGAAATCTACAGTTATTACCCGTTAATTCTCAGCGAAAAACATTGTTGATTTACCGACTCTACTATTTATTATTTGCTTCCTCTTCTTTATTAAAGGTACTAGAAAATAATTAAGCAGTAAGTAATAATAGGAGTACATTTATTTTATACCAAATTCATTGACAATCAAGGACAAAAGACATTTTACATTTTTCTCGTCCAGAAAAAGGAGTATCTCGTCAGCTAGCGTAGTGTAATAGTTTTATATGGGTAACATTAGTCCTTCGTTATTATTGCCTATAAAATGCTTAATGTACTAGTTATTCACAAGTATTTCAATAACTACGAAATAATGTCAAGGGCTCTTGTTTGCAGCCGGATGGTATTCGCATAAACTTTATTTATTATTTCCTATTGATGACATCCGTAATTACGTCTGTAATATCAATATCCTATTTTATATTAGATATTAACCAGTTATGATATAATACTTAGTTGTAAGATTAACACATTCGTCCACTTGCTCTATCATTCATAAATGAGTGTAGTTATAACGAAACAGATATCAACATTTAAAATTACAAACACAAAATCACCCTAGATTTTATATGTATAGAAGTATCTTATAGGCTGTTATATATTCCATACATTTGAAAATGAAACCTAATCATTTAATATATGTAGTTATGACTGCATAATACAAAGTGCACTACTAAAGTTTATTTCCTACTCTTAATTATTAATAGTATATGTTCCAGGTATTATGTATACCCACGATCCTACCCGCTATATCCGACATCACACACAATACATTAACGAAGTCGTGAGTTACACTCATAATGAATGACACAAGCGTGTGAGTTTTCGGCGTCAGTCCAACCTCCAGACTGTCGTGAGGGCCACGCCCAGCGCCCGTGACACGAAACTCCACGAGCCAAGTTGACGGCTCACATGGTTTTTGTTTGTGAGTTTGATATGCTTAAGGTCTTGTACGTATCGCGAAGCGACTACGAGACATAGCACAATGAAAGCGGCAATACCGAAAACAATCGCTATCGTTTTACGTCCGTAGTCACACGTCACACTCTAATAGGTGCTAACTGCTAATAGGGACCGTGCGCGTTGTAGGGTCTGCCTCCTTGTGACCTAAACCTAAAACTTAGAGTGGGCTAAGGCAAAATTTTAACGTTTTAATTCAGGGCAAATGCCATAAAGAAAATCACACACTAAAAACGTGTCCTAAGTAGGAATTTCAATTATTTTTGAGTAGTCGTGGCAGAGGCAAACCGAGAAAGAGATGGCGGGACGACTTGGATGCGTTTCAGCGAAATTGGCGAGGTCTTGCTCAGCACAGGGAGGATTGGAAAGCTAGAGGGGAGGCCTTTGCCTAGCAACAGGACAACAAGTAAGCTAATCAACAAAAAAAACAAGGATTGCGATACAATTGTTGAAACTAGGAAATCTGAAAAATAATTGTTATCTAAGTTAGTTTGGTCGCTCGGAGGCACATTTACAATATTGAGTTGTATGTAATTTGGCACTCGGAACAGAAGTCTTGTCTGGTTTGAAGTATGGTGGCCACTAGCCTGCGGTCTAAAAATTTGTTCCTAGTCAAGTCTATTTCGCTGGTTAAAATAACGGTTGTTATGTCATAACGAATAAATATTTTTACTTATTTCTAGTACCAAAATAGTAGTTATATTACATCACTAGCAAGAAAATGTGTGACGCCATTTCACCCTTGTGTCGTGTGTTGTGTGTGAAAAAGTTAATTTTTTATGAAAAAAATGGACATTTTCAACGTATGATACTTATTTAGATTTGGAATTAGCTATTAGTCCGATCTTAGTCCAAGAAGGTTTTTCGGTTCGGTTTTATGAAAAAATGAAATCAAACTTTGAGTGTAAATACTCCTAAACTATTAATTTTTTAGGGGCATTTAGAGAATTAATAATAAGAGCTTGTTTTCTTTTTAATAATTTACATTAAACATTGGGAGATGTTAGTGAGAAATACCTAAGTAATATGTTTTTTGTGACGCCCTTTCAACTCGGCGAAAAATTGTCCGGTCTTACCCGGGTATACCTTACTCGTCAAAAGTACCTGTCTAACTACATCTTATAATGAAACTATTTGACAGTGGCCGATGCTATTGGCACAATGTTTTATCCGCTATAAAAGCTGACTGTACCTCATGTACCTGTTTGTAATATATGTAAGTTCGGGTCCAATCTTTCCAGCTAAAATTTTAGACTTAATATAGCTGAAATTTCACATAAATAGCTTGGGTGTCAATAGGTATTATGGTACAGTCACGTCTGAAAACATCGATACAACAGAAGTGCCAAATATGGCCCATATATTAGGGTACTGTATACATATTTTTGGCACTTTGTCCGTATTGATATTTTCAGACGTGACCGTACCTACTTATCATCGAGCTGATCTGATGATGGAGACAGGAGGTGGCTGTAGGAACTCTGTGAAAAAACAACACAACCTAACTGTGTTTGAGTTTCTTTAAAATTTTCTCGATAAAAAAGTACTTGTTGCCTATTGAAAGAAACGCATAGTCAGCGATAAAAGTTTGTATATATCAAAAATGATTTATATCTCAAAAAACATATTAATTATGTAGGATTTATAATTAGCTACTTATTTTAAGCATAGCGCGTAGCGTAAGTATTTCGATTCGTCATAGAAGTCATGAAGGTTACGGAAGGCTACGAACAATTAAGAACATTAAGTCCGCCTTAGAACATGTCTTCCTAGAAAAGTTACGTGGCAGCATTGAACAATTTTGCATAGTGCAACATAAAAATCGTAGGTAACCCTTATTATCTATTGCCGAACTAGGAAATACATGAGACAATTTGAATACAATACTCATAGAGACAGTATCGTGGTTGGCGTAGCGCGCTCACAAATATTTATGACGATGCATTGTAAAAGGAATCATATGGCGTTAGTCGCTTAAGGCCTTTTTAATATCACTCCAGTATAAACACGAGGTTGTCTGACGTAAGTGCCAGTTTCGCTTAGATCACTATTGTTGTCTAACTGTCATGTTTTGGCTAGTTGTAAGAGTCATTGTACACTGGTATATCCGTGAGTTTCTTAATTAAAAGTGCTATGCTAAATTGTTTTGTGCAATCTGTGGAATTTAGGTTTTTGCGCAGTTTCATGTGGGCGGTTATCGGCATCTAGTTGTCAAGTCTGGTTAAAAAGTTGATTTGTCTTAATTATCTTAAATATTTAATTAAGCAGTAAGCTACAAAAGACATACAATTGTATTGACTGTTTTTTGTTGCACTTCCTAGTGTTGAAAACTTGAAATCTAAGGTAGTTAATGCGCAAAAAATATTTGTATTATATGTCATTTGACATTTTACATATTTTTTTAAGTACCTATATATATTACATAGGTACCTAAAATAAACTTAGATACCTACTTACCAAACGTGTATACACCGTCAGTCTATGATAAGATAAGGAAATAATAATTAGTCGACCCATTTGTGCTCTTGTCACAAACATCAATTTAAAACACTAACCTTGTAACATGAATATAGAAGGGACGTTTTAAGAATTTAATTCAATAATTTATACGACTCATCCGGTATTTAAGTACGTCTTAAGTGCATTAAAAGCAGGTCCACTTGACCTCAAGCACCCGTTCATTATGTCATGTCAAGACCCCAGATAACATGAAACAATCAAGATCGTAATGGGGGCCTACGAAAATTTACCTGAATTAATAACAGTAATTACTAGCCATACCTTTGGCCGTCTGTTTTTGCTGGCCAAGTACGGGAAGCAGGAGGAGTGGTTATGGCACTCTCAATTGTTTTTAACGCCTTACTTGGGTGTGAAATTTGTTAATTATCAATCAAGTAAACATTGTGCGGGGATTGTACATTCTCAATTTTTTATAATCATGGATATAAACCAGGTAATAATCCTCCCATGATCGGCCAACCTCAATATGCAATTTTTTTTTGTAGATATGTACTTGTAGTACCTTGTCAGCTAGGGTTACCAACCTTAGTGCATAGATTTGCGGTACATTTAAGATCAAATTGCGGGACTTGGGTATAAAATGCGGGACTCCTTCACTTGGTCTAACAGCGCGGCTTACGTGGGCGATGACTCGCGAATGCAACGCGGCGCGGCGGCCCAACGGCATTCGGAGATCGCCCACGTAGGACATTTCTATAGGTATCAAAGGATTGAATTCACCCGCGCCGCGCCGCGCCGCTATATACCTTATATTGGCTGTCAACGTATTGAAGAGCATGAAAAACTAAACCAGGTTAATTTTTTGAACAGCAGGTGGGGTAGTGCCGAACAAACGAGTGAACGCACTGTGTTCTCGTGTCATTATATATATATATACCGCGTGCATTCAAATTAAAATCACGCGCTCTCAAATTACTCTAATTTACAACTAAACGTTCGGGACAATCGGCGTCCCGCGCGGTTCATTTGCGGGACGCATATTATAGGGCTCCAGAAACGGGACGTCCCGCATAGAGCGGGACGGTTGGTAACCCTTCTTGACAGTCTCATGGAATGGTAATTTTTAAAGTGCTGTGATAATATATGGTTACTTTAGTTGGTACGATAAAGTCCAGCAGCAGTGAGAGTTGGCACAAGATTCATGTCTTCAATCCATTAGGTATTTGTTCATTTTACTGAAGGTTGAGGTTGTAAAAAAGACTCGTTATTGTTATCAATGTTATCATTTTCACATACCTACCTATTATAGTGCTTTTATTCATAGTTTTGTTTTCTTCAATTCAAAATTGATGAAGGCATTTGCATCTGGTGCTTAAATAAATAAAAAAAAGTAGGTATCTAAGTTGAAAAGTATATATATCATTCAATCGTGTTTTAAACGTATTGATAATTATTTGTTTTATAATGTTTAAAACCATCTTCTATTTTTTACCGATGTGTAAGGCCCTTTATACCGCGGCTTTGCACCATTCACAAATACAATAACATGATAATTACAAAGATTTACTACTCTAAACACAACTAATGCGATTTAGGGCTGGATTATACTCTTATAGATCACGATCACGATCTATAGATATGTTTAGCGCGCGAAAGAAATGCTGATTACAATGGATAACCAGATTTATGTTAGCGATTTAATAACGTTGTTTTGATTTGGGATAAATTAAAGCAGAGATATGTAATTATATGAATTACCTACTGTTTGATTTATTGCTGGTTAAATAAGGCTTGTAAAGGCGCCACTCGAGCCAGTGCTTAAATAGATATTAAGCTTAAGACAAAAGATTATCATCATAATCCTAAACCTGTTACTAATCACGGTAGGATTATAAATGTTATAATATGACCTGCGATAGTAGGTATAGTAAGCTGTAGAAACTTCGGAGGGCCTACCGCGAACACCGAAGTTCAGAAATCGCGGGCATTTTTCTCTTTTAGTCCAATCAAGACTCCCCCTGCGTATACGTTTATGGAACCTTGAATGCAATATCTACAGACGAAATTTCGGAGTTAACTACATGTTTATTTTATATCTAATACTTTTAAATTTTCTATCCAAATTTTAAATTTACTCCCTTAGTGTCTGTATGTATTTAATTATGATTTAAAAGGTTTTGTTAATTTTATTATTACCTGTATGCAATTTTAGGTAATACTCATTATTTATATGCCTATTTAGGCAGGATGTGCTGAACAAAAATAGTTTTATTATATCATACTATTGTACCGCATTCAAAGAAACAAATCAATGATTGATTGATTGAAGGTTCTACAACAGTTTAGTTATAGACTGTGTATTGTCAATTAGTATCTAACTAACGGAATTGTTACAGTAATTTATTTAAAAATAATTTCCCCCTGTTAGTTAAAAATATTAAGAGGGAAGAATAGCTTTGCGATCTTAACAATATAACGTATATGAAATTTCCATTTCGGGAGAAAACGGTTTCCACTAACTAAATCTTGACAAATCACTTTGATTTTGATGTCGAACGTTTCAGCATAATATATTCTAGGTTTATAGGTGTCGCATCAAAAAAAATTTGAAAAATAAGGAAATCGTACAAACCTAATTTTTCATTGTGTAACATACTAAAAAATCATGGAGAATGGAAAATATTTAGAAGTGGAAAAACATTTTGTTTTTTGTATTGATTAATACGTGGTATACCTACTTCCCTCTTAATGTGAACGTTAATATCAATATATTTAACTATTTCACTATTTTCCGTTATTAGTCATAACGTGAGCGAGGATATATAATAACTATTGCATTTCATTGTGCTGAAATACCGACTGAATGATTTTATTGTATTTAATTAATTTATCTATATTGTATTGTGAGACGAAAGTTTTAACCCAGTTTCATGGTTTGATTGTTAAATGACGCATCGTTAAGCATAAATGTTAAGAAATCATTTCGCATGAATGTTAAAAAATCATTTAAATTAATTAGGAACTTACCAGAACAAGGTCACAGGAGTCTATACTCTTTGTGTCTAATATGTCGCTTTTCTACTAAGTCCAAAATCAGCGTTATGACAAGTAACCCAGGCCCCTTTCTCGCCTCGTTATAACTTTTCACGATTCAGTACCTCATCGTATTTTCACGAAAACGTACGAACGTGTCATGCTATTTTAGTCCGTCTCAGTACAAAAACTACTGAGGTTGACTGAAATAGCATGATAAATACGAATGTTTCCGGGAAAACACGAAGGGAAAGGATTATTCACTACATCTGTTGATGTGTTTTTTTTTTGCTTGTATGTGAATTCCATGTTAACGTGTAAAAGTGCCCTCGTGGCCTATTTGCTGAATAAATGTTTAAGTTGAAGTTGTCGCATTCGTTTATTTAAATACGGGTCCGAAATTCGCTTTAAAACGCATCGGGCAAAATAAAGTGTTTAGTTCGTGATATGAATCTATCAGACGAAATATCTAGCAGTTGGCACGTGTGCTGTGTTAATACTTAATACGAGTTTAGTAAGTTTTTATTCCCCAACAATACTTAAGGTTCCGTAGCAGACATATACAATAGGTAAAATTCTGAAAGAGTATGAAAATTGAAAGATTCATTCTCGTGGTCTTATGTATGAATATAAGCTCTGGTAGCCTAGCGGTAAACTGCGTGCAATTCTAAATCCAGAGGTCGGGGGTTCAAACCCCGGCTCGTACCAATGAGTTTTTATTTTTTATTATGATATCAACTTATTATGTAACGAACTTATTATGTAACGAACTTATTATGTAACGAACTTATTATGTAACGAACTTATTATGTAACGAACTTATTATGTAACGAACTTATTATGTTATCATTTGATATTTGCCAGTCGCTTTTCGGTGAATAACATCGTGAGGAAAGCGGAATAATCCCAATTAGGATTAGTTTCCTTTCCTCTCTGGGTTGGAAGATCAGATGGCACTCGCTTACGTAAAAACTAGGCGTAGGCCCATGAGTCACGGCAAAAATCCGGGACAACGTGGGTCATTCTTTAAGAGATATATTTTATGCGTCCAGAGGAAGAAAGTACCCGAGACATTTAAATATCTGACTGCATATTTTTTTTTAATTACTTGGCTACGTATTCTACTGGGGCACAATTTCTTTTACGTTACAAAGTGCCGAAACCTCAAAACCCTGGCGCGAACATCTTCCATTTTTTGAACAAACTACCCCGAAAAAATCAAGTTATGTATCGAAAACAAGTATTTTATTTGGTCGATTTATAAGCAGATTAGAAAATTGATTCATAAAAAATATGGTCACTGTATTTGTCGTAGTTTTGTTTTAAGTTACAATAAAATACATATCCAGAGCTTCGCTATCATTCCTTTGGAGTCTCGCAAAAGAACGCGTACACCATTACTTCAGGGACTTATGGCGACTTGGCTCCGCGAATCCGCGCCACTGTCCAAAAAGCGTCAGTAGCACTTCATTCACAGCGGTGAGTGGACGCTACTCACTGATGGAGCTCGGAGATATTGGCATAAGTATGTCATTCCCCTGGTTTTGGTTCACTGTGGTTTTCATTCCACTGTTTTTTGATATAAAATGTAGGATTGATCTCGGGCATACAGTCTTTAGTCACATGTTATGTACATTAATGTTTACGTTTGTTATATTTGATTTAGTAAACATTATCGTAATTATAACAGTTTCGGAGCAGTTGACCAAAATAATACTTATTTGAATTTCCCTGGTGCTCATTCACTTGAAATGTTGACTGAGGTATCAAGTAAAATAGGTCTTTAAAAATAACATGAAGGTTGCTGGAGTCAGACTACCTAAGACACGTCTGCAACTATTGATAGCACACGTAGTGCAAGTTTAATAGTTTACTAAAACATGGTCAAAATATCTACAAAAAAAATCGCCAAGGGAATCACATGAATAATCCGATTTTGTAAAATGACCCAGTATTGATTGTCGCCACCTATCGTTTCGCTACGTATGTGTGACGGAACCGCTTCTTATCGATACGTTTTTATCTTCAATCAATTTGGTAAGCTGCTTGACAATTGTGATTAATATACCTACTTGGGAACATCTTAAGGACCCCTAAAGCAGTAAGTCGGTCGCGCATATCGTGATAAGCCGACGCATACCGCCGCAGCAGTTTATTAAAACAAAAGAACCGTTTATGTACCGTTACGTCACTGTTTCGTAAACCTATTCAAGGTCATTAACGACCAATTTAATGTAATTTGCACTTGCACAAATCGTGTCTTGAAAACCAAAGTGAATTAAGTCGAGTAGCTACTCCATTTGAGTTTAATTCTTAACTCCAGTTCTATTGGGTTGATAAAGGTACAATACGAGTACATACTATGTAATTTGACCCTCTTTGAGATTACGAGAAATGTTTTCTCTTCAATTTGCGAGTTATGGTTGAATTAACCGGTTCATTTTAAGAATAAGCCGGTTCCGGTTATTAGGTGGTAATTCGGTCTAGCCCTGGAAGTTGTTAATAGCTATGTTTTACACTGCAAGACATGAATATTTTACAATCTAATTGGCAATTAATCGAGTTGCTTTGAATTAAGCGTGTTTTGCACGATATATCCTGTTTTAATACGATTTACTAAGTAAAACAGGTAAACTAGATAAATTCCGACCTGTCTACAAATATAAATGTGTTCATAATTAGGTGTGACATACATATGACCGCATGAGAAAATTGGAAAATTGAAGATTGATTTGAACAGTGTAATGCCCGTCGTTATTAATCTTTGATTTTCTTAGGTAAGTAGACTAGACAACATAACTACTACTACTATACTAGTCCTTTATTTATTAAGGCGTACAATGAGTCGTAGGTATTTACCTAAGTAACCAGTAAGTAAGTAAGTACCAATAAAAATCTAAATTTTTATTGGTAGGTAGGCACGCTTAGCCCTTTTCCAGGCATAGTACGATTTATCGACCACATACGCGCCAATAGAATTTCAACCTTAGCAATCCGATTTAAAGTTCAAATTACATTGCACTTTTGGAAAATGTGACTTGTCTTCAAATGAATTTTTTGGGAAAACCTTGTAGATTGGTGCGGTCTGGAAAAGGGATAATAACCCACTTCCAAAACCCCCCCATCGTAGTCACTTTCACAAAATGTCCCTTTTTACAGCTCGTAGGCTTCTCACTTTTTATTTCCAACAAGCATGTGTAATGCTACATTTTAGCAGAGTGCATTTTGTAAGAGTGCAAAGTGAAACCATTTTTGTTGCGTTTCACTTGACTACCCTTACCCTTTTACCTAAACATATCACGAATTAAATATGTTATTGACTACTGTAGTTGATTCCTTGATCCGGGAAACAGTCGAGTGTAAAGTACCAACCTAATGCCGTGTTATCGCTTATCCGCTTAGGCCATTAGTCTGTACTTGTAACTTGCTTCTAAAAGCACTTAACGGAACGGAAATTTATAAATAGCTAACAACGATACGGATCTCCGCTGACGAAAACCGTTTCGGTAAAGATCGGCATCCGTTTTGACTCGTAGTCTTCTGTCTAATCAAAATTTAGTTTTTATTACGATAAAGTTATTAAGTATTCGTCGTGTTTTGTCCACAATTTACCTGATCCTGAAGGAATAAAGTAAGCAATGTTATATTAACATGATACCGATTTTGTAACCTATCATTATTATCATCATTTTAGCCACTCTTCGTGCCACTTATCCCGGTCCTAGGCTAGTTTCATTGAAAAGTGCCCCGCGATTTTTTGAATGTCATCCAACCAACGAGCCAACGGACGTCAGGCGCCTCTTTCTTCCGATGCGGTCACCAATCCGTCAACATTTTGGTACACCTGCCATCATGTTCCGCCCAACTCCATTTAAGCATGGTAATGACGTCAACTACGTCTCGCACCTTTGTGCGGCGTCGAATCTCGACATTGCTCACTCGGTCTTGAAGTTCAATGCCGAGCATGGTGGGCTTTATCGCTCTCTGTGCTACAGGGTATACATACGAAGTAGCTATACAAAAAGCACTAAAACAAATTAAGGAACCTTGTCCTAAACTTGGACTTGTGTGAAATGTCTGAATCTAAACAAGTAGGTACTATATACTTCCATTCCCTGTAACCCAAAGGTTGTCTGGAAGAGATCGCTTTATAGTGATAAGACCGTCTGTTGTGGCCTAGTCGTATTTCTCTTTTTGATTTCTTAACAGAAATAATATATTTACATACTTACCTTACATTTTTACGCGTTAGCAAACATGTCCATTGTAATTATGTTATCGCACGATGCAGTTTTTAATGTTTAAAGTTTAATGAAGGCGTGTCAAGTTGTAGATCAATTAATTTCGAATCAATTAACATTAAGCAATTATCAGATTACGATAATAATTGTTTTTGTAAGTAGTAGGTAATTAGTAATTGTGTTGAATTTTATTACATCGACATAATAGGAACCAGGCCTACCGCGAACAACTTTCGACATGTTGCCTCTCGGTCGCACTTGTTAATTTGTACGTAAGTTTGACAGTGAGGCAACACAATGGGGTTCGCGGTAGGCCCTCAGATCTCTGTACATGCATATTAATTCTAAAGTCCTAGCTTCTGCCCGCGACTTCGGCTTCGTGTACGTGAAATGATGATGATAATTTCTCGGTGGTTTTGGGTAGGCACTAATTTAAACAAAAATGATTTCAATTCAATGTTTATGATCAATTGTGACACATAACTTTTTATGTTAACTATATACAATGGCAAGGTTTGTTTCAGATTATTAGCATAATTAATTACCTATAACATCAATACCAGAAATAAGTAGAAGACTTGAAATAAATACTAACGCTAGACGATACGATACTTGTGGTAGTTAAAATGTAAAATAACTATTTTATATATGTAGTTTGGAACTATATAAAAATATAACTAATTATACAAATAAAGTGCTGACTTACAAATTAACCATAAACATATAAAAATTGCTTGAGCATTCAAAGTATTTTACAGGATCTTAACTAAATTAAAATATTTGCAATAACTAAATTCTTACACCTATTTATACAAGTTATTTACAAAAAATCGAAACACTTCACTCACATTTAGTTATTTCGGTGGGAAATCAAGGGTCGTATACGCGGGTCTCGTTCTGGGCACAGGCGGGCGGCGCGGGCGCGGGTGCGTCTTGCCGCCCTCCGCCGGCGCGGGCGCGCCCCCCTCGCCCTCCTCCGGCAAGTACGGCGCGCGGGGACTCATCACCATCGCCTTATACGAAGAATGGGAATCCGCTATACTTCTGCCATCCCCTTCGTCTCTCCGAGACATCTCTGAGAAGGGAGACACGGACCTCTTTTCCATCACGCTCGGTCCCGCTGCCTCCTCTTTCGGCTTTAACTCATATGCGTTCTCTTCCTTCCTCTTCGGTTCAACCTCTTTCTTGAATTTGTTCTGACGTTCAATTATTTCAGCAGTAGTTAGATCCGATCCCTGGACGTCTGTTTCTAAAGGCAGCGTCGATAACCACGGCCTTGAAGAGTTGTTGTTGCACCATCGCTCCTCGTTTTCGCTCGTGTCACCCAGAAGGCCAAGCTTTTCTAAGTTTTGCAGAAGTAGATTCTCACTGGAGCTGGCCGCTCTCATCTCCGTTTTTGAATCCTCGGCTAGCAGGAGCTCGGCTAGTGGAGGTGCAAGGCCTAGGCCAATATTCCTTTCGTGATATACCTCAGATATTGTAGGAGTCATTTCGCCACTCATATGTCGTACCTGGGCCATGGAGTCTCGACTACTTGTGCCCATTTTAGGTCGCGGCACTCGCTTAGAAGAAGAAGGTTGACTCATTTCCCTCACTTGTTCAGTCTTATCTTCTTCAGAAGTTCTCCTAGGTTGTGCTGCAGCTAAATCGTAGAAAGCATCAAGGTATCTCGCATGGGAGTGATCAGGCCGTCTCCTTAGAACGGTGTCGTGGCCGGAGCTTTCCCAGTCGGAGTCGTCAGTTGAAGGCGGTCTTCTAGTGTAGAGAGTTCTGATTTTGGTTTGATGTGCGAGCGCTAGAGAGACATCCCGTTGAGGTGCTGAAGGGGCAGGTTGAGGTGCAGCTGGCGGTGATGGTGTGAATGCCGCATCACTCTCGCCCCTGTATCTGGGTGGTGGTGGTGCTGGCGGCGGGGCAGTTCTGCCATCAGGCTCGCCGCGTCCCACATCAGTTGACGATGATGTGCCGCGTACGTACATTGTGAAGGCCCCACCACAGGATCCGAGAGGCAATGGGGGTGGTGGCACTGATGATGCGCTTTCCTCTGCAAGGTAAAATTTATATTAAAAATGTTTCAGAATATAACTTGAAAATACTTACCGATATTTAATTGCATAGAAAACTTACGGCGATGTTGCCTTGGTGGAGGTTCTCCATCAGAGTGCGGTTCTAAGTCTCCATCGTCGATAGACGCTAATGATTCCACACTCGAACTGGACTCCAGACTGAGACTTCTTGGCGCTTCTTGCGTATCTGTTGAAGTGAATGTTTTCGTTGGGTTAATTTTATCGGTGATATGACAGATTTATTTGTTTACTATTAGCCTAGTGCAATGGTCTATGTACTTACCGAATAGAGCAAGTAGCGCTTGAAGCACGAACTGTATATGTCTTCTGTTCGCCGCCTTCCCAGTTCGCAGAGTGACCTCATCCTGCCCTACTTCTGCAAGATCGAAGCCCAAAGACGCCAGTAGTTCATGGCATCCGTTCACTCGCCATAGTCTGACGTTCACAGCCACTTCGATCGTGTCAGTGTCGGAACTCTTCACCGAAAACTGGGAAATCACGGAACGTATAACGCCGATTATGTCATCGGCAACGTCTCCGTTTGAAATTAGTTTTGATAGTGCTTGTAAGGTTGTTGGAGATAGCCCTGAAAATAAATTATAGTTAATACGAATAGTACGTTTAAGAACATTTTTTTTTCCATTTCGAACTGCTCATTTAACAAACCTAATAATGCCTGAAGACTAGCGGAACACTGTGTAAGTCTTTCTTCCGGATCACTTTGAGGGAAGAACACACTGGAAGGTATTCCATTGGCTGCTGGCTCAAACCTAATGAAAGAAAAGATATTGCAGTCTAATTTGTCAAAAGCAAACATCTCGTAAAAGCATGAATCCAGTGATTCAGTGGCAGGTTTGGATATCAGCAATTGGAAGTCAATAATGATTCTTTAGATCTACTTAAATGTTAGTAAGGTTTGTCAAAGAGTAAGTAAGTATACCTGAACCCGACGCTCATCAACAGCTCTCTCCAACCAGCGGCCGTCCCAGCTTTGTTCTCTATGCTCTTCTGTGTTGTGTACATTGCGTTCTTTTGGCCTCTCACTATTCTCTGTAGAGACTTCTCTACCAAGTGAAGGCAGACTCGTAAAGCGTCCCTGTACATAAATTCCGACATTAAACTATACATATTATTTTCAATAAATTTAAGCCACAAATAAAAAGTGATAAATTACCACTGAAATTCAGTCAGCAACGGAATTAGCTAAACTATGCGGGCGAGTTGTTCAAAATTATTTGTGCAGCTTTATTGTTGAAGGGAGTAAGATCATATTGACTAACTCACTTGCTTAGCTACTTCTGCTGCGGAATGCATATGAATCGTTATTTTTGGTTATTATATACAAATATAGTGAGAAAACAAATGCAGGACACGACCAATACGACTTTCAATCCTTCAAGAAAAGACCGTACTCCCATCTTAAAGGCCGTCGTCGTTGTGGATGTCCATGGGGTCGGTAATCGCTTACCATCAGGTAATCCGTCTGCTGGTTTGTCTGGTTGTTTGATATGATATATAATAAAAAAAGAAAAAAAAAGGACAGGTCCACGGTAAGACAGTGTTCAGTAACCTAGTTATTATGGAAAATGAAATTTTAATATTAAAAAGCGGGAGCAGTGAGCTTTTGGTCATGCTACACTTTCAACTAAAACCATGCCTCATGTGCGCTGTTGATTGGGTTATGGTGAAAGCGTCGTTGAACTAAGAAAGGCACTAAGAAGATATGGCTACATAGAAGCAGCTACAACTTACCGACACTTGTCAGGCGAGGCCAATAGTTCGCACAGCGCCTGCCCCATCAGCGCCACTTTGTTACTAAGGCGGATGTTGGCTCCGAGCAGCACCTGCCCGGCCCAGTGCGCGGGGTGTGCGAACAGCTTTGTGTGGCGGACTGTTTGCATGGCGTCGCCGAGGGCTCTGGGAACAAGAAGCGTCAATTAGTAAAGAGTCATCTCATTACATGTCATCACATACAATAATAAGTCCCCTTTAACGGACTAGGTACATTAAAAATATTTACAATTCAAGTCTCATTGCCATTTCATGGTTTTAGAACGTCTACGTAAGAAATATGTTATAGGGTGGACATGTTTGCCTTGTAATGCACATTGTTTAGACATAATAGTAATCATGGTGTTTTTAAGTTGGAGGAATACTTTCGGTGCAGAGTTTTAGAAATGTAACTACATTGAACAGTGTTAACTGATACACATGAAGCAGGTGCATTGGAATTAAATTTTAAAGCGGTCGAACATAATCTCTTACCGAAAGAAACGTAAAATTATATTTATGTGTTGTGTAAAATGCTGCTCTAAAATATCTCCTATCCTATCCAACTTTCAGTTCTTAAAGACATGAACAACTTGCTTGGCAACTCTGCTTCGCTGCAGCAGCGCCGAATACAACGCGCGATACAGGATCTTAGTGGCGGTGTCCTACGGAGCCGGCCACAGTGTGAGCAGGATAGCCTGCGCCTCAGCCGCTAGGAGTGAGCGGCACCGAGAGTATTGAGTTACCTTCAGACATGAACAACTTACTTAGCAACCCTGCTTCCCTGCAGCAGCGCCGAATACAACGCGCGATACAGGATCTTAGTGGCGGTGTCCTGCGGAGCTGGCCACAGTGTGAGCAAGATAGCCTGCGCCCCGGCCGCTAGGAGTGAGCGGCATAGCGCTGACACGCCCTCGCCTGCCAGTGTGACGTCTTCGTTCTCTGTGCCGAGGAGAGCTGCGCTGGATGGTGCGCAGGATATCACCACCTGATAAAAAAAGTGTGTAGAATTGAAAAATGGAATATACATCAACATTCAATTATAAAATCTATACCCAAGTAAAGTACGATCTGTACACATACAGAGATGTTTTGGGTGTGCAATCTTAACATATACCTTAGCTTTTGAAACAACAATTATTAAAATAAAGGAAATACTGCTTGCATTTTAGCCGCATGTTGCTCGAGGCGGATAAAATTTTATTGAATTATCCATCACTGACGGATCTCGTCCATACTAGCTAAATACGGATTTAAAAAGTAAAGGCTTAGAACCACATTTTGATAAATATATTATTTTAAGTAGATAATTAAGTTCTTACCAGTCTGGCAGTGATCTTCATGCTCATTATCTCTGAAGCTGTAAGCATGAACTCGGAGGCAGGTGGCAATTCCTCGTTGCTCGGTGTCATTTCAGCATCTGTTATTAAATCGTTATATTTCATAATGTGTTTTGTATATACCGTGGAAATAGGTGCTTATAAAAAACCGAAATTTATCTAATCTAAATTAAGAGCCACTCGAACTCACTTTCCCAGCAATATTTCAAAAATATCTAAGCATTTTATTTTTTTATTATATTCACTATAAACTATGTGATTTTCTTTACTTACTTTCTTCTTCGTTTTCAGTCGACGTGTCAGCTGCACCGCTGCCGACACTCGTGTTCAACAGACGTTTGGATTGAGAATCAACCTAGGGAAAGAAAATTGTAACTTATTAAACTCTAATACTTTATGTTTTCTTGTCATCAGCAGTTAGTTAGTATTTATTTGTTGGTGTTTTCTTAACTATTCTTTTTCTTAGTCGTTTCACTCTTGATAGCGTGGTCGTGGTCATCACCGGATGGTGACGAGTTTCATAACACGCCGCCATTCTTCTTTGTTGGCTGCCTTCCTGGCAGTCCTGGCACACTATAGTACCTATTTTGTATAATTCGACATATAGAATAGAGACATTATACATCTCTAAGTGATTATGTTATTTTATTGAATTAATATTTGCAATTGTACTTTGTAATTGTTGGTTATTTATTTTTATTGGTTGTATGTAAATTGCAACTGGACGTGTAAAAGTGGCTTTGTGGCCTATTGACTGAATAAAAGATTGAGTTTTTTTTACCAGATCTTTCTCATTCACTACCAAAACAAAAAAAAAAACTGTATAAAATGCAGATTTAGTGAGCAAAATTAATAAAATTGCTCACCACTTCACCAGGACTCAGCACAATAGCAGGTGTCTTCCAACAGATGTGAGTGGCGAAATGAACGCACTCGGCTTGGGGCAGTTGCGCCAGTACCGCTTCTTTTGACGCCTGTTAAAGAAATAAATATCAAAAACATAAGATATAACTGACCACAGGGAACGCGTGTGTACTGTATTGAGCAGCACAGGAGTACACGCGTCAATGCCATAATTATTCATTTCAGTTAGGGCCACAAGGAGAATGGGTGAATTGTAGGGGGAGCTTCCTGCTTATTGGCGTTAAAGGTCAACTGTAATCAATTGTAAGCTACTTATTCTAATTAAGACTTCAAAGCAGATCTTCTAACGCGCACGATTATTATATTTTTCTACTGAACTTCATGATGACTATAGGTAGACCGGATAGTGAAAAGTGATTGCAAAATTACCGATATACCTGATAGTCGGTGAGAGCTGAGACCCTCAGCATATCGGCAACCAATTCAGCCTCCTTCAGTTGCGCGTGTACGCCCGCCCAGCGCCCTCCGCCCACGCGCGGTCCGCCTACTACCAGGCATCGCATGCCCGCTTCTGCGTTGGAGGTTGAAGCTGATGCACCTAAAAAAATAATAACGGTTAGGTTAAGAAGCAATAACATAATCTTAAAGATTGCAAAGATTTCAACGCGTATTCGTGCACAAAGTTAGAAAAAACTTTTTCACTTATAGTCCGATTGCGTTTGCCGTTTACAAATATGAGATGACCGACGATTATGCTGGCACTGAAGGTGTAAACAATGCTCCCTTATTCATATAACTTTACAAATCTAAATTAGTTAATTTATGTTTTATAATGTACCTATATACAATTATTTCTAAAACATAATAGGTTTAGAAATGATACGAGTAAATAGACAAAAGATTAATAGCTAATTGAGGCTTTTATGGTGTTTATGAATAGCCAAATGAGTAATTACCTCGCTCGTGGGGCCTCGCCCGGGGCCGGTGGTGGCGCAGCGGGCGCAGCGCGGGCGCGGCGAGCAGCGCGTAGCGCTCGCACAGCGGCTCGTCGGCGCCGCGCAGCGCGCCCCACGGGCACGCGTACAGCGCGCCCTCCACCACCAGCACCAGCTCCCGCCGCCCGCCGCAGCCCCGCCGACCGTGGGATGCTACGACATAAATAAGTAAAAATTCAAAATTCAAAAAAAAATTCGTTCGATCGTTTACTAGTGGACCATGTTACGAGTACATAGTGGGTTAACGTTATGGCTCCCATTCTTCAGTAGTAAATGAACTCGTCTTAATATCCTATGTGGTGGAAAGTGGATCCGCGTTAGTCGTCATTAAACTCTAATTTAAATTAGTTAGAATTCACCGAACATGGTACGGATCCACGTTCCAGCACACAAGAGGTTATTCTTACAATTCTTATTTGTAATATTGCAATTCAAATTTGCCAGTGTTTATCCTATTTATTGTGAGATGTAATATTAGCTTTAGCTCTAAGTAGATTTTTTGGTCATGTCACCATAATGACGCTGAAATATACCGTGGTTGTTATTGCAAGATGCTGGCAGGAGATCTTCGAAGGGAGCTAGAAGCATCTGGTATAGGGTGCTCAGACAAGCTGGTCCTTGCCACGATGGCTGCTTCTTGCGGGACCCGTGGACACTGGACCTAAATAAATAAAAAATCATAATTGTAAATACTTCTAGGCTAGGTACATAAAGCTGACAAATCATAGATAACACCGAGGTTACTTTGGAAAACCTGCGGCATGTACAATGGCTTATTTAACGTAAAAGTAAGTGAAATAAATGATCCAATATTACGCAGAAGTAGAAAGGAACACAAAAGAAATTATACAAACCTAGTAGATCCTTGTAGACTAGCAACCGATCCAGCGACGGATCCGCCGACCGACCCCACACTGAAGAGCGAGCTCAGTGAATAATTCGATGAGTTCAGCAGATGATTACGAGCAACCTGGAAGTATTTTAATGATTAATAGTAGTTCCGTGGGCGCCTTGTAAAATTTAAAAACAAAAGTGGAATCTTTTAAAATATTGTAGAACCTGAAAAAAAATAGATTTTTACTTTTTGCGACTACCAAACCAGAGAACAATTTTTGAGGCATATATTATAAGTTGTTATTTCTACTATGAACATGAACAGTGAGCGACAATTCCTCTCTAGGCACAAAATATGATTCTGGCAACTGGGACTAAAAGAATTTGGGACATTATTCCATATTGAATCTACCATAGGGCATAAATGTTATGTTTTATTTTATGTTATTGTTTTATTTATTTAATTGTATTGTATGAGTTTTTAAACTTGAAATAAAGAATTTATTATTATTATTATATTATATTATAAAATACATTTGGTTGCCGTAACTCTAGGTATCCTGTACATTCACAGCATTGAACAAGTCCCTTGTACTATTGCTACTAGGGTGCCCTGGGAGAACAATAGAACATTTTCACGCAAGCATAAATCTACCATTCTGGCGAGTCCTCCAGCAGGCAGCTCCTCGGGCTCCCATTGGTCGTCGTTGTCGGTCCTACGCTCAGCGGATGTCTTCAGCCAAGCCGACCATTCCATTATACATCGTTCAAGTTTTCCGACACCACCTATACCACAAAAATGTTAGTAAAAATATAAAAACTAATAAGTATCCATAAGATAACGAAAAGTTTTCAATGTTTAGCACTCTTGGATCAGGAATGAAATGGCGTTATTATAATTTCAGTCAAAAATGGATACTGCTGGCAAAACAGCTGCCCAAGAATCTTCACAAAGACATCGGATGCAATGTAGAAAACAAAAGTGGATACTTGTGTCAAGGCACCGACTGTACTCGTGTGCGTCCTGAAGTCAACTGTTACTTGTGTATTTTACCAGGGTGCGGCGGATCTTGTTGGGGAAAGGGAATAATTTTATTTATTTTATATTTGATATTTTACTCGAAATAACTTACCAGTATTCATATGTAAATCATCAGGACTGATGTCAGGCAAACTATTATCGCTTTCTTCGGTTTCTTCAATCAGCGAAATTTGGTGGAATCTTAGAATACCTAAAATCAAGGAAATGAGACATTTAAGAATAATTCATATTTGCAACTTTTTAAAAGTAGTAATTCAAAAGAACAAAGAGGTTCCCAATTCGAGTATGTTTTTTCTGAAAAATATTCTTTCGTCAACAGAAACAATTTAAGTAAGAAGTTCAAACTTGAAAATCCTAAATCAACCCCCTTTCGCCAGAACAGACTAAAATAGATACTGAATAACGGACAATAAGACCAAACTTTACAAATACTTATTAAGGGTACATAAAGATTTTCTCCGTTTTTTCTAAAGTGTGTGTGTTCTTTTTTTTGCTCCACTTGCCGCGGTTTCTGATGTTAAACGGATTTCAATATAACATATCTTTATGCGGCTGAATTAGCTACGCGTATAGCCGGCCGGCTTTGTGCTAACAAGACAGGGGCCTTTTGTTTGTTCACCATCTCCAGGACCTGGTGGATGTTTGCCGGACACCACGGCTCCGGGTTTCAATGTTTGCCTTAAGTTTACATACTATATGGTAACATACCCTTGTGAGGCTGAAGTAGCCACGCGTAAAGCCGGCCGGCGGCCAGACTGTAGTACAAGACGGGGGCCTTTTGCTTGTTCACCACCTCCAGGACTTGATCAATGTTGGCCGGACACCACGGCTCCGGGCTTTTGATTGCCTCTTCTGCGAGGCTTCTGAAACATAAGAGAAACTTTAATGGATTAATCTGTCATCGGTGTCCTAGACATGATGGCAAACTTAACTTAACCTATGGCAAAAATAACTCATCGACGAGAGGACCGATTAGTTAACAACAATATATTTAACAGAACACTATCAGCGAGCAAGTTGTAAATGAGAAATTCAGAAAATAAAGATTTTTACCTTTGCACAGCATGCAGATCCAAGTTGGTAATGTTCAAGGAGCTCTGCTTCTCTCCAACAGTGTCCAACGCACGGCAGCGGCCGCGTTCCGCTACCACTAGAGCCTCCGAATGGCGTCCCAATTCTAACGACAAAGTAAAGTTGTCAGCATACGCCGGAGAAAAAACGCATAGAAATAATGTTACAAATAATTAAACAATCTGTGGTCTTCGTAGACGTACTACATAGGTACGTCGCGAATTCCAAACTCACACCGTAAACTTAAAGCTATTTTCGTTGATAAATAAATAAAGGCAACTAACCCACAAGCACCCGCTGCAAAGCGTGTTGCGTGGAAGTGTAGAGCGCCGTGATCTTCTTGTTTCTGTGCTTTTCGCTGCCCGACTCCAGGACCCTGAGTGCAGCGTGCAGCTGTTCTTTAGCTTCTTCCAACTCGCCTGAAGCCCAAAGGGCGAAGCCGAGTCTGTGGCGGACTCGAGCCTGAAAATACAACCAACATATTTTAAAGTAGGCCTGAATTCACCAGAAAAAAATGTTTTGTTACAAAGGGTATGTGACTATTTGTCAACCCGGTCAACAAATAGTCACATACCGTTTTACTGTTACACAGGGTTGACTGTATCCTATAGGTAATGTAATGTAGGTAGTAGGTTTTTTTTTGTGTCCCATACAGTGTTTCCAATTTCCTTTAAAACAGATTGTTCGTTGTGGTTATTGCGTGTAAAGGTTGTGATAATTCTAAGATAGGTATCGTGATTTTAGTTTAACAGGGGGCGCTCGATATTTTATGTCGGTTGTTTAAATTTAGAGTTATTTCAGATACACATACTAACATATCGTACAACAAATTCGTATTTGTACCTCTTCATCAACATCAGCTAGGCCTTCAGTAGCTGCGAGCGCTTGCCTCAAATAAGAGACGGCACTGCCGCACGCGCCCATGGCGAGGTGAGCCCGTCCCAAATCTGCAAGCGCTTGAGCTCGGCCTCGCGTGTCTCCTGTAAAACAGAAACTGTTACGATTACTAACCCATTTTTCGTAGTTTGTAGGTTTACGATGAGTAAGAGCAGTAACGATTAAATTCTAACAAGGTCGTGACTGGCACCGATTTTTGTATTCCAGAAAATTCGGCTAAAGGAGGATATCGACAACAAGTCAATAAATAGAAAAAGATGATTTGGCTTGTCCTTACGACCTGATACAGCACAGCAGCACCCCGTCAAAAATATCATTTGAATAAAAATGGTGAGTATGGTAATAACCTGCAGCAGTGGCATGCCGTAGTCTGGACTCATGCCAACGAGCGGCCTCCGCTTGAGCACCCATCGAAGCATGCGCCGCACCCAGTCCACCACACGCGCGAGCCTGACAACAAACGGTACTTATTACAGTAACAAATCAGCTCTATCACTTGGACTAGAAGCCTTGAAGTAGCTTTCCGACCGGCTACAAGGAAGCGAGTAGCAATCGACGAAACAAAATCTGTCGGTAACAATGGTTTCCCAAGTGTCGAGAGAGTTTATCAGGGTGCCCACTTTTAATAGAAAGGTATTTTACCTGCAGATGCGTGAGCCCTAGTCTGTGAGCCAGTTCCAGCTCAGCTCGGTGGTGGCGAACGGCTGCGGCGTGGTCGCCTAGTGCGTGCTGAGCCACGCCCAGTGAGTGGCACGCTTCGGCTTCCATTATTTGGTTATTTAGCTCCCTGTAACGATAAAAATATCAATGTAACATACCATTCTAATACATATGTGAGGTCGTGGTCTCCCATGGACGTCGAATGCGGTCTTACAGTGTAGGATTGTATGGCAAAATTCGTCAATCAAAGACGAATGCTTAAACAATATAAGGCATAATCTATCACCAAAGAGTGAATTAAGAGTGAACATTAGTGAGTAAGTATTCTGAGACAGCCAGCCTAACATTTTGCAACTTGGTTATGCTTCAGGTCAGGAAAACGCACACCAAATATGTTGCAGATTGCACTAGTCCAACGACTTCGCAACTTACCCTTGAAATCCAATGACTATTTTTTTTACATAGATAATTTAATAAGCAAGCACACCCAAAGACTGTAATTTAAGCTTACTTGGCAATGTTCTTCTGGTGCTCCAAGCACGAAACGGCCTGCTCCAGATTGTTGAGCGCGATGTGCAACGCGCCTAACTCGCCGTACGCCTGTGCCTTGGCCTCAGGCATTCCCAGCTCGTGGGATACCACCAGGCGCTTTTCCAGACAGACTAGGGCTTGCTGGAGATTACCAACCGATCTGAAATGTTCATGAAAACAAGGATTAATAAATAGTCAGTTTTACAATTCTCTTTTAAAATGTTAGTCTGTACCTAAAATTATTATTGTTTTTTTTTTCAATTATTTAAATTGTATTTCTGGAATTAAATGTTATAATTCCCAAAGAAACAAAACATTATGTAAAATGATTACTTACTTGTGACTAAGCCCCAAGCCTCTATACGCCCTTTCCTGCTCCCGCGAGTTGTCCAACTTTAAGGCAGCAGTCAAGTGCTGCTCGTGATACTTGGCCGCCTCGTCCGGGTCGCCAAGGGCGTCGTAGCAGTCGCCGAGCGAGCCTAGCGCTCGGGCTTTATCTAATTGACAGGTTGGGGTGTTCACTCGTTCTAGGATAGCCAGTTGCTGTAAGAAAAATGTAAGTGTAAAATAAGTCTCCGAGAAACCAAATTAAATTAATTAAACAAATGCGGAATACAAAGGTTCGTCACTTTCGAATCATCAAACCATTGTCGAAGAACTGAAAAGTGACAAATTACGGTTCCTTGAACATGCTGAATGGAGAACAAAAAGTGACGAATCATTGCTAACCTCAACTATGAGAATTGGAAAACCAAATTGAATAATTTACTTAAAGAATATTACCTGTTCTAAATATCCAATGGCATCCTCATAATGTCCCATGTTAAGCTTCGCAATACCCAAGTTGCCGTAAGCTTGTGCTTCCAGAGCACAGTCCTGTAACTCTTGAGCTCTCTCCAGTTGTTCCCTATAGCATCTTGCTGCGTGCGAGTAGTGCCCTAGGGCCATGTGGACAGCTCCTAAGTGGGAGTGAGCTCTGGCTTCTCCTGCTGAGTCGCCGGCTTCTTGGCGAAGAGTTAATTCCTGTAGTAAACCAAAACATGATTATTATTCTACCAATGTACCGATGAATTTAAAGCAAAGAGAAAAAAAAACAAATGACTGTGGTCAAGTACAACATGATGTCTAAAGAAAAAGCAAAAGGAGAACAAGAAAAGCAGATGAAGAAGAAAGATATTGTCATGATTACCACAGCGACAAAAGAAAATGAATGCGTAGGTAATGAAGAAACTTTGGGTTACAGTTACACAATACATCGAGAGTAGCAGAATCTAAAATAAATTTTGTCTGCAAAAGTTAAGTAAAGTTCTAGAGTAACATTTGCTGTACCTGCGTATGATGTCCCAACGCGGCATCAAGCCTTCTTTGTAGCCTTCTAGCCAGCCCAAGAGCTCCACAAGCCGCCGCCTCCAAAGAGCGATCCCTCGCCTGCCTCGCGAACCCGAGCTGTCTCTGATACATCTTAACAGCCTCTTCAACATCCCCCATTTTAATCAACACATCCCCGATGTTCCCCAATGCCCTGAACTTTCCCTGCAAATGCTGGGTCATATGCGCGATAGCAAGGAAATACTTTTGGCATTCTAACGCGGTTTCTAAGTTGCCTAGAGCGAGATGGGCTAGACCGAGATTGCAGTATGCTCTGCCCATGTTCATTTTGTCTTGAAGATCTTTGGCTAGTGAGAGGTCTTGGTCGTAATATCTGCAAGAAAATAATAAGTAAGTAGGTGTATAAACAGAGAGAGCGAAACGAGCAGGCAACGGTTATACACAACTATATGCACTGGTAATTTATTTTGCGTAATAAATACGCGGAGGGAAAATAACAGGTCTAATTTTTCAATTTTCAAAATTTTACCCATCGGCATGTTTTTTCACTGCTTTTTGTATGTATTGAATTATGTTAATTCGTCATTTATACATCAAAGGTTTCTAAAAATGACTTACCTAACAGCCTCTCTATAATTTCCGAGACAGTAATGCGCATAGCCAAGAAAATGGCAAGCTTTTGCCTCCGCCGTGACATCCCCCAGCTCCTGCGACAGCATCAAGTGCTGCTCGTAGTACGGGACGGCTTGGGCGAACTCCCCGCGGGAGGACAGACAGTTGCCGAGGTTGAGGAGCGCGCACGCTTCGCCTGCTGCGTCTTTTAGCTCGCGGGCGATACCTGAAAATTAATGATAATTTTTGAAACCTTTGATGATGAAAAATTGTGCAAAAGCAAATTCTTAACAATACACAATTAAAATACGGCCCTGAATGAACATTTCAACCGTCTATACTTTGCCCTGGCGAACGTAGGTTACTCGTCATCCGCCATTCTTCGTCGTAACTAGTTCTGAAACTTCTGAGTAGTTGAATTCCTATAATCCGAGAAATTACAGCCTTGCCCCCCACACTTTCACACTCTGGGCCTAGCGCGGCGCACACCGCTTCCTCAGCTCAAAAATCCATTTAGCTTATATTCAAACTATCCTTACCTAAATGCGCCCTGTAATGAAACAAAGCCATATCATGCGCCCCGAGAGCCTGGTACGCTACAGCCAAGTTCCCATGAGTTGACGCCTCGGAGCTCCTATCATGAACTTCCTTGGAGATCGTCAGCTCCTGCTTGTGGTACTTGATGGCTTGTTCGTAGAAGCCAGCAGCTGAGTAGGCGTTCCCGATATTGCCGTAGGCGCGGCCCATGCCTGCCTTATCCTGAGAATCACAAGTTTGAGGTTAATTTACGATTTAGGCACAGAAAGGGTATTTTGTTCCTAAATGCTATGTGTTTAACACGTTTTGTCATCACATCATGATCGCCAATTTTTCTAGGACAGGGGTGGCCAGGGTAAGCCCAGTATCATAATAAAATGACATATCAAAGAAAATAATATCAAAATATTCTCACCTGCAACTGCCTGGCTATTGACAAATGTGCCTGGTGTAATTTTAGTGCGGCGTCATGTTCACCCAATAGCTGGTACACAATGCCCAAGTTCGAACATGCTCGGCCTTCCCCAACCTGTAAAAAATATTGCACCATAAAAGTAAAACAGCAATAAAAAGCGATATCTTCGAGACAATATTTGGGTAGCCGGCAAAGTAAAACCAAGCAGCAATTATTATTATGGACAAAGTCATGGAATGAAATGCGTAAAATTTAATAATTACATTCGATTCATACCTTATCTCTAGCAGCAAGCGCAACATCTAGCTGCCTTTCATGCCATTTCTTAGCTTGGGCGTAATCTCCTCCACATCTGTAATGTAGATTAGTACCTCTACTTAATTACGAACCGACAGTTACTAAAGCGACAGTTGCAATGACTGCATGGTTATTTCACTGTACTAAATACAAGTAAGCTCGTTCATAAACATAATAATGGCTGTCGAATGAGCTCCTCGTATTGTGTTCTTTAAAAAAGAAGTTTACAGATTTATAAACGTCAGCAACGCGCATGTAAGTGCAACCCCCTTGTATTTGCATGCGTGCGTAAAGGACGGTGATTGCTTACCATCAGGTAGGCCCTATGCTTGTTCGCAACCGTCGTGGTATTTAAAAAACCTAGTAAGTTTAGATAAGTTAAGTGAAACACTGGGTGAGATAAACACTTTTGTATGTAATCCTCATACTGTTTTCTCTTGCCCCGAGCAAAATAAACTAGAATTCTCTTACCCCACATGACCTTAATTAATAAATGGAGATACCTAGCCGCATGTCCCAGACCAGCGTAAGCTCTGGCCTCAATAGCTCTGTCGCCTAGGTTCTGAGCGATCCGCAACACGTTCTCATGGTAGGCGATGGCTTGAGCGAAGTTCCGTCTGTAGTGGTACGAGGATCCCAGATTAGAGTATGCCCTTGCTTCTTCAACCTGTGTGAAAAAAGTTTCGATTACACTACGTATGCATGCAAATTTAAAAGTTAGAATAAATAAATAAATAACAAAACTGTGATCAACAACGTACTTATTTTCAGTTTACAGCACTCAAATCGCTTCAATAACTACATGGGCATGGAAATAAAATGTACCTTGAGGTCCGATAAATTCAACCAACACTTGGCACTTGCCATTAGGCGGGTCCACACAGAGCGAGCAGACGCGCGAGGCAATCTCCTGGTGCACAAACTCGCGCGTATGCACGCTCTGTGTGGACCCGCCTAGTAAAGTGTATTATCTCAATTTCAGGGAGCTGCGCCGAGTATGAAATTTTTTTTATTCATTTGTGTTCCAAGATTACATAAAGTCCGCGCATAGCTCACCTTACCTACTTCACCAAACTCAGTAAGAGATAGGTTATCCGTTATTTACTATCTTACCTGATCGCCAAGTCTCCTAGCCAGCCTCAAATGCTGCGTATGGCAATCCACCGCAGAATCAAACTCTCCCATAGCCAGATACACAGCTCCAACATTCCCAATCTCCCTGGCTTCCTGCAACCGGTCCCCCATCTGCTTCACCAGTTGGACACATTGCTTGTGGCTGGCCAGCGCGTTGGGGTAGTCCCCGATGGCGGTGTACACGTGGCCGAGGGACGTGAGGGCGGCCGCGGCGGCTTGGGTATCCTGAAATAACAAACCAGAGCTATAACAATAGGAATGAGGAGTTTTATATATACGAATACATATTTAACGACTAGGTATCTCACTGACACAAAGATTGCATTAATTTAAAAATTGTAGGTATTTGTTTCATTATCGTGTTCATTTGTCCTGTTTTGAGTAAATACGCAACACATTAATGTGATTTTTTTAGATCTAGATATAGGTATTAAGTAGTTAATCAACAGAAAATAACTTTTCCCCGATACGTATACAAGATTTCGGTTCTTCGGTTCTTACTGCTGATTACCTGCTTATATACTCCGAGCTCTAAAATAATGTACGTATATATTTTTTTCTTAAACTTGATAGCAACAATCGGATAGGTACCCATAGATATGTCTGCGGCCTTGATCGTACGAAGTATAAGTAGAAGTAGAATTAAGTAGTCAAACGCACATAAATTTCATCAATAACATTTTAAACTTATGGCCTAATCTAAGAACAATTAAGTTGCTCAATACAAACGCGTTAAGGTCTGAAACTATTGGTCGTTAACGACAGGTAGCTTTCGTAATAGTTATTACATATACGAATCGAATAGCCTTTAAGCGTGTATAAGTACGCAGTAGATCAGAAAATTACTAAAAGCAATTAAGTAATCTGTTTTTAGTACCGAAGCGCATTGCAAATCATTGAAACAAAGCGCTATTTTAAGTTAACGTTTATGCATTTCTGTTGGCCGGTACTTTGTTTATTTTCCCTTTGTCAATGGAAAAAAGTAAAACCATTTTAAAAATATGTGTACACAATAACTCATAAAAATTAAAAACCAAACATTTTCAAGACAACACGCAAAAAGTGGTGCTACATCAGTTTAAGTAGTTTGAAAAAGAAATGTTAGCCTCAAAATATGCTAAAGTTGATTTTAAAAGCTTTTGAGAGTGAATAAGATTATTGGGTGGCAAAACTAGTCTGTCTGTAAATAAATAAGTATATCTTTTATGTATTAAAACATTGCCCAGGGGTAAGAAACACTTAGTAATTGCTGTTGATCGTTTCTTGTTAACGAAGTTGTCAAAGTACATAAACCATAGTTAGCTCTATACTGACGGGACCAATAGATCCATCGGCGTACGCTGTCTTCATCGACATCGGAATGTCTTGATCGGCCCTAATAAGTCCAGACTTTATAAAAGACCTGACAATAACTTTTTATAGACTTAAGCCGCGAATGCTCGGTCGACGCTATCATAAATTCTCGAAGGACGTTTATACCTCAGTGCCTGTCTGAGATTCCCGATTTTATTGGCATAAGAGGATATAACATTTGCGATGGTATTAATTCAATAGAGACTAATTTTATATGGCCAGTTAATATAACGGGCGATTTTATGGTCTTCATTATGTTTATGATGTTGTAGTTATATGTTTTTGACGCAATGAACTGTCTGATATTCTGACCTTTCTTGTGAATTATTACCAGAGGATTAACGTGAAAATTTACAACTTATACTTAAAATTTAAGAGGTACCTATGTAGTTCGAGAGTAGGGTTCATATAAGTCCGAGTTTAGATACAGTTAGGTGACATGTCTTTCAAAGAAATACAAGAAATATGATAAAGGTTAGGGGAATTCTTAAAGCGCAATTTAAAAAGATGCGTTGGATTTAGCCCAAAACTCGACAGTTCCATTGGCAGAACAATATATTGAATTATTTAACAAAGCGATCGCACCTGCGCACACTGTCTATTTGTATCGGAGTAAATGAGATAGCACTGTCGCATGTTACTGGGCCTGGGCAAGGGAATAATAAAACAATTATTTAAATAAAAAAAATGGATTATTTGTGTAATATTTTACTCGTTAGCGGTTTAGATATAAATGTTTTGAAATTGTGATTTTAATAGCAGACCCGTAAGTCAAAACAATAAAGACATAGAACCATTTAATTGTGATTTTAAGACCAATCTTTGCAATTATTTTCTATCGAGCCGATTTCGTTCAATCATGTATCGAATACAACCACGGTCTTTGAAATATAATTAATATGAACATATATTTTTCTTACTTGACTAAAACATATATTTATTTATTTATTTATTTAACCTTTATTGCACAATAGAAAAAGAAGTACAAATGGATGACTTAATGCATTAGGGCATTCTCTACCAGTCAACCATTGGGCCAAACAGAAACTTACAATTGGTGCGAAAAAGAAAATCAGTACAGAGAGATAAAAGTCACTATCTAGACACTACTATTATAAACAAACATGCATAAATACATAGCATAAACAAATAGTCTTTTTTAAAAAACTGTTTAAGTAGCATCAATTTCAAGGACATTGGGTGTTGACAGCCCCTTAATGCTGAGATGAGGCCATTTCGTGGCACTTTATACTTTCTTTGTTTTTGTTATATTATGTAATATAATGTGTCTTGTTTGTGTTTCCGAATAAAAATTATTCTATTCTATTCTTAATTGTGCTAACTGCTGTAATTCGTTGGTTAAAAAGTTTGCTTGGGTTATTAAAGTATTTCTATAAAATACCCTCTTGCAACACAACAAAGATCGCAACAATTTTATGCTAAACATTTCCCTCATAAATAAATAACATGACCAACGCAGATAGGGTTGATGAAATAGAAACCATGAAAACTCCACCGAACCATTTAAATGCTGTGTACTAGGCTGAATCATAGCAATTATACCTATATTAAAACCCACTCTTCAAGTAAATATCCCGCCTAACTTCTTTTTATTCCATGTCGTCCGTCGTGGGAAACAATATCAACAGACTACTAATTATAGGACTGTAGTATTTAGCAGTCGTCAAAACGAATGAACAATGATCATCTGTAATAAGAATGCGGGGCATATTCAACTCGTCAAAATGAGAAATGTGATGTGGCTATAGGTATGTCCATTATCCTCATTGTCATAAGTACAAGTAGTCAAAGTAGTTATAATATAGTATACCTAAGTGACACTTGGACGAGTGGAATGGGCTCCTAGGTTTTAAAAATAAAATACATAAGTATGTCATTGTTATGTCAGTCTATAAGGTATAATTGTAATATGTGCCTTGTTGCCTGTCTGCCGTACCAAACAAGTTAGGGTAGCTGCAGTAAATTACACAACTAGCACCTACACAACACAATACCTACATTATTAGATTAGGGCAATATTTATATAGTTGTTTGTGTGTTATTTGGTTGCTATCTTATTTATGCATACTATACGAAAAGGTACGTATTGAATGCAAAAAAATATGAACATCAAGCCGACAAGATAACCTTTTGTTAGAAAATGGGTCTATTGTGTCTTTATACACAGGTTATCGCACCCATTGAGTATTGATATCGCGTCAAAACCATTTCAACTCCAAACAAAGAGTAGTAGATCCTTAAGTGTATCAGACCCGTAGACTGATTCGTGCCTATATTTAAATGCAACTCTCATTCAGCATATTTGACATATAATAAATTTTTTATTTTATTTTTTTACTTTATTCAAAAGGTCTGCCAACAGCGGTTACAATGATACATTGTTAGGTATAGGTACATTTGGTAGGTATCTTAAGCTTATTGTTCAGCTAATTATAGGCAAACACCACGTGTGTACACTTACAGTTGTGATTTGAAAGAATGAGGGTAGTAATTTGGTTCAGGAATGAAGAAAACATGACTCAATCCAATTATGAGACTTTGTGTAGATTCCGACATGTATCCGATTTTATAAAACCGAAATGAAACCCTAAAAACACTACATAAGGGTTTATCCTGAAAATGTGGCAGTTAACATAGTGGATATTACAAGAGCGCAACAACAAGTTAGTAAAAATAACGTAACCTATCATTTTAGTTGACACCTAGACTATTTGCACTACCTGTACTTACAAAAATAAAGTTATTTATTTATTATTTTAAAGTCTTAATCAGGGTTGTCCGCGGGCACGCCGGCACGTAAAAAAATTGAGTAACTTTAACACCATTGGGTTAATTAATTCTTGTACGTAAAGACAAAGAACCTCTGCCCGTTTGGAAGTATGTTAGAAATGTAGCCTGTGCCACCGATTTCGGCATCCATTGACACCCCTTTCATCAGTATATGGACACTACTTTCGACGCTACGATGGAACACACGATTTAAAAATATTTATATAGGGACCCGGTCATGCATGAATACACTGTTAACCTTTTAACCGCCGTAATCTGATAGGTAAGTATATAAGACACACTATCCAGCTCATTTCGCCGCAGTCTAATAAAAAAGACAAAACTTTGTGTAACTTCGTACCGGCGGCAACACGAGCACGGTAGATGAAAAATTCTAAGCGGTTAAAAGGTTAAAATCGCGACCCCACTTTTTTACTGTACCAAAACATTTCTGACAGATTACCTAACTTAAGTTACCTTGACAACAACTGACGACGAATAAATAACCCCAGCCCGACGAAAACAAATAAAAGAGTCGAAAGCAAATAAAAGCATAGAATGCGGCGCATCCTTTCACTGAGGAAGTTAGAGGATAAGAGAAAAAAAATATCCGACGACACACCGCCAATAGGAGCTTTGTCTCGACGAAATGCGCTAAGGATTGAACAGTTATCTTATCGATATCGATAATTTTCATGACCTATTTCTGTGGACTTTCTATCGACTTCTAAAATCGTTGTCGTCGTAGGTCGTTAAATTAAGTAGATATGTAAGTACTTAATCGAATTTAAACTGTCGTGAATTAAATTACGAGTAACACTAAATTAATTAAAGTAAAGTTACAGTTTAACTCACGTATTTTTAGACCCTAGGTCCTATGTGTACTATTTTAGAGTAAAACCGTAAAAGAATGTACATTTTAGTTGTCTGGATGGTTTCCATTTGCCAGGGAAGTGATTATAAAGTTGTTATTATCAAATTCATTGGGTATCGATTAACTTCAAAGACTGGGCAATTAGAAAATTAGTGAATGAAGTAGCTTGTAATCACAAGATAATAAAGATAGTATCACTAATTATTAAGTTAGTAGTCTATTAAAGATATTATTTAAATAAGAGGATTTATAGTTACAGAATGGAGAGGATCTAGTAAGTATACATTTAAAAATAATTTACGCTTTGCATGCTCGTTAAGTTCATCATGCTGAGGATTTGCTAAATTATACTGTTCCCTGGCCTTTCTGTGCTGTAGTGTGTGGTGTAGAATTATATGTAACATCAGGAAATTACTTTAAGGCTAAAAATGACCTCCTAGCTTAGTCGGTAGTGACCCTGTCTACGAAGCAGGAAGACCCGGGTTCGAATCCTGGCATGGGCATTTATTTGTGTGTTTATCACAGATATTTGTTCCTAAGTTATGGATGTTTTCTATGTATATAAGTATATACCTATATTACCTATCTGTTATATATATATATATACATATATATATCATCGCCTAGTACCCACAACACAAGCCTTATTGAGCTTACCGTGCGACTAAATAAGGCAATTAAGTTCATCAATTAAATTCGCCAAAGGACAGTGTAAAACCAACATCCCGCAGTACGTAAAATATGACATTGCTTTAAACAAATACAATATCTGTATCTTTTCCTTGCAGTCATATATATTTAAAAAGTAAATGTAAAACTCTGTTATAAAGTTAAACTCACCCTTTATTTAAACATAAACGTCTAGGATAAAATGACAAAATTTAGTACCTTGTTTTAAACCCACAATTACGTTTATACTAAAACCGTGCAATTTAATCTTAACATAACATGCTTTAACCACGCGATATCATTCCAATAACAGGTTCTAAAACATCGACATCGATAGTAGTAAAGTACGGCACTAGCAATCGGACTGGCAACCATCTAACTAATTAAGTATGTGCAACATGATACGATAACGTGGTGATTTACATACCAACTCGCTTTCCAGCTAGGAGCCCCGGTTGCGGGATGCCCATCGCTTACTCGCACAAAGCCATCGCTTCAGACGAACCAGTATAATAGTAGGTATTTTTTCTACTTGTTTTTGTCTACTGAGATACTTACCTAATTATAGTTTGGTCATACGAAATCTTAATTTAACCGTTACAGTCGAAATTGAGGAGGAAAATGAAAAGACGATAATTTAAATTTGTTCTGCTCAAGTTGGTGCAAACTTAGTCTAGACGGACTCTACCTGCTACTTCACTTTTTGAGCCTTTTTACGGGGCTATGCATTTTCAGTTGTGGTCTTTTTATAATTTTCACGTTTAGGTCATGCTTACCTACAAATATCTCTATGTATCTACAACTTTTGTGTTTCTTCATATCCTTTGTCCTTTTTATTAATAGGTATTTATTATTAATAGGTATTTATATTCTTTTGTACTACATATTTAGTATTTACACAGCCAGGGTCATAGAGGCCTATTCTACTTTGACTAACTCTTAAAATACTTAACATAAAAAATACCGGTAACGCGTAACAAAATGGCTATGAAATCTGTCCTGTTCCGTAACAAATCGAATGTTCATACTTACCAGGAGTAGGTTTTGGTTTTGTCGATACAAAAACATTGGTGTGCTTCTTTGGTTAAAATCCATTTGACATTTGGTACACTTTTTGTGCGTTATTTGTGTGGTGTGGAATGGTTATGTTTTGATAATATTTCGATGATGGTAAAGGACAATAAAAAAAACAAACCGTTGGTTCGGACACATTTTGCAACTTGCAGTACAAAAACAGGAGGATTAGATTAGGCAGGGCAGCCTAAACAACCAGACAGCTCAAATCAGAACTTTCGGGGCAAATGTACAGCGAGATGCAAGATAGTATGGACTCATTATGAATGGAATTCATTAATTAATAAGCTTTGCATTTTTGCAGCTGGATGTACAAGGAGATCCGACCCTATCTGGGAATAGGGTTGGCCACAGAAATCTTTTTTTTTTTTAATTTATAATACTTAAAAACCGCTTTACATATGGTGGTGCGTCCGCAGCGCTCGGTTAGTAATGAGAATATTGCCGTATATGATGGTTATCACCGAGAACTGCCATACCAGCAGCACGGCGTCTGACACGGTGTCCCATTGTGTGCTACTTATTCTGCGCCCTTTGTACTAGCAACCACACTGACTGACCATGACTAAACCCTATCTCTTCACAGTAAGGTTTATAATTAGTTAATCTGTGTCGGCGATGGTAAATAATACGAGAATGAGACGTACGTTTATCAGCCTTTATTATGTTTGCTTTTGTTTTCTTGTTGCGTTTTGCATAGGCGCGTATGTTCGTGTATGAGCTATCATGAAAACTAAACGCATGCATTAGCTAGTAATAAAGGTCGAGGTATTTACTGCCGCATTCCTATTCTACAAAGTGGTTTTATTTACCGTCAAAGGGATAACTTGGTATTTGATTTTAGATAAATATTACTTACTAAATACGTAAATGCTACTAAATTTAAACCAATGTAAAATGAAATAGGTTCCTTCACCTTCAACACAAATTACCATAGTTTAACTTGCACAAAAGAAAATTCTATCTCACATGAGGCGGGGCGGTCTAACTATATATCCTTATTCAATAGTATTCTAGCCATTCTAGGGCTGGAGTTCAATAAAGCAATAAAGATTATAATTTAATCCAAGAAATATCTAATAATTCTGCGCTATTGCCTTATTATTTCTCTAATAGCGAGCTTTGCTCCCACCGCTTCTACCATTTTATTCTAAAGTCTCTTTTATTGCCTATGGTAAAGGTTATCATTTTCAATTCATTCGATGTACCTTATGCACAATTAGGGTTAGCAATTCTGTGATATGATATAAGAAAGGGTTTCTAACAGTTGTATAGATGAGCATTAGTTGACTGTTAAAAAAAAATTACAATCGGCGCTATAAGCTTGTATCAAAAATGAAATATTTCTCAAAAAACTTATTTCGCATTATTCTTGTGATGCAGTACCTACATGACATTATAAACATATGTATTAGCCTATTTTAGTGTTCCACTCCGCTTCCGAAAGGCCTATTAGACATTTTCGGTTTTGCGTTATATAAAATAAAATGTATTTTACTCCATTTCGATCACTGGTTATTTTATGGCAATACACCTCCCTTATAGGATAGGCATCTTATCAAGATTATTATAAATTATACATTCTTTATCCTCTGGATGACTATCAACAAAGTTAAAAACTGCACGTCTATTAATACACGCACGGCGGTTAAAGGGTATCTAGATAGCACGATAAAGGCTGAATAAAAGCGACCACCGGTAACCCTGCGTGCAATCGGATAGGTGCGTTAATATGCCCTTTTAATCTTTGACGAGCGGCTCGAATGGCGAAGGCGCAAGTCATTCCGATCGCTGGCCAATGCGCGCGAGGTGATCATTAAAACTGGGTCTTTTGAACGTTCCCTGGTTTTGGAAAAGACATACAGTACTTACACTTATATATGAATACATATTATACAGGTAGTTACGAAGTTTCCGTATTTCTTTACCCGGTGAAAGGGAAAACGTCAACTTTTGCTGTACAGAACAATCTACCAGCTGTTAAATTTAGAACATTGATTATTTCATAGACTTTACAATTCGTCTACAATTAATAAGTCTTTAGCTGCTATCACCAGAGTCTACTAAATGTTCTCTCTTGATCCTTTTAACGGACCAGATGTAAAAAAATACACGATTCAAGTTTCATCGCCTCTTTTAAGTTCAAAAATTCTGTATAAGTTAAAAATAAATACAAAGAGATGATGTTATAGAGGGGCTATTTTTGCCGTATAAGTGTGCCCTGTAAAGAGTTAAATAATATCCTCTGCTATTACTAAGTAAAAGATCGTAGATATTCATTTGTCGCATGCCCTCGCGCAGCAGCGAGAACGCATGCGCAGAGCACCTGCGCTTGACGCGTTATGCTAGGCATGCGCTAATGAACCTAGCTAAGCTCACATGTTACTGTCAAATTATACCCGCTACACGGGAATTCTGGGGAGAAACACGCCGGGATAAAATATGCAGGCTTGGGAGTTAATGATATTTCGATTTAAGATGGTACATAAAATATTTACTTGGATTAATTTAAATCGATTTTTTTACAAATATACCTACTCTTAGAGGTAATTAAAGGTTACATTATCTGTGAAAATTAATATACCACTTACCATGGCTTTACCTATCGATATTTTCATCCTTTTCGATCAGAAAAGGACCAAAAACTTTTTTTGTAACATTTGAGCAACAGTTTTCGAAGTTTAAAGTCGAAGAATAAAGTTTTATTATAAACAGAAAAAAAAAGTTTTCGTGATTCATATGTTAGAAGTAGACCAAGCTAAGTTGGCAGCGATTTTGATAGCCCAGAGGGTGAAAGTGTTATTTAAAGGTCATAATCTCATAGAAGTTTGACGTTGAAAATAAAACTTGCACCGTTAAGTATATACAAATCGCTACCAACTTGGTCCTGACTCTAAACATAACTATGATTTTATGAAATGGTGAGGTAATAAAATTGTAGCTGTCTATTTGAAAGATTGACGTATGGCATTGGTAATGACGCAACACTAAAATTTAATTGCATCAGCATAAATTATATCTTTACTATGTTTTACAATAATCATTAGTGTCGCCTGAGTGTAGAACAAAATGTGGTACCTAGCTAAGTATTTGCCGGTGCCAGTACATAACTTTATTACGGTGTTTTATTTAACATTTTAAGTCGTATGTGATGTGCCGCTGGCTAACCGTGGAAGCGGCGTATAATACCTAGACATGGCAGAAAAAAGTGCGGACGTTCCCGGAGTAAGTGTGCTAGGTGCATACTCGACATTTAACTCCTCGAGCCCCTAGTCCCACGAACGCGATATCGCACACAAGATTTCATTCGAAATTTATGAAAAACCCCTGAAACGTACCTAGAGATTAGAGGTTGTTTAGATTGATTGATTAGTTCCTATAGTATATCAATTACTGCGAGTTGATACATTTCTTAGCAAACAATAAGTCTTGCAATAATAGCCAATGAAGAAGCATTTATAACAGCAGATGCCTTTACCATTGGTATTCTGCAGCACTGATCAGTGCATCCCTACATTGAACTTTAGCATGACTTATACCTAAAGTTCATGTTTTGAACAACTACAGTTTTACAGTAGCATGCGAAACATTGATTCGATATTCGTTAAAACCAGATTTTATTAATTTTGGAGCAGTTGAAGTTACATTGAAATTGGCACTAAACGCTATTAACCATAAGGTTCATTTTCCTACGCTTAGTTTCGTAATTACTTAGTTTAAAGCTATATAGCTAACATTGATGCTATAAAATAAATACCGGAGTCAATAACTCGTTGTTTATCCTTTGGCCATTAAAATAATTCGCCGGCCATAAAGGTTTTTAATGTAAGTTTTTATGGCAAAAATCGTTTTTGCTTCCAACGGTACAACGGTGTTTTAAGTGTATTGTTATTGCCAAACAAAAAATTTTTTTTTTTTCAGAAGAATAATTTACATATATATATGGTATGGCATGGTATGTTCAGTTTAGTTTCCTATGAATTAGACAAGTAAACTATGGCAAGCAAGCCTTGCCCGTCGAAAAAGGCGCCAAATTTTGTATTTTTTTTGTATTTTGTAATTTAAAATTTGTGTGAGATCGATTCTTCACGCCTACATTTTTCAAAGCTTACTTACTTACAAAGCTTGCCAGAGTATAATGAGTACCTACTTGAATATCTGCTAAAACTAGTTGGTTAGCTCTGGTTCTTTCATTGACTTTTAATTCTTCAAACATACGAAGGTAGGTAATGTATTTATACTTTCAATACTTTCCAGACAATAAAATCTCAATAAATAACAAGGTAAAGATAAATTGTCCATAAATTTTTTCATCTAAACCTTTGCCCCGACGAGACCTCAGGTATATAGACACAAAGATTTATTAACTACTGTCAAGCGTTGGCCGCCGATCAGTTGTTCTCGGCCAGGACCGTATTCGAACTTTAATGATCTTAACTTGATTTGAAATCATTTCCAGTGCATCGTACCAATAGGGACTTTACATATTGAAGAGTTTGTGGCTTGAATCTAGAGCTTAACCTTGACTTTATTGCGAATGAGACTTTAGGCCATAAGCATGTGCTGCCCCCTACAATCCACGCTCATTTCCTTGTGTGTCTGAGGGCCTGCTATCTATTGGTCTGCATAAGAAACATGACATTCACACTTTGCGATGATAAATAGGGGAGTATTTAGCCCCGCTACTGTTTAAATATAATAAGTATGTCAGCATGAATAGTAGCGTATGAAACAACGGTCCAAAAGTATTTGCCACCCTCGATTACTTTTCCAATTAGAGATATAGCACGACAGTTTGCATTCAAAGCTATCTGAAACAGTTTAGGCCACCAAATGAAGGAAATATAGCGGAACTCATTCGTGTATAAGCGAATTTTGGCATAGCTGTTGTAGAAAATGGTGTGTTAAATTAAATAACATACTAAAAGTACCAGTGTGTAGAGGTGAAGCAAACGGCGTAGTAGGGGTTCAAAGTTATAAGGTTCCTTTTATGTTTTTTTCGTAAATAACTTGTAAACGGTGGCCCATAGCAAAAAATGCTCATTTACATATGTAATCCACATAAAATTTTGTACACAAAATAATTAATTCACTTTTTCGCTAGGATCAATATAATTAAAAATATATTAAAGCGGGAAAAAGAACGCTATCAGTAGATACTTTTGACGCATAGTCTGATACGCTACTTTTGATTTTACTTACAAGAGAGATGCACTATGAGTAGTGTTAATACAATGTCAAATTAAGTTACAATTTGTAAAGTACGAATACGGCCCCAGTGGCAACGAGTAATTATTGTTATTCTCGGATTACGGTGGATTCCTGAATGTTGGCAACATTTCGCGGTTATTTGCGGCCGACGCGGTTTTTTGTCCATCGCCATCGGCTCGGAACGTGTTAAATAAATATTTCTTACGATTGTTTGTTACTGGCCAGTCATTCCGATCGATTACCGAGCCAGCCCAACCAGTTCTAATATTTACCTGTACTTAGTATAATGACAGTTGCTAACCAAAAGTCGTACCTACTAGTATGACCAGTGCAGCAGTGACGGTTACAGTTTACGGTTCAATTTGTAATGGTTAAGGGTGAATTCTAATGAACATTCGGCCAATACTGAGTATGACAACATTTTGAACCAACCTATCATCAAGATTTTTCTTGTAATTAATCTAAAGTAAAGAAAGAACTTAAGTTTTCAATGTAAAATTAAAATAGATAGCGCTGCACCGTGTATGTCAAGATCCTATCCTAAATCAAGATTTATTTTTGTATTAATTAATGATTATAATAAGTCAAGACATAACATTTGTTTCACGTTTTACTGCGAAATACTGAAATTGAAGGAACTCCCATAAATAAACAAATGGCTTTTTCATAATATATATTTTATAATAATATATTTTTACTGGTACCGTTGACCAAGCAAGACGAGCCTTCGGCAAGCGCTAAGAATTACCCCTGAAATTGTTCCAGAGGGTTTGATTGTTCGTCGTACAAAATAAAATAAGGAATGTTATGCCTTGCCCATAATTGATTCGTGACTACTTTCATACATATTCCCCTTGTCAACTTTTTATGTAAGTCTAACAAATTTTTAATACAAACTCTAAGTGGGAATTACTTTGGAAAAGGCTTTGTCTAGTAGTGATAAAGTGGTACGATGAAATAATTTGCATATGTGTTATATCGTGAATCCCTAATAAATACTAATATTATAACTTTGTAACGCGATTGTAACTTTGTCTGTCTGTCTATTATCTCTTCACGATTAAACCGCTGAACCGACTGGGATGAAATACGAGTACGGAGATAGTTTGAGGGTCGAGGAAGGACATAAAATCGTTTTTATCAATCATCATCATTCTACACATACGAAGTGACGGGCATAAGCTAGTTTAATTATATATCCCGATCTCTCGAACTATTTACAATTTTCGTGGTAAACCAGACAGCCTTTGCATCTACGTGTCTACCGGTGGGGGTCAACTGGTCAGTACACGCGATATCTTCCTTTTCTTCTTCCTAGCATTTGTCCCGGCTTATTGCCACGGCTCATGGGAGCCCTGGGTTCGCGTGGCAACCAATCCCAAGAAATGGCGTTGGCACTAAGTTTCTACGAAAATGAGTGCCACCTGACCTTCCAACCCAGAGGGGAAACTAGGCCTTATTGGGATTAGTCCGGTTTCCTCACGGTGTTTTCTTCACCGAAAAGCGCCAAGTAAATATTAAATAATATTTCGTACATATACATAAGTTCCGAAATACTCATTGGCATTGACCCCAAGAGTAGCAAAGTAATTTGATGCAAATTTTGAGTTGTTTCCTCATTTTGGCTGCTGAAATTGATTTTTAAGTGAGTTAAGAATGATAAAGATTTAATAGCGTTCATTTGAATTAGATTTGCAGTGTTTTACAGTTACTACATATTTTCCTCGGGTTGGTGAGCTGAAAAATGTTTTTACTCGGTCGGTTGGTCGGGCAAAGTTTGTTTAACCCTCGAGCCTTGAAATAACATTAGCACAAGCGAGGGGTTAATCAACAACTTTGTTCCTTTGTAAAACAAATAACTATTATCCGAGGTCAATATTAAATAGAGATTACTCATAATACTAATGCATTTTTTACCCTAAGTAGGTAAATCCGTTGCTTTATTATTTTTTGTCAACCGATATTAATCAGTTTATTATTCAAAAGTATGCAAGATATTATAATTAGTAATGTCATCCTATTTAGTCTTACTGTCATAATGTCTGTTTGAATTTCATTACGAAGTGGTAGATAAATTTTAATTGCAAATTAGGTACATCATTCAAGAAACGTTTTTTACATGAATGTACTGGACTCATAAATGGTACAAAATTGCTCGTCTATGGGCGGCATTCAGAGGAAGTAGGTAATAAGAGTATCGTTTTATGAACCCTTTACTTCCTTTCTCTATGGGTGGTAGGACGGGGCTTATAAATAAACAGCCCGATATATTTGTCGTCATTAAGCAAACTGTTGTTAATTGGGTCTATATAGTCTATACTTTTAACAACTGTGGTAAAATTATGTATTTTTGTAGACATAAAAACGAGAAAGACGGCATGATTCTGCGGCACGAGCGCGACCGAGAAAGAATATTGTAATGGCGAAGGTATAGTTATTTATGTTGTGTTCATTTCCTGATGATTAGTAATGTTGTATGAGATTCTAAACATGTTCCATGAAGATGACAGTTAGCAGACCATTCTTCCAACTGGTTATAAATACACGGTGCAACACGAGGAACCCGAAAGAATTTAACCACGTACTTCTGAAGCCAAAAACAGGAAAAAATATTAAATTTCACCAAAAATATTTTTTTTTTTTTAAATGTTTTCGTACACAAAGAGTAAATGTTATGGTATAACTGGCACTTGAAACGAATTTTAACTTTTTTTTTCGTAAAACCAATTTTTTACATAGTGTTAGTGTCCCTTTTTGACATCTATCAATAGAGATATTTAGACTGCGCCCTATAATGGCATCATCGCCATCAAAAAAGGCGTTGTGCACTAAGTAACAATAAGAAGTATTTTTTCTATTGGTATAACTCTGAAACTAGGTGAAATCCAGAAAAGTTTATATGACATTTTAGTCTTTAAATGTGATCAGGAATATACCGTTAAAATCTTTCAGGTTCCTCCTGTTACACTGTGTATACCTACAATTGCTACAAATTCTCTACCAGTCAACCCTTTGGCTAAACCAGAAAGATTGTAAGTAAGTGCAGGGTCTTAAGGGTCTTAGGAAAGTGTAAAAGAAATTGTTTACGGTCGTGGCCTATGTCGGCACCGACTTCGCGCCCAAGCGAGATCGTTTTCCGTTTCACGAAATATTCTTACATCGAATTGAACTAGTTTTTTACATCAAGAAATATTGTAAATGATGGGCTAATATTTCGTGAAACGGAAAATTATCCTTTTGCCCGAAATCGGGGCCGACGTCGCGGCCGATCGTTCCCCTAATACGTAATAAGCCCTTTAGTATAAACTCACACAGATACTTATACAAATAGACACATATTTTGTAAGCATCGTGTAAATTTTACACTGCAAATAATGCACGAGACTCATGTCGCTCCATTGAATCGTGTGCATAGAATAGTCTATTAATCTATTGTTTTTAATTATTCTTTATAATGACATGTTTCTTTTATTTTTATTGTTGTATCTTCCTTTGTACTAATGTAATTATGTTTGACATCTATCTTGCACCTATGTACCTAATAAAAATGTAACACTGACAATGTATAATTAATACAAATAAACGAATATGAATATGATTTTTTACAAGTTTCTATTAAACAATATTACTTTATAATCGGTTGTCTGTCGCTGAATCTATCTACACTGGTTAGCAACAATGTTGCTCACCGGTTCAGTAGAGGGTACGGTGTGGTTTGAATTCACAAATAAATAAAATAAACGGCGCAATAAATAAACTATTAGCAACAATTACGGGGTTAATGAGGTAGCTTAGTTCTTTGATACATTGTATGAAAGATAAATAGGGGTTATAATATTATTCTGTTTTTACGATCGATTCAGATGCATGCAAGGAATGGAAATTATTCTATGGAAAGAAAAAATCTTAGCAGCAGACCTGACTTCAAGTATGGACTCGCGTGCAACTAGGGAATGCAATACCGGGATACCGGGATCCCGAAATACCGGGATCCCGCATCCAATATGCGGGACTAATCTCGTTCGCAAATTTAGCGGGATCCCGCGGGATTTGCGGGATTGAGGAGCGACATAGTTCATACGTGTTACTCGTTGCGCGGGCACGCGCCAACTAGTATAATTTCTTAACGCCGGTAGAAGCGTAGAGCGGTGCGGTGCGGGGGAACGCGGGAGAGAATTTCGCCCGAATGTATCTAACAAACCACCAAACGAACAAACCACCGCTACTGCTGATGATTCCGATGACGACGTACCTCTCGCTGATCTAGAGTTACATTCTGCAACATCAGCAGCACCAATATCGCTTCAGGATGAACTCGAACTGACCCTGACACGTTTGAAAACTCCAGGAACACCTCAGCCTAGATCTGGTAATAGTAATCTTGAGGTTTTGATACGGAAGGAGATGAATTATTTTGCCTATGACTCGTTAATGTCTATTGTTCCGACCAGCGTAGAAGCCGAAAGAGCTTTTTCTGCTGCTGGCTACCTAATCGGCAAGGTCAGAAGCCGTTTGGCTGATGACACAATTAATACTTTAACTTTTTTGCGTAGTTATTTCCAAAATAATGTCTGAATTGTCTGAGTCTGACTTATTTTATTGTAATGTGTAATTTGTTTAAATTTTCGTTTGTTATAATGCTTAATGTTGGTTCTTTAAGAAGTTTAATAAATAATTTGATTAAATTTTGTTTAATTTCAGTAAAAAACGTTGTTTTTAATGTTACACTGTACTTAATTCGTAAAATCTTACATTGTCTTGCGGGATCCCGCAAATACCGGGATCCCGCGGGACTAAGAACTGTCAGTCCCGCCGAATGCCGGGATTAAATTCCTCGTGCGGGATTGCATTCCCTACGTGCAACTCATGCTAGCAGAAGGCCTACCGCGAACCACGTTCGACGTGTTGTCTCTCTGTCGCACTTGTAAATTCGTACGTAAGTGTGACAGGGAGGCAACACGTCGAACGTGGTTCGCGGTAGGCCTTCAGGTCTGATGTTGGCTCAATTCAAGTTTCGGTTAGTATTTTGTAATAAAAAAATATCTTTTTCTGTACTTTTTTTTCAGCAATAATTTAAGGTTTTGGGAGAATTTTCACGACCGGTCTGGCCTAGTGGGCAGTGACCCTGCCTATGAAGCCGATGGTCCTGGGTTCGAATCCTGGTAAGGACATTTATTTGTGGGATGAGCACAGATATTTGTTCCTGAGTCGTGGCTGTTTTCTATGTACCTATTTAAGTATTTGTATATTATATACATCAATGTCTGAGTACCCACAACACTACACTGTCTAAGAATGTCACTATAATATTTATGTATTTATTTTAATGGCACTGGACCTATTAATAAAAAAAATACTAACCTATTATAAATACATTAACAGTGAATGTCAAAGAGTGTGAGTGTATTTTGTAAACCGGACAATTGGACGCATGTGCATACCATTAATAAATAAAACAATAGCTGCCAGGCTTTTTAAATTGTCAAGGAAATTCTATTGGAAACTATAGGGTATTTACATATACTGTATCTACATGTATAGTCGAGTTCTCAAACATCTTACAGGTCAACGTTCCATAAATATATTTACACGCCTCTAAGACACTGACAATAAGGTCGTGTAAATATAATAATATGGTCGTATAAATATAACAAAAAGGTCGTATAAATATAACAAAAAGGTCGTGTAAATATAACAATAAGGTCGTGTAAATATATTTTTGGAACGTTGGCTTGTATAGACGTTCGTGAACTCGGCCGTATCATTGTCTACAGTGTTAACGGAGAAAATTTAAACCTTACTCCAAATATATAGAGTCCAATGACGGCCAGTAAAGAGTTATTACATCCAAGTTACAATGTATTCGCTGGTCCGGCAGCATTCCAGTTCAAAACGAGAATGTCTTAAGTAGTTTTTGGAGCAATGTCTGTATCACAAATTAGGGCGTAAGTATCTCGAATCTCGAGTAATTAACTTTCAAAGTATTTTATTGAGACTATAGCATGCTATCAAGAGTTAAAAGAAATAATGTAATAAGAGATAATCTACATATACTTACCTATTAAATATTTGGGGACAATCTTACACAAATCGACCAAACCCCAAACTAAACAAAGCTTGTACTATGGGTACTAGGCGTCGATATACGTATATAGATTAAATACATACTTATATAATACCTACATAGAAAATACCCATAACTTAGGAACAAATATCTGTGTTCATCACACAAATAAATAATTAAATACCCTTACCGGGATTCGAACCCGGGATCAACGGCTTCATAGGCAGGGTCACTATCTACTAGGTCAGACCCGTCGTCCATAACCTATTATTGTATAAAATGGTCTAGGTTGCCAATAAGTAGTGAGTTTCAGATCTCTTTTACATAGAAAAAAAACTCCATTCTGTGGTCATCGCGACGCTTTCAGTCATCTCTCCTGTTGAATGTCCTTCATATTGAAGACTACCCAATATAAGTCGCTCTCCAATTACGAATAGCTGTTTCAGATCCAGAGATCAGGATACGCTGGGCCACCCTGCAACTCGACTCGACCCGTCAGAATGCTCGCCAATATTATCATACGCCGTGTGCGGCAGCGGCATCAAAGGCTAATAACATGCAAAGCTCATACGTTCATCGCCTGTAAATATGTGCCGTGCATTATTTAACTCGATTTGCGGGTCAAAGAACAACATTAACAATGAATTAACATTCAGAGATGCAAACTACGTGTTTATACTTTACCGCGGCGATTTGCAAGATGAGAAGTAAAAGGAGAGTTTCGCCATAACAGCGGTTTATCTAGATCTCATTGATGCGACATTTATAAAATATCTACAAGTTGTTTGGGATTCGAGTTTTAATTAGACTGATGAGCAAAATGGCCAAGAAAATGGCGCTCTAAAGGTTCTCATAAGTCTCTGAGGGCCTACCGTGAAAATCGAAATTCGCAAATTGCGGGGATCTTTCTCTTTTACTTTCACTAAAACGTAATTAAAGTGATAGAGAAAAATGCCCGCAATTGACGAACTTCGATTTTCGCGGTTATAGGCCTGAAAATTTCGTGTGCGCGTCAGAAGTTATTCGGCTTAATTTTTCTGGCCCAAAAGTTGTGCTTGCAATTTCCGAAGGCTTCGGCTGGGGCCCAGTTAGGGCCATACACAATGATCGCTATAGGGTAATGGAAAACCGTGGCCTTCGTATTTTAAGCCTTTAAATCGTATATCCTTAGCAATCAAGGATTATATCTACATAATCTAGTTGCCTGAAATACGCGGGAATTTGCCAAATCGATATAAATAAAATTACACAGTATAAAATAGAGTTTGGATCATTTAATGGTAATTTTTCTCATAGGTTCATATATGACTACCTAAATTGCGTTTACAGTACATATGACGCTACTTTACTGCACTAGTGCGATCATTATCACATTACAAAAGAGCCGTATGTAGGTACCTACTATACAACGTTGTACGATACATGTGCAAATAGGTAGGTAAATTATCGCCACATGTTGCGAATCTCCTCACTTGTATCTTAATGTATAGTACATTAAGATACACGTGCGAAAAATAGGATCTAACAATAGCATAACCCGCTAGTAATACTAAATACATTTTAGAAGGGCTTTAATGTTATTATGACCCATCTGTAAAACCATTTTCTCCTTACATCCCATATTCCAATGTTTCTATTCCATTTTATATCCCCCGCATCGATAACCTAGGTTTTTAATACTAACTACCAACGTTTTATCGTTCTCAGAACTTATATGTTTAGACCTATTTGTCTCAACAAAGTTATCGCCTAGATCAATATCAAGTTTTAACTTATTCGCCCGCAAACCGCCGGTTTTCAACATTGTATCCGATATATATAAACTTGCTACTTGCAAGAAACGGACCGCGAGACTCCCATTCAAATTACCATAAGAACCTGGACATATTATAAGGATATTGGAACTTGTTGAGAATCTAGACTAATATTTATAGACAACGCATTATAAATGGCTTGAAAAGGCTCGCGGTCGTTACGCATAAGTGAGGCGGTTTTGGACTGCTTTCCTACCAGAGCCAAGCTGTGCTACATTTCCATACAAGTGACCCATAACCGAGCTTGGTTTGCGAGCTAGTAGCCTAGATTGGGCCATTTATACATGTATGTAAACGTACCTAAAACAACTTAGCTCTCGTGAAAAAGCAGCCCTATGATATAATTAAAATTTGTACTCTCTACGAAACGAGGGATTAACATAGGCTTTTGTAGAGTGCAACTATAAAAGCCCTTGTTAATCCCCAGAACTATTTTTCAATTTTTTTTTATATGCGTTGGGTACACACCGTAAACGTTCGAATTAAAAATGGATTTCGGAATTAGTATGAGAGCTGCAATGCCGTACATGACGTTGTGATCGCAAGTCGTCATTTATGTTCCATTAAATTGCTAAGCGATCTGTGGTTGAGAATTGAGAATCATTTGGCGATAATTATAACCTATTAAGCTGTAGCTACTTTCTACACTGCAGTGTAGTAGAATGCAGCTCGTGCAAATAAGTTCAATGATTTTGCATACCATACCATAGGATTTTTGTCCATGATATCCACTAACAGCAGGAACTTACTTTTTCATTAATAAAATTTGTCATACTTTTTTCACATTATTAGGTTTCTTGTTTCTTAATTTATGAAGCGTGATTTGAGAAATAATCTAGTGTTTCACTGATCAATTTTGGTGTTTACTGCCGCTAATGAAGTAATATAATTATTAACGATAGTTGATGGTAAAAAGCTAACAAACAAGTGAAACAAGGTATAGGTATCGAAAAATATAGGGTTTTTAATAGGTACTGTGAACTAACAGTACCTATTAATAACCCTATATATATTATTTTTCGCGAATTACTCGTACTATACCACTTTATACCAATTCATTTTCGCGTTATTAAAACAAACCCCATTTTATGCCTCTAATAACAAGTAATTTTAATTTAAAATGAGCTTTATAATTTCCTCATAGAGTTATCCCGCCGTCGATTTATCATGCGTGGTTAAACCATTAAGATCTCCCGTGTTTTGACATAGGACGTAAATCGAAGCGCGCCTTCTTTACCTCATATCTTTTTGTAGTGGCTTTTTCAAATGTGAACCGTATTTAAAGGAGAACAGGGTGGATTTTCAAGTAGCAAAGCTTTAAAGGTAAGAGATTTAGAAAGTTAGTGCTTGAGTTAACAGTTGCTTAAGCTTCCTACGTACTAAAAAGACACGTAAATAATAAAGACTGTGGTCAAAGATGCCAAACAAAGCTGTGGTATATTATGGTTATAGATGGCGGCACATTTAGTGAGCACTTCATTTGAAATATTTTGTCTATCTGCTCAATATACCTACTGTTCAAATTTAGTCATGAGGTAGCTTGCACATCCATATGGTTGTTGTTGTTATTTATTGCTAAAAATATTATCTCTTAAAGTTAATTTAGCCTAACACTATCTATTTGAGAACTAAGTGATGTTAAAGTGCTAAGACTCGGGTGGTATGAATTTAGGATAAAAAAAATTGCCGTAAAAATGGTAGCAAAAATCTGCAAATATCTGTATTATATACCGTAGAATTTAAAGCTAAATTATCAAAGATCATCATGCCAAGAGTTATCAGAAGAGTTAAATAATAGTGTCAAGTACACGACACTTCCCGGAGTGCCCCACGGATATTGGTGGTCTTTAACGCTAACCGGTCGGTGGTACTAGGATGCAAAGTAGCGATTATAGTCGTCATTATACCAGTAATAGCAGCAGGCTAAACAGATGGCCGGAGTTAGTGAAAACGGATAATTGTGTGCGGTAACGTGATAAATATTGGAATGTTACGAGTTTCATGTGAATTGACTACTATGTCGGTACTAAGGGATGTTAACTATAGTGGTCTAGGTGTTAGTGTTACGAGTAAATAGCTCGTAATACAGGTATATTCATACATGGCCGTTGAACAGTGGCAAAAAATAATTCTGTTTATGGTCAGGATCATTTTAGGACTAATAAGTTTTTGGCAATAATTTAATTTTTGGTACAAGCTTTTATCGCTGACTGTACTTTTCTTTCCACAGGCAACTAATACTCATCGAGCAAATTCTAAAAACCCCAAACACTATTAGGCTGCGTTGTTTTATTACAGATTTCCTATGTCCACCTCTTGTCTCCATGATCAGATCAGCTCGATCATAATATTACCCGACTTACATATGTATGCAAATTTTTAGCTCAATCGGAAACCGGTAAGTGGATCAAATTTAACTTGCAAGATTTAATTACAAACAGACAACGGTCAGGTGAAAGTAAATAAAAGCTTGTAAAAAGAGCTGATACTAATGCGTATCCTATCCTGCTGTTTAATTTTGATAGCAGCACCCATTAGTTGATGGCGGCGTCAATTTGATTAAGCATATAAATCATTTTCAATACTGAACTTGCGTTTCATAGCTAGCACCAGCTAGCTTTGAAATGCAAGTGCTATTAACGCATCTAAGAGCCTTGGCTAAAATAAGCCGCTCCTAGAATCCCGTGTGCTCTATATTCGCCAGCTATGTCACACAGTCATTTCGCGACTGATGGCTTCGTCCAGCTAAGCATAAAAAAATTAAAAACTAACCTTGCATTTCATACCTAACACCAGCCACAGCTGATATCGATTGCGCGGTCAACGCATCCTTATAAGAGCCTTGGCTAAAGTAAGCGATGCCAAGATTCCCATGCGCTCTGCACTCGCCAACAGTATCGCCCAGTGACTTCGCGACGGCTAAGTCCTGCTGCATATAGTTGATAGCGGCATCAAGTTGACTAAGCATAGGTATAAAGAATCTTCACTAACCTTGCATTTCATAGCTAACACCAGCTGATACCGATGCGCGGTCAACGCATCCTTATAAGAGCCTTGGCTAAAGTAAGCGGCGCCAAGATTCCCATGTGCTCTGCATTCGCCAGCAGTGTCGCCGAGTGACTTCGCGACGGCTAAATCCTGCTGCATATAGTTGATGGCGGCGTCAAGTTGGCTCAGGGCCCAGTGGGCGGAGGACAGGGCGCTGAACACGGAGCCCCTGCGGGGAGATGTATGTAATTATTAATATTCAGTAACAGGAAAAGTAATGAGGACATTGGGACCCTCCAGAAAGTATGTTGGAAGAATTGATTTGTTAAATTAGAACGTACGAAATACATGTTACACTTGTAAATAAAATATGTTGTTACAAGTTTTTTTTTTGTTCCGGAAAAACACCCAACTGCGAAGTAAAGTCCAATAGTACAAGAAAACAAGTATGGTCCAAATATTACATACGTAACTATATTTTTTTTGTTTTTCTTTCTGAGGTTTTTTTACTCAACATATTTTTTCTCAGAACTGTACAGTAATAGTTGTGACTAGTGAAACGAAAATATTGGACTACAGTACCCCTAGTGTAAATATTTTCGACAGCGAAACGTTACGTACGCGTTTGCGTTAAGTGTCATTTTGTATGAGATTTTTGACTTTCCAAAACGTCCCGCTTGGCGCGCTGATCAAAAACCCATACAAAATAAGACTTAACGCAAACGCGTACGTCACGTTTCGCTATTGACTAAATTTACACTAGGGGCACTGATAATTGTTTTTTTTTTTATCTGTGCTTTTTTCATGTGTACCTATTTATAAATAGCACATGCTGAGTGTACTATAGTCGGCATCTCTAACAAAATGTTTCCGCACCTCAATGAAGTGCCGGCACTTCACTGCGTTTGGTACGTCTCCGACTACTGGCGAGATGCCAAGCATGTGACAAAAGTTAAGAAAAATAATAAAAATGAAAAATTCCTTTGTGCGTTATGAAAATGAATTCTAATAAGCTCATTTAGGTTATTTTGAAACGTCACTTTAAACACTCGTGATGGTACGCCATTTTCGTTTGGCGCATAGATTACGTTTCGCAGATGTAACACGTAATGATATATTACTCTTTATCTCGTAATTTTTTTAGTGTTTTTCTCATATTTATTTAAAGAGTATATTAGGTATGCTATAAGCGCGATTAGATCAAAATTGATACGAGTACGAGAGTCAAATAGAAAGAGTTTTATGACTATTTTATTTTATAAATTTAAATGTCGTCCGTGTCACATATGTAAAACAATTTCAATACACTTGTAAGGAAATAAATACATTTTATCTAGATTCTTTACAGCGCGTATGTAGGCAGAAAATGAAGAGTTGTCATAACAGTTTCGCCTCTGGCTAGCTACACAGCTATGCTTATTCTTTAGCTTAGTGACAGACGTCAAACGCCGAAAATGGCGGACACAATTTGTTCTCGATAGCCTGTCTAGTACATTTATGTCAGTGCCTGAGTGGCAGCCATTGTACTTTGTTTTCCTTTTTTCTTGGGTTTCCACTATTAAAAACATTTCTAAATATCTTCTAAGTAAAATATCCTATCCAGTCATAAAAATGTCTGATCACAATAAAAGTGATTTTTTTTTGTTGAGTTCAATGACTATCCATTTTATAGTAATAAAACTGCTTTATTATTATAAATCTTTTAAAGCTGTTATCTAAAAGTCAGTAAAGTTCTAATAGGTCAGTAAAACCATGCAATCTCTATATAGAGAGATGAAAGCCAAATGATTGCCGGTGAAGTGGAATAATGACCCATTTAAATACATAAAAAAAGCTACAATTATTGTTTTTGCTTTATAAACATTGCTTTATACTTGAAATTATCGTGTGCTAGAATCGAAAGTTAATCTTATAAGTAGCTATGATCTACAATCTTAACAAGGCAAAATATGTACAGTAGTAAATATCTTTCTTTACATATTTATCATGCAGTAGGTTCAGCCAGAAGAGTTTTTGAAAAATCGTAACGCTTTTTATGGGCGTGGCACACTACGTCCGATTCGCACGTCATACGCAGTATGGCATGCCCCTTAGACACAATACGGTTGCAAAAATAATTAGCAACCAGTAGTAGCCTTACCACGAGCTTGTTACTGACGTGACACTGACATATTCGCTAGCATATGCGTAATTTATTTTCTATGCACAATCGCTCTTACTGGCATATCAGTGCGAGCGAGATGTATGGAAAGTAAGTTACGCAGACTTTAGCGAATATGAATGTCAGTGTCAGGTCAGTGACAAGCTCCAGGTAGCCGTACCTACTGGTTTCTGGACTTTTTCAACGAATTTTTCAAAAATCACGAACATATATCTCGCGTAAACGCATCTATAAAAAATGTGTAACAATTTTTGAAATTTGTGCTTGTGTGTCTTTTTTTGTTTGCCTAACCGTTGCTAATTTTTTTGCGACAGTAATTGACTTTTTTTAAAGCTAAATCATAGCGCAACGTCATTTTTATCTTGTCGGTTGTCACTATTTTTTGTTAACTAACTAATGTGGCTCAGTAACCCAAAGAGGGTCTAGGCCTTTGAAACAAGAGCACTCCACTTTTCCCGATCCTGCGATGCTGCGACTTTTTTTGTTAAACTTACAAAAAATTTAAATTCAAAAACGTCGTTGCCACGATCTCGGGCACGCATAGCCATCTCGCTCACGCTTACGCTCAGTGAGGGTGAGAAAAGAACCTGAACCCACGGGGTCTTAACGAAGAAATGAAATATAACATCCGTCTCATTGTTTCAAACGACACAAAAAGACAGGAATACTGAATATTCCATTCGTTGTTTAGATATCAACTGTAAAATACCATTTGAAATCCAAAAATCTTTACCAATTATCAGTTATTAAGGTCGGGTTGACCAAGTTCCAGTTGACGAACTGATTAACGTTAAATATAGAAAACCAAGAAACTTTTTTTACAAGGAAATTCTAGTATATTTATAAAACGGCTTACACGCGTAATTTTTAAAAACCACATTGTGGGCACAATGTGGTTTTTAAAAATTACGCGTGTAAGCCGTTTTATAAATAACATTTTCGATTTTTGTTGACTTTTTCGATTTATTAATTATAGAGTTGGGATCTTTTAAACATTTGTGTGGAATTATTTTTTCCCTCGTATAGTTCGTGTCATCCACGATGTTGCGCAGATTTGTCAAATCTAACCTTTAATAACATGACATTACGAGTCAAGGCACGCGTCGTCGTGAATGACACGATCTATACCTTTTATAATAATAAAAAAAGTCGAAATATTGTTAAGTCAAAAGAAGTGGTATAGCTAATAGCTTTGGTTAATATACCTATATAATAAACTGTGTTAAAAGAATTTTCATAATATCAATATCCTGGAAGGAAAACGCGGATTACGTTTGTATGGAGAAGCAGTCCACTATCGTCTTTTTTTATGATACAGGAGGCCATCGAGCAGACAGATCACCTGATGGTAAGTAACCTGTTATTGTACGATTCCCACCGTCCGGCTGGAGTTGGGCCGCGCCGGAGCGCATTTTCAATGTGCCTATACATTATGTATGGCAGAATCGATGGAGTCCGTCCAGAGCCGTCCGCGTCCGCGAGGAGCCGACCGGCTTGGGACTGTACAAATGTGAAATGCGGTCCGATTCCGCCCGTTCGGTGTGGATCGTACTTATTGCAGCCATCATAGTCTACTATCGTCCATAAATATTAACGTCTAATCTCAGATTAAGTTCTTATTCCATTTTAGGCCCGCTGAACTAATTAAGCATTCAGTACTCGCTTTAACCAGTCCGATGACATTCTTTATTTAGAATGGTCTAATCAAGATACTATTCCGTGCTGTCATAGAGAAATAAGTGAGCATAGATTGCTCACTTTATACTACATTACTACTCTTACCAAAACGCTTAAGAGGGAAGAATGGCTTTTCGATCCTAACAAAATAACGGTACTTTTAACTAAATCTTAACAAATCATTTTGATGTTGAACGCTTCAGCATAATATATTCTAGGTTTATAGGTTTCGCTTTTTTCGTTTTGCAAATTTTGAACAAAAAGGAAGGCCTTAAAAGCTAGTTTTTCATTGTGTCAATAATATAAAAAAAATTTTTAACTCAAATACCGGCACTGATAAATCTGCTATTTGACGTTAGATGTCAACTATGAAAATAATAAGCGTTTTGGTAAGAAAAATGATGTATGAATAGGGTTGCCATAATTGTTCGGAACAGTTACGGGACCATGTGGTTAAACAGGGATGATTGTGACCATTTATATACGTATTCTACAGCGGTATTGATATACGGGACAAAAACGGGACGGGTAAAAATACAGGACGCGAAACTTAAATACGGTGACAGTCCCGTCTATACGGGACATATGGCAAGCCTATGTATGAAGTGCTCACTCCATGCTTAATTATTTCTCTATGGTGCTATATAAAAAGCGTACTATAAAATATTGATAATAACTGGCTATAAAGCTGAACAAACATGGGTGTGCATCATCCGGTCCGGGGAATAACTCGTGTGAAAGCGATTAAAATAATCCGAGATAAATATTTTAATTTGTGCCCCGGCTGTACTCCGGTCAATGAAGTATTCGACCTTTATTGTCAAGTTCCTATTCTTAAGGTTAGATGTAGGATCTTACCTAGTATTTGTTAAGAAGTAGTAAGTCAACCTAGAGCGTTGGGGTAACTTCGAAAGCGGAATAATTTTGAAAATGGCAATTATCCACTAAACTATAACCACTTCCTACTATAGCAACAGCACGCAAGAGGTAGGTATGTATATTGTATATGTATGTATGTATATGTATAGTAGACTGTTAACCAAGGGATCAAAAGCATATTATTTCTTGAGGGCACTTTCAAATAACAATTTAGGTAAAAATATCGTTATTTATAAAATGGGGAGTGAATTATCAGTATAGAAATTGTACAATAAAATCAGTTAAAACAAAAAAAATAGCTTACCGTAAAAAAAAAATTAAACAATTTTTTTAAACCTGATCGGCCGATCAATTCTTTTTAGTTCAGAATTATCGAAACGTTCCGGGATATATCTATATTTGTCAATTTACTCATGTTTGTTTGTTTAGTATTTTCCATTCGTATACTGTGCAACCCATTTATTGTACAGTACCCGGCGATAAATATTGCACATCGGTCTTTAGATGGGAGACACCAAGAGAGAAAGAGACAACGCTCTACGAAGCCGAAATATATACGTGATACACGCATTAGGGCAGTTTCATGTAACAATCTCGTCCATATACATATTATAAGGAATTTAAAGCTGGATTAGCATTCTCGTTGATTGGACTACGGTAAATATTTTAATTTGTGGGCACACTAATGAATCACTGGGCCCGTGTAATTTGACATCACACTTTACACCTCTCAGATCGATCACGTCGATTTCGGGATCCTTATCTTAACTCTAACTTACGTTTAAATATCGGGATAGTGGAATTTTACTGGGGATTTGTGGTTCTTTTTATAAATTACTGCCACACAAGAAGCTTGCCGACTTGAATTTAGGGGCATTTAGAGAAAGTGGTACTCTTTAATGAAAAAAGGTGCCTAATGAGGTTAAAACCAAAATATACTGGTACAGTAGAATCCACAAACATCTTTACAAGTAGTTACATGTAGAGGTGTTTTCACCATAGGTAGTTTTTCTTCCGGACTACCTGTCTACCTACCTTACCTACAGTAAGCTCAAGATGCACGATTAAAGTCGATTTAGATAGCCTTCTCCTAACTATTATCCTCGAATATTTCTTGGGTAATACATAGTAAGCGGTGGTGGCCGAGTGGATATGACGTCCGACTTTCAATCCGGAGGTCGCAGGTTCAAATCCTGGCTCGTACCAATGAGTTTTTCGGAACTTATGTACGAAATATCATTTGATATTTACCACTAGCTTTTCGGTGAAGGAAAACATCGTGAGGAAACCTGCATACATCTGCGAAGAAATTCAAAGGTGTATGTGAAGTCCCCAATCCGCATTGGGCTAGCGTGGGGACTATAGCCCGAGCCCTCTCGCACATGAGAGGAGGCCTGTGCCCAGCAGTGGGACGTATATAGGCTGAATTATTATTATTATTATTAATACATAGTTATACATAGTGATTAGGTTAGGAAATTCATATCTATGACGAATACAGTATGTGTATCGGTATCGCTAGTAGAGTGGAGGTAATTGAATGACTACTAATCGCAGAAACAGTATTGAATGAATGGATGAGTGAATGTGCTCGATAAAAGAAAACATTTCCATTAAAGTAATTATCAAAGTCTTGTTTTACGATTTTTTTTTTTCATATTTTTTGGACCCATAGTTCAAAAGTTGAGAAGGAAGAGGGGGTGGGCACATTTTTATTTCTTTCAGAAAGATTATTTTCAAAAAAAAATTCTTTATCACAAAATATTGGTAGAAATCGTTATTAGTTTTAAAAGACCTATCCAACGACACTCCACACCATTGGGTTAAAACTAGAAAAAAATCAAATAAGATATTTATTTTATTTTGTATGGTATTCGTACGAGTACAAAAAAGATTATTGTAGTTTTTATTTTACCGTTCTGTCACCATGCGTGATTTATGTATCCATGCCAAATTGCAGCTTTCTGGTGATGTCTATACATAATGTTTTAATATTATATATCTCTATATATCTCTAGTTCAACGATAAGATGATTTCGAAAATATCTTATTCTAAACACCCCACCAACAGCCGGACGTAAAGCTATTTCAATAGAAATGAAAATAAATACAATGAACATATTTCTAACATGCAAAGGTACAATAAGTACGGAGCACGCCATAAAAGAGTCACCTTGCACAACCAGTGCAGTGATGCTGATGAGATTATATTCCCACAGAATAATTCCCGGGAATGTCATAATATCCCAAACAATGGAACTTTGAATAGAAAAGCAACGATTTTGTTCGTGTTATTGTTTGTTATTGTAAAACCAGTTTTTATTGAGCGTATGTGTGAAAACTATCACCTTAATATACAGCGGTTTATAAGTTTAAAACATAAAATTGCATTGGATAATTAATGAGTAATTAGGTTTAATTTAGTTATTGTTATTATTATCATTACTTCATTCGAGAGATTTACTACTGAAATTAATTAATTACCTTCTTATACTAGAATGAAGACATAATTAATAAGGGTTAAGGGCACTTTTTTATGAAATTTCTACACAATACGTGTCATGATCCTTAAGAAAAAACAAAATACCTATTATAGTAACGACCTCTATAATGGAACAGGCACCAGTAATGGGGTGGTATGGACAAATCCTGTAAAACAAGTATTTACCATCAGTTTTTAATCGCTAGCAACATTTTACCATAAGCAAGAGCCAAAGAGCTGCTTAAGTTTAATTTTTCATTGATATTTATTAGTTTGAAAATTAATGGCGCCATTCATCCCATGACTGGAGCAAAAAACCATAGTTTTAACTGGTTAGTAATATTGAAACCAATTGCAATAGCTTTCATTCAATACATAGAAAACATAAAGGACGAATAGGACATTCAACTTTTAAAGCATAAAGCGGTAGAATTTTACAGATGTCTGTGAAATATCAAAAATACTCCAAATTTTCTCTTAAATGTCCCATGATTGGTGCCGTTATCATATATTACCGTCAGATAAATTTTCCCGAAACTTCACATCACTATAAGCAAATATACTCGTCTTTACTACTAAAGCAATTTATTACTCCTAAAATCTATTTCCAGCCCAATCCACAGGTCCATCAACGTTCTAGGAGATAGGCATCAAAAATAAATGTCCCATTTATCGTGAGTGGGCCGCTCATAAAAGCAATTTAACTGAGCATTGGTGGACCTTATATAGTTGCAATAAGGTCTAGGTTAAGTACGTCGTCGATGGTACTGAATACTTGAATAGGGATGTCCCGAGTGGCTCCGATCCATCAACAAGAGATAGCATCTCGGAGTGCGGTGAGGTGTGGGTTTCGACGCCGAAGACCGGGCTAGCACTATATTGTCCATCTTTATTATTTTAGAAATGTTTATTACTTTTAACGATTTTTAAACCACTTCAAAACAGGAGGTACGTTCTTAATTCGTCTGGATAATGTTTAAGTAAGATCAATACGGGTAAGTGTGGCATACCTTGAGGTAAGTCTGGCTGGCCATCAAGGGCCTGTTTACCCATTGATTAATGTTTATTGCGAGTTCATACATTTGCTACTTACGTTTAGTGGCTAATCAATATGTAAACAGGCCCAATGTAGAGGCCAGCCACACTTACCCGTATACCACACTTACCAGAAGTGCCCTTATGTTATGTATGTCTCCCGATTTCTCGAAGACGGTTAGACCTATTTAGATAACTATTATTTTATTTGAAAGTTGCCTCACTAATTGTTATATTGTTTTCGGTGTTTGTTTGTTCGGTTAATTCGTGCATTAAGTAGCTCTCGTAAAGCAAGTAAAGCAACATTTGTAGACGTTGGACTGTTGATGAATACCGTACAATAATAGTAGGCACTTGAACCTGTTTATGAAGCCAGTTATTTTTTGTTACTTAATATTTGCTATTGACTCTGTAAGCTATAGACTTCGCCAATCCTCATTATTATTTTAATCCTCATAGCTCCGCTATTTTGAAAAAAAAAATCCAAAAATGGAATCTACAAAAATCTTCTATATCTAAATATTCTATATCTATCGAAAATCGGTTGAGAAATGCGATCAGTATATTTTGTGTCAGCCACCATAACGCGCAGATTTGTCAAACTTGGCACGCGTCTTCATGAATGACACAGAGAGGAGAAGAACATCCCGGACATATGAAATAAATTTGCCCAAGCTAAACGGAGACCTTCGCTTTCGTGCGGTCAATAAAGTTTATGGATATGAAAGATATAAATATTTAATCGCCCGTTGAAACGTGCTAAAGCTAAAGGCCTTGGTCATAAAGAGTGTCTTAAGTTTCTATAAGGCCAGTTTATAACGGCTCTTGAGTGCTAAAACCAAACCAAACGTATTCTATTGTCGTCGTGACTGAAAGACGGAATTGGCACCACCAAATGACCAGTACTATATTTATTGCTAGCTAGTCGACGTTCTTGCACATACTATTAGCCTCTAGTTTCGTGAAAAATATATGTGATTAGAGAGCACTTTATACTGGCTTTGCTGAACTTTTTGTGCTGTGGTTTAGTATGGGAATTAAACAGGTTCGTGCAGCAAAGTGGACATTTTCGAGTATCCTTCCTGCACTGAACCTAACTGTAAATGAACAGGAGTAAGGGTTATGGTGTTTTGGGTTTTGTTACTCTTGTTATTTCAATCTAAGTAAGTGCATCTCAGGTCGTTTTCATTAATTGAAGGTACCTATGCCCTATACTTATAGGTCGGGCACAATAGCTACCTATTTCTGGCCAGCCACCTAACCAAGCCTGCATTGTCGATTTTTATACATAATTATATTCAATTTAAAAGTATTTACTTTTCTTTTAAATAGGTACTTTAATTTTATTCGAAGCTAACTTCGGCCCTACCTCAGAATCACCGCGCAACTACTTTACCTACACTGTACAAAAACTCTAACAGTTCAGTGATACTGCTTTAAGCTGTTTTCCCCTAAGGCAGACATGAGCGGAGATGACGGAGATGATAGAGGTGACGTGCGCGAATCAACCAATAGCATGGGTTGTAGTAGTAGTAAAACACTTTATTGCACAAAAGAGTACGAAATAAATAGGGAATACAATTACAAAGTACAAAGGCGAACTTATCCCTGTAAGGGATCTCCCGCCAGTACCACCCCGCCCGCGGGTAAGGTATTGGTTGTAATCCTCTGATCCGCTAGGTCACATCCATTTGGTTGGTTTTCGCACGACTCCTCTCATCTCCGCCTAAGTGGAGAGGCAACCATAACCTATCTATACGAATCAAGTTCGCCAAAAAACGAATACGAATTATGACAACGTATTTCAACAATCAATAAATAAAATAAATAAATATTATTGGCATTATTACACAAATTGACAAGTCCCACAGTAAGCTCAATAAGGCTTGTGTTGAGGGTACTTAGACAACGATATATATATAATATATAAATATTTATAAATACTTAAATACATAGAAAACACCCATGACTCAGGAACAAATATCCATGCTCATCACACGGATACATGCCCTTACCAGGATTTGAACCCGTGACCATCAGCTTCGTAGGCAGGGTCACTACCCACTAGGCCAGACCGGTCGTCTCAATCTCTATCAATGATATCATGTTAGGCCTGCTTCAGAGCGAACATGCTGGCGACTGTAGATCAAGGGGCAGATTCAGTCAGATCAGGCCTTATTCATTAACTAGATTGAAGCTAACATCCCAGGCCATTAGAAATCAGGAAATTCTAGACATTTATAGAAATCTTAGATACATAAATTTGATTACCGATGTGGACTTGGGGCTACTCACAGCCGTCACAGGGCCGGAATGAAGCGTGCGTAAGGGAAGTCATCGTGTATATGAACATTTCATGAGTGCGAAAGAGGAAAAAAAACAAATAAAAAAACATGACCACTTCACTTATGAGATTCATAGCGGCCACCAGCGGCCGCAAGAATGTACCAAAATGTAATGTTAGCAGACTGGAAAATACGAAAAGGTGGGTGATTATATTGTGGAATATACTTTTACAAACGAAAATAACATATTATTTCTGAATTGGGTACTTGACACATGGTGAATATTATAACAAAAATTAGCTAAACGGATAGAAAATGGGCCATTCATTACAAAAAAGTAGAATGTAAAAAGATAACTATATTGAGATTATAAAAAAATACAAGGCTTCAAGCCTTAGGTACAAAAAAAAATAACTTTCAAAATATAAAAAAGAAAATTATACCATTCGATTCCTTAAATGTTATTGAAAAATAAATTGTATGACAATATTGACAATTATATACATAAAGCAATATTTCACGGTCAAAATAACAATTTTCTTGATATTCCATACATTTAGGACAGACTAATGTAATGTGACGTCAAATTAAATTATCATTTTGTTAGAGGCGTTTCAATCGTGTAGTGCGAGCGTCAGACTTTAACTCTCATTTCTGACCTTTGTGTTGCTTAAATGCCATGAGTCCTATATAGATATATGATCCTCAGGAAAATCAAGATCGATTGACATTATTTACAAAAAATTGTCAAGTAGCCAATTACATACTTCCAATGACACTTACTATCATTATTGCAATTTTAATATTTGCCAGGAAATCTGGTACTGTGTTTGCTAAGTGGTAACGTTTGTCATCAAATTGCCCGTATGTAAAGTATGACAGTTCTCTTTGGGATGATAGCTCTCATCGCCATAATATTTAATGCTGGTCACCTTAAATTACACCGCCTCAAAACACCACAAAATGGATAATCCAAGAAACAAGCTCTAACAACGTCCCAGATTAGGTTTTATATCAAAGAGACCTCCGACTAAGTTTACTGCATTAAAGCACATTCCAATTAACATAAACGTCGAAGTGACAAGATTTGTATGAATTAAACCGATTTAAAGGATCCATTTAAATCGAGGAATTCCTTTAAACTCGATTCACACGAATAATTGCAAAAGGTCTCAGTAAGGTGCGGTCGTACGGTATTGCTAATGATGTGCTTTCGCGAGAATATTGCTATTTTTTTACTTTTATTACACTTAAGCAATGAAAATGGGTCGCTTTGTAGGAAAATTAAGATCAAAGTGAAACGTTTCCATTGCTATTGAATACATTTTCTTTAGGTGTACCATCTAGTTGGATGAATAACTAAGTAGATGCTTTAAACAGAATATTGCGATGAAACAATAATTTGTAATATTTTATAGCGCTTTCAAAATGCGCAATTAGTGTAGCTCAGGTGTAGCTACTTAACATGTACGCGAAGAGCAACAAACGACACTTTTAAGATTTCTTAGTATTTTAATCTAAATTTAATTACAATCAATATGTTACAATCCTATCAATGTGTGTGTCATAAATGTGTTAATATGTTATGTTAATGTGTGTTTATCTGTAATCAAAATGTTAGACGGTCTGTTAACGCTACCATTTCATGTGATGTTGAATAAAAACGTTCTATGTGTTATGTCTAAGATATGAAGGAGCATTCCATGAGATTGTCTACCATTGTCGTACAAACGCGAAATTTCTGAAGATTTGCAGCTATAGGAGTTTCTTTTTCTGTGACAAATGGTTAAACATATAATCGGAAAAATAATCGTCCGTTTTAATCGCCGGAAAAAAGTTGTAAAATTAATAAAATTGTCATAGCGTCCGACTATCAAGCGAACACTTGTCACCAGTTTAATATAAAATATATATTCCAGGCTTTACAAAAAAGTGGCCAATATCACATCACTAGACTCAATATCTATCAAAGGCAGTTTATGATTCCATTAAACCACCGTTAGCGGAATAAGTGTCCCACGGCATGAGTTAGCGCATTCACACGAGACCGTAACGACTCCGACCCGACGTAGATTATGGTGATGTAAGAGATGTGTAGAGTTAGACCAAGATAAGTTTGCAGCGCTTTTCTAGCACAGAGCGTGAAAGTATTAGTTGAAGTTGTGTGAGAGTGTTAGAGTTTAATTGAAAATATTAATTGAGCCCCAATTCAGATAAAACATTAAATCAATGATATCATGACAGGCTAGTACTCCCTAAAATGCATACAGTCATGAAAAACAAAAGCTGTTACGCAATGTGCGTTAAAATATTTAACTGCCTGTCTGATGAGCTTGAACAACTACCACTCAATAAATTTAAGAACAAACTGTACTCTTTTCTTGTTGACAAGTGTTACTACAGTCTGAAGGATTTTTATATAATTAACTACCAATTTTATATTAATTAACTATCAATTTTACAATTTGTTGGTATCAGTAATAGCCCAGGTTTATGACTTATATAATAATGTAACATAACACATTTATTAAGTGCAAATATATACATATATTTCTATTTCTAATGTTGCTATCTCGCAGCTCGCAGTCACTGACGGAGCCTCAAAAATGTGCGATAAGGACAACTGCAGCTCCATCCAAAAATCCGATGCAAAAATCTTAGAAATTCGAGGTTTAGTTCTCGACATTTTTCTCATTTGACGTTTATGATAACACCCATGCTCTGTGCTACAAAATAGCTGCAGAGTTATCTTGTTCTAATGCTAGCTTCATTAATCTAGCTTCATTAGCTTCATTAATTCATAGAAAATACAGGGTGGTTGGCAAGCCTTGGACATGTTTTGCGAGGTGAATATCGGTAGGTGACAACCAAAACTCACTAATTGCAAGAAAATAAGTAAACTAAGTCATCCTTGTTTTTGTATAACATTGGTTCACTATGGATTTGAACTTGTAGTAGTAATCAGTGAGTTTTTGTTGTCGCCTGACGATATACATACCTATAGCTCATAGGTTATACTGAGCATTTTTTACCTACTATGGGACAAACACCAAAAACGCGAAAAAAATTTCGTTGTTTCATACATTTCGCTGAATAGATGCTGATTGCTCATGTTTTCTATGAGTGATATGATATATCAATTATTTGTTGCGTTTTCGGGTATGTCTAGTTAATCCAATCGCCCTCTTAAAAATTTGAGCCCATATATATGCGCGCGTATGGTCGACCCCGTTATCCACGTGATAAAGTAAATATCACTCTTTACACTTAACACAGCACTACCACGTCGATAACTCAACTTCCTAATCCGTAGGTACTGGAAACAGAAAAGACTCATCGAATCCCAGATATACAGCCATGTGGACACAATTTACACTTTATTTTGGATCAAATAAGTAAATAACTAGAAGAACCTGGATTATAAAATACATAACAACGCTATTTCAAGATTTAACACAAACTATTCCCAATAATATACTTTGCGAAAAGCAATGAATCATTCTTCATCATAAGACCCCGAGTTGACCCTCCTTCATCGGAGCTACACAATTCACAATAAGTTTTGTTTCGACTTTGAACTCCTACCAGTATAACTTGCCCCCGAAGATTTGTAAAAGTTACGTGTGATTAGAAGTCAGATTCCCAATGGTCTTGAGTGGCAAAGTAATCGTAAGTATTGCCAGTGACAACATGGTGTTGCTTTAATGCCAGGTGAGGCCGAATACATGCCCTGTACGCAACACCTGCAGACGTTATATCCACATAAATAATGTTAAATGTTTCCTTATGCTTTATTACTAAATTCTCAATAGGAACAACCAATAAAACGAGTTTCTAATCCCATGTTAAATGTCCTAAGTGAAATGTCTTTCCATATCTACTTAATTTTAATGAAAGTTCAGAGGTCGATTAAGCATTAAAATAAGCACACGTACTATAAATCTAAAGTCGCATAATCTCTGACAATTAATATGTAAGTACAAGAAGGAAATTACTTCAATAACAGTTAAAGATAGAGCTAGTAAAAGGACTTAAATATTGGAGCCACGTGTGGTTTGAATTATCAGATTTCTAGCCGTTTGGTTTAGTTATATCATAATACATACTCTACTCATATTACAACTTAGATGCAAAAAAAAAGCGGTGGTGGCCGAGTGGATATGACGTCCGACTTTCATTCCGGAGGCAGGTACGAATAGGTTAAGAAAATAAAATAAAAATTAAGAAGTAACATACTGCAATAGTTTGCCCTTCTTTAGTTATTCCAAGATCTGCATTGGAAATAATTTTACCGCAAATGTAACTACCTCCAAACTAGTTTGGTATTTTAAAACAGGTTGTAAGCCTACGAAACCTGGATTTGTCCGGAAAAAGATAACTGACTACCCGACACCACTGTACTGATTGCTACAAATTGAAATGGATAGCCAATATCGTAAAGTATGAGATCGTAATAATTTATTATTTGAAATTCTTCAGCAAAGTACCGAGTATCTAATTACCGTACAAGAACAGTAGATTACAGCCCGCCGATATCCAATAAATAACACTTTCGTCGATAAATCAAACCTTCAAAATTCCGCCAAAGATATCCGTTCCATTTAAGAACGTACATATTATAAATTATCCCACTGTCATTCGACACATACGCCACGAGTCAAAGGAATATCACCTTTAGTAACACTGGCGCTTATGACTAACAGCGAGGTATTCGTATGAGAATAATTTGAGTTTTCCTGTCTTAAAAGGTATTTAAATTTAGTTAGCGTTTATATAATTGTTAATAATGCCCTTATACTTACAAGCGCGCTTAGCGACATAAGCGACATTCACTCTAAGATCCATTTTTTATAAGTGATACGCATTGTAAGGTCATAAGCGCCATTTGGGATGATGGTAGTTTTATTTCGTATTGCCAAGTATGGATAGCGATTAAAAATGTTACATTTAATGAATGCGGTTTCGCGGGTAGCGTTAAATCATCCAATTTGGCTGTGGGTTTGAGAGGAAGTGTGAAAGGCGATTAATAATGATGTTTAGTAATGGTTGCTTATCTCTGGAATGCTGACTGCAGGCGGCATTGGTTTAGATTTGCTTCGTGACTTGATATGTCGCCACTTATGTTGTAATGGTAAGTGTTTTTAAGCAACGCTCAGCTGAATTAGTAGAGGTACAATGGGGCTATAAAACTGCCAATTGTTATGTTCATGTCCGACATGTAAATGTAACTACTGATAAGTTGATAGCACCTGAAGGTAAGCACTGCATTTCGTGATTTAGTGTTTCTATTTCGTAGTCATAGAATGTTCATATAATTAATATAAGGTCAATGTGGAGACCGTCTATAAGGGAAAACCGACTACACACTATCGGTTTTAACTCTTGCGTTTGTACACTTACTCTACATAAATAAATTAATAGTTTAAAAACACTAGAAAAACACGCTTTTAGAAATGCACGTAAAAACTAAATTTGACATAACTGAAAAACTTCCAAGACAATATATAATAGGTTTGTTATAACTTTGAAACCTGATCGTGTTCAAAGTTCATTACGTGATCTTTCTCACAAGTGCAAACACGACTATGATACGATATTCCATCATGGAATGCCAGTGCCTATCTTCCGGCTTCATCATCAGACCTTGAAACCCAATCGTGGTCAAAGTTCATTACAAGACTTTTCTAACAAATCCATACACAGCTTTGATACGATGTTCCATCATGAAGTTCCAGTTCATATCTTCCGGCTCCATCATCAGATCAATTCGATAGAACCATATTATTGTATTGTCATCAGAACTACATACAGCTGCCAATTTTCATGATGCTACGATCCTTGGAAGATGGTTAAATTAGTTACCTTAGATTCCATTACATAGTTACATACAGGTGGAGGTAATAAAGCCAAGCTATACCTTTCGGACTGTCGGAGCACCGTATGTATACAAATACAAGAGTTATTGTCTTATGACGGATTTTACTGCAATACATTTTATATGCCGGTCATCACTATATTGGACCTTAAGTAATTCTCATATCCACAATTAGATTAAACTGGCGGAGTGTACATACTCCATTACGGATTTATTACGGAAATCTTCAACTTCATAAATTAAAGTCGGAAAATATAAGAAGGTCCCGTACCTGCTTTTATTTTCCGGGCTCCGTGCCTTTTCAATCATTGTTTTCAAAATATGCCTGAATTCAATATTGTCTTCTGGTAAGGCACGTACTAGATCTTTTTTTAGCGTACCCAAATGAGATCATACCATGGTGTTGTAATAAGTACTTCGCAGATTGTGTTATCTCTACTTTTAAGATTGTGATTTGTATAGTTTATTTTATTAAGATGTGCAATAATAGTATTTTATGCAACAGTTGTATAAGAAGGGTCAAAAAAGGCGAGTGGCGTGAGTTACAATGTGAGCCGGAGCCGAAGGCGTAGGCGAACATTGTAAAGGAATACGCCACGAGAATTTTTTGACCTACTTATACAACGTTGCATACAATATTTTTCCTACGAGTCAACAAAAATAAATCTTAATTTAGGTAAACAAATTACAGCAAAAGTATATAGCCAAGACGCGCGAGCATACCTTGTTACGCGCCCGGCGCGGGCCGCGGCCGGCCGGTCGGCGACACCTCCTCGTAACTCATGAGGCCCTGGTACTTGCTACTTGCTAAATTAATTTTTTGGACAGTTTTTTCTCAATTTTGGCCACCGTAGCCTACGGAGACTAACAAGCAACGCTAAGCGGTCTTCGTAGTCTATGAGTTTTGCTATATTACGGGTGTCACATGCGTGTTTCTGACTTATGAAGTAATTATTTTTACTATGCAACCAAATGAATATTTTGTAAGTTGGCAGCAATGCTCTTAGTTTAAAACTGTATTCGTTTTGGCTTTGTTAGGTTGGTAGCCATTAATCGCAGTAACGTTATAGCTTATAAAAGCACAAGAGCTTTTATGAGGAATAGACAATATAGACTTTTCTTGAAATCTTTTATGTATGTTCTTATATTCGTGTTAATGAATGCATAAATGACAGATAACAGTAGAGGAGTAGGAAAAGAGTATTGTATAGTGTTATAAGTATTCTCTTACCGTAGTTTGAGAGAGCAGGAGCCGATCCTCAGTGCAGCTTCGAGCACGGTGACGGCGGCCTGGTACTGACCTGCTGCCAGCAGTTCTTGACCCACCACCTGGAAACGACTATCTTGTCAGATTTGGACTAAATTAGATTTAAACTTTTGTTTAACGGCTAAACGAGCTATTTTTTGTATTACTGGCTGGCTCTTGTAATTGTTACTTTAACTAGGAATGTCAAACACTGATTTGCTTTAAAACTTTCTGAATTCTTTTTTTGACAATTTTTGGTTTGTTTATACCTACACTTACTTAGCATTAGTTAAAGTTAAATATTGTCTGGGAGGAAGTAAAAATACTTTAAAAAATATTTAGCGAATTGTAACTTATTAATGTGATAAATAGCTTCTAAAAGTCATAAGTACCTAGACCAAAGATAATCAAATTATAAATCGCACAAAAACTGCTTCGTCAGTTTTTGTGCATCGTCTCAGCTTCAAAGATGTCGTCATGTAAAAAAAGGGGTCCTACAATTATGTTTAATACCGGCCTAGCAAATTAATTCGACCTTACCCAAGTTGGAGGTAGAAATACACAGACACAATCCACAAAGTAATGAAATAACTAAAATTGCTTTTGTATTCATGTGAGCTTCTCATGATAATTCGCCCTAAATCGGCGCTTTCGGTAGCCTCAATTCTCGTTTTTATATCATTACTGGCAACATTACAATAAACTAATACTTCCAAATGCGAAATTGAGTATCACGGCGCCTTGCAAAAAGCGGGACGAATTTTTAAGGATCCATTATGGCTTCCATTACGATCACCGCTCTAAAACATTTTACTAACGATTTGAGGTTGTTTTCGTATAAAGTAATAAACACTCGGTCATTTGGGAACACCCACATAGCCTTTATAGCGTACAAATTTATAAGAAAATGTGAGAAAAATATAAAATTGATCACACGCTGATAAACGTTTGCGGAATATGTATCGGCAAAGAAACTGCTCCGATAAGCTCAGAGACCATAAATGTGGAAATAAAACCGCAACATTAACCATTAACGCACTCGTAATGCAGATAGAGGGGCACTCTAACGTTACAGATGTTAAGATATGATTTAGAAAAGTGCTTGTTGTTTACGTTTTGGAAGCGACAAATTTGAACTTTTTAGGGCCCCGTAATCAAAATGGCAAAAATGTAACCTTTCGTTCGTCTGTCCGTATAACTATGCGACAGCCATTTTACTAAAAACAACTATAAGGTATATTTTATTTATAATTGAAAAAGTCGTATTTGTTCGCTTTGTTTAGGAAGAGCACTCGATATATATTATGTAAATAAAAGTGTTTGTTTTTTAAATTACCGTGTTGCACATCATTCGATAGGTCTTCCAAAATTACTTTAAGGTTTCGAAAAAAGTTTTGTAAAATGGAGGGGACTCGTTTTCCTCATTTTCGTTTTCTCATTTTTGATAAAACAATATAAAAAAGGAGTAAAGTAAAATTTAACAAATACTTTCCAGTTTCCACATGATCGATTAAGCTATTGATGAGATTTTTCTAAAATACTGCTCTTCTTATTAAAAATATGTAAGTGCACCGAAGATACGCCTTTTCGCTTGCATGGATTTTTTGTATCGTATAAAGATACGGAACCCTTCAGTATGCATGATCCGACCCGCGCTTGGCCTTTTTTTTTATATTATACAACATTCTTGACAAAGCGGTTATAAGGTAAGTTTACTGATGAGGCAAAGCTGTGATAAATGCCTGATAATGGTAAGTATAGCCATGCATAAAATGATATTCGTATGATATGAGGCCATTATTGTACATATAATTGCTGGTAGAAAATTTCCTGTACGGTTAGTTTAAGTCCGCCAGTTATATTCAGACATAGAAGTTTTTGTGGCAAAAACAAGTGCTTGAGAAAATGAAACATTGACAAATAATAACATCGATAATTCAGTCATAAATTAATAATTAAAAGATGTAAATTCGACTTGCTGTAATTTACCGGGAAGTTTCAAGAATGCAAATCAATTAAAATCCGACAATAATTTCTTTATTACATATATTAAGTATTTAAAAATAAAAAAACGTAAACTGTAGACGTGTACAGTATCAAAAAATAAGAAAACTCCCAATGGGTGTATCAAAGAAGATATCAACCGTGTTGTGAATTTCGCGGTACATGTCGATATTTGATTTTGTCAATTAATTTAGTTTGCTACAAAAACTTCTGTGTGGTTATATTATGTAGATGTCATTTTGAAATTCGCTATGAATTTACAGTAAATATTTTTCTCAATCTTATTATGTTCCCAAAACGAACAAAACTATTAGTAGCGGCCATTTTGTGGCAGTAGGCCGCCATTTCGAGCATCCACGTCCCGCTGCCGATCAACTGTCGTGCAGATTGTATGTAAATTCAGCCGGGCTGCGTATTTATGGCGCTCTGATCACTCAGCCCCATTGTCTGAGTTAAATGCGCCGAAAAATGCTCAGATGTCGCCGGATTCACCAGCGGAATGTATGCAAATGTGCTCTCTGTATGGGGTGGTTAAAGCCAAACTTATCGGGGATCGGCTTTATTTGCTTCTTTTTACTTTAATTAATGTTGTTAAATGTAACTAGCTGCTTAATCTTCAAGCATCGCACCAAGTCTAAACATGTTCTTGGATATCTAATAATTGAATTATCAGTGAAACCGACATTATTAGGTTATACTGATAGATACGAAAGTATTATACCTAATAGCTAAGCTAACAAGCAATGCAGCATCTGAAAGACTAAGATACCTGTCCGATCTCATGTTAGAATGTTCATTGATTGACACTAACAAAGGGCATCGTTGTATTAAACTACATGGGACTCAAATCATGCGAACAAGACTCGTTGGCCGCATAAGAAAATCCCTTTGTAAAGGAAGGGTTTTAAATAAAGTGAGTGACAACGATATTTCCGGAGATATCCACGTTAATGGCGGGCATTATTTCGGGATCGGTCGCGTATCAGATGCCATTTAAACAGGACTCGGTAGACAGCTTAAATAAGTTAAATTCGCATCGACAGGAGCCTCACGATTCTCACAGTATTGTATTAAACTTTAGTGCCTACTTACGATACCTTTTTCGGTGAAAAAAGTGGCGAGTTGTTGACAAAAATTACACGTGTTGAGAGAGGTAAATTTTGTTGTGTATGTAAATGTCGTATGTGTTTCTTTATATAGGTAAAATAATTGTTTTAATAGGTATGATTCGTCAATCGATGTCCTTCTTTCCAAATCAGCAATGTTTTTTTTAAGGGGCATAAGTTCATGGTAAATCAAAAGTAGCTCTCTACTTCTCGAAGCATTCCACGAAATTACCCGTACAAACGTGAATTATATGAACATTTGTAAGAGTTTTTTTCCATCACAATGGATTGTGAAAATGCTCAGTTAAATAGTTTAAAAAATGCAAGTACAATAAATACCTAATATACGAAATAAAATGCATTTGTACGGCACAGCTCATGGAAAGTCCCCAATGTTTAAGAACACTGAAGTTTAAATTATTGTTTGAAATATAAGTTTTGCGACGTATATGGGGCATATGACAAACATGAGTATGCTACCAAGCTACCAACGCCCGAAACCCCTTTAGGTTATGTTTAGCTAATACCTATTTAGTTCTGTGTTTAATATTTCATGCAGGAACGAAAAACCCGTACAGTAATTATTGAACTAATCAGTACCCCTAGTTTAAATTTATTCTATAGCGAAATGTGACGTACGCGTTTGCGTTAAGTCTCATTTTCAATGGGATTTTGAGTTCCCAAAACGTCCCGCTTGGCCCGCTGTTTTTAAATCCCATACTAAATGACACTTAACGCAAACGCGTACGTCACGTTTCGCTATCGAATAGATTTACACTAGGGGTTCAGAATTCAATATCTCCTATATAAAAAACTTAAAAAAGGTTAATGGAACGAGTACACCCATCTACGAGTGTCACCTAATTTTCCCAATCAAAGAGTCATTTTAGTATAAAACGAAACTAAAATAAACTAAAAATAGTGAGCAATCGTTAGTGTCTTGATATTTAAAAATTGAGATTAGGTATTTACCGATATCAGTACGAACGGGCTCTGATCCAGCTTCATCGCCTCTAGCTGCCTGAAGGTTGGTTCTAGTGTAGTTCGCAGGGGAGACTTGAGAGAAGCTTCCACCAGGGCAGCGAGGAGCTGCCGAGACGCCGGCTCCACGCCCAGGCCTGAACTGAAGGCTGCCAGGGCTTCGCCGTGGCGCCCGAGGCATTGGAGAGCCACCCCTGTGAGCAATGAAGTATTTAGAAAAAAATCACTTTGTTTTATTTATGGTATCTAGAACTAGGATAGGTAAACTGATGTTTTATTGATTAACTGATGAATTTGTGCACGTAGTTTACAAGATTATTGCGTTATAGTACAATTATTAAACTTTTTAGGAATTAAAGCCCTACATGTACATTTCACATTTCCAAATTCAGAATTTGAGTGGTCGGTGGGTAAAAGCTAATTCTAGATTATTTTTTAGTCGGAATAAGATACGATGTCAAGAAAGTAAGTACTTATAGGTCCTCGTAACATCAGCTACTGTGTGTAATGGTGATGATTTCAACGAAAATATTCGTGAGCAAGAAAAACAACACCGCGTTACCAATTATAATTTGAACGAATAACACCGCTATTTATCAAATCCAAAACAAATTACAATCATAAAAATTAAAATTACGATAATCGTTTTTTTATTGCGGCCAGTACTTAGCATAGGAGGTAAATCATACTCTCCAAAGATAAAACCGATCGTAATGAGTGTTTATAACACTCCGCATCATAAATACGAGTATATAGAAAGCTGAGTGCATTAGTGAAATTCAGGCCATTTAATAAAATTATATCACATAAACCTGTAAGACAAATAAGAAATATAGATTGTAGTGTCCATCATAGCAACTTGCGCTTCTTATTAGTTGTATATTGGATGGTATCATAAGTTATGTTAGTTATTGCAAGATGATTTGACCTTAGTTTAATATCACAGCTCCATCTATTTCTACTTTCTCAGCTGACTAGACAGCGCTACGGAGTTGAGCAGACATCAAAGCCGTATTCTGAATGGATATAAATCCTTGCCGAGAGGTTCATTGTCACGCCATTTAAAGCAGTGAAAAAACGCGATATTTTCGAGATTCACAATCTTTATTATCCATTCGTCTGCGCTATCATTTCATTTTTGCGCTATGATATCATTTTGCCTTACCATATTACGCGAAGTGAAAGCGTCGGCAAAACAATAGAAAAGAAACGGAATAAATCATACAGTCGCACGCAATGTCAACTTACGATGTATATGTAATAACACGCATCGTTAATTTGTGATTTAACATGATGGCATTAGTCGGTAAACATACGAACATGGAGCGCTGAACGCTTGAGGTGGTATGGTAATTGAAAAATTGGTGGCGCGATGAAATATTATACCAGGGGTGCAGAGTTCGGGAGTAGAGTTTATTTACAGGCCTTTTGTGCAGAAGGTACGTGACTGTTTGGTAAAATGGTAAAATTGGTGGTAAAAAATAACATGCATTTTAAATTAATATGCCGAACTGGCAACTGCTTTTTGTGGTGGTTTCTAATACTTACACTCATATAAACGCTTTTCTCAAAAATACTTTATTCGCGTATTACAAAAAAATATCCTATAAACTCTCAACTCAATCGATCGTACGACAGCGATTGCTACTTCTAATACATATGTATTTAAGTTCTTAATTTACGTTCTTACCTTGTCGGTAGTAAGCTTTGGGCCAGTTGGGGCACAACTCTCTGGCCTTCGTTGCATCTTGAAGTGCTGCTGCGAATTGTCCCTGTTTGAGTCGTGCTGCCGACCTGTGTACACAATTAAAATAGTAGTAAAAATAACTTTAAGAATACGTTAATTATAAACTGAAATAGATGTCATATACTAAAGAAAAAAGTGACCAAGTTTTTCGAGGTGATCGAGTGGTTTAGTGGTCAGGACGTAAGCTAGAGACGCCGGTTCGATTTTGTCCTTGGCCACCGGAGGGTTTGGTGACTTTTTATTTAGTATATCATTGCATAAATTGCGCTTCTGCGGTCGCAAAGGCCCCGGACAACTGTTCGTGCGTCACACGGGATTCCTCAAAATCCGTGACCGACTACAAATAGCGAGCTTAGGTAGAAGTTACCTGTTGCTGTAGAGTATATGGTTGCCCGGGTCCAAGGTGAGAACATCAGTGCATAGCGCTAAAGCGCTCGCGATGTCCCTGGACCGGCTGTTCGTTCGACATGCAGGATTCCCCAAAAGCCGTGACCATCAGGCCCGGATTTAGAGACCTAGGGGGCCCCCTTCTCCATCTCAATCACCATCGCTAGGATGCCTGGGTCCCTAGGCCCGGGCCTTGTGGGTCTAGGCGGAAATCCGGCTTGTCCGTGACTGACTACTAATACCGAGCTGGGTAGAAGTTACCTGTTACTGTAAAGTATATGGTTGGCCGGGTCCAAGGTCAGAGCGTCGGTGTACAACGCGACGGCGGTAGCAAAGTCCCCGGATTGGCAGGCGGCATTCGACGCGCGCACTTTCTCTACGAAGAGTGCCCTCGACGCGGCTCCCAGGGACGCTGAGCCCGTTGGCTCTATCTGTAAAGGAAAATATAATAGTTTAATAAAAATGTAGGGTATGTCATGTATGAACACTACTAACAGTAACACTTTTAAGAATCACGCTAACCTACCGCCAAAAAGCTATCCCGTACAGATGAGAAATTGTTTTTCTTTAGAGAGGGCTAACGCAAAATTGTAGTTTGTATGTGTTGGATTTTTAAACGCTTTAATCAAGAGCAAATGTTATGAAAAAATCACACAGAAAATCAACTAGTTACAAATTTGCATGGGTACACTCCAACCAAAATCCAAAAAGTTAGATTTGGATTGATAGGAAAGAATAACGAACACATGTCTAATTATCATTTATTTTAAATTTTATATCGTTCCCCTGCATACCATAGCAGTGTAATTCTAGTACAAAATAGCTAATGATACTTGTAAAATAACATAATTTTAAACAGTATTAACTTATACTTTCAAAGATATTGAAGTAAAACGTTAAAACCAGCCAAGATCGCCAAATCTTCCGTCACAAATTCGGGCGGCGCGCCATATCTTTTGTTCCTTTCTAATTTCCTGGCTTTACACCCTCTCTTAACCTTCCTTGAGTTAATATTGCACAAATGAATACTTTAATTGGCTTATCTAGAGGCTGTTGTGTGAAGGAAGGTGTGTTCGATGTTGTGTGTAGATACTGTAGATAGACTATACCTACAAACAAACCAATATAAAATATGGCATCGATTATTAAAAACAATGCGTAATCAGATACCAGACGTCAGACGTAGACGTCTTCGATTTGTATTAAGGAGTGCTCTGCCCAAAAAGAGGCACTATCACATATTATTAAATTTCATACCGGCAAGATGGCTTATTCAGAAACGTTAATTAAGATAATTACGAAAATTTAATATGATAATATGTACTTTAGAGCGAGCGCGAAGCATGATGTAAATGATTGGTAAAGGTCTGTATCAGTATCTGAATACTGCCCTTTCCGAGGTCAACCCAGCCTCTTGCGCCCTTATATGGCAAGTACCAAAAATACAAAAGAACAATTTGCAGTAATACACTTGTAAAGAATGGCGCATTAATCGCGTAATCGCTGCGCAGGCGCGGGTAGCCAGGCCGAGTTCAAATTCGATTTCGCATCATTCAAATTAATCGACTCATACGAATCGTGACCACACTTTTAAATTACTCATATGTTCCTGGCATTAAATCTCGATTTTTTTCTCATTCAATAAGTAATAAAGTCAGACTTTTAATTAATTAGAATGGAGTTTAATTGCTTGTTTTTTTAGAAAGTTATATTCGTATCACTAGCGAAAGTAAGCTTTAATTAAATTTAGAATGTGAAGTGTGGGATATATCGTTCAAACTTCACGAAAAGAAACGAAGCAAAAAAGAAGCGAAATAAATAAGCGATATTCAAAAGTTAATAAATAATACAAAAAGACAAATGACAACCTGCTACTGGATTTCTAAACCCTATCGTTTTTTAGAGGCAATCTTTGGAGGGCTCACCACCTGCGATATCTAGCCGAGCGCATCTCTGAGTATTTTTTTCTCACGGACTGCATTCCCCGCCTTCACCATTGAAAATTCAAATGATCCAACTTTCATCCTTGCACGATTTACATTGTTGCGTCATCAGACATCACGCACGGGTGAACTTGAACTTGGCACGTAATGTATTGCACATCACGAGTAGTGTGTGTTCAGGTTTTGTTTTGGTGGCGGATGAGCTGAATAAAGGTGGGTTGACCTGTTGAAAGCGCTTACCTCTGACCCTCGTGTTTTAAAGGTAAGACGTGCTCGAAAAATTGATCTGACGTTGGCAGGTAACTCGTTACTATATTGTATTTCTTATTTTCATTAGGTACTTAGTTGCAACATTGTTTTAAAGTACCTATCATGTTTTTTTTCTCTGAGAACTGCGTGCGGGGGGATTGATCCAGGCGGCCATTTTGAAAAAATGATGGACGTAATCGTTCTTTATTCGCTTTATTTAAAAATTCGTTTAAAAGAGGCGCCTGATAACCGGCACGGCCGACATATTGGGTAATTATTTTTTCTTGAAACAACCTTTCATTTATCTTGAGGCCTTACTTTTTAAAATAAGGACCGCCCAGCGTCGCTTTGTAAACGTCAAATAGGCAGTTTTTAAATTCAAACAACAGAAGCTCATCAACAGCGTAATTTTTTTTTCCATTAGAACAACAGTATGAGTTGGGGCTAAATGTCACGAAAGTAGATAAAGTAATATTTTATCCTGTATAAAAGTTTCTATTATAGCCTACTGTTAAAAACCAGCATTTCATGCAATGGTATGAAATAAATAAATAAATATTATAGGACATCATTACACAAATTGACTAAGTCCCACTGTGTTGAGGGTACTTAGACAACGATATATATGATATATAAATATTTATAAATACTTAAATACATAGAAAACACCCATGACTCAGGAACAAATATCCATGCTCATCACAAGAATAAATGCCCTTACCAGGATTTGAACCCGGGACCATCAGCTTCGTAGGCAGGGTCACTACCCACTAGGCCAAACCGGTCGTCAAATAATAAATATCATTGTCATAATTTTAAACAACCTAACGACATATAAATAAAGCCTGTGCGACAATATATTAAGTAAGTGTATTTTTAAGATATCTTAATTGCTCTTTTTAAATCAATTTGACACCAAGCTGATTGAACTTAGCTGATTGAAAAAAGATTGAAATAGAAACATATTATATATAACTAAATATTTTTTGGTAATAAAAAACTACACTTTCTAGAGATAAATAAAATATCCACCATATCAAAAACCACGTACCGCACACTCAAAAGGCTTCCATTATTTCTAGCTCTAAATCATAAATTCAATGGATTTTCCGAGAAAATGTTTAAAATTCTGTCCGCACTATTCACATGTGTAGCACTTTATGACCTCTGTCGGGATGCCCACTACCAGAGACCAGTTACTAGTAAAGACTTTCTTTAAACAAATTTCTGTTTCTCGTTAAAGTTTTACGTTTTATTCACACGCTATTCAACGTTTTCCAGGATATGTCAACCACATTCACAGTGTCAATAGAATTTTAACCTTAGCACTCCGACCCTACCCCTTACCCACTGACGTACCCCTTACACACTGACGTACGAGTGTGGTACGTCGCGTTGTCATTATAATGTTTCGTAGACGTTCATAATTCATAATCGTTTACCGTAAAAACCCGTCAGTGATTAAGGGTCAAAGTTCAAGTCAGATTGCGCTTACGGGACATGTGACTTAATTGTCTTCAAATAAATCACCTAAACTCTCAGCCTACGTGGCCAACATGCCAATAGTTAACGCTCCGTAGCGTAGCATAGTCATTTCTCTCTATCAGTCTTCCATAGTAGTGCGACAGTGACAGTTGCGTTTCGTTCGCTACGAAGCGTTAACGATTGGCATGTTAGATACGCGGGCTGAAGTGAAAGAATCATCGTGGCGATGGATTTCATGCCTAAAAATGACAACGAAAGCGTCAACGTCAACAGTAGAGATCCAGTCTTTATTTTTAACTCGTCTTTCCCACAGCCACGGAATTAAATAGGTGTGGGCACAGTACTTGAATATTTATGAATGTTATCTTCACCCTCGCGTTATTGTTAACAAGTGTGGGGGCGAGCATTACGAATTATTTTTATTTTGGTTTGAGACTCTATTTAAGGTATATTAATATTAAGGAATGAGTTAAAGATATGGATTTTGTGACTTCTTTATTATACGAGTATAATAGATATGTAGCTCAGCAGTCATTAAGTCCAGTTTGCGGCGCATATGCAATCGTATATGGCAGTTATAATATTCAACTCTATTGACAGCTATTAAGTTAAAATTTAAACAAAATATTTTTATGACATGCGTTAAGGAGTTAAAAATTATACTCAGTACTAGTTTTGGTTACCAAAAACAGAAATACAAAAAAGTTAGAGCGAGCAGATTGTTTATATACTTACTAACCTAAGCGCAACTTCGATTGTATTGCGGCGACTATTGACATATATCTAAGGACGGGCCTTATGGGCACTGAGAATGGTGCTAGTTCAGTGGTGTCACTCACGAATTCGATTCGTGCAATCTAACGCAAGTAGTTGCGACCAACCGCGCGCGTGATGCGAACTCATCAACCAATCGCGTTGTGGCGTTAGACTGCACGATTGGCTCGAATTCACACCGCTGTACTGGCTCCATTCTTATTGCCCGTAAGGCCTATCCATAGATATATGTCAATGGCGGCAACTAGGTTCGTGACACTATTAATAAAGAGTAGCTAAGGTTAATAATTACAGCAACATTATTAAATGTAATAAGGTATTCGTACACGTCAGTTAATTGAGTGGATGATGGTGAGTTAATTGAGTGGCTTCAATTTTATTTTATTTTTGTTATTGCATGATTTTTATTAGGTAAGAGTTAGTGTATTAATGCTTGACATCATTCGTTGTAAGGAAATGTTTGTTTGTACACCTGTAAAGGTAAAGTCTTGGTGAGTCCATGTAAAATTGTTACAATAGTAATTACCGGCAATGTAACCCATTTCTCACAAACAGTAAAGATTATGATTATGATGATATATAACAAAGTGGTACTTTAACATTGTATTGCAATTCTTTTTTCTTCTTAAAAATTCGTTGATAGCTAAACTAGGAAGTAGGAAACAATATACATGTAATACGAAGATAAGTGACTATCTTCAAGAAGGAAATTTGTTCTTACGTTATTAACAATTAGCTAGAATGGCAAAGTTATTACGTCATTACGGTGATAATGAAAAGCTTCTTTCATTCTGTATTAAAGTGCTTAGTGAATAATTATCAGCAGGGCTATTATGGTCGATTTTATAAATGATATGGCTGTATAAATGATAATATAACTAACATTTTATCCAGTTTTTATTGATTTGACGTCTTTTCCACTTTTGACAGCGATAGATGTTAAATGATTTACTGCATAACATGGTCGGTGGATAATTTGTCATTTGTCTAAATTTCTAACTTAAACTTAGTTGATAAGTGGATAAGTTAAATGATATAAATGACACTTGTCTAGATTTATACCGTTTTATAGCATTTACACCGTTTTGTCTACTTTTGACAGCGATAGACGGTAAATGGCAACGTTTGTTGAATAATTAAATATATAGTCGAGTTTTGACGGCTAGACTTTGATTATTTTATCCTAGTGCTCACTGGGTCACGATAAGTGCTCTTGTGCTACGTAAATGGTGCAAAATACAAATTTTTGGAGTCAAATATCAGTAAGTATCTGTTTTTTTTATTATATATACAATCAAACTCATTTATTTACATATAACATTATCAATACATTTTTCAGGGATGGCAAGATATCATTTCTTCTTTGCCAAGAAGCTGCTGCTATCGAAGAAAAACAAGACAGAAAACTTCAACGCCGGGCCATAAGGGATGCATGCGACCCGTTTGATAAGCCCGACGAGGAGTTTCGGCGCATATATAGGGTGCGCAAAGAATTAGCACTCTATGTGTGCTAAACTTGACGCCGACCTCAACCCTCAACATGGCGATGGATTGCCGGCACATCTTAAAGTAAAGATATAATGTTGCACTATTCCTCAAATCATTCCCGTTACCTTTACCACCTTGATCACAATCATTATTTCATAATGATATACCTACTTACAAGTCTTTGTTTTAGGTTTTAACATCACTGCACCTATTGGCTGACGGTAGTTACTAACGGGGAACTGGAGAAGACCATGGCTTGTCCATTGCTCAGTCTACCGTCAGCCGGTACTTGGATCAATTTGTAATTGCGGTGAATAGAAGGTATGCCCATTTTGGTACAGAATACCACTGACACCGGAGATAAGAAGGTAAAAAAATACGAGTATGGATGTGCAGTGAGATTTTTCTATAATGATGTTCCTTGTATACAGCGTAATCAGTATGATCACATTTGGTATTTGTATTTGAAGTGTTTCTACCTAAATATTTCAATGCAGAATCATACCTTATTTTTGTTATTATATGCAACTTCTTTACCACTCTTACATATGTATTTATGTAAGTATTATTCAATGTTACCTAAGTGTTGGATTGTTTACAGACTCAAGGACACATGGATAGTCTTCCCAGGAAATGAGAGGTGTTCAGGAGGCATATGGGGTTGCTAACATTTTAGGCACAGTAGACTGCACCCAAGTAAAAATATTTCCATAACCTTTACCGCAAGGCGTACAGTTTCTAAACAGAAAAGGAATTCATTCGCTAAACGTTCAGTTGGTATGTAATAAGAATAACTGCAAAATCATAATTAGAAATTTTAGAATAAATCGAATGCATTTTATTTTCTTGTAAATCGCCAAAGTAATCCCTGACAACACCAATGGGGATTACTTTGAATCGGGATTAGTACGTTTTGTTACAACTCATCTATCATTCATTCTGCTAAAACGGATACAAATAGGTAGTCAAATACTATTTTGTAATTTCTAAGATATTAAGAGATTACATATACATATAACCGTTGTTATAATATTTTAAGTATAAATATTTGTGAAATGTTTGACGTTTTCCGCGATTAGGTACATAGATACCCAGAGTCGTTCCATGCAAGTCACCTGTTAGTTTTACGTGATGTATCTGCAAAATTGCATGGACATTGGACACTTTATGAATAAATTAAATTTAGGTTTACCTACCATGTTTAGGGCTCCACTCCTCAAATTTTCTCTGCGGTGACCGAACACATTACCCATGTACATGGATTTTTTGAAATGGGGGACTGGGGGCAGCTGCCTACCATATCCATTGAAAAAGTATTGTACCTACGTTGGTTGCTCTTAAAGACTAAGAATTGTTATTAGAGAAAAGTGGTTTACAAATACCTTAACTAGGATTCCTTGTGTTTCAGGCAGAAATGGACAATATGAATATTTTTTTAACTATTCACTTAATTATAAAATCTTAACGTCATAATGTGTTGAGAAAATAACTTGTGAGACTTCTAATTGTTTTTGCTGCAATTACCTTATATCTTGCGATTAGCTTAATCAAAGTAGTTTTAATGCAACAATATGATATTATGATAAGAAATTTTAATATTACCTGACGATAAGGCATCGACTTCAAACATATTAGTTCGTAATGCATATACTTAAAAAAGTATAATATTTTATTTTATCCTTTTTGAAGTCGGTTTACTTTTTTTGTAAAAAGTTTTTTTGATTATTTTACTTTATAGGTATAATAGGTTTTTCTTTTTTCCAGAAATCTTCCAATAAAAGGCGAACCTGAAGCGGAAATGGAAGGGGGCGCTGCTCGAGGGATGCACTACATGCAGAGAAGCGTGCCCTATTAATAAATAATTATTTCACCTAGTATTATTTTATTTTGTTATGTTCATTAACACTGCCTTCCTGAAAACATTCTGAGGAAACCGGACTAGCCCCAAGAGGTCATCCATTAATTAGATCACACGTTAAGGGGGAGAGAGGGGGTCAAGAAAATGTGACATGTTGTGACAAGAGGGAGGGGAAGTCATAAACTTTGTGACGTCATAAGTCATTTATTTACGAAATATAAGGTATACATAGGATGTTGCAGTTCAACTGAGCCAAGCTAACAATAAGCACGGCGTGGGATCGAATTTAAACGGTTGTGAGTCTAACTTTGGCAAAAAAGAAATATGACTAGCGTGAATGCTCACATGAACTAGACATGATTGAAAATGAAGACCTAATAGGTTCTCCGAAACATGTCGCACAAGTGTCAAAAATAACGTGAGTTAGTTAAACCGTAGTGTTTAGCTTACGGTGTGGGCTGTCATTAGATAGGTCTTTTAAAACAAATATGGGTCTTTAATGACCATTTTTAGATAAAGATAATATTTTTGTAAATAATCGCTCTGAAAGAAAAAAAGAAGAGTCCCTCCCTTTAACTTTCGAACCATGTTGGGTCCAAATAATATGACAAAAAATCATACATTCAACTTGGAACACACGACTGGCTATTGGCAGGTCTCGACATTTTTTTAAAGAGCTCTCAGAGGATAGCTTGTTATGCAATAACTTTAGTTTTGTACTAATTTAAATTAAATTATGAGCAGGCTCAATCAAGGGGTTCTGGAGCTATATAAGAGCCTAGAAACCCAAAAGCTATTTGTGAGGGGTCTTATTGCTATTCTAGTCAACTTGTTTGCAAGAAAGTGTGGTCGGTGGTATCAAGTGAAAAAGCCCGGTTTACACGTTTTTGATATTGTTTTTACATGTACCATTTTACATAATTAGCAAGATAAACGAATTCAAAATTACATAATATAGTCATTTCACAAGAAACGTAACCGTTTACCACAGATACGGTCTTTTTAAATCTCTATGGTGACTTGAAACTATACTCAAAGACACCCAGTTTGGCAGTAGAAAAAGGCGCAAAGTTTAAATTTTATATGGGAGATCAACACTTTGCGCCTATATTTTTAAAAATTTACCGCCTTTTTTCTACTGACCAAGTTGCTGTACCAGAGTTTATCATTTTCCGAGTAAGTAGGTGCAACAAATGCAATCGCTATACATAATTTTTGGCAAACCGCAAGGTCTCAGTTCCGTGCGAAAAACTATTGAAGGAAAACTATAGCGAACTCTGCCGTATACTAAACCATCCACATCGCAATGGAATGCGGTGCAACGCCAGTGTGAAGACCGCCTTACGTTAATTTCACTCAATAGGCACAGTCCGTACCAAAAGTAACTCATCGTGTGAAATGTTGGAAATGATCTACACGCTTAATTTTGAACACCTTACACGCTTCATTACATTTGCCTGTCTTTCAAACCTTAAAACGTGCCTTCAAATCTAAGCGAGCAATGATTCCCCATTTGCTATGTATGAATTGTAGACACAACTTATCATTAAGCCAACTATTTATTAAAAGACGTCTTAATTAAACACAATAAGACTTTATTTTGCAGACTCTTAAATCATGGATAACTTTTAACTATCAATGTCAAATGTGGATAAGTGGTAATATGTCATTTGGCCAACTAATCATTAAAATACGCTTTAAGTATACTTGTTTACAATTTATTTTTCAAAAGCTCAAACCATGGATAATTTTTAACTGTTAATGTCATATGAAGATAAGTGGTAGAATGTGATTTAATCATCTATTCTTTAAAATACGCCTTAAGGCATAGAGTTTAAAATTCATTTTTCAAAACCTCAAAATATGTCGCGCTATCATTAGTCAATTATAGGTTACCCTCGCGACTTTATACCGAATTAAGTCACTTATCAGATAATCGCCAATCCAAGCATTAAATGATTAATGATATAATGACAAAACCATCATAGGCCGGCTGACTCTCTTCCGCAAACGTTAATTTATGTCGGCAGAACTTTAAGTACAACCACCCAAGACTTTTACTTTACGAGTTGGCTACCGCCAAATTGTAGTTTCTGGAACGAAGTTCCTTATGCGATGGTTGGCGGTTGGGGGTTAGGCTAGCTGAAAAAAAGTTCAATGTTTTTCCGTCACGGCCCTCTTTTGTTTAATTTTTTTCTCGACAATAAGTAGCCTAAGTTCATCGACTTACGTATATACTGTAGTGGTACGTATATACTACAGTGACGATCCGGGTTTGATCCCGGACGTGTATGCAGATATTCGTTTTTGTATTTTTTGGACTCGGATTTCATATTTTTGATTGATTAAGCAAAAGCGAAGAAGAGCTAAGCATATCAGTTTCAGCTCGTACAAAAATATTTTCTTATGTTTGGCTGTTCTCCCTGCCTGTAAGTCGCATTTCTGAACTGATTTGTGAAATTCTGTAAGCAGATTGGATAATTATTATTTTGTCGATTATTTTTCGTGTTTATTAATCAAAAATATAGTACATTTATCAATAATAAAATACTTCGTTCCATTCCAACGACACTCACGCATTTTTATATTGAATTGTTACTCGTTTTTACAAATACAAATGCCATAAAAATATCAAACATAAACTAAACTATATTTGCAAGGGCGAGACTTGGCTCTGACCAAAACCTTAAAAGGTTAAAGTTGGCTCGATAGAAAAAATATCTAATTTACATTTATTTTCATTTGTATATCGTTGCCCCTGCATATCACATACCATGGCAATTTCATTTTAGTATAAAATAGCTAGTGATATAGCCGAGGGATTTGACTAGCATTTGAACATCCTTTACGTTCCATTGTTCCATACTTACAATATCTGCTCTGCTCTGCGCTGCGTGGAACTGCGTCGCCTGCGTCTCAGCATACGCTTAGCCTTATTGTTGTTTCTGTCAAGTCAGCGGTGCCACTATTATTCTGTACAGTAGTGGCACCGCTGACTTATATGTACTACACCTCAATGAGTGGCACAGTTTTTCAGAAAAGTTTGTATAATTACTAGCATGCTTAGAAGATGGCCCATTATATTTATAGATTTTATGATTACATACTTAAGTTTTACCTCATAGAATTAGTGTCATACAAATAAAAATAATCCAGCTAATCTCTGTTGGACCGTAAACTAATCTTTTACTTATTACTGAAGGTCACATCGCAACATTTTAATGTAACCCGTCTTTTGCCAGCCTGTTTAGAATCTACTTAGCAAGAGAGAGATGAATGACTTCAAAATTGAAGGGCCGTTTCGAAAAAATGGCGTCGTCGGAGCCTTTGTCTATTTTTTTTATAATCTTAGCACAATTACGTGTTTCTTACCTGTGGAGGTATAAAATAAAAAAAACAATTAGTGTGTGTGGGCGCCGAGACAAATCATGTTATAATTTGGTTCGGGACCGGATTCGGGTAATTTTTGAGGTTTTAGACAAAAGTCGGCGTTAGACGACATGCGTTTTATGGGAATCTATGTCCGTGCGTTCCGTTTCATCCGATTTGACACGGCTACGCGCCTAATTAAAAAATAATGGACACACGAAAATCTCGCTTCGTTTGTTTTATTCAGTGTTTGTTAAATAAATGCCCACAAAAACTGAACCGACGTGTGTTTAATATTTGGGCACTTTGTATGAGACTTGAATTGATCAAGATTAAACTTACCTACGTAACATACGTGACAGTGCTTGTGTCATAATTTGCAATACGAATTCATGAAGCATGAAGTCTCATGTAAATATTTAGATTTAAAAAATGCAATAGGTACCTATACCTATCGCATTTATTTTATCTAAATATTTACAGTATGAGGCTTCATGTTTCATGAATTCGTATTGCAAAGTATCCGTCCGTTAAGCGTACACAGTTTACAGTTTTTTTTTTTCTAAGCCTATATTGATACCTGTTTTGGTCTAGAAGGCAAGATCATCAAAAAGCTCTCAAATAACCAATTGTCAACGCATGTTCCATAGCAATACGACAACAATCATATCGTTTAGTGGCTACCAGCGAATATAAAAATGCACTTCAAATGCAATGCACCTCAGCAATGAACTGGTTCCCTGGCTCTCACGGGTGTTCTGCCCGTCAAGCCAAGCTAATTATTTTAATGTTTGTCCTCGCTAAATACAACTTCAAAACGAATTGTTTTTAGATTGCCACTCATTATGCATAAAAAAATCTTCGTGCAGTCAACTTCCGTGCATCTGTTCGCATCGCCCTGAAGCCGTGGGTCCCATCACGACTCTCATACTTATTATGTAGCACGGATGAATTGAAAAGACAGCTTCAAGCCCCCAGGAAAGGTGTTCAGCGGTATTATATGGTTTGTTTAGGTTATATTTGCAAAATGGCACACGAAAGCGGCGGATTCCAGACATTCCCGGACAATTACGAATTCGTGAGTGACCTTTCACCCCGTCGGGTGTCCCTGGACGGGGATTTGACCTCAGGTCTAGGGTATACGCGCCAACTTAGGAAAAATGTTTAGTAATTTTAGATTATAACATGGAACAGATATAACATGCAAGTACGAGTATTGTCTGTCTATCGGCAGAAATTTACAAAGAAGATGCCTACAACATGCGAAAAGCAAAATCTCACAATGTTTTACTCAGTTTTAGTAATTATTGTTTAACTATATTTTTTTACAAAGATTTTATATTCGGCGGCTCTAGATTAATCAGGAGTAAGTTAAGCAAGTACCTATATACCAGTATATATACTCTACCCACAGAAGCTAAGTTATTTGTTACTAAACATGCTTCTTTGATGCACCTGTCACGCCATCACGAAAGAATGCCAGGAGCGTGGCCTAATCTATCTTCAATAGAATCATTACCTCCCGATGGAATTTGATTCATCATAGTTGTTCGCCGCACATTGCTGAGAAGTCATTCCCACTGCGTGCGTACTGACTGAGCGTATTATCTCACAAACCAGTATAATTTGTACTAGTATACTAGTATATGGCGGACTCCGTTCTATGATGGGTAATAAATTCATATTGCCTTTAGTTTACTCGTCTTCGGGAATAAATCTTCATATTTTGGTATTATATTCCCGTGTGACCTGCATTCACTTATGGTCCGAAGACACTTCATTTCATAGCCTTTGTCATCTTAGCAGATTTTCCGCTTACATCTTTAGGGCTCAGAATTTGTCTAGGTAAATAAACACTTTCGTAGAATCACCCAATAAGTTCACAAGTTCATTAGGTAATTAAGTATCAAAACCAATATTCTTCTTGATTTTGTCTGTGTTTTTCTCCCCTTTAAGAAAATATTTTGCCTTAGAACTGCGAATTTTAAATAATGGTCACATCTTAACGAAGATATTCGTGATATTTATGGACCGATGTTTTACGGTACCTAAATAGGTATTGGCATAAAAGCGTACTTATTTGTTTAAAAAAAAACGGAAATTGACCAAACTCAAAGGGTATTCAAGATATGTTCTGTCCAGTTTGAACAACGCTTTATTGTCCACAGATATCAGATCTTCATCCCCGCTCACACAGTGGTCAAGTCGTCAGTAATATTGTATCGAAAATCAGAGGGAAGATTGCATCCACCGATTGTGGTTAACAGCTGTGCCATATCATACCATAAATAGAAAATTCTTGGATTTACCATACAATTTTTTTATAACGTAGGAATACTGGTTTTCCACTATATCCCTAAGGAGCTTATAAGTTCCTGGAATAACAACTCTTGAACGATGCAAGTTTCTCAAAAGACTTAAGCCTATATTTTTTCATAACACATACGTCTTTCTACACCGCTCGCCGAGGAATGCACACGCGCACGCGTTCGTGACGATCAATTTTGCGAGCAATCAGCCGCCATGATGTTTTTGCTGTCAAAGTGACAACTCGCCAAGTATGATGTTAGTTACAGTTTGATCCGCTACGCAAGTGACGTAAGTTTTGTAACGTGCATGCTTTTTAAAAAGGAATGCAGAGGTACTTACCTTCGGCAAATAAAGTGGTAGATGGTGGGCTAATTTTTAACCATGTTCAACACAATTGCAACAAATAAATAAATATTTGGGGACAATCTCACACAGATCGACCTAGCCCCAAACCAAGCAAAGCTTGTACTGCGACGATATACATATTTATATAGGTACTGCGGACTTCTGGCCGATGTGATATTTCGGCGGTTTCGTGGGAATCAGCGGAATCCGGCACCGGAACAGGTGGCGCAACCGAAAACTGCTTCGTCAAAATGGTTTTTTGATATTAAGATTTTTATTGTTATATGCATGTTAGTTTGTAAGGTATGTAAATGATGATAAATGATATTTAATTTATATACAAGACTCAGGAAAAAATATCTGTGTTCATCACACAAATAAATGCTCTTACTGGGATTCGAACCCGGGATCATTTGTGTCATAGGCAGTGTCACTACCCACTGGGCGAAGCCGGTCGTCAAATAAGAATATGTATTGTAATATTATTCGTTATTTCCTGTATCCCGTTCAACTTAAATACTTTATCAAAATGACAGTTGAAATTTCTGTCGAACTCGCAAGGCTATGTAAACCATTGGCGAAACTTTCAACTTATAAATAAAATCAACGTCATTGACTATCTAAAGACTCAAGTATATTTCCGTTTTCTCATTTAATTATTTTAGAACCTTTCTCGGAACAGTCGGAACCGGCCGCGAACATTACTGCGGATCAAAAAGTTTCTTTTTTACTCCCGCCTGTAGGGGCGGGGTAACAAGTTGAACTTTACAACAGAGTAACAGAGCAGACCGTTAAGGTTTTAGCATACAAAAAGCGCTGAATTGCGCTATGTTTTTGTTCTTGTTTGAAAAATTGCAACATGACTGGTTAAATCGACTTCAATATTTCTCAGAAGAGGGATCTTAACTTGTCGGAAGCATTTGTCCCGATTTCTAAATGATTTTTAAACGGTTGGTCCCATTGCCCAGTCAGGGATATCGAGGGAACTTTTCAAATTTTTATTTAATCGTATGGCATTATCATTATACAGATAAATCACAAATGTAACTCCAGAAAATTTATTCACTTAACCAGCTTCTTTGTTTATTAGCTTTAGCAGGTCTTCCGGGGGGGCTCCAGTATATCGAGGAGATGGGCACTCATCAAAACTATGACTGATACTGTGGTCCTCAGGACAGTGACATTCAGGAGAATCGACTTAGCCGCAGCGATAATTATAGTCTGTCAAACAACTTTGTCAGTAGAAAAAGGCGCGAAATTTAAATATTATATGGGACGATAACCTTTTGCGCCTACATCTTTTAAATTTGGCGCTTTTTTTCTACTGACGGAAATGGCTTTATAGACTATATATAGGGCACAGCGATCGTGACCGGTGCGCAATCTATTAAGAGTGCACCATGCAGTTCAAACCCTTCTATTTTCTTACCCACAATAATCCCCGATCCGAACTTTTCAAATTATGAAGGCATACCATTTTGAAATTGAGTTGTGAAAGATTTCTTGACATAGTGGTCATTTATGTTATGAGACCAGTGGCTCATTTCTCGAACGGTATTAGTATAATATTATTCACGTTTTGTCATGGTAACCTCATTAGCGAATTGGTAACCCATACTACTTGACAGTTCGTGGACTAATATTATTAGTCTAATACTTACAAATCAAAATATAATGTAGAGAAAAAGAGATTATATTTTGATTTTTTGAGGCGTATTTATAAAACATCTCAACCTAATCCACGCTTATTTAAAAACTCTGTCTTACGATTACTAAAAACAAACAAATATAAAAGGTCGAAAATTACATTATTACTTGGCGTATCCGAGCGGTGTAATCGGTCGGGCGTAAAGTTTATAATAACAGAATCGCGATGCAAAGATTATCCCGTACACGCCAGAGCCGAATTAAGACGTTGTTTTCTGTTTTTATTGGAGTCAGTAGGTATAAAAGTAATGATACCGTAAAATAAAATTATTTCAAATCCTAATTTTAAAACTGTAAAATGGGACACAAAAGCGGGAAAAGCAGTGGGATATACATAACCACTTTACAAGTTGCTTCCCCTTCTATATTTTTCTTACCTACAGCTAAGTTACATGGATCAGTACCAAGTTTCACGCTTTCTTCTGGGAAATTAGCTGGGCCAAAAGCCTTATTGAGATTCATTTATGTATGTTTTCCTATATTTATTTATTTATTTTATGACGGGTGTTCGGATGACGCACGATATTAACATGATAATTGGTTTGCTTAAATTGAGAGAGAGACCAGTTCAACATGAAAATACAAGAGTGTGGACATACCTTGAGATTTTTACGCAAATTAGATTTGATTTTAAATGTTAACACGCTGAGTGTGGTCGGATATCGTATTTAAAAATGCTAAAATTGTAATTAATTCCAGTTATTTAATTTAATACATAATATAAAAAGTTTACAGTGACTTTTATAATGTCGTAAAATTAATGTGTTTTGTTTTGCTACATTGAAAATTCCCACTTAAATCGTCGATTCCGATATCATACTGTTACTTTACGATGTCCAACTATTTTTAATATAATTAATATTCTGTAGCATGTAGCTAACTTAGCTATAAAATATTTTAACTGGTTATTAAATGTAAACGGCATTAATGTTCTGTATGAGTGGCATTCTAATGTGTCAGATCGCGGTATGGAGGTACAATTTCACAGTTACAAGACAAAAATAATGAAATGTAAAATAAACCTGTCAAAGACGGTCGTTTTATTTGACTACTAACTTAAGCGATGTATTATTACTTGGCGCTGTTCCATGGAGCAAGAGTTGGGTGTATTGGGGATGGGGTGGGAGAAGGTTACCGAAGCTCCCCAGGACCGGAGTCAGTGGAAGAAAATGGTTCGAGCCCTACACCCCAGTAGGAGGTAACAGGATGGAAAGCAGAAGAACGTATCATCAATGTCAATGATTAGTTATTAGAAAATAGCAATAAGAGTCACTGTAAGCAGTCTTTCTGCCTCGACAGAATAGGCAGGGAGGTGGGTTTCATTACTTACGTATTAACAGTGGTATAATGTCATCATTAATCATTAATGGGGTTGCGTAATGCATAGCAACTATAACTGGTACTATAGTTATTCGTTTTAAAACATATTATTTATACAATATATGCTAGTTTTAATATAAATACTAAAATATACAGACAAATACCCAAGACTCAAGAACAAATATCTGTGCTCATCATACAAATAAATGCCCTTACCGGGAATCAAACCCAGGACCATCGGCTTCATAGGCAATAAGCCAATAAATATTCAGTGTAAGCTAAACAACCCACGCAGAGTGCATCTCTGTCCCGGCGGGGTTGGCCTTAGTAGTTTAATTACTTATTAGACGGACGACTGTAGTAATAGTATATACAGACACAGTCAATAAGTGTTTAATGTAGCTCTATAGTCGCAAGCAGAGTTAGGTCATACACATTTTATAGTAAAAATCTCTTTTCTAGACATCGCAAATTGAAGGGGATTTAAAGCTAATATTTACGCAGCACGTTTGCAGGCGGGATACATTTTTTCAGTACTTGAGACTCAAATGAGAAAACGGGATATCTATAAGTCGTTGACTTCTAATTACGTATTAGATAGAATATAGCAACGGTCATGGTCATGCAGAAAAGTCAATGCTAGACTGAGTAGCTTACTTGTTTATGCTACAGTCAGAAGTAATAAGTATTCAGTCTAGCTCCAAAAACTCAAGCAGAGTGCCTCTCTGCCCTGGCAGGGTTTACAGGGTGGTTTAATTACTTATTAGACGCACAAGAATGCGCAGACGCGGGCGCAGGCGCGGCCGATGTTATCCTGAAATTAGCCGCCGACCAAATTAGCTACAGCCGCAGTACACAGACAATCAGTAAGAAGTCAGCCTAAAATATGCTAGTGTTAAGTGTAAAATACGCCTTTATTTATTTATTTAAACTTTATTGCACAATATAACAAATGGCGAACTTAATCTCTACCAGTCAACCATCAGGTTAAACAGAAACAGTAGTAACTAGGTGCAGGCATTAAACAAAAAAAAAAACAGAATAAGTAACTTAAAACATGCAATATATTTGTGGCCTCTTCGCAAGAAATAGTTTATAAAGTCTATAGAATCTAGGAGGATATTTTTTTGTTGGAATTAGGCTACAAGCCCTACAAGGCCTATTACAAATTATACCATACTACTTAAAACTAAACACTATTTAGGCGACAGTACGGCGTGGCTCCGTTGAATCGTCTGCTCTTGTGTCGAGTTCGGCCGTTTAACCTGGAACCTCTGAAACCTTTCGGCCAGGAATCGGCGCATTCAAGGATACCTGATAAAATTGTTCTCTTATTTTCCAAAAATAGTTAATTAATTCGACCGTTTCCGGATATTATAAACTATTGTCATATGTTTACTCTTTAAACATTTTGTGGAACGTTGTTAAGTAGATCTAGAAAATCTATAATAGATTAGAAGATATGGTATTTATTTATAGTAGGTAAAGTCTCTACTAAAGTTAGGGTGCCGATACTGCCGACTGTAATACTCATAGACAACAATATCAGATCTCTCCATGTTTGCTATAAAAGTTGGTCGTTAACCCTGAACGCCAGGAACCCCTAAAGGTGTCGTTACTAGTCATGCCTACAGCGCCAAGGACACCTATAAATGTTATGGCGGACGCTGTCAAAGTAACTTTCACACTTTCGAGTAAGGTTTACATTAGCTCCCTTGCGCCCGGGAGCTTGGCGTTTGAGTGATGTTTGTGTTTATGACATAAAGCGTTCAAGGGGTTAAACTTACTAACGAGTAGCATAAACAGTGTTCATATCACTAACCTATTCAGTGCTAATCACGACACGTCGTCGTTTTGCCTCTACGAAGTATTTCCTCTACATACCGGGAAACCTAGTTATCTTATCGGTTACAACGTAGCGCTACGACCGTAGCTCAGCGGTGAATGTGCTAAGCTATGGTCCGTGGCACCACCGTTTCATTTTCATTTTACCTCAGAGTTTGTTGTCATTCTGTCCCTCTAACATTTACTGTGATCGAACATACATGATGAACTTAATGGGTGCTTTCAACCAGTTTTCAACTTTATTCTCAAGCTAAGAAAAGTGTATTACGTTCATACTTGAATTCAGAGGAAAAAGGGATTAAGTACGTACGGGATTAATACGATTGTACCTCACTTATACTGTAGCAAAATGGATGATGCACTGATACAAGATAGGGGCGGTGTAAATATGATTTTATACATAAAGTACGAAGAATTAAGGGTGTTCTGAAGTGCATTGCTTTGAAACCTATTTCACAGAAATGAACTTAGCTGATATTGCTCACAATATGCTAAAGACCAACATGTAATTCTAATTACATATTGTACAACGAAGCGTGCAAAATATATACGTTTTATGGCCTCATATGGCTCTGTAAATAAGGTACTGTCGGATTTATTTTTGCCATTTCGCTCAATTATCAAGGGTAATCATAAAAATAATAATCAAAAATCATTTATTTCAGGCATCAAAGGCCCAATACACATACCTTACTAACAAACATACAATAAAATATAATCTTAAAAACTAAAAATCATTTTGGCGACACAACAGTCTTTTGTTGCGCCACCTGTTCTGGTGTAGGATTCGGCAAATTCCCACCACCACCGGCTGTAGCCGACTCTCCCCTACCTATACGACTTTTTGAAAGCGACTGAAAACCACACAACCTTCGGATCATCGCAGGATGCTTAAACCGCAGTGAGTCTTGATTCGTTCCAGTTTTATTTTAACCTATTATTTTATACAGGATGGTAAAAAGAAAATACTGTGTCACATCAACGATCAGAAGTGATTACCATTTAAGGTGCTTGTAGCATTTGCAGCTGCTGTTATTATTCATTGTAGTTTTTTTCGCTACGTTCTTACTTGCAGTTAAGCAAGAGAGGCAGGTATTTGCTAAACTAAGGGAGTTGATGAAATAAAATAAACTAGATGACCGCTCGGAGAAGTTGCATCCCTCTTAGTAGAACTGTAAGTGGGATCGTGCTATCTTTTTTTAACAAATGTTGCCAATGAAGAACTCTAGTTATTTAGTGAGCTGTAGCGCCTTCTGGCTCCGCCATTTTGATTTTCCCAACGCTGCATCGACGAAAAAACTACCTGCTTAAAAATAGTTTCATGAGAATCGATTGAGAAACGCGGCGGGAGAGCAGAATAGCAGGAGATACGAAAGTATTACTGCATTACATTACTTGTTCTTTTTTGCCTTGGCTTCACTATCTTAAGGTTGCGGGCTGCATCATACCAACACCCACCTGCTGGTTACCGGCCCTCAGCAACATTGCACCACCGGACATCCGCCGTCAAAAATGTCTAGCACGGGAATTCACTAAAATGTCCGATAATACTCTGCTGCCCATCCATGAAGACCTTAGCAACCTCAAAAACACCCGACTTAAGTCCCGAAACCCACCCGCTAAAACCTTTCACTTACTTAGCACGACATGGAAAGAAAGCCAAGCGTGGTTGCAAGAATGGGAAGCCCACCAACACAAATTAAACAACACCCTCTATGAATTTAGCACAGATGAGCGGCCTAAAGGGTTTAGTGAAAGCCGGCAAATATGGTGCAAACTGAACCGCCTGAGGACTGGGTTCGGTAACTGTTCGTACCTTTAGCACAAGTGGGGATGGAGCGAATCGGCGGCGTGCGAGTGTGGAGATCCGGAACAGACTACATGGTGTTCGAGTGCCCCATTACCAAATACAATGGACCTGCTGAAGATTTCAAAAACCTAACGAAGAATGCCAGTTTATATCTGTATAATTGTACATTTTGAATACTTACTGTACTATTTTTTTTTTACCAGTGTGAGACCGTCATACGATAAATAAATACTATCTTAAGGTTGTCTAGAAGAAATCGCTCTTTAGCGATAAGACCGCTGCTGCATACCATAGTTTAAGTAATGTGCTTCATTTGTATGTCATGTTCTTTTTCATATTGGTGAGCAACAAAGAATATTTGTATTTTATTGTATTATTTTTTTATTATTATATAAACAATATATTATATATAAAATTATGATAACACAACTAAAATATACGTTTAATATACGTTGGCAGCATCCTACATTCAAGCGACCAGCAGAAATGCCGGGGCAGCGGCTGACGCCCGAGAGCGGTTTAAGGCCTACAAATACAGCTGTCTCGGCGCCAACTACGAGTTCGTAGCATTTGGCGTCGAGACACTCGGGCCGTGGGGTAGGGGAGCGCGTGGGCTCCTTAAGGAGCTTGGGAAGCGGTTGAGGGAGGCAACAGGGGAATCTCGCGCCGGCAGCTTTCTCGCGCAGAGGATTGCTATCGCAATACAGCGCGGGAACGCTGCCTGCGTGATGGGCACCTTGCCGAGGGGCCTAGGCTGAGAAGGTAGTTTTTAGGGATTTTTTTTTAGTTAGGTTTAGTTTTTATTGTATTATTGTCTAAGCTGGAACGGAGATGCTTCACGCTCGCTCGGTCAGTAGATAACCGTAATATCTAGGAATTGGCCATATCCGATCAAGTATAGACTATTTTTTTACTTTAAAGTACTTCGGCATACATTTTCAATGCAAGAAACTAACGACCGTTCCATACTATTTCCTATGGGCATATTTAATAGGTAAAAAAAAAACTATAGACTGAAAAGCTTAGGAGTGCTTAGTTCCACACCGAGTACTCCATGTATATATTAAAATTTAATTGCCCCATCCGGCACTGAGCGTTTGTCGGCATTCGGCATCGGCGACCGCAACCGCAATACGGATCACCGAGTTTCTGTTATTATCTCTTTATGTGTTTCTTATGAAATGTGGCAATTCTTAACTGCGCATGTTTTGTTCTTACCCGCAAAGCTGTGCGTGCGCCTTAATAAATATACTATAGAGTTGCCATAAACGTACCTGCGCGCCCGTCAGGGACTAAATAAGCGCAATGCGATGAATAATAACTATTACATTTTAAAAAAATTAAAAAGATTTTGTAAACTGCTGGATCGATTTTTGTCAAACATAGCTAAGAACCACTGTTAGCAAACTCGCTTTGGCGAAAAAAAAACGCGTCAAAATCGGTCCATCCGTTTGAGAGCTACGATGCCACGGACAGACACACAGACATTGGCGTCAAACGTATAAAATCCCTCTTTTTGCGTCGGGGGTTAAAAATCTAACAAAGGGGCATAACTGTAAATATTTACATCAAATTGCGTAAACAAATTTTATTTGTGTACACTTAATAGTACAAAATATGAAAAGTACAAAAGGCGGACTTAATGCCAGAAGGCATTCTCTACGAGTCAACCAAGGGCTAAACCCCAAAGGCTAAGGGCTAGGGATTGAGTTGCAGGGTCATAATACAGATTAGAATAAAATTAAATGATTTTAACACAAAACTACATACCTAATATGATACATACATAAATAAATTGGATAAATAAAAATACCTGTTGTTTACCTAACCTCTTTTTAATGTGCTGTATTCTTTGTATTGTTTCTACATTGCGGTGTGCAATGAAGAGTATTCGTATTGTCTGTTGTAAATATACATGCATACATACCCATTGTGAAACATTGTGAGGATCACGTGAGGGTTACATATTTTCTGTTATTATTAGTAGCCAAAGAGAAAAACCGGCCAAGTGCGAGTCGGACTCGCACAGGAAGGGTTCCGTACCATTATCTATAAAAACGGTCACCCATCCAAGTACTGACCCCGCCCGACGTTGATTAACTTTGGTGATTGGATGAGAACCTCGACATTGGAAAGAAATATTTATTTTATTCTGATTTTAGTATTTGTTGTTATAGCGGTAATAGAAATACATAATCTGTAGAAATTTCAACTGGCTAACTATCACGGTTCATGAGATACAGGCTGGTGACAGACGGACCCCGTTTGACCCTTTGGGTACGGAACCCTAAAAAGGGGGACTACGGTGGTAGGGAGATGCGGTCACATGACGTCATCTTCTTTCATCTTAAAAACGTCGCAAGCTTCGTTATAACATGAACCTTTTGCCAGATTTTCTTACTAAGTACTTACTCGACATAAGTGAACTGGCTGCGCCACGATAATGTATACTTAGATAGCCAGTCGCAGGCAAGCTGCAACTGCTGCAAGAAAGTAGACCCACCGGTAGCGGGTAAACTGTCTCATAAATCTCGAATATTTACGATGGAAGTCTTTACAAATTTTACAACATGTTTCCATTAACGTATCGTATTTATTATCAGTATCAAACCGATCGAATTTGTCTTCAAATATTCCGATATTGAATACCGACCCTGTGTTCCTAAAGTCACACGAGCGCGGGCGACTTGAGGTATCTTTTTACGCCTATGTATTGTGAACTCGGGGTTTCTAACTATTATGCGTAGTCAATGTGCGCAATTATTATTGGTTCTGTGAGTCGTTGACTCTCTCTTGTTTGACGTGCGATTAGAATGCCATCACAGAATGTTACCGCTATCCAAATAAATTGCTCTATTAAATTTTATCTCCCACAAAATAGTTTAAACCTCAAACAGGCTACAAAGCAGTTTTCTTTTAATAAAGAAGGTATATTGCTACTATTAATTTATATTTGCCAACCAGGCAATTAATTAACGGTTAATAATTCCCTTTGATTTATTATAATTATCATAATTAACGGATTACGGATGGAAAGCACTAATTATGATTAAAAACGTGTTTCGCGTCGATTTAGAGCAAAGACGAGTTATTTGTAAAGACTAAAACAACTATGTGGCTACCACCAGTTCGGCACTGACCTAAACGCTATCGAGAACGTAACTTACTTTCCATGCATCTCGCTCGTACTCGTACTCGCATATAAGTGCGAGCGAGATGTATAGAAAGTAAATTACGTTCTCGGAAGCGTATATATAAATGTTGATACTGTCAATGACTCATGGTACGGGTACTAATGTTGATGTAGTGTTCAGTAATCATAATAGGTTTACTGAGATATTCCATAGATGGCGCCAGTAATAAAAGGTAACGAGACAACTACTACTACCTACGATTGCAATATCCTACAATTTGAAAGAAATTGACTTGGAAGGTTTGGCTTGCCTAGGAATACGTGATATTTTGCTTTAGCAGCTCACACAAATAGAGCTTTTCCAACGTCTGGCCGTATCTTCTCTTTGAGGTAAATCTGTAAATCATGTTCCGCTCCACCCTCCAACATATTAATAGAAAGAAAGAAAATTGTATACATTTGAGACGAGCTACAAAATTTTATTTAAATGAATTTACTTCGCTTTTTAGTCCCATAGTAAGTCGTCCAGAATGGCCTAAATATAATTAATAGGGCACCATGTATAGATCGTGTCGTTCACGCCGACGCTTGACTCGTATTGTCATGTTATTAAAGGTTAGATTTAACAAATCTGTGCGTCATCGTGGATGACACGAACTACATATAATCAACTGTGGATTCTGTCAGTCTTTATTACTGTCTCGTCTCTGATTAAGACGTTTTGTTTGAGTGAAGATTCTGGAATGCGGACGTGAACAATTTGTCTGCAATCGTTTTGATAAGGCAACGCGGCGGCATTTCTAATTTCTCCCATTAAGTGCTAAGCCAGTTGCGGTGAATTTAATCCAGAAGTCCGTTACAAGCGTCATATTGAGAGGACTTTCGCAGTCCGTGTAAGTAAAGTCTCGTGTAATAAATCCCTACTAACAATATCACAAGTGCGAAAGTATCTCTGTTTGTCTGGATGTCTGTTACCGATTCATGCTCAAACCGCTGAACCGATTAAAATTTGGTATGGATGAGCATTTATTTTTTGCCACTTTTTTGTGACTTGGTACACTTTGTCGCAATATGTGCAAATATTCTTGTTCAGCTGCTAACTGTACCCACTTACATCGATGGAAAACATAATTAACGGCTGTCGATAATTACATTAATTGCTCAATTCATTGGAAATTGTTTCATTACGCTTTTTATGCAGTTTTGTGCTGTGCATGTGTGAGCCGTGTGAGGTCGTAAAACTTGTGCACACTAACTATGCGCCACCCATTCAGATTTGTTATTAACATCAGTAGACTGTATAGTCAGCATCAAAAGTAACGGATCAAATAACGCGTCAAAAGTATCTACCGTTCTGTTAGAACACTTAAAACTGTAAAAAATATACTTTTGAACGTGAATTATTGAGTTTTATCTATACATATTTGGAAAAGTCATCCGGAATATCAGATGACTTTTGGCGCGTTGTTTCATCCGCTACTATTGATAATGACTAAACATGATAGCACTTGAATATTTTGTTTTGTTTTAAACTTCCGGCCGCAAGTCTTGCACTGAAGTTCACCGTTTGAATCGTAAGTGTGTGAGTAGAAGGGCCTGGGCCGAGGCACCGAAGCTGGCGTTTAGCGTCAAGATCTTCGAGGCGTACACTTTCGAAGTCATGGAGACCAGGAACTGCAGATAACAGCCAAACTGCTAAATTATTTGAAAGCCTGAAGTCTGTCGAAGTTGTATTATTGAAATACAACCGAGCAACGCTCTGGCCTAGTGGGTGACATTGCCTATGAAGCCGATGGTCCCGGGGTCGAATCCCAGTAAGGGCATTTATTTGTGTGGTGATGATGAATTTGTTCTCCTTTGTTTGTTCGGAGGTCGCGGGTTCAAACCCCGGCTCGTACCAATGAGTTTTTCGGAACTTCTGTACGAAATATCATTTGATATTTACCAGTCGCTTTTCGGTGAAGGAAAACATCGTGAGGAAACCGGAATAATCCCAAAAAGGCCTAGTTACCCTTTGGGTTGGAAGGTTAGATGGCAAACGCTTTCGTAAAAAGTAGTACCTACGCCAATTCTTGGTATTAGTTGCCAAGCGGACCCCAGGCTTCCATAAGCCGTGGCAAAATGCAGGGACAAACGCGAGGAGGAAGAGATGATTGTTTTCCTGAGTCAGGGATGTTTTCTATGTAAGTATGTATTTATCTATACACGTGTGTATATCGTCGCCTAGTAGTAAGTACTCATAGTACAAGGTTTGCTTAGTTTGGGGCTAGGTCGATCTGTATAAGAATGCCCTTAAAATATTTATATTTGAATTACTTATATAATTAGGTGGTTTCACGCAAGGCTCAGAACCGGTTTTATAAATAGCGGTAAATACTGCTTAATTTCGGTTTTACTTCGAACTTTCTTAAGAACGTGAACGTTTTAAGAACTTTATAGTAGCCTAAATAAACCGGTTTATTCGACAGCGTCTAGACGACCGGCCGGCTTGGTGGTGCGCCGCGTAAATAAAAGACACCTACATAGGAAGAAAACGGTTTTTATTGTTCTAAACCGGTTAATCTGACAAGAACTTTTTGGAAGTGTTCTCCTAAAAACCGTTTTAAAAATAACGAATAACGAACGAAACCGAAATTAAAAGGTTTAACGCCAATTATATGTTTAGAAATTTAACAGGTTCCCGAGCCTTGGTTCCACGGTGTGTAGATAAAGTTATAAATGTACGTTTAAATTCATTCAAGTCACTGTACTATAGCCATGACAGCCATATCAAAATACCAAGGCATAAGCAGCAAGAAGGCATGGCATGCGTATTGCGTCTACGTTTCTATTTGAATTCCTTATACAGGGGATTTATTTGAGCACCGAAATGCACGAGTTAATGAGCACTATTCCCACGTTCAGATGGCATTAGTGATTTTTTAATATATTCCTTGTCCTTTTTATTCAGCTTGTAGGTCGTCGCTATTTATAAAAAAAAAAACAAATTAACGTAATTAAATTAACTGTTATTGAAATTATTATAAAAAATCTAATATATTACTTCCGCCAGTAGAAAAAGGCGGCAAATTAAAAAAAAATAGAGACGAAGGATTGTCTCCCCATAGAACATTTAATAACATATCTTATATTTTTTTTACCCAGATGGGGTTAGAAGAAACGGAATCATATACACTAATACAGTTAAAAAACGGTTCATATGACTGACATATGTCACTGAAAGTTATCCCTTCTCCGCAGCTTTGAATATTATCCAATACACAATTTCCCGTTATTTAAAAAAAAATTGTGATTGGACAACAAAAGTTTTTATTGGCTAAAATAAAAACCCTTTGCGCCGCATTATAAAACACGCTATGGAGGGTAGAGGTAAGGACAACAATCTCTTATGGGAGAACTGTAGCTATAGTGTCCAGCTGGCAGCTGTAAATAATAGTTCGAAATCTCTACAGTGGCGCTAGGGTAGCACAAGGACATGAAATGAACTTAGACGTTATTGACAGAGTGAAGTGCGCTGTCAGTGATTTGATTTTATATTTATCAAAATCAAAAATATGTTCGCGTTGTATTTTAGCGTCACCTATTTAAGGTTTTTTGATGGACACTTTTCATTATATTTAGATCATAGGCTACGGTGACTGCTTACCATCAGGCGGGCCGTATGCTTGTTTACCACCGACGTGGTATAAAAAAAAGTTACCAACCTCATTGTTGTCGGGTAATTTTTAGCTTTATCCAATCCAATCCAATAATTTCTTTCGAGATAACAGTGATCCCAGTTTTGTTAGTACCTTTTACATAAGGTAAGACTTAAAAACTATGTTAATTACTTACTAACACTTACTATGTTACTTGGTTCTATTTTCATTTAAAATTTATTTGTAGTTTCATACATGTATGTAAAATGTATAATTGTTGGCGCAATAAAGAATATTTACTTACTTACTTACTTAAATAAATAAATAAATATTATAGGACATTATTACACAAATTGACTTAGTAAGTAAGCTCAATAAGGCTTGTGTTGAGGGTACTTAGACTACGATATATATTATATAAATACTTAAATACATAGAAAACACCCATGACTTAGGAACAAATATCCATGCTCATCACGCGAATAAATGCCCTTACCAGGATTTGAACCCGGGACCATCGGCTTCATAGGCTGGGTCACTACCCACTAGGCCAGATAGGTCGTCCAGTTTTTAAAAGCCAAAATTAAAGATAAAGTGGCTTTAGCCAAACTTCTGTAATTATTCTAGTTCGCTGAATAAGATGAGCTTACAACTCTACAAATACAATTGTGTCATATATTTTAGTATGTTTCGCCGTCATATGATTGCATCGGACTGTACAAGCGTTGAGAATGCGAGGTAACAAAATTATACACGGTCACTCTACCCGTGTTTCAGTGGTAGCGAACTTTACACTTGAAATACAACATATTGTGCACAACTAACAACCAAGAAACACTTAACTTTTACAGCCTGCTACATTAATAGACGGAGAGCTACGCTCGGAAAATGGTATATGATAACATTGATAACCATAGAGATATTAGCAGGAGAGCTTAGAGATCCATACATCAGTTCCTTTACTTAATGGGAGGCCTGGTAAAACGTATTATCAATAAGTGTTAAACTCACTTAAAACTGAATACTTAATAAGCTTGGAGCCGGGTACGTCCTTATACTACGTCCAAAAGAGAGGTATGGACATTGTGAATGTCATCTCGCTTTGCATTTTTTGTGTGGAGCAGAGCCCAACGGGGGAAGTACTTCCGTTCTCCACCTTACAGAAAACCGCAGCCAAATAACACTAGACTCTTCTCATAGTGTTGTGTTCCTGCCGGTGAGTGAGGTTGGTTTGAGTTTAGAGGTCAGGAGGGTGCGGAGTGTTAGGGTCGGCGGTATAAGTGAACGAAACTGGACAGTTAGTTTTAAAGTCCTGGGGGTGGTGTATGTGGGTATAGGTGGTGGCTTTATTAGATCACAATACGGTTGCCAAAAACGCACTTTTTTTTTACAATTTATGCACAATAGCTAAAAATATGCTGTGTTTACCTATAATTAGTTATGCATCACTGAATGTTTCTTTTTTTTTTGAGTTATGTAAACGTATTGGATGTAATAACTGTTGGTAGACCTTAATAAAAAAAAAAAAAAAAAAATATGAAATATGCTTCTAAAAATGCGCAATTTTAAATTCGACGGAAGAAATCGATGAATTCTTTTGTTACTTACAACAAATTATATTATTAGATTAACAGGGTTTTCCGTCTATCTCTCGGGACATCTTCAGCCTTTTTCACGTACTTTGGCATTCTTTTTTCCAACTGAAAAGTTTTGCTGGCCTGTCACTCTAACGTCCACCAATGAACAGCTCCCAGACACCTGGATCTAGTAATAAGGATAGTATAGCAAACTAGAGCAGTTTCAATGCACTCATTATCATAATAATCATATATCATTTTCCAGGGCTAGCTCTCGGTCTATTATACTGCGTGGAAATGAAATACGGGCATATTTAGAAATAGTGCTTACATTCTGACTTTAAGTTACAGTAGTGAAATAAATAAGTCCGTAATGTGTAACAAAGAAAGCAAGATATAAACAGTAGCAGTTTATTGTCAATTGTCATACATTGATTATGTTATTTTAGAGACAGCTACAGGAATAATTGTCAGAGGGCCTATCGCGAACCACGTTCGACGTAATGCCTCTCTGTTGCACTTGTAAATTCGTGCATAAGTGTGACAGGGAGGCAACACGTCGAACGCGCGTGCATTGTGACCGATACTCGTGCACAGTAAGTGCTTGAAATATACGGTAAATTAATTTGATGTTATTACGACTGACGATATTTTAAATTGGCATAGTTCGTTTCATATCCGTTTAAACAGCGTGAGTATAAGGAAAATATGGCCGTTGCGCGGATTTTTACCATTTATCTTAATTAGTCTGAAAATATACTTCTGTGTGTGTAGATGGTGGGTTTTTTATAATCTGTCATCATGCCTGTTTCGTTCTAACAAATATGAATGTGCGAAAGTGACGCATGACATGATAAGTGATAAAAATGCGATCTCCCGTGATAGTCCTACTGATAACGATATATACAACTGAAAATAAATAAAAATTAGACATACTTTCCTGATTCTTTTCCTATCGAGCCATGCACCTTTAACCTTTTAAGGTATTGGACTATTGGTGGGAGTTTGCCCTTGAAAATAAAGACTAGTTTCCGTGTATTTTTTTTAAAGAGATGCTTTAGATTATACCCTTTAATATCCAAAATAAAACTTGCCTCCTCTTAAGCTTGTTCTTGAAAGCGCGTACAGGCCAAGGCGCGTGTAAGTGTAAAATGCCGAAACGGCCATATACGCGCAGAAAAAAACGCCTGTCTGAAACCGCCCTCACAATGTGCACGATGCGCACCAAAAGAGATCATCACGTCAACGCCGGCGCAGGTGCTATTATCTATCTCTAACCCGTGGGCCAGGCAAGAATACCCTCTGTGTATAAAAAAGTGTCCGTCAAAAAACCTTAAATTGGTGACGCCACAACACCTAAATAATAAGCCATTGTTTCCACCCTGACCCCACGCCAATGAGCACACAGGTTTTCCTAGGTACTTATTTAAAAGCACTAGACCAAGAACGTGTTAACGATTCCTCAGCGCTCGTGTTCAGAAAATCCCGTGTAACTCGGGCTTAATACCGCACGGTATAATCATAGATCCCGACTAACTATAGGTAATTACCCTACCCGGGAGCGCCACAAACATACACCAACGCAGTAACTAAATTCGAACACTCAGTCAATTAGGTACTGTATAGTATGAAATTAAAGTAGAGAATCGAATGAGTTTTCAAACGTATTACAACCTTTTCATACTAAGCAGGCAGTCTGATACCGCAACCGCATTCATTTCACCACTGTCATTTGTCTTTAATAAACTTCAAAAATAACCCCATTAGAGATTCATTTCAATTATGCGGTTTTATCTCGGGACTTGTTAATCGCGGGCCTGAAAAATTAGTTATGATATTATATAAATAATAATAAATAAATAAATAAATATTATAGGACATTATTACACAAATTGACTAAGTCCCACAGTAAGCTCAATAAGGCTTGTGTTGATGGTAATGATGGTACTTAGACAACGATATATGTAATATATAAATATTTATAAATACTTAAATACATAGAAAACACCCATGACTTAGGACCAAATATCCATGCTTATCACACGAATAAATGCCCTTACCAGGATTAGAACCCGGGACAATCGGCTTCATAGGCAGGGTCACTACCCACTAGGCCAGACCGGTCGATTTTGACAGCCTAGACAGTACAAGTGATATTTTAAACGTCAAACTTCTATGATATTATGACGTTGACTTAACACAGGCTGGGCTACCAAAATCATTGCCAACATAGCTTGGTCTCTAACTACACTGTTGAATAGTATTGACATTCCTAAGCTGTATAAAGTGAGCTGAAAATGAGTGAAATTCGTCATCGAATCGTTGTCATGATTTCTACGTTCAATCCGTACGTCACTCGATACCTACATCAGCGCATCAACGCAGCAGTAATGTTGCGACAGTAGTCGCAATAGATATCCGATTGACACTTTTAATGATAATGTTCGTGCTCGTGAGCTGTAAACCCCACGAACACCGTACACCCATCGGCTCCTGAATTGGCAATTTGACAAGAATCGAAGAAAATGAGCACAAGAGTCGTCAAAAAGAGCGAAGTGCTATTGAAAAGAGTATCAAAGATGGGCATAGCAAACGTGACATAGATCGCCAAAAGTACTCGTACTATGAGTCTCTGACAGTGTCAAAATTGACATATACGCTATCGAGAACGTAATTTACTTTCTATACATCTCGCTCGCACTTATATGCGAGTACGAGCGAGATAGACGTTACATAGGAAAAAGAAGATCATATAAGTACATGTATTCGCTTTTTTTATTCAGGCACAGGCAAATTTATATTTTAGTTTATTATATTAGAGATCGCGTCATTCTCGAAGACGCGTGCCTTAACTCGTAATGTCATGTTATTAAAGGTAAGATTTGACAAATCTGCGCGGCTTCGTGGATGACACGAACTGTCTTTAATGGTATCGATCATTAACAAGCACCTATATTTTTGTAAAACTTACAAAGACATCTTATAAACTAAAACAGTGTCTATAGTACAAACACTAAGCAACTTAGTTCATAATTTACTTAAACAGACATACATTCTTTTTCTAAGGCAATTATAAATTATAATTACCTATGCCTTAGCAAAAGCTATTTATAAAACAGGTAACAATGGTAGCACTCATAAATTACCGTAACAATCAAGTAAATTCACTTAGTACTCATAAACATGAAAGGCATGGCCTATCTTTGTGTATGATTTTAATAGGTCTATAAAAACATTTCTCACGAAACTTAGTTAAAACCAGTTAAAACACTAAAGCTGTTAACTAGTTTCCAGGCCCGCCTAACATCATTATCAATCGTGTTTAGAATCTCTAATAAGGTGGAACTGTGGCTTTTGGTGTGTGGATGTGGGCTCCCTCTATTTGGGTGTGGACACTTGCATTGGCTGGGCTGCCAAAATCGCTGCCAACTTATCTTGGTTTGACTCTAGTTAGTTCTAGTTGTTGTGTTAAATTTCAGTTAAGAGTAAAGAGGACGGTCGTTTCTCCATACAAACGTAGTCCCCATTTTCCCCTATGGCTATTGACATTATGGCTATTTTCACATAATTTGATGTACAATATTAACCATTGCTATGGTAACCATTGCTATAACGTAGGGAACGTTTCACTTTTTTTATATTTTTATTATAGTAAGAATTAGGAGCGAAAAAGATTTTTCAAATGCTCCTAACTCTTATAATAATTAAAGATTCGAAAAAATCAAACGTCGGCGCATAGCTGTGGTTGATATGCAACAAATGGTACCAAAATATTTTCAGTATTGTTAATATCCAAAGAGGAAAATGAGGACTACGCTTTTATGAAAAGGCGATTACGCGCAGGGCCGCAGGTGCTCCACTTTCGTCTTAAAGCTATTAGAGTAAACTGCGAAGAGCTGTTTATTCCTCAGTCTCAGTTCCTCACTGAACTTTTTGAACCCTGTAGTTGATTATATCAATCCCGTTACTGAAAGTTTCCAAAAAGTTGGAAACATTCTTGGGAATTTAGAAAAAAATAATAGGAATCAAAGGAAACAAATGACAAGTTTCCAAAAATTTACCAAGTGGGAATTATGCGATTTTGGAAACATTCTATTTCTAATTCTACTAACGTTCTATTTGGATTTTTTTAAACTACCTACTTTTAAAAACATTATATATGACAAAAAAAGCAAGATAACACATGACCATAGAAGTAGATCGCCGTCATAGACAAACGATTCCGTTTTCACATCATTATTTTTAATAAAACATAAGTGTTGCCATTATTTTGGTTTTTGTTTCGTCAAGATAATTACGTACCACATCACGTACCTAATTAGTTATGTTCCATGCCCGCTTCGCTAGTTATTTTTTATTAGAGATGCAATTCTAACATATGTAAGTCAGGTGACAATGCTATATTTTGGTACCATCGAGATGATCTGATGATGGAGACAGGAGGTAGCCATAGGAACTCTGTGATAAAGCAACGCAACCTAATTGTGTTTGGGGTTGATAGAATTGTCTCGATCAGTATTGTTTGTCTGTGGAAAGAAAAGTACAGTCAGCGATAAAACCTTTTACCAACTTTTAAGAATAACACTGGGAAGATTTTGTATAGAAACTACTACTTATACTAAATATCCAACCAAACTGACATTAGAAACAATTTACAAGTAAGATACGTTGACTTGCATCCTTTATTCTATTCACGTCCGCCTAAATAGGAAACAATACGCTTTAAAACATAGATTACTTTACATAGACTGCGCGTTTACAAAGAGTCGCAGTCTCAGACAAAAGCTTTCATGCCAAATTATAAAATACTACGCCCTTAGTTTTGATGAAATAAGCAGTTTTGCATTGGAATCACCATAAAACAAAATGCAAAGGCTTGTGTTGAAAATTATTCATTAGGGCGTAACTGGCGTAAGATAACATTCCATTGGCGTCAAATGATGGTCCCCATGACAGTACATATTTATATGAAGTAGCTGTCACGTAAAATATTTCAATACATTTTTTGGAAGATAATGTGCTACACTATTTTAATAAGAAACGTTGTAAAATAATTATTTCTTGTAATAATACGGCAACTACTTATGTCTTACTTTAGATCATAAGACAGAAAGTGATACAAAAGGGAGGTCACGAGTGTCACGAGTCGTCACGACCACATATTGAGGAATGCGACGCAAGCAGGAGGACTTATTTCTTCAATTATTTTTTAAATGAAGCCCAACCAAATGAGAATTGGAAGAATTGTCATAGGTAGGGTATATTCCATCGATAATATAATACGTAATTACGTTAGTACATCGATCTTATCCCGGCATCACTCCAACTTCTTCCAGTCTTTGATAGTTAAAAAAGTAATTTTAGAACTAAGTTAGTAATAAATAGGGTACCAATGTTCTAAAATTACTTATTCAACAAACAAAGACTGGAAGAAGTTGGAGTGATGCCGGGATAAGATCGATGTAGTTTCTGAAAGCAAATACTCCATACTCTACTCATATAAAATTTGTACACCAGCGAAAATGGTGATCGTGAGCCATGTCACACGCTCCATCTAGAGGTCGCGATCTTCGCTCCGAAACCACCCCTGACAATTCATGGTAACGCTCTCAGCGCCATTAGGGCCTGTGATACCATCTACCATTATTCTATTTCCCTCGAATCATACTTGAGTACTATTACCATTAAATATTCTGTATTTGGTGGCAAGAGTAAGGTCCTGTACACACTGCAGCGTTACAATGTAATAACGTTAACGAGAGGTAAAATCTAAGAGAGAAACGTGCCCCGTAATTTGACATCCATAACAGATGGCGCTGTACTGCGCCATATGTTTTGCGGTCACTGAATTGTCAAACGTTATCTTCAACTTTTGACAATCAGAATTATCACAAAATGTGGCGCTCTGGTGGCCTAGCGGTAAGAGCGTGCGACTTGCAATCCGGAGGTCGCGGGTTCAAACCCTGGCTCGTATCAATGAGTTTTTCGAAACTTATGAACCAGTCGCTTTTAGGTGAAGGAACACATGGCGAGGAAACCGAACTAATCCCAATAAGGTCTAGTTTACCCTCTGGGTTGGAAAGGTCCGATGGCAGTCGCTTTCGTAAAAACTAGTGCCTACGTCAATCTCGGGATTAGTTGCCAAGCGGATCCCAGGCTCCCATGAGCCATGGCAAAATGCTGGGATAACGCGAGATAGAAGAAGAAGTTACCACAAAATGTATGGGGCTGTACAGCGTCATCTCGTATACCTGTCAAATTCGAAGCACTAAATTGTCTTAGATTTTATGCATCTTACTCAAGTAATGTATCTTCGATATATCACAGTAACGGTGTTTTTGAAAAGATGGTCGTAGTATACAAGGGGTCGTCTTGTAACCTGGGTTTTTTGGCCCCCCTCCCCCTGGTAAAATTTCCTGAGATATGCCTCGACCCCCTCCTTCCTCCTCTAATCACATGTGAGATCTTTCAAATTGTGTATTATGAGATACATTTGTATTATTATCTAGTTTGTGTTGTACTTATTTTCCATATTTAGTCTAGAAACATGTTTTACTGTAATTTAACCTTTTCGCCGCCACGTCAATTAAGTAATAATGTGTCATCAACACCTCGTCAAAAATTACACATACACAAACCTGACCAAAACGACGACTTGACATGAAATCGTGGCGTGTGGGGCACGATATGTACTGAATTTATATCAAATCGATGGCGGCGAAAGGGTTTATCTAATTTTTTTCGCATTTTACACCACGTTTTACCAGAAAAGAAACATGATATTTGCCGGGACAATGTGACACAGAGTGAGGGAATATCAAGATCGCATCAAACCAAGATCAAAACTTGCATCAAGGCTCGCGACTTGTAAGGAGTCTATGACACATTCAATAATTACTTTTCTCGGTCACACCAAAGGGGTCCTCCTAATGTGTACGCGCCTTAAGAGGTCGAACCGAACAATGCAGCCGCGCCCACTCTATCCGTCATCTACTAACAGCGGTTGAATTACATTAATTTGTATCGACTTTATGGTGAGACTTAACAAGTCATTCGAGCGGTACAAGACGGAAACATGCAGCTGGCAGGTTAAAGCTGGCCATACCACAGGATAAATAATAGTACTAACGTACAGAAATGACACTTCCTAAAAAATCGAAGTTTGACAGCGATTCAGAGACAAATCGTGCTGTCTCTTTCTAATGTTTAGGATCGGCAACGCGCATTGTAACTCCTCTGGAGTTGCAGGCGTACCTAGGCTACGGAGACTGCTTACCATCAGGCGGGCCGTATGCTTGTTTGCCACCGACGTAGTATAAAAAAAAGAGTTTCTATGGCCACCTCTCCTTTCTATATCATCATATCAGCTTGATGGTACATCAGAGATGGTACATCAGAGACCGTGGAAGGGGTCAAAATTAACTTGTAATACAGATATTTCTAGTAGATATTCTGGACCCTTGTTTATACTAGCGACGTATACGACTACGCATTTTACCACAAACGTTTATGTAGCATTGCATACCTCTATTCTCTAGGCCGACCTTACACATCAGCTTCTCACACATTTTCCCAACTACGATCTTAATTTCCTGGCATCTAGGTAGCTATGTAACGACATTACTACAATTTGTCACAAAACATGTACATAAAGCGTCGTCTCGCCTCTAGAAAGATTCAACAGTTGTCACTACGCTCGAAATAAAGAGCTTAAAACATATAAGTGTAACGTGTGTTATACGTCTTTTTTGTCCTAAACAGAGGCTTAATTAGAAAAGTAACGTATCGCTAATGACAGCACCGTGGGCATTCCTGACTCTCACGCGATTATAGCAATTATGTCGCCACTTTATATATCTGTTTTAGAAATCATCCTCAGTTGACTAAGGAGCCTTTCACACTGGCGGTGTCAATAATTGGTGATTATTTGCACTTATACCTAACATTAACTATTTCCTGCTATGAGAAATTTTGTGTTTGGAGATGCACAATCACTGTACCTTATAAAACAAAGTCCTCCGCCGCGTCTGTCTGTATGTTCGCGATAAACTCAAAAACTACTGGATGGATTTTCATGCGGTTTTCACCTATCATGTGTTTCACCTATAAGTGATATTTCAGGAAAGTTTAGGTGTATAATTTGTTAAGGTTCTACCCGTGCGATGGCGGGGCAGGTCGCCAGTTATAACTATAAGTGTGACATTGATTTTCATATATGTAATCCTCAAAAATCTCAACCCCGCCCGTAAAACATCAAATCTTTGTATTTTTTTTAAGAGCTAAGAAACACAAATGTCGAAAAGATGAATAAGGACAAAAGATTATAAAGGGCTTGTTAAATTTAAAAGGCGTTTATGAATAACGCCAAACATATTTAACTTTAGCGATCGAAGTAAACAATTCGTTCTTATTTTATTAAATATTATTTTTTTATATTCTAAGTTCCCTATTCTAGGGTATTTAGGTAGGTATTGGACCCGGGTATGTCCTTATACTACGTCCAAAAGAGAGGTATGAGCACTGTGAATGTCATCTTGCTTTGTGTGGTAGGGCACAGCACAGCGGATGGCATTCCAGATCTAGAGCAGAGCCCAACTGGGGGAGTACCTCCACCTTACAGAAAACCGCAGCCAAATAACATTAGACCCTACTCATAGTGTTGTGTTCCTGCCGGTGAGTAAGGTTGCCATAGCTCAACGAGGATGCGGAGTGTTAGAGTCGGCAACGCGCATGTATCTCCTCTGGAGCTGCAGGCGTACATAGGCTACGGAGACTGCATTCCATCAGGCGGGCCGTATGCTTGTTTGCTAACGACGTAGTATAAAAAAAGGTAATGTTATCCAATATTACGGTAATTCCTACTTTTTTACTGTTCGCTTACCATCAGGTGATCCGTCTGCTCGTTTGCCTCCTCTACCATAAAAAAAAATTGAATTCTGCACAAACGACTACTTTGAAAGTGGAAATGGACCCTAAGATTAAATGCCTATTAATATTTATTTACCGCTGAGCAGATCCTTCGCAACAGTATTAATAAGAGCCACATATCATGAACCGATCTCAGCGATCATGAGTTATGGTTTCCGTATCTACATTCCTGATTAGTGCACGAAATCAACTTATTACCTATGCTATTATAAACTATAGACTAAATAATATGTATAGGCTTCGTATTATGAAGAAGTTACTAGCGCTAACCACACATAGACACACTTATACTTTAAGGGAAAGACGCTTTCCATATAAAATTTCGTACATTGACCCACCTGTTGCTATCTCTATTGCACGCGCATAATACGAGATACGATAGACGCGCGTACGAAAGTTTAGCCCGTCCAACTTTGGCCTGGAGCATATAATAGTCGACAACTATCGACAACTATACATAAACGCAATAAAAACGATTCACTTTGTATAGAACATTCCATGCAAAGTGCTCTCTTGAGTTTAGGGGTACAGTCGCCATCGGATATATCTGAGCGGTCAAGGTGCTCACAAATATCTGAACATGCGTCTATTTTGATGGCGTTCGTGTGTGTAGTTGAACTGTACCTTATCTGGTTATACGATTATTAGAAACAAAACTTCGTTCGAGAATAAATAGAATTAAAAATTACACTTATCGACTCTAGCCAACCCTCGCCTACTTTAAGATTAAAACCGTACGTAGAAATAAATAGATAAGTAACTAATAAATAACATATAAAAGCCTTTGGACAAACCTCTGAGAAATCCCTCTGTGACATTGTGTCCCTCTACATTCTTCACTTCACAATCTGAAACAATAAAAGTAAGATTATATTTTCACATAATTTTAATAATAAGGTGTTGAAAATACGACCCTAAATTGATACGTTTCTTTTTATAAAATAATAAATTGGATTGGTGACAGTCATTCAAATTCAACAATATAGTTCGTGTCATCCACGATGACGCGCAGATTTGTCAAATCTAACCTTTAATAACTTGACAATACGAGTCAAGGCACGCGTCGTCGTGAATGACACGATCTATACGCACATACAATCATTATCGGTACAATTTACCAAATAGCAAAAACTACAGCGTATAGCGTATAAATGGAATATATTTTATGTATGTAGCACTTACAATCGATCTAGTAGTGCATGTGACAACTCATGACGACTTTAATAATTGTTGCCATTGATCTGATTATATAAATATTGTGGTAGTCTACAACTTAATAACCTCATTTTCTGATTCAAACTTTCTTGCTTATGGATCTTAACCTGCCTGAAAACACCTACATCGAGCGAAGCACTTTACTGGAAACAGCTTGAAATATCTCAGTACTTCGACACAATTATGTGACTATTGGTAAACCTTATTTCAAATAGATAAGGTCCAACTTTGGTCAGAGTATTGTTAGTACTTAACGTGCGTATAGATTTCCCCTGCTGCTTGTGTTGGAGTATTAAGTTCATAATTATGACCAAAGCATGGCTTTAATGTGCAATTTTGTTGAAAGCAGTCCCCGTTTGATTACAGATCTTCAACTTGTATTCAACCTTAGCAAGAGAAGTTTAAGGAAGGTTATTGAATGGGTGTGAGAGAGGGTATCAGTGGCAATCTCCAACCTATATTAAACATTAACTCATTAGGTTTAAGGTTGATTTTTGAGTGTGTGTGATAAAGGATATCGGTTGCCGGTGGTTAGTTAGATCTGATGCCACTTAAGTATCCGCTGATGGTTGTCAAACTTGCTATGAGATATCTCTGTAATACTGTAGCAGTATACAAAGTGTAAAAAGAGTAGCATTATATTTTAAATCAAGCGATTCAAAAAACTTTTAAAACATAAGTATGTATTGGTTTATTGGGTTCCTAAAGTTTGCTCTTGGATTATTTGCCAAATCCAAAAGTCATCAGACTTCGTACTTAAATGCGAAAGTAACTCTGTCTGTTTGTCTGTTACCTCTTCACACAACCACTGAACCGATTTACCATACAAGAAAAATTGTCAGTCAAATTTGAATCAACGGTTTATAGAAAATAGAATAGAATTGGTTTGATAAAACAAAAAGCTACGTACTCCATTTTAAGACAGAGTCGACCATCCGGTGGCGCCCTCATTAGGGGGATTCTGTTTTCTAATAAACCAATTCATTTATGCATAATTCAGTATATTAAAGATAATGATAGTTTATTTTTCAAGTAGGCATATTTGAATGCGCTTATGAACGTCAAATAAAGCTATTAATAGTCAACAACAACATTAATGTTGTACTCCTTCTGCTCCTTCTTATTCTCCAGTTTTTTTTATCTATGTTATATAGTTTTATATTACTTACTTTTGACTTCATCACCTAAACGGAAAAATGTGGCCACCAATTGCCGTTTAGGTGATAAAGCAAAAAATAAGCAAAATAAAACGATGTGACAAAGACGAAAAGTTGGGGAATCAGTAGGCTACAACATTAATATACTGGATTATACAGAAATGGATTGGTTTAAAGAAAACACAAACCTGCTAATAAGCCACGGGACGGTCAACTCAGTCTTAATAATGATTTAAATTTCATTGTAATTTGGACGGAGGTAATTATTTTAGTACTAGTACAAGGAATTTAGGGCAGTGAACTTCCAGGGGTTATAAACAGTTTCAGTTGCATGCACTGTGTAAGCAAAATTAATACAAACGACAAAAAAAAACATTATTTTGATCATAGTCATAGTGTACGAGTAGGTACATGTAGTCAAACACAATATATTTTGCCAGCAATAATCACAGAGGATAGCTGAGCTACTCGTATTTTACAAGGAAGTTGATCCTAAACCTGCCATATAGAATGCCGTCAGCGAAGCGGAATAAAAGTGATAAAACGCCCCCGCGGCATAAATACAGATTACAAGAATAGCCATAAAGCCTCACAGAAGAAGTGTCGATTTCCTACACTATTTCCTAGTTTATGCTCGAGAAACAGGAGACCGATTTTGATTTTACAGTTTGGTTTTTTTGGTTATGGTATAAGTTGCGTAACTTACTTTCTATACATCTCGCTCGCACTAATATATACTTACTCGCGAGATGTAAAGAAAGTAAGTTACGCATTACGAACATGGTAAGGATACTTGAGTTAGCGCGGTAGTCACGATAAATGGGCCGCTGCACCATTTATCGTGAGCTGCTAACGCTGTTTAGTCCTTAAGCGTCAATTAGATCCACACTTCCCGAATCGGGCACGAAATCAGTCCCGATGTCGGGCCTGATAATCGTTTTCCGTTTTACGGAATATCAGCACATCGTTAACAATATTTGAAATGTATATAATACTTTGTCTCTAATTGCCAAAAATTCCCGGGCTCGACATCGGGCCTGATAGAGTGTGGATGTAATTGGCACTTTACGAAATGCAATCAGGGGGCCTAGCCATGATGACAAACGTGAATAGACAACGGTAATCAAAACTTAAATGAAGTATGGAAATACCCACATGACTTTCGTTGCATCTGTCATCCCGATAGGGTAAATCGTTAATTAATGCCCACTTTTTAATAACTGGCCACCACAGACCACTGGCCACCCTTTAATAACAAGCTATCTTATACTAAAATGAATTCTGTTTATAGGTGAATACAATTAGTTTTTAGTATAAGGTGGCCAGTTATAAAAGAGTGGCCAATAAATTACGACTCACTCTAAATTTTTTGCGCCTACATTTTTTCTTTTCGATTGAAGTTTGTCGAAATTTATTGTCGATGTATTTTGCATTTTGGTTAGGCCCCAGGAGTCGAGTCGTCTCATCAAGCACCTCGGTTGTACTTGAGAAGTCGTAAAGATCAAAACCTTATCAAATAGTAAAAACTGAATTGGTATCCTGGTCTACTCGAGAATCAGATTAAGCCAGTCAACTGGTATAGTAAATTAAAGAACCGGACTGCATCTTTTATAAAATGCAATTAAGAAGAATGCGAAAAACAATAGCTATTACCTAGAATAAAAAACCATTTGCGTTTAAAGATAAAGAAAATCCTAGCAATGCAAGCACTAGTAGATGATGGCAGCTTATTTATTTTAACTTTATTTTACAACAATTATGTACAAATGGAGTAATTAATGCCAAGAAATATTCTATACCAGTCAATTATAGGGCGCACCAAACACTAAAAGCGGGTTATTTTACCGTTTTAAATAATTTTTACGTATTTGTTAAGCATCGACGAATTGGCTATGTGTGAACTGCGAAGTAGGTGGTGGGGGACAAACGAGCGACGCCAAGGCACGACGTGGTGAAAATACGAACTTTCATGGGGCGTGATCTTCCTACTATTTGGCAGCTGCCAACTGTCCAGTATGCTATATGTCCCACACGCACCAGGCCGGCGCCACAGTCAGTACGAAGCGAATACCCTCGGTCGACTGCCGTATTCCAGAGTCGATTGCGATTTGCGACTGGTACCTTATTAGTATAAAGTAGGTACCTACTAGTAGTCGCGGCGATTAACGCAAGAGGTTAAATTCTATCTAATAATTTTTAGTTCTTCCTTGATCGGACTTTATGCCAAGTGCGTTCAAATAAGTAACATAACTGTTTCCGCCACCATAAATACGCACGCATTCATCTGACATTTACGACGCAATTCAGAGTGGCTGTAATCATAGCCACAATATTTAGCCACAATATTTTGTTCTTTAAGACTTTGACATGACATGATGTATCTGAAAGATGTTCTATGATGACGCAAGGTACTTCGTTTTCAAAACAAGGAATTATCATAGGTCAGTGAAGATACTTAGTAGCGGCACAGAATAAATAATAGAACTACAGTACAGATGGAACTTCCTACGAAATCGAAGTTTGACAGCGATTCAGGGACGAATCATGTTGTCCCCTTCTAACGTTTGGCACTATCCCTTTCGGCTATTTAGGGTTGTGAAGTTTCAAGTAACGCCTATATCTTATCTGTGGTTGTGCATGAAAAGGAACGTCAAGTTTTGCCAGCCCTAATATTGTTCGTAGCAATGCTGAGTCCGAACGGAGCCGAGAGCGGCCGAAAGTTCCAGTTTCACCCCACTGGTAGCGGTGGTAATATGCTAGATGACAAGTTTATAATAAAAGAAGAAGAAGTTGTAAAAAATCGTAAGAAATATCTTGAAGATCCAACGGATTATATCTATGAACGGAAAATCTCTATGAACAATAGATTACAAGTCCAATAATAGACTCGCAGCCCGCAGCCTGCGTCGGTCCGCCAACGCGAGCTCGTTATGTCAAGCAATGTTTGACTTAAAATACGAGAGTGACCCGTGTCAATATATTCAATTAAAATTTAAAAATATACATTATATGCTGACTAATGTTTGTCTAAAATAGCCTTTCGTAGTATTCTACCCTGAACACTGCGTTCCTGGCCTACTTCCACAATAATTTTAACCAAGGGTTAATGTAACTCCAAACTCATATAAACATACATAGACAAAAATTCATAAAAGTCAAGAATGCCATCAATAATTTTAAACGATACCTAGCGGCATGTACAATGGGCACTGTAATTTGCTTCGCTTTTTCTAACCAAAAATCACCGTTCAAATTATCCTCCTTATTCCAACCGAATAAAGTTCTAGTTATATTTATGGGGAAGATAAATTAGTAAGTAACAAAAACACGTAGGGTAACATGTCCATCAGTCAAACACCCAAACCTTCTTAGCTCCGTAATTTTTATCGAGTACTTGCCATGTGTAGGGTCAGCATCAATAGTAGCGGATGAAACAACGCGCCAAAAGTATCTGATATTCCGGATAACCTTTCCAAATATTGATAAATCTCTAAAATGTACGTTCAAAAGTATATCTTTTAACGTCTCAATTGTTCTACATATAGAACCACCACATTTTGTTAAGCTGTTACAGAATGATACTTTTGAAACCTCGTTTGATCCGCTAGTTTTGATGCTGACTGTACATTCGGATTTTTCTTACAACGACGAGTTTGAGAATTCTTGAATTTAATTGAATTCAAATTTAAATTGTCATAACATACTAACATTAAACTAATTTACGGCTTACACTCAAGTGAACGCTGCTCGCACTGTCAGTGCTTGAGAAAGGAGACCTAGGCTCTCCAAAACATGTCGTGTCTTGAGTGTAAACCGTAAAATTAGTTTCATGTTAGTTTCAGAGTTATCGCAAAGTTTCATCGTGTAAAAAAGAATAAACTGATTTGTGACCCACTTTAGAACATTTCACATTTTATGTCGATGACGTAGATAATGTGAAAAAGTTTCACAATGGTCAGGAATCAAGTTGTTCGATAGTACATTGTTTCAATGTTGGCCAGCTGACCCTATGCCTTGGAGCTATTCTCTTAAACAGTAGCCAGGTGGTTCAAATTCTAACTGAGCGAGTGTGATTACGTGCACGGCAAGTGGCGTGTTTCAAGTCATCAAAATAATTTAAGGCGAAGTAGTAAGGTGAAACGGGATGGAAAATTTGTAACTTGACGAAAACTACTTACTTGAAGGTGTTATCTGGTTTATGTACTTTGATAAAAGATTTGATTAATTTGCTTCGTAAAAAAAAAAAAACATTATTTTAGTGTCGGACCCAGCTAACACTGCAAGGCATTATCAATGTCAAAGTGTGGCAATGTTAACTTTCCACACTTCTTCAGTTTGATCTAATCAAATAAGGGAGTCGGCATTCGCACTATTTCCCCTTTGCCGAAGCACATGCCCAACGGGGCATACCGCGGTACGGTGCAAAAAAAAAAGTTAATTTAATTTAAGTAAATTAATATTTTCTGTGCTTATTTTACCCCCAACACAGACGGTTATTTCGAGTTTGTATCTGTGTGTGTATGTCTACTATGTCTGTACCAACGAAGTTTTCGAACGAAATACATTTTAGTGGTATTTTTTGGTATGTTTGGGAAAAATTAAAATGGCTTTTTTATTTTTAAATATATGTCTGAGGCGAAAATGAGAGAAGACCTGCGGGAATCTATCAATAGCATTGGAGCGGAGAAGAGAGCCAATGATAATGGTTGTTTGCCGCACGTCTCTCGTCTCTACGTTAGTGGAAAGGCAGCTTTAAAATCTCAAAAAGCTTCGTTAAGCGTCTGGAAGGCCCTTTATACATTCACGACACACAGTCACGACGGATTGACTGCTACAAAGTTCTGAAAAGAACAGCGTGCGCGTACGCGTGACCAGGGGCTATATTCTGCACGATCTAAGTGTACATGTTTGCGATATTGATGGTCATTCTTAGTTATTTTTGAAGAATAGAAGGGAAATGGAAAAGTTAAGCTTGCTATGTATTTTTACCGTAAAATCACTCAATGGTCCAAAATTGATGTATTTATAAACTTAATTACGCATTTAACTTGTGGACCATAGTTGTGGGTTATACTTCTTATAGTTTGGTGCTTCTATTGCATGTTCTAAAATAAAATAGATAAGATGTTGATAGTAACTTTATGCCAAAAATTAAAAAAAAAAAAAACACACTTATCCCTTAAATGTATATATTATGGTTTTAACTAAGCTCACTAAATAGGTATAATCTTTATGGAAAAGATGATAAAAAATACTAGTTACATTCATTGCATTTAACAAAATTATGACTACTTAATAAAATAAAACGACTAAAACGAAACCTATCTAATAAAAATTCCTAAAACAAACCCTCCTGGCCTCTTGGCAAGGTGCCCATCACGCAGGCAGCATTCCCGCGCTGTATCAGCTCCGTTATTTTATATCTCAGATCTTAAAGTGATGACAGTTCGATTACCTCACAGATGTAGTGCATTATTTTCCGTCGTATTTTCTTGGAAACGTTCGTAACTTTTTGTACCGAGATAGACTGAAATAGCAAGACCCGTTAGTACGTTTCCGTGAAAATACGATGGAAAATAATTATGCACTACAATGGGAATAATGAGATGTAAATCTGAGTTTAGTAGTTCGTCAGTACATACAGGGTAAGGTCTTTATAACTATTGTCGAGGAGTATTTTGTTGCGTTATATTGAGGCAAAAAAATAATTGAGGATGAAAGCTACCAAACCATAACCACAGTCAGCCAAAATCTACGATACCATATAAGTATATAGAGATTCTTTCTCCGATGTATTAAGTTTACATTGTATGTAGTTAATTTCATACAATTTGGCCAGTTGTATGTCATTTTATCTTGCCCTGGTAACAAAAGACGATGGAGTCGCGTGCGCACCCCGCGGGCACCACGCGCGGCTACTTGCCGCGTTACTCCAGGAATGTGAGTATACGATTATACGCACGATACAGAATACAGACGTAGAAGGGGTTGAGGCGGCAGTTGGAGGAACGAGGTGCACATCAAACATCGATCTTCCGTTGGATTTTATCTAAATGTCAAAACGTTTCGTCAGTATTAAGTTTGAATGAAAGTATAATACAATTTTAGTAGTAGATTGGTGGATAAAATGGGTACAATAGAAGTTTCGTCTTCGATATTTTATTTAGAAATCGGTTTTGCAACGTGTAATTGATGTTTTTTTTTTCGCCTGATAGGAATCACATGGCGATTCGTAGCGCAAAGGAAATACCTCAGGAGGCAACTCGTTCCACATTCTGCACGTTCTCGGAAGAAACGAGCGAGATGCCCGCTTATTCTTGGTGTGCCATGTATCTAAGTACTTACTGAAGTACGTTACAAAAATTGCAGCATAAGGAGTTCCTTAATGCGAAGGACAAAATGGTTATTTTTCCTTCTATGTAATCCTATCTATAGAGTATAGTTGCATCAGTAACTATAACACCCGAGCATGTCCTTAAACTACGACCGATGATGAGGTATGAGCATTGTGAATGTCATCTCGCTTTGTGTGGTAGGGCACAGCATAGCGGATGTCATTCCAGATCTAGAGCAGAGCCCAACTGGGGAAGTACCTACACCTAACAGAAAACCTTAGCCAAATAACACTAGATCTCACTCATAGTGTTGTGTTCTTGCCGGTAAGTAAGGTTGCCAGAGCTCAACGAGTGTTAAAGTCGGCGACGCGCATGTAATACCTCTTGAGTTGCAGGAATCCATAGACTACGATTAAATCTTACCATCTGGCGGTACGCATGCTTGTTTGCCACCGACATAGTACCTATTTAAAAAAAATAGATGAGTAGAAAAGTTCAAATTGTACTCTATCTAAACATTGTCTGTTCAGAGTCAGCATCAATATTAGCGGATTAAACAACGCGCTGATAACCTGTGACGGTGGCTACACGGGCGAAATACGCTGTAGATCTAGCATGGCCAAGAGTGCTATGGCGAACCTCGACAAGATCTAGAGGAATAGAAGCATTCGTTATTCAATCAAGGTACGCTTGACTCGATCTTTGGTCTTTCGATGTTTGAAAAGTCGCGACTGGACAAAAATCGACGCTTTTGGGATGTCGTGTTGGCGAAGACTCCTACGCATACCCTGGACGGCTATGATAACTAATAAATCCATCCTAGAGGACCTGGAAATCACCACACGGCTCTCTACAATATGTCAAGAACGCGCACTCAGCTTTTTTGGTCATGATAATGATGTCCTCCCAGACGTATCCGTCGACGGCGACATCCTGACAAGTTATTTTTAAATATTATTTATTTACTATTAAGCGCATGGGCGCGAGCGTGACTTGCAGCATGACCTAGAAAGGCAGATTATCTTTGGCCAAATGGATGGCAGGCGTGCGCAAGGAAGAGTACCCACGAGATGGTCTGATGCTGTGAAGAGGGTGGTTGGCGGCAACATGCAGTGCGTGTCCCATATGGCTTATGATTATGACCGCACACTATGGAAACGGAGCTTACTTGGTCGCAATACTCGCAATCCTCAGCAATGAGGACGAAGGAACCGAGGATGAAGAAACAACACGCCAAATGTATCTGCCACTCTGGAATACTTTTACAGCTAGATGTATTTCTACAGTTCACGCGTTGAAAAGTATATGCAGTGTGTAAATCTAATACGGGCGATACATTAAACCAGATATAGGATTTACACTTAACTTAATTATGACCTCGTAATTAATTTTCGAAAATTTACCGAGCAGAAATGTATTGTAAACACGTACGAGCAAAGCGTTGATAATTACTTTAAAAACCTCGAAACTTTGCTTTATATAGAGGGTTGAATTATTTTGGATGGTAAGTATTTCTAAGGAAAATGTATCTCAATCTCAATATACTACGTCCGTATTGAATTTGAACACTGTATATGTCACAACCTTTTTTGGAGATATATCTGTTTTTCTTAAGCTTTACTTTTGTACTGTTTTTCTTAAGCTTTACTTTACATCTGTTTTACTTTTGATGCTGACTGTGCTCATCAAAACATTGACTGTCAAAGTGTGTACACAGACAGGCATCATCTACCTGAGACGACAAACACAGCTTGTGTCAGGTTAGCCGAAAAGTCCCTTGAAATCCTTTTGTTTAATTTTATTTGTAATATTACGGCGTCCCAGTGGTTTAAGGATATACTTGTTATTATTCCTGCTAACGCCAAAATAGGCATAAATTAAGAAGTAGTCTTTTTTAAAATGTAACATAATTAAGTTTAAAGTTAGTGGGTTCAAGGGTTCACTTATGTACGTTTGTCTATTATAAACTACTGGCTCTGAGAAGTCTGAGAGCTGTAGACCTCGCAAATCGCTACGTCGGTTGAGAAATGCGACCTATAGAGAAGAACATCCGGACATATGAAATCATTTTTAGGGTTCCGTAATGGCAAAAAGCGGAACCCTTATGGATTCGTCATGTCTGTCTGTCCGTCCGTATGTCACAGCCACTTTTTTCCGAAACTATAAGAACTATACTGTTGAAACTTAAGTAGATGTATTCTGTGAACCGCATTAAGATTTTCACACAAAAATAGAAATAATTAATTTTGGGGGTTCCCCATACTTAGAACTGAAACTCAAACATTTTTTTCATCAAACCAATACGCGTGGGGTATTATGGATAGGTCTTCAAAAATGATATTGAGGTTTCTAATATAATTTTTTTCTAAACTGAATAGTTTGCGCGAGAGACACTTTTAAAGTGGTAAAATGTGTGTGCCCCCCCCCCCCCCCATGTACATTCTAAAATAAGAGAATGATAAAAGTAAAAAAAATATATATGATGTACATTACCATCCAAACTTCCACCGAAAATTGGTTTGAACGAGGTCTAGTAAGTAGTTCTTTTTTAATACGTCATAAATGGTACGGAACCCTTCATGGGCGAGTCCGCTCGCACTTGGCCGCTTTTTTAACAAGGTGAAACGGAGACCTTCGCTCCGCTCTGTCACTTAAAAAGCTTTAGGTACTACCGTAAGAACCAAAAGAAAGCAGGATTTAACTGACACGATTTTAACTTATTAAAGACAATTTTACATTCAAATATTTGAAGTTTTTTTTGGCGTTGAGGAGTGCGGCGTGCATAAGAAAAACAAATTAGACCTTTTTTTAAGCGCAAGCTATGAAAGAAATGTATGGGAAGTCCTGGTAATTTCATAAATTTCGGATCCGGATAGCATACTCTAAATATTGTCGACTAAAATATTAAATATTACAATTTTGCTCACAGATAGTATTTGAACAGATGAAATGAGTGACACGCGTTGATGTCTTTTATACTAAAGCGCCAAGCTCTACATTTTTATTGGTTTCGTGCATTCCGTCAATATCACAAGTCATCATTTCTATTCCACTAATTGAAATGATGACTTGTGATATTGCCGATGATAACGACGATCTGTCAAATTTGCTTTGCAAAGTGCCTTATGTACAAAATTTCTTATAAAACCGGCGCTGTTTCAAGTTACCTATGTTTCAAGTTTAATGATTATACAGTCTTGAATACAGTGAATACCTTATTATAACTTACAACTGGATGGGCCGCGTTAGATAATAATTAGATATATAGCGAAACAACTTTCTAGACCGCTAGCACTGCTTTCCTTCGTCACTTCAGATTTACGAGACTCGCCCCGTTCAGCGTACAAATTACTAGAACTTGATATATTATGTACGTAGATGGTATACTAATCAGTAACAATTCAGTTACAGAAAATTCATTTCATAATCACTTCAGTAATGGGGGATATTACGCAAAACTGCGTAGGGGGCGCCTCTAGCAAATACTGGGGGCCTAAAAACTTTTTGTTATCTGCCTCTCTATCACTCTTGTATATTCGGATGATAAAGAGGCAGATAATGAAACTTCGAATTTTGCGTTTAGCGGTAGGCCTCTGTAAACATACCGCCTTGATGCATCAATGTCATAGTGAAAACTTCAGAAAAAACTGTTTAAGGCATAGTAACTTACTCTATGGTTTAGAATATGTGATAGTGCTGCACTCTGGCAGCAGGAATTGAAGAATATCGACAAATATTATGGATGAATACATTCCGTCTAAGCCAGGGGCTATAACCGCGAAAATCGAAGTTCGTCAATTGCGGGCATTTTTCTTTGTCACTCTTATTACGTCTCAGTAAGAGTAAAAGAAAAAGATCCTCGCAATTTGCGGTTTTCGCGGTTGGCCCCCAGGGGTCGACAATCCGCAGCTATTTGGACCCGCTATTGTAGCTCATCCAGACACCAGAACAATTAACACATAGAGCACTTAGACCAGTGAAATCAACTATTGTGGCTCTTTGTTATTTCTAAAACTGATGATCTCTACTGTGTTGGGCTGTTCAAGTTTGCTGACCCCAGGGGCCTATTTCTTGAACGGTATTAGTCTAATATTATTAGAATGTTGCCATGGTAACCCATACGATTTGACAGTTCGTGAACTATAAAAATATGAATAAGATTTTAAATGAATAAAGGAAAATTAATAATATTAGTCTAATACAAGGGCCCATTTCTCGTACGGTATTAGTCTAATATTATTTGTGGGTTACCATGGTAACCCATATGATTTGACAGGGGCCCATTTCTCGTACGGTATTAGTCTAATATTATTTATTAGTCCACGAACTGTCAAGTCGTATGGGTTACCATGGCAACACACTAATTATATTAGACTAATGCCGTTCAAGAAATGGGTCCCGGTTCGTGGACTTATATTATTAGTCTAACACCGTTCGAGAAATGGGCCCCTGGTCGAGAAATCAGCCCCTGGGGCATTTAGTAAACTGTCAAATTGTATGGGTTACCATGGCAACACACAAATAATATTAGACTAATACCGTTCGAGAAATAGGCCCCTGGTCTCAGCCAGCACTCTATTATTCTTATTTCTCTATGATCTAACTAAGCTAACTTTGCATCGACTTGAAAATAACAAATTGAGAGTGTCATTATAAACGTCATGCTTTCATAAATTTGATATAAATTATGACAATTGTTTACTTTGTCAATGCAAATGGCATGCAGAGAGTGTCCGACTAACTTGGACTGTTTTTACCCAATTATTAGAAGGCTAATAATTTTAGCAGTCTATTGTATGTTGTAGGTGTATTTGTATGGATGTGTTTGTGTCGTTATTCCACCGTAGCGGCAAAACTACTAGGCCGATTTTGGTGAATGAGATGTTAATCTATTAATTTTAATTGTGTTGAGTTCTTTTTAAAACATTAACATTATTGTTTTGTGGTTAGGTGATACAGATTAGACTTGATATCTTTACCTAGAGACGCATCTCTTCTAGGTATTTTGATGTTGGTAAGTTCAAAGTATTACAGGTTTCCCCAATACCATATTCCATACCTTTATCGTGTAGGTAGATAGGCCAGAGAAATCATAGGAAACTGCTTACGATTTCCCCACACTAGTTACATCTTATAGGAAAACATAAATACGAGAAAGCACACATGCAATGTAACTGTAGAACCAAACTTAAAGCTATCTTACCATAGATTTAGACCAATTATAAACCCATCGCGAACACGGTTATTACACGCAGACAAACAAAAAATATCAATCGTACACTTTACATATACACCGTACGCATATCTTAGTTAACACTTGCATTTTTAGAACAATTAGCATGCACACTTGTTTGGGACACTGTACGCAGAATAAATTAAGGTAGATTCTCAATTTGATGTTGATCGTTGGGTTTTTAAATTTGATTTTGGAACGCGTCGTTGGAGGCTGCGCTTGCGCGCGCCGTCTCGAGTGGACTGACTGCCGGCGTGCGGTGTTGCCAGGGCGGGGAAGATTTCCCGAAAACAAAGCCTGAAACCAGTTGCTAGTAGGAAGTGTTTGAAATACTCGTAGTTTGAATTTAGTATTTTAGTTGGACGTTCTGAAATCAACCTAAAAGTAGTAAAGTGACTGAACTGGACCTGATAGTAACATGATTGATTTCTTTTTAGAGTTCCGTAGCCAAAAATAGAAAAAAAAACATAAATTTTGGGGATTCCCCATAGAACTGAAACTCAAAAAAAATTATTTCTATAAACCCATACGTGTGGGGTATCTATGGATAGGTCTTCAAAAATAATATTGAGGTTTATAATATCATTTTTTTTTACTGAATAGTTTTCGCGAGAGACACTTCCAAAGTGGTAAAATGTGTGTGTGTGTGTGTCCCCCTGTAACTTCTAATATAAGAGAATGATAAAACTAAAAAAATCTATGATTATCATGCAAACTTCCACCGAAAATTAGTTTGAACGAGATCTAGTAAGTAGTTTTTTTTTAATACGTCATAAATGGTACGGAACCCTTCATGGGCGAGTCCGACTCGCACTTGGCCTCTTTTTTTAGCCTGTTAGATTAGGTAGAGTCAGACCAAGCTAAGTTGGCAGCGTTTTTGATAACAAAGTGCAAGTGTTATTTTTAATGTCAAACTTCTATGAAATTATGCAAAATGGCTGCCAACTTAGTTTGGTCTGACTCTAGTTTCTTAGGTAGGTATTTTTAGTCCTTCTTTCAATCTTGATTTTTTTACTTGATGAAATGAATAGTCACAGGGGTTGCTCAGTGCGAAAAATGATGTGATCTGATTTCCAGCAGCTCAAAGTATAACACTCAACGAGAAAATGTTACTTTGTCTTAATCAGCTAACAATTTCATTAACGAATTTAAAAATTCAAATTCGAGAAATTTCGAAATTTTCATTCAAAGTGTCATGGGCTTTTTAAAACGCGTTAAGTTTCTAAACTAGAATACACTGCAAGATCGTTGTTGAAAACTTGTACAGTCACGTCTAAAAACATGGATACGGACAAAGTGCCAAAAATATGTATACACGACCTTCGCCCATTGCCCATATATTTTGTCCGTTCATGTGTTTACATATTTTTGGTACTTTGTCGTCCGTATCTGCGTGACCGTGCCGTCCCGAGATTTCTCGGTTGTTCGCATAGTTGGGTCAATAAAATGAAAGTAAATATTATGACTTAACCGTTAAAAGTTTGGCTGATCAGATCAGAAAAATATATATTATAACCTATTTTTTTATAATTAAAAGTGTGACTAAGTATTAAGGTTTTACTTAATTTGATTCGGAGCCCTAAAAAAATAATTAAACTTTTACCAACCAGCCAGGTAATACTTCTTCCACCTGGCAACATCACGCAACCCGCCATATTGCCTTCAGAAGGGGACGAACTGTATTGCCCTCTCGCTCGCCCGGGCGGAATGTGACCCGCTATCACCTTGAAGGCCGCCTTGCGGACGCCTCAATGAAAATAAGAGCTTAAAGCTTCGATAGGTTATAACCAACCAGCGCTAGAAGAGAGCCATCACGATGGCTTCTAGCTATCTTGCGGATAGGTAGCAAAAGATGTACCTATTTTATAAATAAATAAAATAAATTATGGCTTTGTACATTAATCGACCTAACCCTACAGTAAGCTCAATAGGCTTATGTTGTGGGTACTAGACGACAATATAAATATATATAGATAAATACTTAAATACATAGAAAAATCGATAACAAATATCTGTGATGAACACACTAATAACTGCCCTTGCCAGGGCAGGGTTTGACCAAAACTAGGCTAGGTACAGTCAGCTGCAAAAATATGTATCGAGAGAATCGTCTCATTAATATGGTACTACGCTCTTATTAAACTGGAATAAGAAGCTATGGGACATATTTTTGAGTAAGATGTGTACACCCATATTTTTACACTTGACTGTACTAGGTAGGAGGTCGTTATAGAAATGTTGCTTTAAAATAAATTTTAACACTCCTAACGAATTCAGAAACTGCAGTTTCATTTAAGATATTAAAAAAAGATATTTTAATAATTTATTTTAAAACGATCCATCATTTACTCTCTATGCCGATATTTTGGACGCGCTTTGAACATTATACATAGTGTAAAGAGGGACGGCCTATTGGGGAGCGCATCGTCTAAATCAGTACGCAAACAATAGTTATAACTTATATTATTATCATTTCATCTAATTTGATGAAGCGAAAAAAAATTGTAACTATTCAATATTAAAGTAACACTGCATGCACTGTTAACTGTTAAGCCTTAAGGATTATTTTATCTTCTTCATGAATTTATCAATGTCAATGCCTCCCGGAGCCTTAAGCTCCAGTGTTGTAAAAATTTAAAAAAAAAATCTCCGAATAATCTAACTAATTGTACCTAATTAATAAGTGGTGAACGGTGTTGGTCACACATACTGTAAACAGTGTTTAAAATAAGCCTTTCTTGTAGTGACTGTTTGTTTACCTAGAAAAAAAAAAAGAAAACAAAGTACCCCGCCGCGTCACTCTGTCTCTGTTCGCGATAAACTCATAAACTACCTAATGGATTTTCACGCGATTTTCACATATCGCCGGACAACCTAGACACCTTACTCAAAAACTGGCTGGAGTCCTGGAGAAAGCAAGGGAGAGGAAGAGTCCTTTGCCCAGCAGTGGGATACTATACTAGGCTAGTAAAAAAAAAAGACTCAGGCGGGATTTAATCGCGTACGCTTACTTTTATTGTTTGGTCTGACGTTTCGAACGTGACATTACGTCCGTGGTCACAAGCAGACTAAAAGTCTGGATTCAGTTTTATAAATTATGAGTGAAAATCGTGTTAGTTTAAATCAATATACGTACCAGATTTTATAGCGACACAGAAAACGAAGGTTTGGTTTTGACTCTCAGTTTCGGCGGAAAACTAAACTGAAACTTATAATAAACCTTTAAACGTCTTAAATTGTTGAAAAAAAAAAATGTCCGGATTTTTCTTTTTTTTTAATATATGGCGTGTTAGACCACGCACCGAGCCAAATCGCCTAGGTAAGTACCTATTCTAACTAAGAAAGACTTAGACAATGGAATTTATTTATCATATAAGCGATCCCAAAAGTAAAATGTTGTAAGTTTCGGCGCAGCCGAAAGGCTCGGCAGGTTTTTGGCCTATTCCGAACCTTTGGCAGAAATATGATTTTTATGCCGAAACTGAAACTTTGGTCGGACACTAAAACAATGTAACAAAACTACCTATCTTCCATCCTCCATAGTTCTTTTTTTTATGCAGATACATCTCTTGTGTCGGTTCCCGTACCTTAAAAAGTACCAATTTGTTCCGAAACAATTGGACTAGTTACCTAAGTTTTTGATTTGTGACACATCGAGACGTTGATCCAAAGACGGACGTGTAACGTACAGTCGGTTCCCTAACATAAATAAGTATCCACTTTCCTACACAATTAGTATGGCTACTTGGATTCTTAAGTTGTACCTAAATAAATATATTTAGAAACTTTGGCACTTTTTGAAGTAAATTATCAAATTGAAAACAGAGTTTTGCAAACTATATTGTTTGACAAATGAAAGGGCTGCTTGTGGGATAATTTTATGATAAAAACAATTTTGAACACAAGAAAATAGGCGAAAATTGACCGATCTACTAATATTGATGCCGGCTGTACCTACGAACCTCGTAGTGCTTAAGAGTAAGTAATCACAGAATAACTGGGCCAACCGGTCAGTCGACAACACAACATTACGGAATTAAGTAGCCCGTTGGACCCTGAGGCGGGAGCCGTTCTCTTAGATTACCCTACCTGGACAAGGGACGCTTAAACTATATAGCTTTGTCCGGACTTTCGACAGATATATTTGTAAAATGTGCGGAGTTTTATACGCAGTTTTATATGATCGTTTGTGAGGTACTAAAATTATAGACAAAATGACGTATCTACCGATACACACCTCACGAAATTTCAACTACTCACTTTTTACTTACTCACTTCGCACTCACGCAGTCGCTCACCAAGTCACCACCATCTACAAAAACGAAACATTTGAGAGGCAAAGACTAAGGTAAAATATGGACGTTAAATTAATGGTTTATGCCTAACGGAAAAAAATAAGATCATAAAATCTAATCTGAACTAAAAAAAATATAGAAATACCAGAGTCTGCTTATTACAAAAGGAATGCGTCGTTATTACCGTGATTTAAAATATCATTTTGGTCAGATGTTCACATCCGACGTTATGGAAATTGAGTTGAGAAATATTTATTCGAAAATATGAGGTGTTTGCGAATCTGGGGGCACGGTGCCCCCGCCAACACGAGTAAAGCGGAGCGCAAGGGCACTACGTACCTTTTCTCGAAGCCCTTCGCCGTTTTTTTGAACCTTCATAACTAGAGTTTGAATTATATCAGATACACATAATTCTCGGTATATACCTAATGTCAATAGAGGACTTATTAAGCATAAAAAATTACAATTGCATAGCTCTAGCACTTTCGATTTTATTCATATCTAAATAAATTTATAGTTTAGAAATATTAGAAAAAACACGCTTTTATAAATCCATTACGTGACCTTTCTCAAAAGTCCAAACATGACTATGATACGATATTCCATCATGGAATGCCAGTGCCTATCTTCCGGCTTCATCATCAGACCTTTAAACCTAATCGTGGTCAAAGTTCATTACAAGACTTTTCTAACAAATCCAAACACAGCTATGATATGATGTTCCATCATGAAGTTCCAGTTCATATCTTCCGGCTCCATCATCAGATCAGTTCGACAGTACCATATTATTGTCATTAGAACTACATACGGCTGTAAATTTTCATGACGCTACGATCCTTGAAAGATGGTTAAATTAGTTACTCCATGATAAATAAATGAATAAATACGTATTATATCTAGGACATTATAATTTATAACACAAATTGACTAAGTCCCACCGTAAGTTCTGTACCGCCGGTTTTATGTGAGGTGATCAAAATTCCCGCTCAAACGTGTTTACGCGTTTTTTTATTTTTTTATTTATGAACGAAAATAAAGGGTTGACTCAAGAAACACAACTATGTTTAACTAAATACAAAAACGCTTCTCCGTTGCTAGGCAACTGTCACTTCGCCGTCCACACACAAAACATTATTCCAGTTATGTACTATGTCCTAGTTACGCTGCTACAACTGTAGTGGTTATAAAACGCTGATAGATAAACGGACTGTATTTCTTACACTTAAAGTCGTTTTTTATTTACAATCACCTCTTGACTACTTGCATTTTTAAGTAGGACAAACGTCAAGTTAACGTCACGTCACTTGTTTTAAATCAAACTGACCGTCTGACCACAGTGTTCAATTAAAGTTTATTTCATTTAGATATACTGCACATCAGATGTCTCATGACCCAATTGTGGGTCGCAATTACACCCACGACGTATAATCATGCGATTACAGTGACTTGACTCATTTGGTGAAGGCCCCAAAGCCGTTTATTAGCATCAGGAGTAAATTACCAAGGAGGTCAGTATATTGATCTCACAAAGGCCTTAAATGAGTCATTTTGTTTCTAAAAGTGGTGTTACAATATAGCCATTGCCCCTCAAGTAATGATATTGTGAGGTGCCTAGCCTGCTGTGTTTTTTGTTTGAAGTAATATGTGAGTGCATTTTACAGTTTATTTCTGCTTGTATTTATTAAAAAGATTTCTCTGGTATGATTTTCTGTTTTCTTACTTTTTTTTACAAATACCTACATTTACAAAGTGGCTGTTTAGTTTATAAATGTAAAAAAATAAACATATTTCCTTAAAATTTTGTGGTAATAGGTATTATTTGAGTTAAAGAAGTTGCTTACAGAATGAATATGGAAATTAAATATGTTCTATGCAGTCTATGGAGACAAGTTGGCTTAATGATGGTCTGTACTTACTGTCTAGTCACCTTTACCTAAGGAAGTCATCAAGTTCTTTGAGCTTGCTTTTCTAGAGAACTCTTTTCTACCTTACTTGGCTTTCAAACCTAAGGTGTCCCTGATTGGTCAGGCATCCAGGGACACTCTAAAACTTGTTCTCAATATTCACACCACAGTTGAGACTATCCATTTGTCACACTTTTTTTTATTAGAGTTTCGGACGTAAAAATGGTTTACACTAGCCAAGAAATAGGTAGAAACTGTAAAAATATAAACTATTCTAACATTTCTAAGCACATTTGGAGCTTTACAACCTATTTTTAATTCATAGTTTGGTAACTATTGTATAGTAAACGAAGTTATTATGTTGTTGTTGTTGTCCTAAAGCACCCCAGAGGTGCAAAGGGCCTTCACAAGCTCACGCCACGCCTTCCTATTTTCAGCTTGCCTTCTGGGCGCGATCTAGCTCAACCCGACTGCTGGTAGCTCACTTAGGACAGACCATCAGGCGCGCCCGAGGCCACAGCTTCCGTTTGACAGTTTTCAAACAAAAGCTATAGTAGCGTTATTCATTTCCCCTCTTTGAATAGTATATCTTATCCAACTCCATTTTCAAGTTGCGATTTCTTCGTCAAACAAAGACATTGAAAGTTAATATATAAATATGTGAAATCATTACCATGCCTGAAACCCAGCATGATTTGAAGCAGATGAAACTAAATTAAGGCATACAAATTGTACATAATTAATGAGCATGCTTATTAATTATGTACAATTTGTATGCCTTAATTTAGTTTACTTACTGTATATGTATGTATATATCATATATGTGTACAATCAATGAGGCAAACAAACTAAATAAATGAGGTTTTTTATGGCAATAATTTACTTTCTAGACCATGTCTCGACCCCGGGCCTGGCAGCAGCAAGCTCTAGCAGCTCAGCGACGCGACAACGAGCTCCGCCGCGCCGAGGAACTGCAGAAGGTGGCCAACTACTTTGAGAGCAACACTAACAGGTCTCGCCATCATGAGCAGTGGACTGCGGAGGGGTATTATGTCAAGGCTAAGAAGGAAGCGGAGCTGTTTAGCTCCAAGAAGCTTAGAGCTATGTAAGTATAGATATCTGTTTATTATTTTTATCTCCTATGAATAATTATTCATAAGATATGTAATTACTTATTTTGGTTGCATATTATTTAAAGGAGAGATGAGACTGGAGAAAATTGTAGGGAGAAATCGGTTGGGAACAAAGAGAGCAAGTGTAGTGATTAGTCTTCAAGCGGATAAATAAATTGGTTGATAAATTTAACATGCTCTGTTTTGTTTAATTAAGAAAGTTGTTAAATTTGTTCTTCTTTTTCAGACAACTTGAAGAAAGAAGAAAAAAATTGGAACTAATGTTGTTTCAAGAAAACATGCAGTTCCAACAAGAAATGAAGGCTTTGGCTGCAAAACCCAAGCTTTATAAAAACGGGTAAGTAACTGGCAGGGTGCGAAGTCGGTGGAGGGAGAAGAGATGTTGATTTTCACAAAAACACGTAATCTTATGGAATATCGCACATTAATGCTAGCAGCAACCATTTTATTCCATAAGGTTTAATGTAGAAAAGCTCACAAAAGGAGGGAAGCATATTTGGAGACAATCCTACCTAAACCAAGCTCCAAACTAAATATGAAATGAAAACTGTCTTCTTGATGCAAATTATAATTAAGAAACCTAAAATTAGATTTGATTGACTGCGTGTGACAAGTTAATACCTACAAGGAAAGCATATAAAAGGTCTTGTAGTTACGTCTCGAAAACAGTGCGTTTTCATATCTTTACTGTCTGCAACGAATTGAGAACCTCCTCCTTTTTTGAAGTCGGTTAAAAATGGTGTTGTGTGAATAGAACTTTTTAAAACAACATTTTGTTGGGGCGTTTTTTGACCACTGTAGCTCTAAGCTTTATTTGAATTAACTTTTTTTTATATTATTAAAGGTCATACCTTAACGACGTGCCAACGTCGACCCTAAAGGAAATCAACCAGGGCATCAAGGATAAAGAGGAGCAGTTGCGGAGGCACGAGGCCGAACTGCGACTGCATCACGCGTGGCGTCTCCGGCAGCCGGAGTTACGGGCTGCTACGGCGTATGTTGCCAATGGGAGGCTTAAATCTGCTTGGTACGTAACAACGTTAGGAAAAAGTAGTTTTGTAAGCCAGCTAATGGAAGGAGTAACTTATGTTACGGGCCTTTGAGAGCTCTAAATCAACCACGGCATCATGGATAAAGAGGAGCAGTTGTGGAGACACGAGGCTGAACTGCGACTGCATCACGCATGGTGTCTCCGGCAGCCGGAGTTACGAGCTGCTACGGCGTATGTCGCCAATGGAAGGGAGGCTCAAATCTGCATGGTATGGAACTACCCAAAAAGTAAAACATGTAATGGAAGGAGTAACTTATGTTACCAGTATTTGAGAGCCCTAAATCAAACAGGGCATCATGGATAAAGAGGAGCAGTTGTGGAGACACGAGGCTGAACTGCATCACGCGTGGCGGCTTCGGTGTATGTTGTTGTAGACCCAAATCTGCATAGGCTGTGTCAATGAATGAATGAGGCTATGGGCACACAACAGCTAAAAAAACTATTGAGGTCGCTAACTAATATCAAAAAGAATTTGAATTATTTGTTAAAGAAAACTTCGTCAAATGTTGGCAGTAAAACAGTCAATTTACTGCCATCATTCGATACATGATTTAAACGCTCGCTCGAAACGATGCCGCCATACCTTTGGCCTATACTCTATTAGATGGCGCCACTTTTTGATATTTAACAAATTTAACACATCAAACTAAAATGGCGTTCTAAAAGTTTTAATCATATGTCGAACGATCGCAGTAATTTTACTGTAGCTTCAAAGTTTTCTTTGATGATCTCCCTCTATTTCATATTTTCTTTGATAGTCTGTACGCTATGGTATATCTTTGCCGCCTCCATGAAACAGGGAACTCAGTTACAAGCACAAATGTCGTCAGCGGTTTGCCGTGGCTGTTTAAAAAAAAACCTGACATTCGAACACAAGCATATTAGAATTGTCAATACTTGCTACCCGACTTAAAAAAATCCTTTAATATAAATACTAGGTCATACCTATAGTAACTAAAGTAAGAAAATCTAAGCTAACCGTTTTGGTTTCAGGACACAACAAATTGTAGAGAAAGAGATAGCAAGAAAAAAGGAGGAGGAGGAAACTCTAAAGATACTTCAGGAAAGGGACGAGGCGTTGCGTAAACAAATAGAGAAAGAAGAAGAAAAGTTGAAAGAAAAAGAGATGCAAATGAGGGTAATAAATTTAATCGGGAAACAAGAAAATCGAAATTTCGTCATCTAACCTCTCTATCACTCTTGCGTATTCGTGCGATGAAGAGGCAGATAGCTAAATTTCCATTTTCGCGTTTCCCGGTAGGCCCTTCGTAAACCGCCTTGATGCATCAATGTCATATTTTATTATCTGTTAAAATTTGTCAAAATACAGTTTAAGGCACAGTATATGTATAAGTTACTGTATGATTTACGAAACGCGCTAGTGCTGCACTCTGGCGGCAGAACATTGCAGCAATACTCCCGATTGACTGTCTCTTAATATCGTGCAAAAGTCGCCTGTAAGTTTAAAGGACTACCTGGTAAATGTAATATCTGAGGAATGAAACGAACGAAATATAATTGAGTATGTAGAGTCAGCAAAATTAGCATATATGTATATTTGTATGTATACTATTTCATATATGTAGGGGAGCTAAGCTAATCGTTTTGCTAACTGTACCTATGGAAAATGAAATTATTTCTTTTTCAGGAGCTCCGCGGAAGCTTAGAAGGCCAAATCGCCGAGCTAAGCGAGAAAGAGACAATCGTCAAACGCCTACAAAAAGAAGAAGAGAGAGAACTCATGATACTCGACGAGCTCAAGTTCATATCGAGCGAGCGGGACAGAGAACACGCGCGGCTCGTGGCAGAGAGGGACGCCACTATAGTGAATATGGGGCTGCATAAGTATAAGTTGAAGAAGAAGGTTATATCGGTGATGCAGGAGATTGATTTGGATTTGCAGATGATGGAGAAATTGAATAAAGCTGTTTTGAAAGTGAGTAACTGTGTTTATCATAAGGAATACTAAGACGCGTAAGGTATACTTTGGCAAGTCAACTTTGTCTATAGAAAAAGGCCCAAATTTGGAAAATGTAGGTGTGAATTTCACATACAAATTTTGAATTTCATGCCATCATCTACTGACAAAGTTGGCTTGCCAGAGTATAGTCAAAGATAATTTGAAATAGAGGTGGATTGTTAAAGAAAACATCTTCTCAACTCTCGACACATGATTCAAACTTTTAGAACGCCATTTGACTTTGATCCTCATTCTGTTACTGATATATGTTAAATTTGTTAAATATCACATAATCGTCTACGCGTGAGTGCCTACATACTTTTTGCAGTATATTATTTTCTATATCTAGATTTTGTAATAATGGTGCCTGATTTGATACTTGTATTATTTGTAAATGTATAAAATTGTGTAAAATTTCGTTTACAGGAAATAGAATCCAGCGAAGAGACAAGATCAAGCTACAAGCGCGTTTTAGACGCTGCTCTTCTAGAGTTACACGAATATCGCGAACGAGAGCGACAGAGACAGAAGAACATCGACACCATGTATGACGGAGAGGCGAGGCAGCTCAGCGAGAAACAAGACAAGGTGAGGCAATACAGGAGTATCGTGAAAGCGACAGAGACAGAAGAACATCGACACCATGTACGACGGCGAGGCACGGCAGCTCAGCAAGAAACAAGACAAGGTGAGGCAATACAAGAGTATCGTGAGAGCGACAGAGACAGAAGAACATCGACGCCATGTACGACGGCGAGGCACGGCAGCTCAGCAAGAAACAAGACAAGGTGAGGCAATACAAGAGTATCGTGAGAGCGACAGAGACAGAAGAACATCGACACCATGTACGATGGCGAGGCACGGCAGCTCAGCAAGAAACAAGACAAGGTGAGGCAATACAAGAGTATCGTGAGAGCGACAGAGACAGAAGAACATCGACGCCATGTACGACGGCGAGGCACGGCAGCTCAGCAAGAAACAAGACAAGGTGAGGCAATACAAGAGTATCGTGAGAGCGACAGAGACAGAAGAACATCGACGCCATGTACGACGGCGAGGCACGGCAGCTCAGCGAGAAACAAGACAAGGTGAGGCAATACAGGAGTATTGTGAGAGCGACAGAGACAGAAGAACATCGACGCAACGTATGAGGGCAAGGCACAGCAGCTCAGTGAGAAACAAGACGAGACAGTACAGGAGTATCGTGAGAGCGATAGAGACAGAAGAATATCGACGCAATGTATGACGGCAAGGCACGGCAGCACAGTGAAAAACAAGACAAGATGAGACAATACAGGAGTATCGTGAGAATGATAGAGACAGAATTACATCGACGCAATGTATGACGGCAAGGCACGGCAGCTCAGTGAAAAACAAGACAAGATGAGACAATACAGGAGTATCGTGAGAATGATAGAGACAGAATTACATCGACGCAATGTATGACGGCAAGGCACGGCAGCTCAGCGAGAAACAAGACAAGGTGAGAAAATACAGGAGTATCGTGAGAGCGACAGAGAGAACATCGACGCAATGTATGACGGCAAGGCACGGCAGCTCAGCGAGAAACAAGACAAGGTAAGGCAATACAGGAGTATCGTGAGAGCGACAGAAAGAAGAACATCGCCGCAATGTATGACGGCAAGGCACGGCAGCTCAGCGAGAAACAAGACAAGGTAAGGCAATACAGGAGTATCGTGAGAGCGACAGAAAGAAGAACATCGCCGCAATGTATGACGGCAAGGCACGGCAGCTCAGCGAGAAACAAGACAAGGTAAGGCAATACAGGAGTATCGTGAGAGCGACAGAAGGAAGAACATCGACGCAATGTATGACGGCAAGGCACGGCAGCTCAGCGAGAAACAAGACAAGGTAAGGCAATACAGGAGTATCGTGAGAGCGACAGAAGGAAGAACATCGACGCAATGTATGACGGCAAGGCACGGCAGCTCAGCGAGAAACAAGACAAGGTAAGGCAATACAGGAGTATCGTGAGAGCGACAGAAGGAAGAACATCGACGCAATGTATGACGGCAAGGCACGGCAGCTCAGCGAGAAACAAGACAAGGAAAGTCAATGCAGGAGTATCGTATTTGATATAAATTCGTTAGTAGCACATCGTTTTAACAGTTCGAAAAAAGAAACTGATTTGACTAGTAGTCAAATACCCTATAAGGTTGCCAAAAATTTTATTAGCAATCTTGAGGCCTTGCTCTAACTTCATCTAATCGAATCCCGTTTTATTGGGTTACTCTCAATAGAAAAAAATCACGAACATAGGTCTATTCCTTTCGGGCGATAACTCGCAAAGTTGCTAAGAGAGATCATAAAGGGGTATCATGAAGCCTCGTCAAGTCAGAAGTCAGCTGCCGTTGTTGGTGGATTGACAATCGGTAGCCCAAAACTCGTAGAAAATATTATTTTTAATGATTTCCTCTCGATTGAGAATTCGTGAAATTTGCTGCTGATAGCAAAATTGGTAATAATACTTTACTATTTTGCTTTACAGCTCTGGGCTAAAGAACGAGAAGCTCGCGCTCTGCTCATGGAGGATGTCCTCACTACCCTGAGAAGACAGGTGGAAGATAAGGTGGAAGCCAGCAGGATGCAGCAACGAGCCAACGTGAAGGAGAGAGAACAGATCCTCGAGCAGATGGAGACCTTCCATCACGAGGTCAAGACCAGGGAGAGAGACACTCAGGTAAGTCCTTGAATAACGTTCTTACAACCCTCAGGAGACAGGTGGGACAGAAGGTGGAAGCTAGCAGGATGCAGCAACGAGCCAACGTGAAAGAGAGGGACAGATCCTGGAACAGAAAGTTGATTTGATTAATCAGTGAACCAGGAATATTTTATGGATGATTAAAACAACAACTGCTAATCAGCGCTATCGTAGTTGTAAGTTTCATTAATTTATTGAAACAGGCGTTACTTTTTTAACTTACTTAACTTTTCTACTTTTTAAATAGTGCTACTCGATTAATACCTTTTCACTTCCAATGGAACTAAACACTGAATACACCCAATTCGAAAACGCAGTAACCAATATTTAGTTGGAATAAGTTTCAAACCCACTACTTTTGTTCACAGCTAAAGAACGCAGCCTACTCAACGATATCAGCTCTCCAATCTCAACTCAAAGGTCTAAGTGTGCAGAAACAGAAATTAGAAGAAGCAGCCGAGAAGGAGGCAGAACTACGCGAAGCCAGCGCCAACGAGAGGAAACTCAGGACTGAGATCGCTAGGATTAACAGGGACAGGACTGAACAGGCCTGGGCGTAAGGTAGATAAATCAATTTAAACTAGTGTAGTAGCTCTGTGAGCTGTAGATCTCGCTTCGCCATTTTGAAAAATATCCAAACACTGAAGAAAAATATACATATCGAACCTGCTCACAAAATTTCACGACAATCTGTTAAGGGATTAGAGCTGTACCTACAGAAGAATAGCCGGACCAAGCCATCGCTTTTTTCTATAAGACCATCTGTTATTTATCTCTACTTGTGTTACTGCTTTCTGTCTTTATTATTTTTATTCTAAAGAAATGAGCAATAATGTATTCAAGTATTTCATTGCACTCATGTTGTTATACAGATGATAATGTTTACAATAGGAGGAGGGAATGAGTATTGTATTGTTGAGCTATCTTGAAGCAGTGTTCGTTCCGTCAATTTTGTTCAGCGCTTAGATCTTAGGTCAATGTAACTTCTATTCAATAGTCGTCGTCGTATTCAATCCTCAGTCGTCTTGTTTATTTGTCCACGATAAAACTTTTTATTGCTGAAACAATAGTCTCAAGTGGCCGTCAAAATATCGTTGCGGAGAAAGTGGCCGAAATATGTTAACACACAATAATGTATTGTCATCTAAGATATATCGAAATAAAACCGATTGGGAATGAGTGGTGTGACTGATACATATTGCAATATGCAATGATACATCATACGTCGACCCAGAGAGTTTTGGAGGGTTGAAATAAGTGATGAAACTAAAAACTTTATACTAGCTTGTAAAAATGTTTTGAAGAAGAAATTGCATCTGTATCTATATACACGGTTCTATAATCTCACGTAATTATTGCTATTAAATATTTTATTTCGATATCGATAAAAAAGATTTCTAACACTAGCTAGATTGCGATAGTTTTTAAAATTCCGGGCTCTGCTCATAAGTGTGGTATTTTATTGTGTGTGGTGTGTACGAGTGTGTGCGCGACTGTATTAAAATGTGCCTTAGTATTGTATTTCATTTAATAAACAAGATTTGTGTTGCCTTAGTGTTTGTGTCTTTTAAGCCGCCATGAGTGCAATTTTCATACAATATAAGTTGCAGCTTTTTTGATCCGCGTTCATAAACACTTAATTTGAAATGAGAAACGAGAGACTTAATGAGAAACGTTGAAGGTTCTTGAGGGTGTGGGCCGTTGTTTCACTTCAATTTTATGTTTCAAGGTTTTATCATTTGTACAATTGCCGACATATTTTTAAACAAAGAAGTCTCAAATAGTTGAGTATGTATGTACGGTCGAGTTCCCAAATCTTTACTAACCAACATTCCAAAAATATATTTACACGACCTTATTGTCAGTGTCATAGAGGCGTTTATAGTACATTACGATACAAGTGCGAATTACCTATTCGCACATGTATCGTACAACGTTTTACAGTACATATGGCCCTTTAAATGTTCGACACAGTAACATAATATGCTACTCCTCGCACTAGTGCTATAAGGTAGCCCCATATGTACTGTAAAATATATTTTCTCAAACTTGCAATGAAATGTTGACATGACTTCAAATTAGATCCGGAAGTACTACGTATCCGGTGCGATGAGTGAAGATGATATGTAAAGGAATTTCATACAGCCTTACACACAAGCAACCTTGTTCGGTTGCTTGTTTGCTTGCTTGGTTGTGCAAATTGTGACAACGTCTTGGCATTCAACCATCAAATAGTTGGTCGTAATTTGTTTTTAGTTTCACTATTTTTTTAAATTGCAAGTTTGAGAAAAGCGTTATAAAAATCTCGGCGAGAAACGGGGTTGCCGGCCGCGTATCCGGTCTGTATCTACTTGGCCTGCAACCCTTCGTTTTCCGGCCTCTATAATAATTTTGGAATGCTGGCTTGTAAAGATGTCTGTGAACTTGACTGTTATTAAGTATATTACTCTATTGTCAAGGCATTTAGGTGCAAGTCTAGTTACTTATGAACAGCCTGTTTAGTTACATATTGACTATTTTTTTACAAGTAAGAGTAAAATATATAGGTTTTATTTTTGTAATTTATATTAATACTCGTATCATATTCCTGTGATAAATTATTTTGGACTCGCAAAATAATGAAATAAAACAAATTGGGTAATGTAATAAAAAATATATAAATACGACCGCGGTCAACGCCCCACTTTGTCGCTTGCCATAAGGACGCCTTGTCAGGTTATTCGTATAAAGATACAAGCAAATCGCGTCCTTATGACAAGCGACAAATTGGGAAGTTATGCCGACCGCGTATTTGTGTAACCAGTGTATTTGTCAATAACTTTTGTGTGATACATAAAAATGTTTTCATAAATTCATAGTTTTAATTGAAAATTAATCTACTTAATGCCTCGCATTTTAATAACTTTTTACAGTCGCCATCAGATATATCGAAGCGGCCGAGGTGCTCACAAATATCTGAACACGCCTCTATTGTCAAGGCGCTAGAGTGCGTGTTCAGATATTTTTGAGCACCTCGGCCGCTGAGACTGTATTCTAGTCGGAGAGACAGCATTAACCTTTCATACATATGTGAGTACTTGAGTAGATGAGTAGTTGTCAAAAACAAGACCCTGAACCCGATTTTCTTCATACAAATACCGATATTATTACGTTCTTTTTCGTGCTTTGGTTTATTATTTCCTTTTTAATGGGACAATCTAATAATACGAAGTATTCACCTAAGTACACGATTCAGTCCTACGTAAAGAGCATAAAATAACTAAAATATGGGACTATATCGGGGTTTAAAAAAACCGGTTCCGAGCCCTGATGAACGTTTAATACCTCGATTGTGCTGTAGAGAGCAATAATATCGTTAAAATAGAAAAAAATATAAGTTAATATTCGGTCAGGATCCGTGCACACAGGTGGTTAAACGTGGTAAGTACGGAAAGTGTGGTAAGCATAAAGGACTTTTGACACCTTCCACACAATACGTAGAAGCAAAAATAATTGAGTATTTGAGTACGCTACTAAAGCGGCATCTACAAATTTAAACCAGAACTAAGTGAGCAAGTGGCGAATTGCCAAACGTAATTCTTCCACTAAACTGCCGTGCTCAAAGTTGGTACACTATGTCGATAGATGTCGCTAGCAGTTTTATTTCTTGCGTAATGTTTATATATGTATTTGTTTGGATTTTGTGCTCCTCGAGGCGTATTCTACAAGAACTACAAGAAGACTTAGTTACAGCGAAACTACTAATGTGCCGTCGCAAAATTTACAAAATTGCGAAATATTTTTTCTTCTCATATTTTTGTATGGGGACAGAAATTTTCAATTCCTAAATGAAGGTTTCTCCTTATCGAGCTTTAGGGCCAATCCACCACCCTAAGGCTCGATAAAGACCGGGCCTAGGGCGGCTAGATATTTGGGGTGGCAGTCTATGTATAAAGATGCTGAGAAAAAGGCGGCTACTACTTAATCGTAATAGGGCTCACGATGGCCGAGCGTAGGCCAGTCTAAGGGACGCAGCTATGCGGTGGAATGAGATAGTAATATCACTTACTCCCTCTAACGCATAAATGCGTCCCTTGGACTGGCCTACGCTGGGCCATCGTGTATATTACGAGTAAGTAGTAGCCGCCTTTTCTCAGCACCTTTATATAAATTTTCCGAGGACGTTTCCAACTTTTTAAAACTTTTCGCAACTTGCATATCAGCGAAAAGGTTCCGTATTTGCTAATTAAACTATATACTCGAGGGTCCAGTTTCAGTACTAACTATTCATTGGTAGACTGGAAGACTAAAGTATTGTTTTAACTTCATGTCTGTGGATAAGGATCCTGACCGAATATTTGTATTTTATTTGCATTTTTTCGGAACGGTTGTTTCTGCTATATCTCTTTTGACACTGACAGATCGGTATCGTATCGTTGTGACATCAAGCATTGTTGGAATTGGGCCGTAAGAGCCATGAGTCACTGACAGTGTCAAAACTGACATATACGCTATCGAGAACGTAATTTACTTTCTCGAGATGTATATCTCGGTCGCACTTACAAGCGAGTACAAGCGAGATGCATAGAAAGTAAGTTACCTTCACGATAGCGTTTATTTCACTGCCGAACTGGTGGTAGCCACACTGAAACTTAAAATTGTAATCGTAAATTCAACACAAGAAAAAAATCAAAGTAATGACGGATATTGGGCTCTACAGAATCTTATTTAAGTAGTAAGATTTGCCAATTTTTTTTGGAGGTAAGGAAATAAGTATTTAGTTTTTCCGTTACCTATTAGAATATATTAGGTGTGCTTGGCGCTGGTGGCCTAGCGGTAAGAGCGCACGCTTGCAATCCGGAGGTCGCGGGTTCAAACCCCGGCTCGTACCAATGAGTTTTTCGGAACTTATGTACGAAATATCATTTGATATTTACCAGTCGCTTTTCGGTGAAGGGAAACATTGTGAGGAAACCGGACTAATCCCAAGAAAGCCTAGTTTACCCTCTGGTTTGGAAGGTCAGATGGCAGTCGCTTACGTAAAAACTAGTGCCTACGCCAAATCTTGGGATTAATTGTCAAGCGGACCCCAGGCTCCCATGAGTAATATATGATCACGCGCCATATTGCGGAATATTATTGGAACTAAAATTTTCATACTAAACTGAACTGTCATATACATGAGAATAACAGCGCCCTCTTGACAATGATCATATATTTCTGGTCGGGCGTTATGTACCTATGTTTACGATAATCTGTATATTTGTATATACCTAGTACCAATAGGTAAGTGCTGCTACTTCAAGTACCTAATCTTAATGGAGCTTAGTCTATTTCTCGCGTAAAACATAATTTGGATAATATATTAGATTAGATGTTGACCATGCAAAAGAGATCCTACAATAAATTGATTTGTATCTTTATCTTTTATCAGGTGAATGTGAATAAACATTTTAATTTGTCATTTGGTCCTTGGTGCTTTTTTTTTCATTTTTAATTCGCTTTCCCGCAGAAACTATTTTGATGTGATTCCTTCAAAATGTTCTTAGGCGGTTTAAACTTTATTTTGATTAAATATTAGGTAAAGTGAAATTATTTACTACTCAACTATGGTTGGATTTCCACTTTTTATTAACTCTATCACCCAACCGTAAGCTCTACCAGGACGTTTTCTAAAACAAATATTCAAAAATCCTGATTCTTATAAATCTGGACTTTCTTGGGCTCATTCTACTCAGAATCGTAAGCATTCTCCATCCTACCGTCATCATAACGTCCGTTCCATTACGTCACAATTATAAGTGTGAAAAAAAATTCACTACTTGAAACTAAAATCCATACAAATTATGGGCGCATTTTTTTGCAACAGGATTGAATATGCTAGTGATTCTGAGTTGAAAGAAACCAAAAACACCAGGATCTGTGAGAATCAGGTCTTAATTTTTTTTTGAGAAAGCTCACCTACGTTGTCTGCCTATTCCTTAATAGGTACGTGATGTTTTGTTTTAGAGGTATTTACAAATCCAATAGTAATAAGTAGGTATACATAGAGTCCGTCTAAGCTAACTTTGTAGCGATTGCAGACGTCCATGGGCTACGGTGGCTGCTTACCAACAGGCGGGCCGTATGCTTGTTTGCCACCGTCGTGGTATAAAAAAAATTAAAAAAATGTAAATGCCATATTTTCATAGAAATTTGATATTAATGATGACATTAGGTACCTCACTTTGTCATCACTAATGCTATGGAGAGTTAGCTTGGTCCGACTCTAGATATATGTAGCAAATAATCTGGTCAATTCGAACGTACACTGACATCAGAATGACGTCATTTAACTATCGTGCGTCTCGCTCGCGCCAATACATTAACGAACAATACGAGCGAAATGCACGATAACTGAACGATATAAATTAGGTATCATTCTAGTGTCAGTGTACGTTAGAATGGGCTTGGCGAATGTCAAAGATTTGCATAGATGGCGCCATCATAGCTTGCCCCTCTATCCCCTTATCTTTAGTTGTGTTATATCAGATTAGGCTTTAAAGGGCTGGTACAATTCGACACAATTCTAGGGATTGACAGGGCAAGCTATCATGGCGCCATCTGGAAAATATTTCGACCGGCCAACCCTATTGGCCTGACAGATTGTCACAGATACTTAGAAATTGTAAAGAGATTTCTACTAGAGTAGGTATCTACTCATCCTTAAGAAAAAGGTAAAACTGAAATTTGACAAGAACGACTAAGCCACCCTGAAATTATTTAAGTAGGTAGATATACAATTATTTACTTTGATCGGTAGCAATGATAGAATATTTCTACTAAATACATTTTAGTGTAGGTACAGGATAAATGGATAATTAATGATCTCGAACAGCATAAAAATTAAAGATCGGACAGCTTTTTAAGTTTTACCTCTAAATAATTACTACAGCCAACCCATTTCGCCCTAATGCTATTACAATAACGTATTAAAATATTTATTATGAAACCGAAGAAAACTATAAAATATCTATTAGAAGCAACTCCAGACTGGAATTTTCATAGCTAGCGCGCAGCAGACAGTATTTTACTCAGAAGTATCTACGATATTTATTTATTATGACACCGGGCTGTAATCACGGCCTGCAGAGGGCGGAAGGGCCAAAATAAAGAAATCCCTTCCCGGAGGCGGGAGCCCTGCATAAAGAGCCCTCACGCCCCCAACATCCTTCCAACACCAAATAAAAGACCAGCACCTAGAGACGCAACCGAAAAATCCAGGCTCTATAATTATGTTCAGCTCCCAACCGATGTACCGGCAAGCCAATTTAAATTTACTGCGAACGCCGCACGTGTACCACAAAATGAAATCCTACTACCGCACAGAAACACGCACGAAACAAAACCTAGAAAAACACCGCTGGCGCCACCCCTTCGATGCTAGTGGCTGCTTCCTCGAACCACGCCTGTTTCCGAACGCTACCCTAGCCGTCTCCCTCCCACCCACAAAATGAAGCATTCTCCCTCTCGTTTTGTCCCGTGATGTCGTTCGAAAGCTTAGCGTTTTTGGTCAGTACGCGTTGAGAGTTAGCGCGCGTAGGAGCGTTGTCGCCGCGCTTGCCGTCGCGGGGTGTCAAGTGAAGTGCCGTGTAGAGGTGCCGAAGTGGCGGGATTCCTTGCCGCGGGTCGGGGGGCCCATGCCCCCTTTCACCAGCACCACATTGGTAAAAGTTAGTGTTCTGTGTCTATGTCAAATTAAAAAAAAAAGTGAACTGTGTTGTGGTTGCGATAAGTTGTTTTTTTTTTAAGTTTTACTGATATATGTCGCATTGGGAGACTAACAACCTACTTAGTCACCCACTACTATATTTAATCAAACCCTTTATTCATAAATATAATAAATATTAAATAAATCATGTAAACATGTTTGTTAAAATACCTACCTAACTATCACTGAACAACCTTAGCAACAAATTTAAAACACACTTCAATGTCAAAAGAAGAAAAATATAAATATACACATATAAATTACGCAACAAACTGACGTAGATGAGCGTTTGACATAAACATCATCGAAAACAACAAAAAATGCGCGAAAAATTTACAACTCGTTTTACCTGTAATTGTGCACTAAGTAGGTATTGATTTTTAAGATAAACAATGGTGTGAACATGAATTTATAAAAACAAAGTTGTTTATGTTATATGTTAAGTAGGCCTATAGGTTCGCACGCGCGGCCTGATATAGCGAAAACTTTGTTCGATAAAATTTCAGGGTCATAACAAATATGATATAAGTAGACAAATTTATCACTAGGTTGACAGGATGACAAATGGAGATAGATCATGTACTTTACGATTAAAGTATTGTTTATAGCAATTTATTAAAAAAATTGAGGAGAAATCAATGATTCCATTCTCGAGTTACCTATTTTGACTGTGCTTGTTTTAAGGTAAAATTTTAAAGTATTATTAAATCAATATAATAAAATAAGGATAAACTAATTGCGTCCCTGTTAATAATGTCTAGATAGTGGATGAGGAAAAAAACAATCTCAACCAATAGTTTAAACGACTGTACCATATTTTTACTTATTCAATTTTAACCGTCAGTTTTAGCTAGCTGTTTTGGTACCTACCTTTGCAAATTGTTTTTTTATTTTCGTATGTTCGATCATATTCTGAAATCTCTATAGAATATACTCATATAAATCTGTCTTCTTACTTACTAAATAAATCATTAAAACCACCAATGATATCCGTGTGTTTGCCTCCATGTTATAAATAAATTAAATATACCTTATTCACAGTTTTATAAAAAAATTAAAATTAATAGGTACTGTTGTTGTGTATCCATCACTGCCACCAGAGACCCCAGGTTTCAATGCAAATACAAAAACATTATAAGTTTGTAAAATCATGTATATGATTTACTGGTACTTACATCACTACCAAATGTCAGTACATAAAAATACACGTTAATTCTGTTGATCTGAAACTGAAACATCAGGCGGCCGTCGGCTAAACATAGTACTTACCTACTTAGGGATATAACCTTAATGTTCTTAGAATATTTTTGAAGTATGCCAGTGTTTTTAAAGTACAAAGTACGTACGTAGTACGTAAGTTACATGGTAAATTAAAATAAAAAATAATATCATAAAGCTACTGCATAAAATTATTTACACAATATTATAAGGAATGACATATGGACTCTAACCACAAAACTGTTTCATATGTTTATATCAATGCATAAACTTAATAATAAAAATATTGACAATACATTAACAAAATCGGTACAACAAACTAATCTAAAAAAATCTAAGTAACCGGTCGTTGATGTCTTTTCCTCAATGAAGTTTTTTGTGTTATAGGATATTTTTTTATTGTTCAAACATATTTTTTGATAAAGCATTGAATTCAAAAAATTATGTTAAGTATAAAGCTACTGTAATTTGTTCAGTATTTAGGTAGGTAAACAATACAACTATGACAAGTACCTATCAGGCCTAATATGATCGCGATTTAATCACTTGTCGCTACGCATAAAAATCCGATTCATTAAACGCTCAGTTGTCAAAAGGTGACGGTTGTCTTATGTATGGCGATAAGTGACAATGATTGCCATCATCATAGCCGTGTTGAACCTATTAAATGTTAATAATAAATGTGTTGAAGGTGTACACAAACGACAATTATAGCACTGTCTCATTCATTTTAACTCATACATAGGTACAGGTATTTATTTTAATTAAAACGTACATGCCTTTGTCACGTTTTTGCCGATAATGATAAACAAATAATATGGTTAAGTTAAAAATAAGTGTAAAAGCCATAAATGTTTTCTTGTGAAAACATTTTGCTTGTGGATCGGCGGTTTTATTTCTGTACATTTTTTTATTATCATAAAAGTCCTCCCATCATAAAAAGCCGGGGGTAGAAGGCTGTTATTAACTTTGCCGTCGCAGTTCATTATTATAACTATTGCCTGTAAGACAGGAATGGCTAGGTTGGCGGCATTTCGACATAAAACGCGGTTTTTACATAGATATTAAATAGGTACCTATACCAGTTTGGTTTTTAAGATTTAACCAAAGTAAAAAGATTTTGAAAAATTATAAATCTTACAAATCTAACGACTTGTTAAAATTTAAATGCATTGAGCTGATTGCTCTCTGAAAAATAATGCCGTCTCTTTTTCATAATTTAGCTAAAATAATACATTTTACGTGACGTGCATAAGTAAATAGTTGTCTTTGGTTTGTTGATTTACGAGTATATGTATATATATATATCGGCACTTCCCGCCCATGGTTGTAACTACTTAACTTTGCTGCTACCCAAAAGTTGTTTGGAAGAGATCGCTTTTTAGCCATAAGACCGTCTGTTCTTACCTAGTCTTGAACTTGCATTTCGTTTTCTGTGTAATTTTTAACTTTAAACTTGGTGCGTAAATACATATTAGATATACTTTTATAAAAACATGCAGTATTGTTAACAAAAATAGAAAGAGGTTAATGATGAGAATCAATGCATATGTTTTTTGCGGCTATTTTTAGATTGTCTGATTATTTTGCAACAAATAGGATAAGGTCAAAACAAATTCATAATTTCATAAAGGAACTACTACAAATGTTAGCGACCACCCGTCGATTGCCGAGTAAAATGCTACGAAACCCCAAACTTTTGTATAATGGAAGTTCCAGTGATAGCATTTAAATAAACAATTTATGCAATTATTTCTGTTAGTTACTGGTAGGTGTCGTCACGTTTTAAACTAGCATGTTGTTTATCAAACTTGTTAATTAATAGCATTACATTATATTAATTAATCATTTATCACACTTTTTTATACCTAATGTTTAATTTTACCATCATCATTATGCTAGTCTAGTTACATATTAACATTTTAACATTATCAGAAAGTAACAATATTCTGGGAATCATTTTATTAGCATAAGTAGATAGGTTAAATTATTAAATTATAAGGATATTATATACAAAGATAAACATATTACCTATTATAAATACTTACATGTATAAGCTCCCGCTTTATACCTATTTCAAACACTAAAATATTGTTCGATTGACCAACTTACTACCCAATCTGCCCAGTCATTTAAATCCAAAACCAGACAGGTAGATTGAAAACGAAATGTCATTTTAGTATCTTGGGTATAAAAACAGAGTTTAAACTCGTAGGTTTGTGCATTGTAATGTACACTCTGTATCATCTAATTGTAACCATTCATAAACCAAATAAAGTATATTAATTGCATTAACAAAATTAATTCCATCGAATTTAAACTGTCGTGAGACATACTAACATTAAGCTAATTTTACGGTTTACACGCACGTGTTTTTAGTCACTCGCGCGACATCTTTCGGAGAGCCTAGGTCTCCTTTCTCAAGCACTGACAGTGCGAGAAGCGTTCACGACGGCCGTGCTTAGCGCACTAAAAACACGTGAGTGTAAACCGTAAAATTAGTTTGAAATTAATTCCAATTCAAGATACAATAAGGTTCAAATTAAAAATAGGAAAATTTTGTATGGCGGGCCTTATAAGATTAAGCACTTTTTGCTAATGTCTGTTTTCCGACTTGCTCTCTTCTACTTTCATGATGACTGTTAAAGAATATTATTTCTTTTGTAACACGCTTCCAAAAATTATCAGTAAAATTATTGTTAACAATAACCTAAGAGGTAGACGATATTGGGGAATTTGACTTAAATATGTAATCTACTTAAGTATTAACGGCCTAAATAACAGTAACCTTTTGAATTACCTTAAATCGGCTGGATTATCAACTTGTAATTTTTTTAATTCTTTTGGAGTTCTATACTTTTTTGTTGTCAATATTAATAAAACACTACTACATATATACTAATCTATAAGATTTCTCGCCAAATGAAATATATTTTGTTCAACAATAAATAAAATCTAGTGATGTACCTAATCTCAAATTGATGAGATCAGAAGGCTCAGGCAAGAGTGAGAGCATTCGCCATTGAGTACTAGATTTTAAGGTTCATAATTTATTTATTCAAGAATTATTTTCTTTCTAACAAGGTAAGATTATGTGTTCTTTATCTAAAGCAATAAACGTTGTGATAAAGTTATAAATAACTAAAGATAAATTTGTCGCATGACAAGGATTGCGTGACCAATTGTGCTAGGCTTGCTATAAAGGGTTTCTTCTATTATTATGTCTTACTGAGTTCATCGAATAAACTGCTTAACTCCTGAACTTACATACTAGGTAGTAGGTACCTAATTAAAATAACTACAAATTGCTATAATCAATAACTTAAGAGGGAAGTATACGGTCACGTCTGAAAATACCGTTACGGACAAAGTGCCAAAAATATATATACACTACCTTAATATATGGGCAATAAGATCGTGTCTGCATATTTTTGGGACTTTTTTCGTATCGATATTTTCAGACGTAACTCGTCCATACAAAAAAAGAAAACGTTATTCCACTTGTAAATATTTTCCATTCTCCATGATTTTTAGTATGTTATTGACATAATGAAAAACTAGGTTTATAGTTTTAGTTTTTGTTACAGCACACACATAATAATACATTTAATACATTGTTTCTAAAGCGAAACCTATAAACCTAGAATATATTATGCTGAACCGATCGACATGAAAATCAAAGTAAAAAGTTTGTTGAGAGTTAGTGAAAAACGTTTTCTCCCGAAATGGAACTTCATAGAAAAAGTACTGTTCATTTGCTAAGATCGCAAAGCTATTCTTCCCCCTTAATGTTGAGGCAATAAAGACGTGTACGCATATTAATGGCGCTTTGTCCGTGTTGATATTATAGACCTTTGACCTATGTACCTAAGTTAAATATCACTCGACATAATTCGATCCACTCCGAGGTCCTTTTTCAAACAGCGCCCGCGACCACAAAGCGTAAATTACTTATACCTATATTTCCAACCATGTACCAGCACACAATAGTACATTGTACCAATGTACCATAAGCATCTGTTTGTGGTAAGATAATGAGTACGGACGACGTCAAAAATATGTAAACAATTCTGAACTTTATTTTATATTACTAAGGCGAAAAACGTTTACATTATTTTTGCAGTCAAAGTGCAGATCTCATTAGACCGCCCGGATCCTTGCATTGCTAAATCGGTTCAGTGGTTTTAGCGTAATTGGAAAACAAACATACATCGGTTTTTAGTGTTTTTGCGTGCAAGGTGTGTGGTGGGTAATTTAATTACAGGTAAATGTGGGCGACATGAGTACCTACATACGCATATTGCATACAATAGTCAGTATTTAAAAACGCTTAAAGAAAAAAAAATGTCCTGAAAATTCCGTAACTTATAATAAATTAGAAGTCTCTAATTCTTGTATCTCATTTGCTATTAATTTTAAAATTATGTTATAATAAAATACAACTCATGCAAATTTGCAATCGACATTTGTTGATATTATCTTAGCCGTTTCTATATTATTGTCACTTATCACCGTGTATCGAGTCATCGACAAGTATACGAGAAGTTATAAGGTCGAAAGTCAGATGTCCAATCCATAGTGATAAATGATAAAAACTCTACCATAATAGGCCGCATTACATTTAAAGGTTTTGCCATATCTGAGTAGCAAAGTAAACATTATTCTTCTTCTTTATTTGCCATGCCCTAACGGACGTCGGCGACCACCTTTGCCATCTCTCTTCTGCTCTTGGCCATTCTTGTATGTCTGCGTTATTCACGTTCGTCCATTTCTTAATATTGTCAAGCCAGATGAACCTCCTCCTTCCCCTTCCCCTCTTGCCATCAATTCGTCCTTCATTATTAAACAAACATTATTATGATTATGAAAAATCGCTATAAAAATTTGCGTATGTCATAAGTATATCCTAGTCTTATAACTACTCGTTTAGGCTAAGTAGTTTCGATGGTGACTTACATAGAGTCAGACCAAGACAAGTCTGCAACGATTTTGGTAGAACACGCAGTGGCAGTGTTAGTGTGACGTATAAATAACACTGACTTTAGTACTAACGTAGTCGGGTAAAAACACAGGTCTAAAAAGGTTGTCTGACAGTTAAAGTAGGCTTATATTACTTAGTTGTAGAGTCCCGTTGGCCCTAGTCCTAAGCTGATCACTAAAACTATGAGACGATTACTTATCCATTCATTCTTGATCACCAAAAGGTCCCCTTAAATTTACAGCTAGTAAGTAGTATCTTTGACTTTTTCCAAAATGAACAATGGAAGTGAAGTTACGTCCGCTAAGTAAATCCGAGATTATCACCTTATCCTCTTATGAATAGATTTATTCCTTTATCTTGTTTGTGTAAGTGACGATCTTGCAAATATTTCCTTTCAACAATTTTAACAGCTTATTGAAGTTACCTACAAAGCTGGAGGTCCTGGGATTCCATTCCGGTAAGGGTATTATAATCATCAGCGTCTGTAGCACGGTTGCATATGTATCACTTGTCACTATGTATGTATGTATGTATAAACTCTTTATTGTACAAAATATAAATATGGCACAGGATAAGCAGTACAAAGGCGAACTTATCCCTTTAAGGGATTTGTTCCAGTTAACCTTTGAGCAGATGAGAGTTGATGAAGAATGGTAGACAAATATAGCACTGAGTACAATAGACTAGAGGAAAGTCAATAAAATTATAAAAGAGGGCGAAAATAAATTAAATTAAATAGAAGTAATAGTATAACAAATACATATAATACCTATATTATATATACAATCATTATATATTTATAGTCACAAATAAGTTAAATCTGGTCAGATAGCCACAGCTTCTTTAACTGCCCCTTAAGCGATGCTACGGACTGCGATTGTCTTACGGAGCTAGGCAACTCATTCCAAAGCTGAACCGCTCGTACCGCAAAAGATTTACCATACGCACGAGATTTGTGATGAGGTGTTGCTAGTGCAAGATTGGCACTCGATCGAAGGCGATGGCCACTACCGTCTGCCATTTTGAATTTTTGTAAGAGATAAAGAGGAGAAGAAGGAATAAAAAGAACATTAAAAAGAAGAGAAAGAATATGCCTGTCACTTTCGCACTTACATACTTGTTAGAACGTGACACGCATAGTGACAAGTGATAAAAATGTGACCATGCTACAGCCGCAGTTTACCAATATTTGTTCCTGATAATGAACGATCTGAAAGATATGTTCTAGGAATCACGAAGAGATATTAATTTGATGAAGGTACCTAAGTACAAATTTATTCTACGGGAGGCTATTTAACGTATTAGAATTGCTTGTAATCTGGCCGCCAGTATATCTATAGGTATATTTAGGTACGTTGGTGTTGGTGTAAATGTAGATAGACCTATTTATTATGGCCACGACTTGAGTTATCTGTGACGTGTCGAATGTTCCTTGGTATGGTCGACTTTACAAGTATCAGATATATCAAAGCTGCCAAAGTGCTCCAAAATATCTGAACATGCACTCTATCGCCCTGACAATAGAGTCGATTTTAAGATTTTTTTACCTCTGTTTTAAATGTTGCAATGCCCTCCTAGGGTATCATGTTGTAATGAAACTATTGTACCAATTGTAAGACCTAAGTTTTTTTTATATTGATCTCTGAGATTATAAAACTTCGAATAGACTAAAACTGGAACTTTTGGAAAGGTCACACACCAAACGCGGCGTACGTACAGTTTTTTAACTCCCGATCATAAACTCGTTCGTCCATTCTACAACAATCAAACAAAACTTTTACACCTCGCGTCGGTATTTAAAGATCCTTCGAACGCTGTGCTGGCCACAAACTGACATTTATTGGTTAAATTTATGAAGGTCTCAACGACGGTTTATGTTTAATATTCCATATTCAAATCTGAGTGTCCGATTGGTCGCGCGCCATTTCAGATCTACCCATCTATTTTAAAAAGTCTTACGCGCCATTAATTTGGTATATTTTAAAGCTTTTTCAAATTAGCGAGATAAAGATGTGCCTGAGACGTTATGAACGCGGCGGTGCGTGTGATTTTTCGGTAAAATTTACCGCTGTCGTGCTGTTTAGCCTTTTGGCTGGATAATAATAATAAGCTGACACTGCTATCTCTGTCAAGAGGGCTTAACGAGCAAAGATGGTTTTAGAAATATGATCGTCACGTAGTTAAGAGGTCTTTGAATATTATTATTTTTTAATGCCGTGGGCTTTTGGATTGTATATTGTATTGGATCAGGGAACATATTGTATTTTGATTAGTAGATACTTCAGCTGCTTGTTTTATTTCCTTCCAACGACGTCTTTTAAAATTGTTTACGAATTCCTTTGTTTTTAGACAGGCCAAATCTTGTAAAATAGTCTCTGATAATATACTCGTACAGTAATTTCAAGCGCTTTATTTACAATAACAAAATACACAATGGATATATACAGAGGATTACTATAACTAGCTTAAATCTAAAATAGGTCCTTGAGGCATTGTACCAAGGATGCTGGCGGCATTTCCTTTTAGTATCGCAATACTGTTACGTTGTGCGAGGAAGCCGCCAGCTCTTCGGTGACCGTTACGTCAACGTCCAGTAATTATGTCTAGTTCATATTTTAGCAGTCATATCGCCACTACCTATTTATAGCCACATAAAAAAGTCTAATTAGACACCTGGGGTCCTAGCCAAGATAGCATTTGTTAAATAAGCTATATTTTCAAAGCATCTGTCATCCATATGTACTTTTTAGGGTTCCGTAGCCAAATGCCAAAAACCGGAACCCCTATAGATTCGTCATGTCCATCTGTCTGTCCGTTTATGTCACAGCCACTTTTTTCCGAAACTATAAGAGCTATAGCTGTTCAAACTTGGTAAGTAGATGTATTCTATGAACCGCATTAAGATTTTTACACAAAAATAGAAAAAAAAAACAATAAATTTTGGGGGTTCCCCATACTTAGAACTGAAACTCAAAAAATCTTTTTTCATCAAACCATCAAATGGATAGGTCTTTAAAAATGATATTGAGGTTTCTAATATCATTTTTTTCTAAACTGAATAGTTTGCGCGAGAGACACTTCCAAAGTGGTAAAATGTGTGCCCCCCCCCCCGTAACTTCTAAAATAACAGAATGAAAAATCTAAATAAAAATATGTGATATACATTACCATGCAAACTTCCACCGAAAATTGGTTTGAACGAGATCTAGTAAGTAGTTTTTTTTTAATACGTCATAAATGGTACGGAACCCTTCATGGGCGAGTCCGACTCGCACTTGGCCGCTTTTTTTGTTTGGAGTTTTTCAATGTACCATTGTCATTTTAGCTAGCCGTTCTGCGGCGATATCATGGTCGTATTTTTATCACTTGTCATGTCATACATCACTTTCGCACTTACATACTTGTTAGAACGTGACAGGCATGATGACAGATGATAAAAAACCTACCATCTTAGCCTTAGCCCTACTGGCCTCTGGTTAGGAACCTAACAATTTCTGTTGATTATCTTGCATGCAAACTTCATTGTTCCTAAATGTAAAACGCGTCGTTTAGACCTCTAAATATATTTACAGCGGCTGTAACACGGTCGTAGTTTTATCACTTGTGACTATGCCTGTCACGTTATAACAAGTACCTATGTAAGTGCGAAAGTGAGAGTCATAGTGACAAGCGATAAAAATGCGACAGTGCTACAACCGCAGGTAGAGATAGAATGTATCTCGGCCGTGGCTCTCAGAGTGCATGGGGATATGCAATTACCCTAACACTGTCCTTAGTTGCTTGAACAGTGACTAGGCATCCTAAGATTCAAGTGAAGACGCTGGGCACTAAACGAAAAAAAAATGTATTGACTGTCAACTCCTTTTCTCCTCCTCTAGAGAGTCGAAGCAGGTATTATCGGTCAGTGAGTGACCGATAATATCTGCTTCGACTCTCTAAGTTTGTCTCATGTGATCTTTATAATATAATAGTTATTGTTTTACAAAGGGGCAAAGTTGTTGTTGGGCAAACCCGAAAAAGCGAAAGATTCTACAATTGAACCACGAGCGTAGCGAGTGGTTCGTATAATGGAATCTTGAGGGTTGCGAGGGTTTCAAGGCACGAGAGTTAAACAAATTTTGCCGAGTGACACATAAAATTTTTCACCCCACCAACGCGACGAAAATACTAACTGTAAAGTAATGAAAAAAAAATCAAACCTAAATGAACGTTATTAAATATTTCTCATTCAAAACCATCATTTAAAAGTCAATTCTACCAGCCAACATAAGGATACAACTCAGAATTAGCATTAGATTACTTTGCCCCACAGGTGGATAAAATGCAACTTTCTTATCAGTTTTTGAACAAACAAAAGAGCCTTTACCAGTTGGTGTGGTGAAAAAAATATATTGACTGTAAACATAAACACGGGAATGATTCATAATTTGATTCAATATTTAAAATAACACTATAGTAAGTTTTAAATTATAGCTGCCAGCACTAGGCATAAATAATAGAGTACATAACTACATTCAGAAACACGCACATAGGTACGTACCCGGTAATGGCAAAATGCTAATAAAACTTTATTCACCAACTTTATCGATCGTAAAAGAAAATCCTATTATGTTTCTAGCATTCAATGTTGTTGTTCTTACCGCCTAGCGAGCTAACAGTTCTCGGACCATCCAGTATAAAGGATGACATGCTAGACCGGGCCGACAACGGCTACTCTTTTCGGGTATACAATATTACACAATTACAAGATATACAATGTGGCCAAAAAATATGTGCATTCCCGTTGCCAGGGAGTTTTTGGGCTTATACTGAGCAACTTTTACTATGGGACCAACCCCGAAATAACTTAAATTTATATTAAGTACATCTAAAATATCATTTCCTATGACGACTGCTCGGTAATCACGTGGTGCTTTCAATAGAAAACGAAACGCCGGAAGATCCTGCCAGGTCCTGAGGGCCTACCGCGAACCACGTTCGACGTGTTGCCTCCCTGTCACACTTACTTACAAATTTACAAGTGCGACAGAGAGGCAAAACGTCGAACGTGGTTCGCGGTAGGCCCTCTGGCCCGGTCCTGCACGAGTCATCCGAGTCTTCGTTTTTTTTTTTTAGAAAGCATAACGTGATCACCGGTCACCTGTCATAGAAAATGCAGTGTCGGTTGCCTCGGCCCGAACCAGGGTTGTTCTAGCCTGAGTCATCCTTAAGTCCCCATTTTCTTTTCAGGATAATGGTATTATATGGAGTAGGCTATTTTATGGTGTCTAAATCGACCAATATCACTTGTCCCATTTGTACTCTATGCCCTACCTCAGGGGTCACAGATTAGTTTCTTCAGTGGTCCGGTTTTAAAAATAGAATGACCATCGTGGTACGTTTCTACTTGAGTTTATTAAATAAGCAAATGTAATGTACAGGTCGGCGGTCTGAATCCGGACCGCGGTTCGCCATTTGGTAACCCCTGCTCTACCTAATATTTGTGAGACAAGCGTAAATATTAATATTTTATTTAAATTCCGTATTCTATAGTAGTCAGTGCAGCTAAGATGGTCGGCTCTTTATCATTTGCCACTATGCCTGTCACATCCTAACATATATGTAAGTGCGAAAGTGACGCATGACATGACAGGTGATAAAAATGCGACCATGATACCGCTGCAGCTGCGGTATCATGGTCGCATTTTTATCACTTGTCAAGTCATGCGTCACTTTCGCACTTACGTACTTGTTAGAACGTGACAGGCATGATGACAGATGATAAGAAACCGACCATCTTAGCCAGCCAGAAATGATTCAGTCAACTCTATTAATCGAAACACTAGTTCGATCGACATGTTTAGCTAAGCGGTGCGAATAAAACACCAATGGCTACTCAGCACAAACCATTTAAGTTATATAGCTACATACATGCCGATTGGTATGTTTCTTGAGACTTTTCGCTCGATTAGACAGGTTCAATAGGGTCGCGATAACAGCATTACCTTGTGTAGGCATATATTGTAGTTGCATGTTTGTAGTAGACTTACTTGCTAGTACCTAAATACTTGATATCGAGACGCGATGTTGTGTGAGTATACTTTTATGTGTCCCTCTATAAACAGTTTATGAGTGTAACTAACTTTGTAGATTCAATTGTAGATAATAGTAGATACAAGTAGTACTACGCTTGTACGTAAACTAGATAAAGCGAAAAACATCTGCTGCTCGGACCGATTTTAACTCCGTAAATATAATTTAGATTCGTTTCAGCAATAATCGTAGCGGATAAAACAATGCGCCAATAATATCTGCCACCCTGGAATACTTTTCCAAATAAATATAATAAAATTAATAAATATCCACAGTTCAGGTTCAAAAGTATTTGCTATAGTTTATTTGTTATAAATAAAGAGACAAATCTTATTTTGCTAACGCGTAGTCTGTGGTCTGATCTGCTACCTTTGAATCTTACTGTACCTTCCTCTTTCAAAATTCGATAAAAAAAATTGTTACTACATATTTTGTCAAGTTTTGCGATCCAATCCTCTTAACAGTAATACTTGCCTGGAAGAGTAGCTATGACAATTTTTGAAAATTACGGGGCGAGAAATTCAAAAGACAATCCGACACTATATGAGTTATCTGAATTTGTTTTGCCTACCGGTTGATTTGAAGGTGATCCGTTCAGCTGCCCAGTTACGTTGTAAGCAAGAGAACTATTAAAGAGAAGTTTAAACTTTGACCCGGCAGTAAAATGTGCATAAACGTTGGACAATAACAGCAAGGAGCTAGGTCGTAGACTTTAAACACGCGCCATGTTTACAACACAAGTATCCTTGAGATGTTTATCATTTTACGTAGAAAATAGGTTTTTAGGGTCATGATATTATCCAAACCAGCATGAACACTTTGCCATCAGATGGGATGCTAAAAACGCTTAACAAAGACCCTAGGTTTAACTTCACTGATTACATTTGGGTAACCTGTAATCTGGATGGTTGACAATATTACGGTAAACCTGTCAATCTTTCTAGCAGATAGATTAAAGTATTCTTTAAAGGGCATAGGTATATTAACGGTATCAGTGAGTGGCCTCACATAGGAAGGACTTGGGAGCCTAAACATACTCAAGATGACAATCATTGAAAAAAACGCTAATCAAAACTTAAATAATATATGGAAATAGTCACGTGACTTTCCATAGCATCTTTCGTTTGGCATTGGTCGTTGACGCTAGGCCCCCAGGATCACTGATAGCTGTCTGTAATTAGACTAACAGTAATATAAAACTGTTTGCTTACATCAAAGTTCCCTAAAATATATGAGGTATGAAACTCTTGTTCACAGGACGTGGCGAAGCAGGCGGCGCGATGTCGTGTGCCGGCTGCGAGAAGCCGATCTTGGACAAGTTCCTGCTTCACGTGCTCGAGCGCGCGTGGCACGCGGCGTGCGTGCGCTGCGCAGACTGTCGCGCGCCTCTCGCTGACAAGTGCTATTCGAGGGACAACAAGCTGTTCTGCCGCAATGACTTCTTCAGGTGAGCTGACAGCCGTAACTGCACATCCGCTCCGCCGCTGCCGGGCGCCGCTCACCGACAAGTGCTACTCGAGGAACAACAAGATGTTCTGCCGCAATAAGCCGGCAACACACAACCCCTCTGGTGTTGCAGGTGTCCATGGGCGGGTGTTATCGCTTACCATCAGGTTATCCGTCTATTCGCTTGCCTCCTATATCATTCAAAAAAAGAAAAAAATTGACTTCTTCATGTGGGTGTAACTACTGCTATAGGACTTGCACGTGTTGAAGCGTGTTTGAGTATTGACCCATCGACTAATCTCCCATAAAAAAACGTTTCTGAATTAGGTATGTATCCAGATTGCTACCAGATTTCAATGTCTTCTCATCATAAATTATATCTCAAATATGCGGTAGACAAGTGCTACTGGAGTTACAACAAGCTGTCCTGCCGTAATGACTTCTTCAGGTGAAAGCTCTACTTTGATGGAATCTTTGCCGATTGCCTGTTAAGATCGGCCTTGTAAATATAACACGCAGATTCTCAGGCCAGACTGCCATGCCACATACATTATTAATTGGCGGCTTTCCATAGAGAAGGGTCCTTATGCAAATGGAGCATAGGACCCTTTAGGCATGGAACGCCACATTAAGTTTCGATTGGCGTTTTATATCAACGATTGATATCTTGGCTATGTCCCTTGGACAGTTTTCGGAGCTGGGCTAATGGCAATTTTTTTAGGTGAGTACAGTACAGAATGCTGCATAAACTAAAAGGAACAGGAAGTTAATTAAAATAACATATAATTATGTTTTTAAGGGTCTGCAGCAAGCTCAGTTCTCCAAACAAACGCAGGTTGAGCTCTCATTTTAACACATTCTGAGCTACGGTCGTAGCGCTACGTTGTAGCCGATAACATAGGTTTCCCGGTATGTAAAGAAAATGCTTCGTAGAGGCAAAACGACAACGTGTCATGAATTTATGATTAGCGCTAAACGACTAGTTAGATTACTCTAAAACTTTGCATTACTTACAATATGATAAGGTATATCTCTTATAAGCTGGAGCTACATAAAATAATTACAGGCATAGATATACCTTATGTCATTGTTGTGTACAAAGTTTCATTTCAATCCAACACGTAGTTTTAAAATGAGAACGAAACTCCCTTTGTATGGGAAGGTGAAATTCGGCTGAGCTTGCTGCGGACTCTAAACCAGTAACTTCGCAACCTCGTGGCAAACTAGCTTCTTCATGTAAACAAGAAAACCGAAAATCTATCGAGAATGAAGGACATTTTCACATTCCAAAGTTAGTTAGAAATACCTTGTTATCTATTACGATGCGACATCAAACGACTTGCATACCCGGTCTGTGCTGCATTAACACATTTAACATTTACTGCTAGCGCGCTACGAGATCAGCTGATAGCACGTGGTTTCCGCTTTGTAACAAAAAGCGCCCACGAACAGAGAACCTGCCTAGCTGGTCGCTGGTAGTGAATGTGTTAATAGTATTAAAAGTAAAAACTTTAATTGCAGCTTGCTTATGCCTTTCAGATGTTAAACTTCTCCCCCTTGGTGAAGAACACCAACAAATGAAAATACCTGAAACTAGTTACTCCTCCAAAGCCCAGGATTTATTGATGTTTTTTGTTTCATATTTATATGGTCCATGTATCCGGTATCCTCCGGTAACCTCTTTTAAATTTGTCTTTAAATGTTTTTCTTAAACCACAATGAAAAAGTATACTGCGTATGAAATTTTTTATAAAAAAAAATACTTGTTTGCTCTTGAGCGTACATTAAAACACAACTGTGAGAATAGCCTGCAAGCGGTGGTAAACGTTTCCGACCACCCTTAGACAAAAACTGCCCACTAAATTGTTAAATCGTAGGGTTTGGCGCCAAAACTGTCAGTAAAAAAAGTAATTCCATCGTAGGTCAGGTAACAGCGGAAAAAGGTTCACTTACCACTTCCGCCGCCTTGATGGTTTAATTTCGTATGTTTTTCGTAATTTGATGAGTTCATTCGGCGACATTTCGGCCTTAAGTGATGTCATTTCCGTTTGCTTGACACCGCGCTATTAAATTTATGGTTTGTTTTTTCTCTTAAAACAGATAAGTTTTTTTTAAAGCAGATAACTCTTTTATAAACGCTCATGGACATGGGACACTGTAAATAAATTATATTTATGGCTGATCAGTGCTGTTCAAGAATTGGATAAGTTAATCTCAGTCAAATGTATTTCAAGATATAAAAGTCAGTATTTACGCTTTAGCGTTGACAAACTTGGTTATGGTCTGTAAAAGATTATAGCTTTAAGACATGCACAGTGCACAAACAACCAGCATTTTAAATTTATTGTCCCCTACGCTCAGACGTCACGATTTATTCTTTGCTTGGAGACTTTAAAATAATTACCCATCAAAGACCGAAAGACTCTGCCCGCGGGCTATTGCAAACTTAACTTCGTTCAGCGCATAAAACATTCAGCCAGACATGAGATGCCATTAAAAAATTAAAATACAACGAAGCAATCCAAAGACAGAATTAAATCACGTTTAAGATTGCCGTTCAATATATTATAGTTAGGCTAACATATAAAGTCATTAGGAGGCGCGAAATTTGAAAAATCTGTAGGCAATAGGCAATCAATCGCGCTTCTAAGTTTTTTTTTTATTTGTTTCCTGGTTTTAGTAACCAGACTGTATGATGATCGATTTTTGAAATCTCGATAATTGTCGGCAGTAGTTACATTGCGAAAATAACATCGCGGGTTGCCGGCGTACAAGTTTATGTTTTATTCATATGGCCTCCATCGTTTATGCAAATGGTGCTGGTAATAATTCAAAGTGATGATAAAATAATAAAAAAGTTGCGTTCGCAGTGTGTTTTGTTGATATGCGTAAACCACAAAGGCGAACCATCAATATGGTGACGACCGCAAACTAAAAAAAAATGTTTTATTTTCCTATATTCATGAATACCCATAGTTTGGCAAGCCTATTCCGTTAGTAGAAAAAGGCGGCAAAGCTCGTAAAAAAGTAAGCGCGAGGCTTGTCTCTCCATAGAAACTTTGAATTTCGCGCCTTTTTCTACTGACTTTACTCGTATATGTTAGCCTGACTATAATATATTGAACAGCAATCTTGAAAATGATTTAATTCTGTCTTTGGATTATTTCGTTGTAAACCCAAGATGCATATCTCACATTTTCATTGTTATAACTTCAAAAATTAATTTGGTCAAATAATAAGTAAAAAAAAAAAGATTTTGCCTACAAGTAAGTACGCGCACGTGCAGAACTACAAATGTCAAATGAGGTAAAGTTTAAAGTATTATAATATAAACGACGAACAAACGATAAACGACGCGAGAGATATTTAAAACTGACCTGACAAAATAAGTTGAAAGGTTAAGGTTCATTACATCGAATAACTTTTCATCTACTCTCCACTTTTCAAAAATTAGTTGAAAACCAAGTCGTTCACTAACTTAAATGTGTCAGTGATTCTCCTAATCATAAGACATTTCTTGTCATTAGTGAATCGCATCGCAACTGGTAGGTACATTGGTTTGATGTTGGTTCCGACTGTTGCTGATTTTTTGCTTCGAAGCTACTGTGTAAAACTGCAAAAAATTCACGTATCGAATAAATAGATTGGAATGTTGTTCACAAGAACATAAACGTTGTTTTTGATGAAAAAACACCATTAAAGTCCTGCCTTGGAGGTAATCGACAGTAACCAACGATTTTTGTAATTGACCTTTCTACCAACAATTAATTTGATACTCAGTTGGTATTTACATACAAGTTTGTTTGGAAGCGACCAATGGCGACCATTCCACTGTTATTAGTGATCATTTAGATGTTGAGCTTTGACTATTTAGTGCAGTTCGTATGCTTATGGCTCACAACGTATAAGTATTATGGTAGCAGGTTCTTCGAAATACCAATTTTAATGTTTCGACAGTGTGTTCTCATGTAAAAATATGAAATTAAAATTGACCAGACCAAGAAGATCTGTTGTTGATAGTCTCATTCTACAAAATGACGAGGTCAATCACCCTGTGCCTAAAGGCTCTTAATGTTAGAGCGTGACAGTTGTCCTTAAAACCAACGACGTGTTTTTAATATAAGATTATCTATATTTATGTAAAAATATATTGTTATGAATTGAATGTTTGATTATCATGCTCATATAAATAACGCTGATTTTCGTTTTCAGGCGATATGGAACGAAATGCAGTGGTTGCGGGCACGGCATATCCCCCTCTGACCTGGTCCGGAAAGCGAGAGAAAAAGTCTTCCATCTCAACTGCTTCACTTGCCTCGTCTGCAGAAAGCAGCTTTCCACCGGCGAGGAACTATACGTCCTTGATGACAACAAGTTTATTTGTAAGGAGGACTACCTGGCTGGAAAGACACCGACGACGCAGCATTGTAAGTCATTTTTGTTTTTAAAAAGTTTGTTTTCTAATTTTGAAATTGGGCTTTGGGCGCTCCAAAACAAAAACATTGATGTACACTTTATTAGATTAGGAAATCAATTATTTGATTATTGACCATACAGTGATATCATGACTGCTATTGCTAATATACCTTTTTGTGTCCTATTCTTTTCTAATAATCAATTTCAACATATTTTGAAATGAACCGATTCTTATTTGCAGATTGGATAGCAAACGTTATTTGCGTAACCTATACATCGACATACGCGATCACGTTTGCAATTAACTCAATGTTGGCATACTTGTTAAAAAATAAATGAGGTCTTTTATTGTCCCCGACTCGATTCGTACCCAATCGGTGTCGAATAATTACATTTCTAAAACACGACCACGTCCCCTTCAATTTTCGAACGTGACATGTGAGAATTGCATTCTCAGTTTAAAATGCGTTTTTTATTGTTTAAGAACGTATCGCGGCAACAATAAAACTCTCGTAGCACCCATTTCGAAATCGGATTTTTCGATCAATACGAACCGTAACCGAACCCAATGAAAAAAGAATCGAAAAAAGACCAAGGCGTCGGACAAAAAGCCAACCGCATTACACATTAGCCACGTCTCCACGCGGTAGTGCCGTAGACATCTTTTTTTACTTTTTATGAACTGCTTTGTCGATGGCAACACCTTGACGTGAGTTAGAAAAAAGTGACGGATTGTAGACAAGAAAATCGTGACCTGAAGTACCGAATACATAGTGACAGTACAAATATTTTGACTGGGGCATATCAATCCCTTTTCAAATAAGTTTGAATAAGGTCAAAGGATTATTTATATCTATAGAAACACGAGGGCTTTAAACTATGGACTGAGCCACTCTACTCGTTTAAATTCCGGTTTTTCTGGTTTCATTGCTAATTACTATGTACATAAAATAAATATATGCTATATATGTGCTACTGAATCTTTAATGGCAGTTTGTGGAGACGTTAAACTGGTAATCGCTTTGATAAAATATGGCTGTTCTAGTTATTAAAAACCAAGTAGCTTGAGATGTTGAAGTATAAATGTATAAGTATACCAGTTCATTATACTTCAGTATTCATGAACTCTTCGTCCCGCCAAAGACTATTTCAAATAATATCAAGAAATATTACTAATTAACTATACCTAAATCATACTAACTAGTTCAATTGCAATTAATGACATTAATACTATAGACAGTATTTGATCTACGTCATTATTATGTTATAACGTAGATCAAATATTTCCGCTGCACATTTACAATATTCTTCGTACTATTGGCGTTGGTGCTGGTGGCAATTTATAATTAAACTCTATTTTATTATACTGGCAACAATGTTCTATCTTTGAAAAACGCTCATATTCATGCCCATCAGCTTCTAGAGCAACCAAAGGCGCTTTTCTCGAACGGTATTAGTAATATTATTAGTGTATTGCCATGGTAACTTATACGACTTGACAAGGGCCTATTTCTTAAGCGGTATTAGACTAATATTATTAGTCAATGAACTGTCAAATCGTATGGGTCTCCATGAACACACAAATAATATTAGCCTAATAAGGGGGCCATTTCTCGAACGGCATTGGACTAATACTAGTCCACGATCTGTTAAGTCGTATGGATTACCATGGCAACACACTAATAATATTAGACTAATATCGTTCGAGAAATGGGCCCCAGGTTCGAGTAATGGGTCCCAGGACGGAGAAAAATTTGATATTCGTATCCTCTGCTTTCCTATAAACCTATGTCATTCAAAGGAGTTGCCAGTAATGAGAAATTTGGCATATACTGCTCAAAAAACAGCAAGTACAACGTATTCTTGGTTAAGCGATTTTACAGATTCTAACCCTGATTTCGCACTCGCGTTAAGTGGCGCCAGTGTAGGCTTAGTCACGCTTAAAATAGTCAAATGTTTGCTTGTAAAGAGAACAGTTACTGAGCGGCCACACCACATAGTCTGGTCAACTGATCGTGGCAGATAAGTAATGCTGCTGTCAAATGATTTGTTGACTACATACGACAAAGCTACGGAACGGAAATATTAATGCGGTAGAGTGAGATAGCTGTATGTGAAAAAAGTTATTGTGCAGCAATGTAAAATAAAATTAAAATGTTCGCCAATTTGATTATTTATAAATAAAATTTTACTAGGTGCTCATTATGGATGGATGTAACGAGGTCGGTGTCAATTCAGTCACACAATTTTTTGAAAACGTTAAAATGAATTAGAAAGCTAATTTAATATGAAATAATTTTTAATTAAAATGTTGCACAAAGTACAGCCAAACTATCGTAATATAACGTATAAAATAGAAATATAGAAAAATAAGTAAATAAGCATAGAGTGCTAACTCCATACATCAGTTTTCTTATTAAAACGCGGGTTATTTCGCACTCGACATTAGCGGATTTATCAGTACCGCTACTTGTCACTAGATGTCTCGAGTGTCTCGACTGATGAAAAGTGTGGTGCTCAACAATTTACTACAAACATGACAAGCAGAAGGAGTTAAAAATAGAGTACCTGTTAATCCGGTTATATTATTAGCGCTGAAAATTGTTGAGCATTAGAATTTTCGTTCGTCGAGACATCTATTGTCAAGTAGCAGTACTGATAAATCCGCTAATTGACGCTAGATGTCGACTGCGAAATAACCTGCCTTTTGGAAAAAAAACTGATGTATTGAATTAGCACTCTAAGCTTACTTATTTCGCTATGACATAATCAAATAAACGCGGCTTGAACCTAAATCTGAAAGTATCAGCTATTGGTTAAATACTTAAATATATAATAATTTGAGATTTCCACCTTTTTCAATTTGCCATGACTGGCTGGCCAGACTATATCTATGACAAATGGCCGTCAAAACAAAGTATACTAAATGTCAGAAGTTACGACACTTTAGAACGTTGGCAAAAATGTGACATTAGTGTAGACTTGGTTAATAGCTCACAAATAATGTGGACTGTTAAATTTTAAAGTCCGTAGTTTAACGTAATGTCCACTCAATACAAGTTTGTTTGTTTAAAACAGTCTTTCAGACATAACTTTGCTCACGTTAAAGATAGCATCTGTTTTAATTAGGGATGTCATGAATATTCAAATGTCGATGCGAATATGTTTTAAACACTAGCATTCGCATCAAATGAAGTGAATGTTTTGCGATGCGAATGTGCGCAGGTGCGCAAACTGTATTCAAGTAATGTATTATGACCAGTCGACAGCATTTCTCAACTCTATAACATCCCGTTCTAAGGTGACATGTTTTATGTACTACAGATTTTTTTATAATTATGAATGATAGTAACAACTACACATTCCCTAACATTAGTATATTCGCATTTGGGAATTCGCATCTTGGACATTCGGATTCGCATTCGCATTCACGAATGTGAAGAATGCTACATTCGTGACATCCCTGCTTGAATAGACTATGCTTTGTGAAATAATACATTTGTAGAATAATACTTTACTACCAATAAAACGTAGAACCTACTTTAGAGATACTCGAAACATTGATAACTTTGGCAGAAGAAAAGGCGCGAAAATCAAATTTTCTATAGGACGTCAACTCTTCGCGCCTACATTTTTTAAAATTTCCGCCTTTTTCCACTGACAAAGTGGGTGTGCCAGATAAATGCTACGTCAATGTAGACTTTTTGTGACTGGAAAAAGTATGAGGAAATCCGAAACCATTGAAGGCCTTTTATGCCTTTTTTATGGCAACACTGCTTTTATTTCGGACTTCCCTATTCTAATCCAAATAAATTAACGTTTTGTAAATACTTACCTGAAATTGTTAAAGTAAACGAATTGAACTATCACGTGATTAGCCTCCCTGTGCATATTTAAAGGCTTTAGGGTAGCAAAAGGCATTCAAAATTGCTTAGAGTTAGACCAAGCTAACTTCGCAGCGGTTTTGATACGCCAGACGACGCAAGTGTTATTTAATAAACGTCAAAATCTCATAGAACTTTGACGTTTAAAAGAACACTTGCACCGTCTATCTATCAAAATCGTCTTACTATCAAAATGGCTGCCAACTAGTTTGGTCTAATACAAAATTATATAAAAAACTGCAGATATTTATTTTCTTTGTTTCAACCAATAGTCCTCGTGATTCTAACCTCGTGAGTCGAAATAACCCAAAAATTACTTTTAAACCCCCATGTAGGAGAAGTACCTACCTAAGTGGATTGTGCCCCGAAAATTAAATCGAACGAAAAATGCGCATTTTTCGTATTTCAAAAGTTCATAATCAGTAAAAGTAAACAGAAAACAAACTAGCCATACGACGGGGTTGCCATGTTTGCACAAACATGTGTCCGCCCGCGGCGTTGCGTTATTTGCTCGGGGTAATTGTGTTTAGATATTGTTAGAGTGGAATAATGTTGGCAAATATACTTGCTTCTACGCTCAATCGGGTAGGCTAGTGTTATTGTAGATATTAAAATGGAAATTGCTTAGATATGTGAGGCCGCGGCCAGTAGTGTCTACGATAAAAGTTAGCAACGTACAGTATGGTATATACCTATGTGATTATACGAGACCTCTTGAATTTATCATTTATACTCTGTCATTTAAATGTACTTATAAAAAAAAACAGCGGTGCGACGGTATTGGTAGTCTAAACAGGTAGCTAATATACTTCTGAGAGCAAATCTGTTTGTAGGAGCTCTACATATGTATATGTGATATGAAAAAGTAATAATACCTACTTACACTAGAAAAATAACATAAATTAGGTACTTTTCCTCAAGACCGCACCAAAATTTCGTACAGCTTTTAAAATAAAAAATATAAATAATTTGTATGAATATTGATTTTTATCATATTTACCAAATTTATCAAAATATTTTTAAACCGCGTATGAAAAAACAGCTTAACCGAGAGGGGAGTGTTATCTCTGCCCGTCCCCACGCAGTCGCAACGATACGTATCTATGTCATACAAAGCCTTTCCAAAAGAAAAGGTCGGTAACATGTATCATCTTTATATGACTTACGTCCTTTCGCATTTCAGCGGGTAAATCGCATCTTCAAACTTACCCAGGAACAAAAGGTAGCAATTCACTAACTTTTGTATATTGACATAATGCGTTTTGTAGTTGGGTGTTTTCTCTTTCGCTGGTTGGGCTAAACCCGGCTTGGAACGGATTAGACTTATGCGATTATTGATATTGTTCTCCGAAATGGAATATCGTTTGAGATTATGCTAGGTAAACATGTTTCAAATAGTTATTAAGTACATGTTCTTGATATTTGTCGGTATATCTGTCCTAAAAGAAGTTTCTTTAAAGTACTCTTTTTTCTCAAATTTCCTTAAAAATATAGAGCAAATACATTGACCAAGCAAAATTGACTCTGAGGCAAATACTCATTTAGGGGTTATTATGTTATTTCTGTGAGATCTTAACCAAATCCAGTCTTTATCTCTCTAAAAATCTCTTTCCATATTCCAGTACATATTATATTTTCTACATTTCACCATTTTGTTCCTCAGTTTGGCCAGAAATTTGGCTGAATGAGCCAAATGCCTTAAGATAAGAAAAAAAAAAACAACCGGATTATTCTATCCAGTAACGTAACCAGTAACTTAAGAAATTTGGCAGAATAAGCCAACTCGTCGTCTCAAGATAAAAGAAAACAGTGTTATCATTGCTTAACCAGCCAGTAACCCTTGGGATAAATCTACGCTACGCTCGGGTAAATCTATTTCCACGTGTACCGGACGTGTGCGATATCGCTTATCAATCAAATGCACGCGTTGATGACGGTCGAGTTTTCCGCGCTTTGTGTGGGAGCTACCCCAGCTTTTTATAGTCGTATAACTAGAACTCCTTTATAAATAAATAAATAGATATTATAGGATATTATTACACAAATTGACTAAGTCCCACAGTAAGCTCAATAAGGCTTGTGTTGAGGGTACTTAGACAACGATATATATAATATATAAATATTTATAAATACTTAAATACATAGAAAACACCCATGACTCAGGAACAAATATCCATGCTCATCACACGAATAAATGCCCTTACCAGGATTTGAACCCGGGACCATCAGCTTCGTAGGCAGGGTCACTACCCACTAGGCCAAACCGGTCGTCAATTTATGGTGTGGTGTAGTGCTTGCGTTTCTAAAAATATGCGAAAAAAGAATAATTTTGTTCATATCTTTACATAATATAGGTACACTATATAACGTGATAAATACCTAGTTGGTGATTGTCACTAATTGATCTTGAAGTTTTTTTTGGAGAAAGAAAATAGCATGACTATGCTGACTATGGGAACCAACCTAATTATTATACAATCTATTTGTATTTTTCGCTCCATAAATCTCTTCGATTTTTATTTCGCAAATATGCTTCGAAAACGTACGAGATCATAATTATAGTAGACATTGACAAGTTTTTACGCGATAAACCTGTGAAGTACGTGTGAAGCCACTGATTGGCAAACAAATGGTGGCATTGCATGCAACTTTGTAACTCACACAACATTGTTTTATAGGTACGTTTGCACAGACTCACTAAAAAACGATCACTTATCCGAGTCTACGTCGGACGCCGGTGAAATTGCCGACGGCTTATGCAACATAAAAAATAACAGATCGGCATTAATGCAATATTAATAACATAACTGCTTACGTTGCCCTCGTCCCACAATAGGGTTGAACCCTCGCAAATATCCCGTGTTTGTGCAGCAACCGATACTGGCAACCCCGGAAATGTTGTTGTTTTAAATGGCTACGCTTTGGCGCGCTCCGTTTATGCCAGAGGTAATCATAGACAATTTAGATGCTTATTTTTTAAGCGTAATTTTTAACCGGTTACGAATCGCGCCCAACCGTTTTGTGTAACTTATAATTATTTAAAATGTAGGTGCAATTTTGTCGATGCTTCTGATCGTATCTAGTAATATTTTTCGACTATTAAGAGAATATAACGCAGAACAAAAATTGCTTATTGTTTTTTCAATGGCAATGAATGGCCGCGCAAAAAAAAAATCGTAAACAAAACATCAGAAGACCATATTAGACTACGTTTATAAATACTGTAATTTGACACTTACCCGTCAGTAACAAGAGCGAAGGTAGATCGTAGATACATATAGATATGTATAGTCACGTAGAGACGAATAGCGTGGAATGGAGGAGACCGATAGAATCCCATTTCGCCGGGAGGGGGGAGGCGGCCATTCTCGCGACCCTGCAACCGACGGCACGATCGACTTTATACGGGGCGTCCTATTTTCAAATCCCTTGAATATATTCCGTCATTTACGGGTGGAAGATCGAGAGATCGGGAGATTTAGTACATACTGAAACCTTCAGTGGGGTTTGATGGAAGTTTACACTTTCTTATGCACAGGCTTTAGTGACTTTGTTTTGTATAAGAAATAGCTAGATGTAACTTTGTTTCTACGATTAAAGTTGAGCAAATTAAACGTACCTATTTATTAAAATTGTTCTGGTTAGAATCCCTCAAATTTATCTTGTGGCAATTTTCACATATGTAAAGGTGACGTTCGGATGTAAACTGCAGCTGCATTACTGTTGCGGCGTCTTTGTTGCCGCCTCTATTTCTGTCGATTTCGCCGCCACATGCCGCAATTATGATGTTCATTCTGTCACTTATTTTATCGAGGAAATTGACATTGGCATTCAAATGTCACTTTAATGTAAACAACACAACGGTGAGAGGTATCCATTTTAAACTACTGTCCTTAATAACATGTTATGTGAACATCCAAAAATTCGCCTCAAAATCACAAAAAAATACCTCAAATTAAATAGATAACGGCTGCTACAATTGGGCACTATCAACATTCTTTAAGAGAAACCATCAATACCGGCAGCGAATAGTTCGCGGTGCTTTACCCACTTTTCCTTAATTATCTAACGCCTCGGCCATCCTGCGTCTGTCATTAATTTTTATTCGCCATTAAAACGATCGATAGGTAGCTCGTAAACCTGCAGCAGTAAACGTTTATGTTTGGGTTTATGACGTTTTAATGTAGCGTTTTTGAAAGCTCGGACTCGCGGGTTTCTAGTTTATATGAACTCACGGAATAGAATTATAGGTAGTAAAATATGACGCGAGGTTGGTTGCAAAAATGCCATGAAAATGTGTCGTTATACCTTTATAAGCTTACCTACGTTATTTTCGAGGTTACGTTCAGAAAGTTTACTACTTTATCACTTTTATCCAGATTTAAGTTAAAGCTGGGGAAATTTGGCATTTTTGCTCCTAAAAGTTCATATATTTACGGCACTTTTTTGGATAGACGCCTTTCAATGTACCTATAAACTTACCTAAAAAGATGGTTATTATAAACAGCGACTTGTGCCACAGCGACTTTGTCACTAGAAAAGGGCGGTAAAACATTTGTAGGCGCGAGCGGTTGTTCTCGCATAGAAAACTTTTTTCTTCTGACGAGTTGGATGTGTTTCAGTATATGTATAGTGCACTGCTGCCCACAATTATGTTGGTGCAGAATCGGGCAAGTGCATGACAAAATAGAGATAGCTGTTAGGCGAACGGTATTTTCACCGATTACCTCTACTTAGAGCGGACAAATAAAAACATCGAAAAAACTAATCGGTCAACGATTTACAGAGTCGGGAGCGCGCCCCGAGGGCAAATTATCGATAATCGACCGACTAACCAAATAGCCGGTGTCGATACAAGTTATCGACAGTAATCGTTATAATCGCTAGTGCCGCGCGATTGTTGCCGGTCGCCATTACGGGACGTGCGCGGCGTTTCAACGAGCCCCCATCCTCTCTGACCCATCATTGTCTATGCCCGATAACTTTTTTCCGCACCAAGAAGGTGTACCAGAGAGCTCCACAAAAACTGGTGACCTCAACAGCTTTTTGTACACGCTTATTATTGAAATTATTATTTATTAACTGTAATTGGCGGCGACGTTTTGAGGGTTAAGTTCGGCGTTTAGCGTAATTTGGACGATTCGACTTTTTGGAGGGTTTATTAGTGGATAATTATTAGTTGAACGGAGGTCGTATCGCATGGGACTTTGTGATTACACTCATAAAACTAATGTTTAATTCCATCCAACTGCGCATAACCACTACTTGTACTCCAATAGCATTGCATGTAGGTACTCGTAACTTATCTCTACTTTTTATACATATTAATAATTTACCAGCTAATCTATCTACGATCTACACTACCACGGTTTCCATATCATGACAGCATCAACGATATTATGGTTGTGTGCACTGGCAAAACTAGAGTTTCCCTTTCAGTGCTCAGCGCGAAAGGCAGTTCTTTTTTCAAATTATTATTTTTCTTCACCGCGTATTGTTTGCAGGTAAAAGGCGTGAAATTGAAGGGCGCCCTCGAGCGTGAGTGTGTTGAACTTTCAGCTCGTGTTTGGAATGTTCTGAAGAGTCGTTGCACTCAGAAGTTTTGTTTACACCGTGGCGTATTTTATTTTCGTGATGTTTAAAAAAGTTACTCAAAAAAAGCTTTTGTAAGAGTATTTTGCTTTGAATATTTTTCCTCATTTCATTGGCATTGCTTTTGTCTTCCATTTATTTTGTGTAAATTATAAATCAAAATGGCATTCTTCTGAGCCGATTAAGCAACTTTTCGGGAAGTCAAAGTCGATTCAGAATGTTCAATTTAATAAAACTTCAAAGTTGTGTAACAATGCCTGAATTTTTGACATGTTGCTTAATTGTTCCAATGAAAAAAGGTGGCTCGGTGACATTTTTCCTAAAATCAGTCTAAAAATGCGACCATTACCACTTGGTCATACCATTTTTTTTCGTTTTTCCTGGGTTTGGATTCATTATCTTTATGAAAATAAGCAAAGCGAAAAAGTAAGACTTTATGTTTAGGTATTAGTTGCTTTCGTCAAATATTGATAAACGTAAAATATACGAAAATGACTCCTTCCAATTTTTCCAAGAATTCCCATTACCAAAAACAACAATGACATTGAAACAAGAAAAACAATCAGAAATCCTCTTCCCAGACCCGGGGCGAAGTTCTGAAACTGTCATCGTGGACCCCAAATACCTACCCTACCCTACCCAGGGGGAGCCGGTAGGGTAGATAAGGAAATATTATTTCCCGCGAACCCGTCTGTACCGTTTAGATTGGAACTGAATTCGCTATTTTAAGGGCTTTGATATTTCGTGAAGTCAGCATTGAAATTACCTATTTCTTTCTTATAAAAAGTAACGATGAGTTTGAGTAAATTTTCGTTTATAAGTTTAAAGACTTTTATAGATTGATATGTTACAATAACTTTATCGTAGGGATGTGACGACCCCATCGCCCGCTGGTTTTACCAGTGCAATCAGTCAACGCAGGGCAGCTTGTGGCGAGCTGTTGGGGAGTAGCGACCTCACGTACCCGAGTGCTCCTGGGGAGTTCTGTTAGCCGCAAGGAGGGTGGGTGCTACAGGATTCTCTGCCTCTGGCCTGGCTTAGCCGGCCGGCCAGAGTGGAGTCGTTAGAGCTATAAGCTCCAGGGGTGGAAGTGAAAAATTGCATAAGACCCGAGTTGGCACAGTGGCTGCTCGCAGCCACTGGGTAGAAAGCGGTTTACACCTCTCGACACCCCTGAGCCGCTCACACCGGTGTTGCCCTTGAGCCATCCTAGATGTCGCTTTTTGTGGGGGCCCATCTTGTGGGGGCGAGTCACCGTCTGCCGGAAATAAAATTGAATACCGTTTTATTAGGCAGGCGTCCGGTCTTTATCCCATAGCCCAGTATTTAGTCCATCGGTTTCACCCAATAGCCCAGTTCATTTTAGATTCCATCAACCCTCAAATAGTCCTTACACCCTGGCGGGTGCTGTCTCTGCGTGCGTCCCATGACATGGGCAAGGGCAACATTCGCTAGGTATACCCCTTACATTTCATTAAAGTGTCAAAAGGACCTCTACGTGTTGGCTTCGGCTCCGCGCACGCCTCCCAAAGGTCCGGAGCACCATTGTTCCGTGATGGGAAAGACATTATAATATTATAAGGACGACTCTTTAATTTTGCAGTTCGTAATATAATCGCAATACAGCAATCATTAATTCCTTTTCCTATTTTCTCATATTATGATGAAATTATTAAAAAATAAACAAATGAGTCCATATGACCAGTGAGAAACTTTATATTGACAAACAGCAATATAAAGTTTAGGTACCAAAGATCCGACAAAGAAAACAATCCAAAAAATAAAAAGGTATACAAACGAATAGAAACAAAAACCCTCAACAAAGGACGTTAAACCTAGAACATAACTCGCAATCAGCCTCCTCATTAGAGCCCCGAGGATTAGGATTTATGTTTTCACCTAAAATAGATTTATGGTCCAAAATCACCTTTAAAAAAAATGTTCATTTATCCTTTGCCTGATTAATTCGGCCGTGAGTCAGGGAACCCTGAGGCCGGAGCGCCAAAGGCCCGTCCTGGCGGGGGGGCCCTCGGTAATTGGGCCCCCTACGTCCCCAGTGTTAAAGGACCAATGCTGGGGTTATTTATCGATACTAGAGGTTTTCGTGTGTAATGATCTTTCGTTAATTGATGTTTAGGTTTTTGACTGCTAAGGTTCCCATGGTAGCCGATAGAACTGAGTCAAATATCGTCAGATGTGTTGTATTGTTTGCACAATAAGTGGAAATTTATCTCAATCCGTGCTTTTGCCCCCTGTCGAAATATTTCCTCTAATAATCGAACTAATGTGCGCTACAATAATAAGTGACATGGAGACATCTCTCTTCGCTACTTCCATAACGTCAGGTAATGCACCGCATCACGTTGCATTGCAATTTTACTTTGCAAGATTCCTTTGCCCACTAAACATAAGCTTAGGTACTTACTTTCGGTAGTAAAATTTCTTCACGTGCCTGCCCGTCTGCCAACAGAATAAAAAAGCCTCCGTATTTTATGAATGCACAACAAACATTCTCAGAATCACAACAATCGTTAAGCACACGACATCCGACACTCAATCCAACGGCTGTTCAGCCAAAACGGGCCCATTCATACACAAAACATATGCTAACAACCCGACCGTGGCATTATTCAACTTAACCTTAACACTTTAATAGCCTGAATCGGGAATCAAACCCGCGATGCCTCATTTCATTTGCTTCCTTACACCTCCCATTCAAAACTCGCCTCTATCATCAGATTGCAAGACTTCAAAATCGGTTACAGATGTTGTAAAACTTAATTAGTTGACTTGAAACGCAAACATCTTATGTAATTGAGGTAAACAAACAATTTTAGACTCAATCTAGATTCGCTAAGGTCACAAATAATTTGGGTGGGCGGAATGTGAAAATTTTCTGCAGTAGTTTTTACGGCAGTCAGTAAAACCTAAGTTAACCGGAGCAGGTAATTCCTAGAGCGCCGTTCAGTTTTTAATCGACGTTTCGTATTGTTCAGTTGCTGACAGCCAAGCAGCAAACGGTATACTTCCGCATTGCTGCACCGAACTAAATTTTCCGATCCTACTCATACTAGGTAGGTACCCATCATTGGTACCATTTATTTTTATAACACGGTATTTTAAACACACCCACCGATGTGTGTCATCTGTCTTACTTGAGTTATTTAGGTCATTCCATTCTAGAGAACTTGAACTATGGAACCAACTCCTAAATCGCGAAGAAAATATTTCAGTGTAAATTACAATCTGTCTTGTCGATCTTTAACTGAACCAACTGAAGTATCTGATCAATGATCACAATGCCTGCCTGTTAACACGATTCAAAACCATTAAATTTAGAAATGACCTCTATCCAAGGTTGCCGAAACCCGTGAACGTTCTCAAGCTACCGGTTCAGACCTCCCCGTTTTTATAGTTTTCAAATTTTACTGCCTCCAGTAAATCATTATTTTCTGCGAATCGCCCATTCTTCGCGAATCGGACACAGGAATGCTATCCAGTGATGATGTTCATTTGTGCTTTATTCGCGTTTCACCGAATTCAGATTAACGTCTCGCAAACTGCCTCATCACAGATAGACCTTGTTTTGGTCCGGCGTTTTTATACCGTGTATGTAAATAAAGGGGAACAATAAAGCCGCGATAATATTAATAACACAGATAAAAAATAAAAAAAGCATATTCAAAAATCGAACGCGGGAACGAAACATGTATAGACAATAATGGAAAGGAACAAAGAGGTAAAAAAACGGGAAGAAACCTGTCGACGCCATGTTGTGTGGCGCTCGGCCTTCACGCCTCGGCCGCCGAAGATTATCTTTTGAAAAAAGAACCGAACGGCAGGCGCTTTGATCGCCCAACAAAGGTCTTATACGCGTGTTCATTTCATGGATTTATCGCCTTTCATTGCTACTGATTAAGGATTACATTCGGCCGTAGAGGCGCCTACTTGATATGTTTTCCGTCGACGTCGAGAAAGAGCATCGTCACCGCGCCTGCGCCTCTCTGATGACCTGTCAATTCCGTCGTGTACGTCGGCCGTCGAACAAAAAAGTGACATTAGAGTGGCCATCTATTATTTTGACTTTATGTGGGGAGATGGAGCTGAGATTGATCGTGTTTGGCCCGGCCTTTTTAATTATATCGCATTCACTTGTTGAATGACTTCTACTGTTCGGTAGATGCAGCTAGTTAATGCCTTGTACAGGTCTGTAGACACAATTTCTTTTATAAGGATTTTATCTCGCGATCTCATCATCATCAAGTTGAAATAAAATTGTAATCACGTCAGAGAACAAAATAATAATGCAAATAACATACATGAAGGCGTTTGTTATAGTTGCTGTCCAGGTATAAACACTGCTCCATTTAGAAACTTAAAAAATAGGGAAGCTAAACATAAATATTAATATTAATTTTAGTAAAAAGTTATGTTTCCCAGGTTTTTTTTATCGTGCAGTGATAGTGCCTGTACGGTCAAAGAACCATTTCATACCTTGTTACAGTCACAATAGTAAGGCAGTGTCTTACGTGAGCGAATAACTCGCGAACGCGAACCGGCACGGCGCGGGTGAATTCAATCATTTGATACCTATGGAAGTGTCCTACGTGGGCGATCTCCGAATGCTGTTGGGCCACCGCATTCGCGAGTCATCGCTCACGTAAGCCGCTGCGTAAGAGTTCCCTAGCGATTTTCATATTGATTGTCACTGTGACAAGGTACGAAATAGTATAGAGATTAAATTATTTGGCTGTACAAGACAAGAAAGTGCTATTTTTGGCGTTTTATGATGATAAAGTCCACTTTTTCACCGTGATTCTTTAGGAGCCTTGGATCATTTCAAGGAGAACCACGTATATTTTAAACTCTGAACTATGGAAATCATCCTGGAACTTCATCCAGACAACAAACATTGAACTATAGCATCCTCGAACCAAAGTAGCGACTGGGATCATATTACTATCTCTTTCACTCGTGCTACGACCGTGTAAGTGTAAACGGGTGTTTAATCGTATTCTTCACACTGACAGATCAGTGTTATATAGGAAAAAGATCGAATAACTAAAACTCGTATTGGCCTGTTCAAAATAATATTTTTTCGCCTCAAATATTTGTTCTACGCGCAACCTCCACTGTTTTACAAGCTCCTTGCCACATACGTGCGTTTTTGCGCATAAAGCGCGCGCGCACATCAGCGCGCAATTCGCGCCGTGTGTCACGGCGCGCGCGTCTCCTCGCTCATTGTGCGATTTCGTACGCCCGTAAATGCTTCATTACTGCCGGTTATTATGTGACAACTTGTTGTTAGGTTTATGATATTATTTAAGCTACTTGGGAGCTCAAACGCATTTAAGAGAACCTATTTTTATGGATTTATATAGTGTTTGAAATATTATACCATGATTTTATCGTGTGAAAACTTGTTGCAGGAATTTTCTGGTTTTCTTTAAACTAGTAAGGAGTTTAATTAAATTTCGTGCTTTATTTTTTAAGAGGCCGGCAAAACGTCCCACTTTGTCGCTTGGCATAAGGATGAGATTTGCTTGTACCTTTATACGAATAACCTGTCAAGGCTTTCTTATGGCAAGCCACAAAGTGGGATTTTTTGCCGGCCGCGGTCACAGTTATTTTTCCCGTTGTCTAGCAAATTTAAAGCTTACCTCTGATTCATAATCATGTCACAAAACATACAAAAGCATCCTGTTAGGTAACATTCAGCAGTGGAAAGGAACGATATACAAGATCTTTAAATTGATCTGCATGCACATTTGCACAATTCTTTTTAACCGACTTCAAAAAAGGGGGAGGTTATCAATTCGACCGTTTGTTTTTGTATGTTTGTTACCTCAGATCTCTGTTATTTCTGAACCGATATGGTTTTTTTTTATTTGCATGTATTTGTACATAGCCCCTAGTTTGTCCCGTTTTGTCAAAACCCGGTTCTGGTGATGGGAGTCACGAGGAATCCAAGGGAACATTTTCATACAAAATAGTGCCATTTGATGAAATGGAGCTGCTGATGATACCAGAACAGGACTCATTAATAACGCATACCTATTTCACTTTTGGCGATTTGCCCTCTTAGTTGTGTTTGCTAAGCAAGTATGCTCTGGTGGTAAGGAACATTTGTATTAAGGTCTAGTTCTGATGATGGGTTCCATGAGGTCCAACTCTTCAAAACTTGATGGCATCAGATTCTGACTTTGAAACGTACCCAAAGCGCAAAAAAATTTTAGTGACATGACAGTTTGGTCAGACAGGAACGGGTCTTGCAGAATGATGCATGACTCGTAAGAAAAACTAAAAATGGAATTTTTTTATATCTTAAAAAAAAAGTAAAACTGACTTCAAAAAGGATAAAATAAAAATGTATTCCCGTTTTATATGTGCTAGCAACTGATACGTTTGAAGTCGGTTCCAAGCCAAATAGTTACAATACTGGTTCTTTCTTTCTTATCGAACTACACCGGGGTTTGCATTCGGGTTGACGGCGAGTTGACACTTTTAAGATTTGGATTGGCACCGACTTGAAACGTATCAGTTGCTAGCGCATATAAAACGGGATGATATATTATTTTATCCTTTTCTTAATCAGTTTTACTTTTTTTTTTAATTTTCTTAACAATAAAGTTGTATTTTACGTACTACTCAACTAAGTAAGTTACTTCTCCTGATTGTATTTACCGACATCAGTAAGGCATATAAAGCTCAGGTAAAGATAATACCAATCAAAAATCCCCAACTTTCACATAATCAACACACACATAAGTAAATAAAGCCACCGCACACGCACCAGCGCGGGCGCAATCTCGGAGGGTCACGATCTGCGGTCACGGCGCCGCTCGTACACGGTACAGTGTCGTCTGGAATTGATATCTGTTTTGATGTTGCTGTGCTTTTCACGTTTACATACAAGACATTCTGTAATATAATTTGGCCCAGGTCTGTCTCATTTCAAACATAGGCAGATATAATCATACTGTCTTTGTTTTACGCTAGTACTAGCACCCAAAAGAAAGGGATGAGTATAGTTTTCCTGGTTCTTGTCAGTCAGTACAAGTTCTGTTTGTCGGATTACAGTAAAGTTTTCTGCGATTTTGAATTCTTTGTATTTTGCTGAGTTTGTGAATTATGAATCATTGCGATCAACGATGAAGCGTAGAATTTTCGGAGAAAAAATTGAATCATACTTTGCATGAAGAAAAACGTAGGTTAGTGCTTCCTTATGGCTGGTCACTTAAACAACTCGATAACCACCAGGTTGCCTAAATTTTAAAATAATTTTGCACTACATCTTACCGGTTTCCAAAAAAATTAAGCCAGGCTTATCAGTAAAGGACTTGACAACTGTTACTTGACTAAATAATATATATCAGTTTCAAAACACCCACCATAATGATTCTTATCGTTTAACCGACGATAATTATACTCAATATCAAACCTACATTCGATTCTGTCTAACAGGCCAGTTCGAGTTTTAGTTATTCGATCTGTTTCAATATGATACTGATGAGACAGTATGAAATCTGAAAAAGATCGAATAACTAAAAATCGAATTGGCTTGTAAGTAGTAGGTAGATAAGGCAACCGGACCACATCCACACAAGTTCAAATCAATTTCATAACTGCTTGGTAGAAATGAGGAATTCCTTCTTTATTCTTCTTACCTAAGTAGTTCTATTCAATCAATAACCTATTTGCCATACCCATCTCGTTACCTCCAAAAAATAATTATCCTGCATCCAATTCTTCACCGCGATATATGGCTGCCTAATTTGTCTGCTTTCGCGCCATTGTGTATAGAATGTTAGATCATTTTGTCTATGGTTAGATCAACATGGCGTCCCTAATGGCGGTTGGACGCTGACAGATTGCTGTTCGACTGTTGAATAAGTGTTATTTATGTTGTTTTCTTTGTTTATGGAATTAAGGAGCCGGTGCTTGCCGGGGTGCTTCGCTGACCTGCCGTAGTATATCATTATGGTGTTATTGAATAAATAATGTTGTGTCGATGCTTGTGGGTTTGAAAATTTAATATCGGTGGTATGATCGTTGTATAAATGCGTTTTGCCACTGTACGTATTTAGACGCACGAGGATGCTCTAGGAAAAGTATTAGAATCCGTCTAAGCAGACCTTCTATCGACTTCAATACCTAAAACAAAATGAGGAAGTGTTGTTATAATTATAAACGTCGTAAATTTCATAAAAAAATGACATTACACGTTGACATTGCAAATTATGGAGGGGAGGTAAGTAGAACAATCTCTTATGGGAGAACTGTTTCTAGTGTCCAGCTGGCAGCTGTGAATAATAGTTTGAAATCTCTTCTGTGGCGCTAGGGTAGCACAAAGACATGACATGAACTTACACGTTATTGACAGAGTGAAGTGCGCTGTCAGTGATTTGTTTTTTTTTAATAAAGTCAAAAATTTTGTTCGCGATATATTGTGGCGCCACTGTTCGGCACATTGTTCTCCTTACTTCTACCCTACATAGTTGCAAATGACATGCAAAGAGCAAACTCGATGGCGTGTTTAGGTTATAAAATAATATGGAGAAGACACCCTTGGTTTCTGTTACTCTACGCATCGAGATTGAAAAATACAATAGCTTGATCTGATTTCGTTTTAAACTGAAAATAAGGTATTTACGTTAACAATTTTACTTTCTAAATTCGTTTTTTGTTGAAAGCGTAAACCACCTATGATATTTCTTCCTCACTATTTGTGCCTACCGCCTACCTATATTTAAGTAGTCATATTCTTCCCTATTCAAATAATGTCGATGGGTAGTCGGTATAAGTATAAAATCGTAATATTATACATAAATTATATAATATTAGTTTTTTATTCCTTCATAGGTATCGTTCTAACAAAAACTCTACAATCCACTCCTTATACATTACTCGCAATACAGCCTTTTGTGCGTTTTTTCCCATACAAAATATAACGGCTACCTCAAAAACTCACATACTCTGTACATAACCTCAAAAAGCAAGTCACGAATCAGACGACTGCAAAGTTGCAAGTCATGCCGACTGCGTTTTGTGGTAGCAAAAAAGTCGGCGTGTTGTAAGTTGGCTTTGGGGTTGTTGTGGGGAAGACTGGATAATTAACTGTTTGATGATTAGTTTTTATTAAATACTAAGCGTAGGCCTGGTGTTTTAGTGAACAAAGTGTGTTGTAATGTCGATCAATTTAAGAAACTAATAGGTACTTAGGTCTAAGTAAAGAATAGAAACAGGGAAGCTGAATAAAAAAAAATAAAAAATTGGTAGAATATTCAACTTGCATGGTTTCATAATTTGGTTATTGATTAATATAATAATGTGAAATATGCTATCTCGTTGGATAAACAAAAGCTTTAAATTGCTACCGTTCTAAAATTTATTCATTTAAAAGTTAAGAAATAATTTAAGTTTGTCTAACATTGGTGTCTTGTGTAAATCGGTTTTTAGAAATTGACGAAGAAAAGAGACATTTATCAGAACTCGCTCACAACTAGTTTTCCAAAAAACTTATTCGCACTTGTTATGCAAATTGTCATTTTTCCATAAACCAGATTAAATTAAAAGTTGAGATTATCCTGTAAAAAAAGGATATTATCAAAATGACTTCAACACTGAGTTGCCCGAAACTGAAAAAAAAAACAATTTCACCAGCCCAAAACACCGTCTGTCGTTCTATACACTACTTTTACATACACCGATGTTTCGCACGCACGCTCTCCGCGCACATCGATAAAAGAAGGCGTGCCCGTCGCCACCGCTTTCACCAATCACAATCCGCCGTCCCATGTGTGCGTACGGTATCCTTCGATGTGTGCTCGGACACCGGCCCAGTGTGCGTGACTCCACGTCTATATGAGCACCGTATATATGAAGCGGCTACCAACTCCACAAAGGTTCCCATATCTTTTATGTTCTTAGATCCTTATCTTTCGGTTTCTTATTTTACTTTTAAGATGGTGGTCTCAAATTAACGGTCGGCCCCATAAACACGCAATAACAAACTTTAATATGCTTGTAATACAAAATAATCACTGATTTTTATTACTTTTTCAGTGCTAATAGGTTGTTAGAGATGTTGAGATAGTGGTAATATTTTGGTGGAATTATTCATGAATCACGCTGATTGAATTGTTAATAGCTCTTGAGTGTCTATTAGCATTTTCTTGGACCTAAAGAGATGGCAGAGATTATCTCAACGTTAGTTAACACGCGGTGAAGTTAATGTAGAGCTTTTATTTCATTCATTTGCAATAAAATTTCAGTGTCCATTGAACCGCCCCACTATCCTCTAGTAATTTATGAGTATAAAATAACACTCAATGGGTAATAAAATAACTCTTAACTTCATAGACAGTTTAGGTACACACATCTTTTTTTTACAACAGACAATACAGCACTAAAGTCCATAATTAAAGTCTGTCAAGCCATTTCGGTCAGTAGAGGAAAGCGGCAAATTTAAAAAATGTAGATAGGTGCGAAGGGTTTTTGTCCCATAGATACTTACTTTGAGTTGAAAGTTACTGAAAGTTGTTTGGCCGACTATAGCCTACGTAAAATTAAAGGCACAAAAGGTTCATTGTCTAATTATAGGTAAGAACAGCTTATTTCAGTATCTTAAAACATACAATACAATATAGGTTCAGGACATTCAGACTTAATCTATAAATAAATTGAACTGAACAATATTTAAAAGATATAATAAAAAGCTACTTAACTTTAAAAGTTATTATAGGATATACACATTTTGGTACCCAACTTGAACTGTTTACTAATGTGAGCTAAGTATATGCCGCAGAAAATGTGAGGGATGAAAGGATTAACTACAATATTACCTTTCATTTGCCTCTACTGTATTGGCAAGTAATTTACAAAATTTTTGCAAAATGTATACCAAGGTTCAGGTACAACTATTTCACTAGAAAAAGGTGCGAAATTTAAATTTTCTATGAAACGATAACCCTTCGCGCCTACATTTTTTAAATTGCTGCTTTTGTCTACTGATAGAAATGGATTGACATACTATATGTTATGTTAATGACATACTATAAGTGGGGTTGCTATATGAAAAAAAAGAATAGGTATACCTTCATACCTCTTGATGTGAAGTTACATACGAACAACTTCATTAAAAAAACACACACGAAATGGAAAATAGGTAGTAATCGTTCCGAATAAAGAAGCCACAAACAATCGTTTTGAACCCAGATCAAAGTCTCGTTTCGCGTTTGAATTGAAAATTCGACAATAAAAGGACCGTTTTCCCGCCAAAATTCGATTAGGGACTACGACGGGGACAAAGGAAGTCGTTTATTTGGGGGCGGTTTAAAATTGATTTTAAAATTGGGGCGTGCGTTCGCTGGTGCCAACTGCCAATGCCATGAAATATCGTTCGATTTTCGAATTCTGGAGATTTTATGTGAAGGCCCGTTTATACTTTGATTAGAGTTAAGTGCGAGTTCATACATTTGCTACTTAATGCAAGTAACTCGCACTTAAAACTAAACAATGTAAAACAGGCCGTAAGGCTTTGGAGTTGGTTCCTGAAGAAATGTTCGTGTTTTAATCAGGATGAGGGAGGAATCTTGTGTTATATAAATATTTTCATCAAACGAATAAGGACTTATTGTTCATCGTGATTATGTGAATTATCGTGAATAACTTCTTAATCTAGGTTGGTTATTTTTACACAAAAACAAAAAGATATCTACGTATTTAAAGGTCAACTCCGATTCTGGCCACCAAAAAAACATGTAAAGTATTAGGTAAAAAAAGTACCTAAGCATGTTAATTTTTTTTCATGATCATTTTCTTAAACACTTGACATTGAACACACTTGAGGATGTGCAAACTGAACACCAAACGTAACTGTTTTATTTTTACCCAATAAAAATTAAAAACAACCCATCAATATTTGCAAATACTCTATCTGTTTACCTACTACACCGATCTTCCACTCGAGCTAAGTGTAGTGTTTGCCGACGGCGGAACAGGGTGCTGAGGGCCCTCGGCCGCGGACGCTTGGCTTCGAGGGCTTGGGCAAACTTGCCTGTGAGAAAAACTGTTCAAGTTTTAGGGTACAAGTAATTATAGTGTTATGATGTCATGGCATAGACTAGTTAGAACATTTTCAAGTCTCCGAATGTTACTTAAGTTTCATCCCTCATAGAACAATGTTTCCAAGTGTTACTGTTACATTACAAACATTACCTACCTAATGTTAGTCACACAGTGTCACATCACTAAAGTTAACTAGGTGTGGATCACATTTAATAAAAACTCTTCCTATTATTAGGACATTTACAAAAATAGATACCAACTACAATTAGAGTTGTGCCGTTCTCGAGAACGTTCTACGTTTTGTGTGGGGATTTTTTTCGCTCGAGAATATTTGCCATAGTGACCGAAGAACATTCTCGAGAACGGCATAACTTTTAGTATAATCCATGGCGTTTAACTATTGTACAATTCATGGCTGTCATAAATGTTATAAATATGACTATGATGTAGCTTTATTGGTGATAATTTGATAAAAACTAATCATATTCAGCATTTCCAAATCGTATGAAAACCATATATAAGAAAAAATGTAATACATGATTCATTATAGTGGATTCAGTTCATACTTCTCTAATATTTAAAATCGCGCCCTTGAAAACGGCCATGATTTTCATGATGTCATCAATTCAAATTATCTTCTTCAAATTTTTACGTCACAGTCGCCCATACTATTCACCTAATACGTGTAAACCGATTGTTTTTCATATCATGAAATAAGTTAGACACAAACACATTTACAATAACCTTCAACAGCCATAAACACAGCAATCGCTTGTGGCAGAGTCGGACTAACCGAAATCTGCATGGCATGAAAAAGTATAGTAATATCATAATTAATGTCTAATTTCTATGAAAATATGTCGTTTATAATGTAGTCTCCTTACTTTTTTACATTCAAGTTGGTTCAAAGTTCGCTTACACGGACTCTAGGATCACTTATCATCAGGACATTACCTAAAAAAATTTTTTTGGCAAAAGTCATTTCTGCTTCTGACATTAGCCGTTTTACCAGCCAGCCACAAATATGAATAACGGAATACCAGAGCATATTAATCTTGCGCTGACTTGCGTGTTTCGCGCAAGTCATCGGGGGGAAACAGGCCAAATTAGGCGGCGCGATAAAAAGATTTCCGAAAACATAATGACGTTCCGCTACGAAGCTACTAACCTCTTGACTATTCTAATAGAACAGCGACTCACTTGGTCGAACTTGACGTCATTTTCGTGATGCTTTAATAAAAAAAGAGGACCGACGGCGAAAAAGGAAAATTCGTTTCTCTTTTCTATTTTCGCGTGATCGAAAGGCAGATAACGTATTTTGGTTTTTCGCGGCAGGGGTTCAGGTCTACTGCTGATAGGTATTTTGGCACAAATAAGAAATAGCGAGTGAGATTTCGGGCTTACCAACATGTCGAATGCTTATATCTTCTGATGGTAGGTGCCCGTATACCCAATAATCAGTTTTAATTGCTGATTGTAGTTAAACCCTGAATGCTTGAATGGTAGGTACCTAAAAACATTTAAAATAAACTATGCATAAACTACCCCCACGATCTGAATAGCTAAACAAGATCAAAGTTTGAATTTCAGTACGTTACTCTTCAAATCTTCACTTAAAATTTGAGCATACAATCATAGCGTCATAACTTGCATTACTGGCTGAAAGTTAGCCGTAACAACCCTAACTTCGTTTAAAACGCAACGATATTCCAAATTCAAATTTGAATAAATAAATTGTCGGAGCTCGTAGGGTTGTCAGTTGTTCGCATATCGGCGCTCGGACAAGCTCATCGCGCCGTGTCAGATGTTGGCTGTAGCCGCGGGCTGTGCCGGTATGGCCACAAAAAAAAACGTTTTACATATGTAGTATATGGAGGCTCGTGAATTTTGATTAGATTCTGTAATTTTGTACGAGAATTTTATTAAAATTCAGTATCTAGAGTACCAAAGAGTCGACCTTTATGTTAACTATCTATATTATATAAAGCTGCAGCCCGAACACTAATCGACACGAATTGTTCTCCCGGAAGGAGGCGCGGGGGGGATTCGAGTTTGGTACGGTCGTACAGGGGGCGGTCCGGTGACCTCCGGAAAAATCCGACATTCGGTCTACCGGATCGGGACAGAAAAATGTTTGACGGCCCGGCTAAACGGTGGGAGATAGTGGGGGGGTGCTCGACCAAATGTCACAGAGGACCCTGGGCGGTTTCGGAGGCCGCCATTTTTTTTTCAAAATGGCGGATTCAAAATGGCGGCCGATTTTCAAGTCGGTCCCGGCGCGCTCAAATTTCGGTCACGGAATCTCGGGGCCCTCTAGATCGGTATGGAAAAAAAAAATTTGGAAAAAATCCAAGATGGCGGACACCATGGCCACTTTTATTTTGTATGGCAACTTTTAAACGGTGACAGATAGGTGGGGGGTGCTCGACCAAATGTCATAGAGGGCCCCGAGACGAATGTAATGGCATTTAAAAAAATTCAAAATGGCCGACTCAAAATGGCGCCGAAATTTCAAAACGGTCCGAGAGCGCCGAGAACCGGTATGTGGGTACATATGGGCCCCCGCGTTCGAAAAAAATTTTTTTTTTTTTTTTAGCTCGAAAAAAAATTTGTATGGGATTTTTTTTCGAATCCCCCACATGCTAAACGGTGAGAGATAGGTCGGGGGAGCTCGACCAAATGTCATAGAGGGCTCCGAGTGGAATCTGAATAAGAAAAAAAAAAATCAAAATGGCCGACTTTTTTTTTTTCTAAAACTTCAAAAAGGTCCGAGCGCTCTGATATTTTGGTCGCGGTATCTCGGAGCCCCAATGACTCGTACGGAAAAAAAAAATTTTGGAAAAAATCCAAGATGGCGGTAAAATGGCCAGTTTACTTTTGTATGGCAACTCTCAAACGGTGCGTGATAGGTGGGGGGTGCTCGACCAAATGTCATAGAGGGCCCCAAGACAAATAAAACTGCATCAAAAAAAAATTCAAAATGGCCGACTTTTTATTTTTCTTTTTTTAATGTTGGTCCGAGCGCGCTGAGATTTTGCATGCGGCGAGCCTGGGGGGCCAAGATTACCATATGAAAAAAAGTTTTTTGGAAAAATCCAAAATGGCGGCGGACAGGGGCAAAGTAAAATTTCCAAGTAGGTTAAGCGAGCCCGAAGGGCGAGCTTCAGGCTGGGAGGCCGAAGGCCGACCCCGGCGGAGGGCCGAAGGCCCGGAGCCTTCACCCCGACCCCCAAGCGTGCAACCCCCAGTAACTAAAAGCGAGGCCGAAGGCCGAGCTGCGTGCGTACGGTGCTCCCAAGCGTTCTACCAAGTCGACTGTCTTGATAAGCGGCGCCGGCGGGCCGACGGCCCGACGGCGACGCGTCGAGGCCAGCGAAGGCCGAAGGCCGAGCTCCGCGTAGGGCCGAAGGCCCGAAGCGTCACCTGAGAGGGAGAAGTTGGAGCTTAAACACGACCCAATAGGAAAAGTGTCTTAGACAAGCGAAACGGCGGGCCGAAGGCCAAAGGCCGTAGGCCCGACGTGAGCTTGTCAAGACACTTTTACTATTGGGTCGTGTTTAAGCTCCAAATTCCCGCACTACTCCCGAAGCGAAACCAACCCTCCCCGAGTGTCTTAATAAGCGAAGCGGCGGGCCGAAGGCCCGACGCTGAGTTTGGAAACCCAGCGAAGGCCGAAGGCCGAGCTCCGCGTAGGGCCGAAGGCCCGGAGCGTCCCATTGGATCGCCCAAGCACGCGAGGCCGAAGGCCGAGCTGCGAGAGTGCGGCCCAAAGCGGAAGTACAACCGCATTACATTTCACCTTTGGAAAACAAATATTCTTTATACTAAAAATAACGGGAAAAATGCATTTATAGAGCGAACCGGTTACAAGTTAACTGTTTTAATAAGCGAAGCGGCGGGCCGAAGGCCCGACGCTGAGCTTCGAAACCCAGCGAAGGCCGAAGGCCGAGCTCCGCGTAGGGCCGAAGGCACGGAGCGTGCCATTGGATCGCCCAAGCACGCGAGGCCGAAGGCCGAGCTGCGAGAGTGCGGCCCAAAGCGGAAGTACAACCGCATTAACTTTCCCCTTTGGAAAACAAATCTTCTTTATATTAATAACAACAAAAATAACGGGAAAAGTTATAAAGCGAACCGGCAACAAGTCAACTGTCTTAATAAGCGGCGCCGGCGGGCCGACGGCCCGACGGCGAAGCGTCGAGGCTAGCGAAGGCCGAAGGCCGAGCTCCGCGTAGGGCCGAAGGCCCGAAGCGTCCCCTTCGAAGTTCGCCAGCGGGGAAGTTGGAGCTTAAACACGACCCAATAGTAAAAGTGTCTTAGACAAGCGAAACGGCGGGCCGGAGGCCGAAGGCCGTAGGCCCGACGTGAGCTTGTCAAGACACTTTTACTATTGGGTCGTGTTTACGCTCCAACTTCCCTTCAACCCCCAAAGTAACTATATTGCGAAGGCCGAAGGCCGAGCTCCGCGTAGGGCCGAAGGCCCGGAGCGTCCCATTGGATCGCCCAAGCACGCGAGGCCGAAGGCCGAGCTGCGGGAGTGCGTGCTCGCACGCGGACCATTCCTTGCAAGCAAAAGTACAATTGCTTTACCTTTTCCCTTTGGAAAACACAAACTTTTACACCTAAACAACAGCAACAACAACAAACACTACAACAACAACACATAAACAACAATATTAATAACAACATACGCAAGGCCGAGTGCATGCTCGCACGCGCAACAAAAGTACAACTGCAACACTTCTTCCCTTTGGAAAACAAACTTTTTCACTCAAACAACGGCACCTACAACAATAACTCATCAACAACAACATCAACAACAGCACCAACTACAAAAACAACAATACCAACTACAGCACCATGCACACCGCGGGGCCCACGGGCCCCGCGCACCAAGCAAAATCTAGTCTTATGTAACTATTTCTATGACTATGCAAGACTTTCATTCTTTCGTGAACATTGATATATTTAAAAAATAGTCCGTTTTGCATATTATTTAATATTTAGGTAAGTACACAGTCACCTGCAAAAAAAAACTGGAAATCGACTAATAATATCAATTGAATCATGATAATGGCAAATATTGAAATCGAATTTTCATGAAACTTTTTGGCAACAATTTATTTTTCTAAATATTAGGTTAGGTTATATTATAGGTACCTACCATGTAATGAATAATGATAGGTATAGCTAATAGACAGCCAGCTGTGCCCTCTCCGGGCCGCAAATATTTTATATCTGCGACCCCAGTGTTTGTCGAGGGTAAACGGTTTTCGCGCCCCTACTACGAGTACGTGCCTAACTTCGAGTTTGGTTGGAGGCAATATTTAAAAATAAAATATGAACATAGTCTTGGCATCTGGCCAGTTTGTTTGAAATTGAAAAAAAAAACGAGTTCGTCTAAGCTAACTTTGTACCTTTGTGGAGAGTCATTATAAACGCCATTTGTTTTATAGGAAGGTTAAATTAGGATCAAATCTAGAAAACGCACAAAAAATACAAGTACAAGTAGTTTTAGTATAGTAGTAGATTCTATTGCTATTGAGATGAAGTCGTTCCAGACGTTTTACTCCTTGAGATCAAAGAGATGTTCTTAGATTTTTCAATTATTTAGGTAGCCTCGATTCGACTATACATTAGCTGTGTCACGTGTCATATTATAAATATTCCTCCTAATTGTCAAAATTTCCAAGCCCTGCCGAAAATTGGTAAACATATTAAAAATAATATTTCACCGTAGAAATTATTCCTTTAAATTTTACCTCTATCTTCCTAAAAGTAGGGGCCACCAGCATCACTTTAAAAATCCCAACTCAGAAGAACACATCACTGTATTTCATTCCTGTCAGTTGTATCTTTTTTCATCTGAACAGACTCGAGATAGGTAAGTAATTGTTTTTGCGGCTAATTCCGCCCCCGTCTTTGGGGTACAGAAATTGCATTTTTATTTAGTTTAGCCGGGGCACGCGATTACTTTTTGATAGGTTCAATCCAATTGTAAAAGGGTTCTGGTTATGAGAGCAGTTAGGCTTATGATTGGAAAATAATGTCATTAAAGTTTATTTAATGTTCTAATGAATAGTGATGACATGAAATTATAATGTTTTAGACATTTTTTACTTCAGTAGGTGCTTATGTTTTCACAGAATATAATTTTAGGCACATACATGCATTCAGGTAAAATTTACCAACAAAATTGTAATCCACCTAGAGTGAAATGAAAAAATGATTTTAATTTTGGACAAAACTCAATGTCGTATTAAATAAAAACAACATAGTTATTTTTTTAATTTTCATGTGTATTTAACAACGTTATGGTATTTAAAGCCATCGTTGTCGAAAACACAAATGTTGGTATTTTTTTTTGTCACAATTTTATCTTCCTTAGGAAAACTTGTTTAAAAACCACTGGTATTCTCAAAATAATAGTTACCTTGCCATGAATTTCCATTTTAAGCCACATATTATATTGATTAGTTAGTTCCCCATAATGCAAAAACAGCTGTTTTTTTTACATTTTTGACTAAATGACGTACGCGGATTTTCAGAGCTATTTCTTTATTTTCGGAGACGGTAGGCTTAACCTTTCGTGAACGTTTGTCAATGCCCGTATATTCAAGATATTTTTAAACAGTTTTACTGACACATTTGAATGCCAGATTTTGTGACTCAAAGGGCCTTCATTTTCTTTAATCGATCTCTCCCAGAAAACTAGCTAATGCTGGTATGTTTCCCTGAACTAGAATTTCTAGCGGTAGTTTTTGCAAAGAAAAAAGACGCAAAAAAAAATTATAAACACACCTTCAGCTCTAACCCGCTTCCACAAAATGTTCCACTATCTTCGCTTTCAGCCATAGGAAAATAGTACTGGAGAAATTACATACAGTTTCGTAACGGTGTGCTTCTAGACTGACCATAATTTGAAAAGAAAGAATCCAATTCTCATGAAACTTACCGGATTAATTGACAAATATATTATATGCTTTAAATTGGCAGTTAGATATAATTTGAGATTTTTTATTTTATTTTTACGTATTCCAAACTTCGTCCAGATTTCACTCCGCATATACGTTACAATCCGTCAACAAACTGCACTCTAGAATAAAAATGTTTATCTACACTTTGTATGCAAATTCTATACAAAATTAACGACTCATTTTCGTTAACCTTGGCAGGTGATAACAATTACCAATTCCACGTACCTACTTATACTTATACTTTTATATCGTAAACACACTTATATCACACCTATGACACCTGTGTACCTGTGCATTTTGAAACGAACTCAAACCTCACATGTTAATTGAAGTGCCAACACCAGCCCCGCCTTCGTCACCGCAAACTACATGTGAGCATGACTACAATGTTCAATGCGGTAAATATGACAAAATAATATATAATTTTACAGCGCACACATGGCTCGTTTTTATCGTTTATCGCCGTGGATAAGACGTTAGTCATATTCTGAAACATAAATATGAAAGTGCGAGAATGATGGATGTTTTATCTACGCTAAAAACATTAGTCAGTTAGTAGCGTACACTACTAATATGAATAAAATTTGAGCAGATTTTGCAATAAGGGCTATAATGATTGCAATCGCAGGTTAACTTTTTCACACGCTTATGCTTAACTTGGTATGATTTTATAGTATCTACGGCAATTGGTCAGTACTCCTAGTGTAACTTTGATCGACATCATAACGTGACGAACGCGTTTGCGTTAAGTCTCATTTTGTATAGGATTTTGAGTTTCCAAAACGTCCCGCTTGGCGCGCTCTTTCGAAATCCAATACAAAATGAGACTAAACGCAAACGCGTACGTCACGTTTGGAAATCGAATTTATTTACACTAGGGGTACAGGTGTATATGGTAGATTTTCTTGACTATAAACAGTTACCAGGTATGCTAGACCACAGAATGCCGTGCTAACAACAAATGCAGTAATTTTCAAACGGAAAAAGTCATGCAATTGTTTATTTTCTTCTCTTTGAATTATTCGATTAAGTTGTTTATTTCAACGATGCTTTTCATGTAAGTACTGCACTTACAAGAAGCAGGGCAGAGATACCACAGTCTGTTGCAGTTACCATAGACAATTTGGTTCTGAATTTTGATGTGTCATATCATGATCATGGTCATCCTAAGTTTTCTCTGGTACGATGTCAGCGAAAAATTTTCAGTGTCATTAAAATTTTAACTTTAATTGTTACAGCGGACTCACTCCTAGGCTCAGGTTCGGACGACGAAGAGGAAGACGAATCCCGCGCAGCGAACAACTCGAGCAGTCCAGCGCACGCGCCGCACCCGGCGCTGCATTCTGAGCTCTCGCATAACGGAGACGCGAAACCGCACGATGACTCGGAGGACCAGGTGGGTACTATGGATGTTGCTGGCATGGTTGAAGGGAACTACAGTTTGACTCTTTTGGACAAACAGAAGTCAAAGTGGTAGGCAGGGACTAACGTATTTTAAGTAAGAGGAGGATGGATAACCCAGGCAGTCCTGTCCAGCGCGCACACCGCATCCGGCACTGTATTCTGAGCTCTCGCATAACGGAGACGCGAAACCGCACGATGACGCAGAAGACCAGGTGGGTACTATGAGTGTTGCTAGCATCTCAACATGTTTTGTCTCTTTCTGACAAACGCAGGTCAAGATGATAGACAAGAACAAACGTGGTTTAAGTAAAAAGATGAAGCTCTACTCACTAACTCACAACACAACGACTCAACCAAAAATGTTATATGCCGGTCTGCCCCACATTTACCTTACGAGCATTTATAACGTTAACAATACCTCCACCATCTCTTCCAAACCTCCCCAGCACCCGACCACATAGTCGCATTCAGTTATTTCTCTTCTCCCAGGGGTCCCTGGACGGCGACCCGGAGACCCGGGACTCCCAGGCCGAGAACAAGTCCCCAGACGACGGCAACGGCGGGTCGAAGAGGAGGGGTCCGAGAACGACGATCAAAGCCAAGCAGTTGGAGATCTTAAAGTCAGCGTTTTCGCAGACGCCGAAGCCGACGAGGCATATAAGGGAACAGCTGGCGAAGGAGACTGGGCTTCCGATGAGGGTTATACAGGTCAGTTTTTATAAATACAGGTTGATTTTCGACCCTTTGAACGCCACGCTTATCATGTCATCGTGAACTTGCAGGAAGGTTGCTACTGGATTGTTGCCGCACGCGTCAGTCGACGTTTTTGGCGGTGAAAAGGTTAAATAGAAATATTTTAATAGTCTGTAGACATTTGGCAATAGACTTATATTGACCGGGATATAGATTGATTACCTATTGTATTGTTTTCATGCTCCCGATATTTCGACGCAGTTACATGGATCTTGTGTTGTGTAGACGGCGCTCGGTCTACTTTCATTCGTGCGCGTCGGCTGCGTTCGCTTTGCACTGGTCGTGTCCACACTTGTTGGTCTATCAAAGCACACTCCACTCACAGTGTCACTACGCGTTTTCGAAGATAAGTCTAGTGTGATTCATTCGAAACTGTTATTTGACAATAGGTCTTGTTCACGTTTGACATGTTGTTAAGAATTCGATAGCTTTTTAGAGCAACTAACTAACTAGCTAGTTTCTCGTACAAAGTCTTAATGACAACTGAAACTAATAAAAATAGACAATAAAAAAAACCATAGACAAAATGTACAATAATAAAAGCCAAAATTTCAACACATCTAAGGTCTGTTTTTTTTTATTCCGTAGACTAAAATGACGTTTCATATGTAAGACATGACATTTCTTAGTACCACATGAAATGTCATTTAAGTCTACGGAATAAAAAGACAGAATATAATTTGAGTGACCCAGGAAACGTAACCATGGCAACCAGAGCAAAAGAAATTGATTCATCCATTACTTACGGATGTAAAATCAACATCATAGGTAGTAGATAAAATAAAACTTTTTACTTATTTATTTTTATTATTGTCATTATATGCAATCAATTCAATCCTCCCAAAAACCAAGAAAAAGAAACACCTAGTAAAGGTTAACAGAACAAGTGCCTTATAGCGATAAGTTCGCCTTTGTACATAGATTTGTTATGTTTGTATTTTTAATCTGTCTTATGTACCTACAATAAAGTTAACATATATACATATAAAAATACCGAATATGTGGACTCAAACGTCAATTACAGAATTGAAAGTGCTCAATCGAATTTGACGTACAAATTGATCAAGTCAACTGCTTTGTGAATTGAAAGTAGTGTGGGTGCACCGCCGTTTATACAGTTCATGAATAGGTATTCAATTCAATATAACAAGTTCTACTGTTACACAGTTTTCGATGAAATGTGACAGCATAGGAAATAACCGTTACATATTATAGAAGTTGAGTATTTTTCTTTCGGCGCGGGTGTTTTGAAAAATCTTGCTGGTTGCAGGTCTTGATGTTTACCCGAATGTCCAAATTTTTAAATACTGACTTACACAACTTAACGCTTAGACTAAAATTTATATTGCAATTTTATTTTATATTATAGTTGCAATTTATATTTAACCTGTTTTTTTTTTTATTTACTTATTGTAAATTTTCTTTATTTTGTGTTTTTAATCAATATTTGTGTTCTTGCTTCCAACGACAACCACGTTTTTCGTGCCATTTTTATTGATAAATATTTATTGATTAATTGTATGTTTACTAAATATATTCCCATATTCATGACATTGATAACAAATAAAATTTGGTAAAACGTTTTTCATGACATTTATAAAAAAAAAAACTTAAGGGGCAGAAAGTTCGTGTTCTTCTCTCACTCTTACTGGGCGTAAGCGTGAGCGAGATGGAATTGCGTGCTCCGCCGCGTGGATATCATGTTTTTTAATTTTGTTTTTCTGTGTGTAACAAAGTAATCTCATAATATTGCTCATTATTAGAAATAATTGTCATATGTTTAGCTTTTGTGCAAGATTAAATTTATTATAATTTTTTAAAGTGAATTTATTAAACATATGTTCGTAATTTTTTTCTATCATTCGAAAGTCAAAAACTCAGAATTCAAAAATCTCTGCAGTCCGTAGAAAAAGGTCTCAAGAATGCTAATTAAATTTATGGCAGCCGTATTGTGATCCAAAAAAGCTATACGAGTTTTTTTAAATCCGTTTTCTGAACCTACTTCACCTTAAGCTTTATTAGTATTAACACTTAATCAAATACCTTAGAACTATAACAAATGACGAGCACTCCGTCATAGCTTTCGCAAATTGAATATCGCAGACGTGATAAATATCCTTATTAACGAACGCACCCGACTCGCAAGTTTTGATTTTGAACGCAGCTTTATTTACGGCGGCGTTTGTCGAATGTCTCATTTTAAAATTGGAATTTTCTAAAAGGACTTAGCTGTTATTTTCCACTTATGGATTAGAATAGTAGCGTCCGGAGCTTGATGCTTGGCAAAATAACTATATATTTTAACAAATGATACGAGTAATAGTGTAAGTAGTTTGAATTGAATTAAGTTTATTTCTGCAAATAATAGATGAAACAAAACAAAATGTGTATCAAATTACTTTTTCCAGATAATAAATACTATTTTGCAAGCTGATTTCAAAAAATAAACAGAGTAATTTTAACCCGTTTGTTGTGAATTTGCTCCAACAACACACATTCTAAAAAGTGACCTTTAAATTTCCTTATAAAACTTTCAAAAGTTCATCAAAACATCTCTACCTATACACATGGAGGCCAATTTACCACGGCACCAGATGTCTCGAGATCCTGTCGGTCACGCTTTTTGCTCCTTCCTCTTTGTTTCAGT